>NC_051308.1:101256101-102456101 GCF_015220235.1 Choloepus didactylus
ATGCTGAGACTGTATCCTCTGCATTTTTCCCAAAGGGAAAATTAATACTCAACTATGTAGGGAGCGACTCTTGCCATGTCTTCACTTATACATTCTTCATTTCACTGCTGTGTATTGTAACGTGGGTTTTGTTGTTTGTTGTTTGTATATTTCTGGTTTTATGCTTTAGAATATGCATGTAATTTTTGCAAAAGTGGGAGCATGCCTTACATATTCGTGTATAAGCTGCCAATCTTTCATTTAAAAGCATTGTGAATAAGACATTTTATCTATACACTCTTATTGGGCAGATGGGAAAAACAGAAAGCAAATAGCAGTATAAGAGACTTCAGCTAAACATATAAATAATCATTAAATGTAAATGTGTTTTTAAAAAAACAAGTTAAAGGAAGAGATTTTCAGATTGTGTAAAAAGGAAGGCCCAAATACAGGCTGCCTACAAGAAACATACTTTAAATATAAAGGTAAAAAATAGTTTAAAAGCAAAGGAATGGAAAAAGATTTACATGTTAGAATTAAGGAAAAGTTGCTGAGGCCGCATGAATATCAGACAATGTAGACTGTAGAGCAAAGAAATTACCAAAGGTGAAGAAGAATGTTTCAAAATAATAAAGAGATTTATTCATCAAGAAGACATTGCAAGCCTGAATGTTTATGCCCATAACAGACCTTCAAAATAAAAAACTGATAGAAATGAAAGGAGAAATAGGCAAAGGTCTCAAGTCAAGGAACAGAGCTTCTACCTTAAGAAATTTAAAAAAGGTTAAATTGAACCAAAAATAAGTAAAAGAAAGGAAACAATAAAGAAGAAAATAGAAATTAAAGTAATAGAAAACAGAAAAACAATACAGAAAATCAATGAAGTCAAAAACTGCTTCTTTGGGAAAAGTAAACAAAATTAATAAATATTTAGGCAGACTGATCAGGGAGAAAGTGAGAAGACAAAGACCAATATCAAAAATCAGAGAGGTGATGTTACTACAGATTCTATAGAAAGTAAAAGGATAATAAGGACATATTATAAATGTCAATAAATTTGACTATTTGGGGAAAGTATAAGACAGAAATTATCAATATCAAGAATGAGAGAAGTGTCATAACTATAGATTCTATTTATATTAAATGAATAATAAGAGAATATTATGAGCAACTTTTTGCCAATAAATTCAACAATTAAATAAAATGGACAAATTATTTGAATAACACAAACTGCCCAAGTTCATGCAAGAAGAAATATATAACTTGAATAGTCCAATGTCTATTAAAATGTTGAATTTTTAGTTAAAAACCTTCCAACAAAGAAAACTCCAGGATCCAATGACTTTGATTGTGAATTCTACTGAACATTTAAGGATGAAATAATACCAATTCCACACAAAATCTTTTAGAAAATTGAAGAGGATGAAATGCTTCTTAATTCATTCTGTGGAGACCAGTATTACCACAAATCAAAAGCAGAAAAAAAAAAAGATTACAATAATACAAAACTGTAGAACAATATCCCTCATTAACATAAATGCAAAGATTCTTTTAAAAATTAGAAAATTAAATCAAACAATATATAAAAAGGAAAATACATAATGATTAAATGAGGTTTAGGCCAGGAACACAAGGATGGTGAAACATTACAAAAGCAGTCAATATAATTCATCATATTTAATTCTCTAAATAAGAAAAAAAATATATAATTATCTCAATAGATACAGATAAATATATTTGACAAAATTCAACATCAACTCCTGATTAAAAAATTATGGCAAATTAGTAATAGAAGGGAACTTTCTCAGTCTCCTAATAGACATATCAAAAAATCTACAGCTAACAGCACACTTAAAGGTAAAACACTAATGATGTTTTATATTAAGATTAGAAAAAAGGCAAGGGATTCCACTCATACCATTTTTATTCAGCATTATCCTAAGAGTTTCTGCTTGGGGCAACGGGCAAGAAAAAGAAATAAAATGCATCTCATTTGAAAAGGACCAGTACAATTGTCATTATTGACTGATGACTTGATCATCTTTGCAGAAAATCCAGTAGAATACTCAAAAATGCTGCTTGAACTAGTATGTGTGTTTAGCAAGATTTCAAGATATGTTATCAATATATAAAAAAGCAAAAGTATTTCTATATATTAGCAATAAGCAATCAGAAATTGAAATACAAAATATGATGTACCTAGGAATAAATCTGCCAAAAGATATACAAGATATATAAATTGAAATCTATAAAGCATTGCTGAGAGAATCTAAAGAGCATGTTTAAGAATGGAGAGATACCTTGTTCATGGATTAGAAGAAGACTCAATATCATTAAGATGCGAATTCTCCCCATATTGATGTATAAAGTAAGCACACTTTGCAATCAAAATCTTAGCAAACATTTTGTAGAAATGAAATAACATTGAAAAAGAAAAATAAAAAAACGGAGAACTTAAATTACATGACTTGAAGGTTTATTATAAATTTACATTAATCAAGTCAATGTGGTATTTGTGCAAAAACAGACAAATTCATGTAATTGAATATAGTCTACAAATAGACTCACCCACATATTTTTGACAAAGGTGCAAAGACATTTCAGTGTAGAAAGAATAGTCTTTTCAACAAACGGTGTTTTAAAAAGACAAGCTTTGATTTTGATCTTGCTCCATATACAAAAATTAATTAAAGATGGATCATATGCCTAAATTTACCACTTAAAATTAAAAAACTTCTAGAAGAAAAATAGGAGAAAATCTTTGTGACCTTGAGTAGGGCTACAATTTCTTAGATATGACACCAAAAGCACAATCCATGAAATAAAAATTAATAAATTCAACTTCTTTAAAAATTAAAACTTCTGTCTTTTAAAAAAAATGAAAAGAAAATTCCAACTGGAAGAAAATATTTGCAAAGCTTAAATCTATCTGATAAAGAACTTGTGTTCAGCATACATAAATGCAACATTAAGAAAACAAATGAATAACAAAATAGGGGAAAGATTTGCACAGACACAGAACCAGATATTGATGGAGAATAAGCACACAAAATGATGCTCATAATAAAATAAATGATGCTCAAAATGAAAACTATAATGAGATACCACTACACACCTATTAGAATGGCTAAAATTAAGAAGACTAACCATATTACGTGTTTGCAAGGATGTGGAAGAACTGAAACAATACACTGCTGAAGGAATGTAAAATGATACAACTGCTTTGGAAAAATGATGATTTCTTAAAAAGTTAAACATGCAGTACCACAAGATCCAGTCCATTCCACTCCTAGATAATTATTCAAGAGAACTGAAAGTATACATCCATAAGCAGTCAAGTACACAAGTGGACACAGAAACTTTATTTGTAATAGCCAAAAACTCAAGTTCACCCAAATGGCCATCAACAGGTGAATGGATAAGCAAATTGTAGTATGTCCATGCAATGAAATACTACTCAAAAATAAAAAGGAATGAACTATTGAAACACACAACAACTTGGATTATTTTCAAAATAATAACTGAGTGTGAACAAAGCCAGGCCAAAAAAAAAAAAAAAGAAAGAAAGAAAGAAAAGAAAAAAGAGCACATGTTGTTTGATACTATTTATATAAAATTTTAGAAACTGAAAATGAATTTACAGGGACAGAAAACATATCAGTGGTTGCATGGGGATAGGGATGGGGATGGGGTACAAGGAGCTGTGGTTGGGTAGGAAAAGTTTTGGAAGTGATGGATGTGTTTATTATCTTAATTTTGTGATAGTTTCAAGAGTATAAACAGTATATAAAATTTATCAACTTTTAACTTTAGATATGTACAGGTTATTGTGTGTCAATTATGCCTCAGGAAAGCTGTTTCTAAAAATGACATAGTGATTTCATGCTTGCAGTATCAGACCTCATCTCCAAATATATTTCAATGCTCTGAAATATAATAAATATCTCAATGGAGAAGTGCACCAGAAACCCAAGATTGTTAAGGGGCTCTCTTGGGGCTGAGGCTGCAGGCCTTCTGGGCTCTGTACCCAGAAGCAGGCAAGGGCGACTAAAAGCTACAAGCGTGTTGGATGATGGAACCAGGACCAAAGTCATAGTTAAAAACCAGGATGAGATGGGCCTTCCCCACTTGTGAAAAGGCTGGAACAAAACTGCAGGGACTGCTATCTGCATTTATGAATTATATAAGGCTGCTTACTCAAAGATGCAGGAGAAAACAAGCAGTTTCTCAGTCAGGTGTGGATCAAGCCGCCACTGGTTCAGCGACTAGATCTACAATATGTTGAATATAAAAATGGAGTAGGAGCTCTTAATGCTAACTGAAGACAGGATTCTGGACAAGGGTGTCTCAGGGGTTGATTGAGATCGTTCTTAAAACTACTATAGGGTAGGAGTAAGCATAAAAGGGTGCAGAGTGGGATTTCCACAGAAGATGAGCATACAAAACAAAAAGCCAAATGCCTAAGGAAAGAAATGTAAGCACGACAGCCACCAAAATCAACAATAAGGAAATTAATTCATCAGATATTTAATAAAAGCAGTAGAGAAAATTCAAATGACTTTAAAATAGCATTTACTATCCTCACAGAGATAAAAGAAGGAATAATATTCCTCTCAGAAATAGGAAATTATGAAACATAATTGAGAGAAATGAAGAAAGAATAGAAGATGAAAAAGAATCAGCAATACTGGAAATAAAAAATATAGATTTAAACCCTAAATTTGATACAAAGATGATTCATGAAGTATGAATTAATTCTAAAGAATTCACCAAAAACACAACAGGGATGAAGAATTTCTTTTTAAATAAAAGAAGGGTGCAATTTCAAAAGGTGACGTTACTGTACCTCTACAGTACTAATCTTTCAATGCTAGTTCAATGGATTATCTTGCTTTTTTACCTTATTTGGTGTAGAAATAAAGTCCCATTAAAACAGAGATTACATTTTAAAAAATTAAAGAGAAGTCAAAAGAATATATAGGGTAAATTGATAGGCTCCAAGATAGAGCTCAGAAGAGTAGAGAGGGTATAGTGAAAGGCACATGTAAAGAGCAAATGGGCAATAATTTTTCATATTTGAGAAAAGCCATGAATCCTCAGGTTGAATGTAATAAAAAGTCAAATATAAAAAATAAATTGCATTCAGACTGAAACCCGTTATAATGAAACAGCAGTATATTGATTAAAAAGATAGTCCACAAGATGCATGCTTTTTTTTTTTTTTACATTTCTAGAGCTCCTCAGAATATTGACAACCAGATTCATAACTGCTCCTGAGAAGATCCTTAAAACAAGAGAGCTTAGTAATTCAAGGAACAAATTCTTTTCAGGCAATTACTTACCAACTTCCTAGACTTATGCCAGACACAATGGGAAAGCAATGGATGTCTAAAGACAGGAAGGAGATCAAGTCCAAAGTAGAGGGGAACTCCTGTTTAAGCCATATTCCCTCAAAGCACTGCATGGATGTCACCAAAACTTATAATGAAGTTACTATGACATGCATAATAATATGCATAAATATATTGTATTAAGTATAAAAAGTCAGATTTACTCCCTATAAACTGCCAAGCCAAACAGTATTAATTCTTTTAATGTAGAGAATATAGTCCAACAAATTTATTGTCATAATGTCATTATCAGATGGAGAAACTATATATAGAAGGTATAGAACTATATTTCAAGAAATTGGAAAAGGAGTACTCTGAAACAAAACCAGCAACAAATGTTATGTAAATGCATATAAAGCAACAACCAAAAAAACCAAAACAAAACCAAGAGGTATAGCTATTAAGTATGGCATGGTTTTTGAGGGCACTGCCACCAAAATCTAACCTCACATACTTACTAATGACTGAAATTCCTCTTAATGAAGGCAAAATAATTATATTTCTTTTCACAATTAGAAATAAATGTTTTAGTCGAAAATCCTTAAGTTTGGAGTCAAAAGGCCTAATCTAGAGCCCTAGAACTAGACTCCTTACCTGAGTAACATTGGACATGACACTTCATCTCTCTGTAGCTAGGATATTTTTCTGTGTTTTAAAATGAAATTGGGCTTTCAATATACAAGATTCCTATCTGGAATGATGGAAATGTTTTGGTAATGGATGGTGGTGATGGTAGCATAAGACTGTGAATGCAATTAACAGCACTGAAATATATATCTGAATATGATTAAAGGGGAAATATTAGATTGTATATATGGTAACAGAATAAAAATTTTAAAACAAATTCATGGAATTACATTACACAGTTAACCCTAAGTTAGCCCATGAACTTTAATTAATAGTATAATTATAAAAATGTGCTATCATCAATTGTAACAAATGTTGCACACCAAGGCAAGGTGTTAGTGGTAGGGTGATGTATGGGAATCCTATATTTTAAAGCATGACTGTTCTGTGAACAATCTAATTTTTAAAAAAATGAAATAATATCTGAAAAGTATTTCCTTTGCTAAAATGCTGTGATTCTAAACGTGAAGTACCAATAACAGATCCAATTCTTTACTGATGTGGTGGTTTTAAGGGATATCCACAAAGTCTTTGATACTCCTCACCTCCCCTTGAGTGTGGGCTGGACTTAGCAACTTGCTTAGTGAATAACAAATGATAGAATTGAGAGGATGTCACTTCCAAGATTAGGTTATAAAAAAACTACAACTCCCATCTTGTGTTCTCTCTCTGCCTTTCTCTCTCCCTCCCTCCCTCCCCAACCCCACCCCACTCTCTCTCTCAACTTATCCTGGGACAAGCTACCTGACATGCCATACCATGCCATGGGGAGAGTGAAACCAGCTGTCATATCCTGAAGACACTCTGGTCACCTTGGAGAGGCTCTAGAAGTGAGAAACTGAGGAGTGTCAACAGTCACTTGAGTGAACTTGAAACACATCCTCCCCCAGACAAGCCTTGGCTTGACTGAAGCCCTGCCCAATATTTTATCTGCCACCTCTTCAGAGACCCTACAGCAGAACCACCTAATGAAGCCCCCTGAATTCCAGACCCAAAGAAACCATGCAATACTGTTGCTTTAAGCTGCTAAATGTGAGGCTATTTCTTGTGCAGCAATAGATAGCTAACACAATGGAGGAGGGGCTTACATACTCTGATTACTTAATGTAGGCAGCACACTGCATACTTGATGGACCCCGGAATCAAAACTAATGATTTAACCAAGGAGAAATGTTTTTAAAGGATGCTAACAAAGCTAATGGTGAAATTTGGTACCTCAATCTAACTAAGGCTTAGCTCTGTTTATCCTCAGCTGTGCTCAAGTGTATAGCACTGAGCACATCCACTACCTAGTCACGAAAGCTGTAGGAAAGTGGTATGATGTGCACCAACACCACTTGCCATGATTTACAACACAAACTTAGAGAAGTAAAGGCTCAGAGGGGACATGATAGCTGTCTCCAGTTATTTGAAGGTTGTCTAGGAAGATTGGGTGGACTGACATGTACCCCAGAGGCAGGAACTCAGCCCTTTAAAATGTTAGAAGCAGAACCATCATGGGTTACTGTGAGAAAAGATCTCAGTGATTAGATCCTTCCAAAAGGCAACGAAAAATCATTGTAAGTAGTTGAGCAGATAAATGATGTAATGATGGTGATTGTATTTTTCTTAAATATTTTAACACTCTACTAAAAAATTAAGTATTAGCAGATTAACTTTCATACTTTCAAATTTAAAAATGTAAAATTAAATTTCAATGTTTTCTTTTTTAACCTCAAGTGCACAGGAGAGAATTAATCACAGTTCTTGATGTATAACACATTAGCACTGGTCCATTCATGAAACACTTTAATATCATTTAGTTCTATTTTTCTTCCTTTTTTATTCCTTTTGTTGTTTTTAATTTTCATTTCTTGCTTTCTTTTTTCTCTTAATAACACAGTAAAAGCCTGCAAATCCAAGGACTAGATAATTGCCATTAACTTTATTCTACTTATGTACTCCTCCCCGATAATGCCCCCTTGACTCCTTCTAAGAAGTAACCACTCTTCTGATTTTTGCATTGGTTGTTGACTTAGTTTTTTTTTTAATTGTTTTGTCATATATACACATGATTAAACAATATGTTATTTAGGTATTCTTGATTTAGAACATTATGATATTTATTACACTATGCTTTTTTGACTGAAATTATGTTTTCAAAAATTATCAGTGCTGTTGAAGGTAGCTGTGGTACATTACTTCTTAAAAATTTCATTTTTGTATATATTACAGAACATGAACATATCATAATTTATCTATATTTGTTTTTTCCTATTTCAAACAGAGTTGCTACAACATTGTTGCATATGTCCTTTTCTGTATTTCTGAAGGAATGGAATTTCTGGGTTGTAGGACATGGAACTAGATAATGTCAAATAGTTTTCCAATGTGTAAATTAATTTATACTTCCACTAGCAACTTATGAAATACTCACAAAACTTGGTAAAGAAGCCTTATTTTTTGTGGATCAACTTGGTGTAAAATATTATCTCATGATAGTCTTGCCTCTCATTTTCCAGATTCCTAATGAGACTGAGTATCCCTTCATATGTTCATTGAACATGTGTTTTCTTTTTCATGAAATATTTGTTAATATTTTTGTACATTTTTCTATTGAATTGTTTGTTCTTCCTTATTGATTTATGAGAATTCATTACATATTCTTAAAATTAACTCTTTGTTAATTACGTGTCATAAATATTATCTTCCAGTTCTTGGCTTTCTTTTCACTTCCTTTAAGGTCTTATTTAACAGAACATTTTAATTTAATATGGCCAGAATTTATCAATCCTTTCTTTTATTTGGTTGGCACTTTCCTCATCTTGTATAAGAAAAATTTTAATCCTTCTTCAGATATGTTTTGCTTCTTTAATCTGGAGATATATGTTTTTCATCAGTTTTGAAAAATTCATAGTCATTACCTCTTTAAATATTGTCTCTTTCTCATTCTTTCTGTGTTCTTTTCTGAGACTCCAATTGGATGCATGCTAGACCTTCTCATTCTATCTTTCATATTATTTCTTTTTCACTATTTCACTCTTCAACTTTAACTAATTTTCTCTTTAAGGTTATCCAATTAGGTTTTTTTAAGTTATTATTTAAAAAAAAAAATCTATGGGTTCCATTTGTTTCTTTTTTCAATTCTTTCTTTCTAATTTCTGACAGTTTCTTGCTTAAGCTCATAAAGTGTTCTTCTATATTTATTACCTGATGCATCTTCAGTCCTTGGTGATCTAAATCAGTTCTTTTTTCTACTGTCACTCATAGTAACCTGCCATCTTGTTTGTTTGATGATTTTTGGGAGGTGTGAAGCCTAAAATGAGGAAGCTCTCCTCCAGTGAGAGTTTTCTTCTCTCTCTACTAGTAGGTCAGGAGGTCCCCCTAACTTAGGACCGCTTCAGCCCCCTCAAGGATTTTACTTCATAGCTCACTCCCTTATTTAACTGCTGTGCAAACGGCTAGTAACATTTTGGTGTTATTATAGGAATTTAGCCTCAGGTCAGCCTCATTCCTCTTGGCTGAGTTACAGTAAAGATTGGCTCTCTGCTTCTCTGCCTCTCAGCTTCTTGATTCCCAGATCATCAGATCTTGGCCCTATGCACTAAAGGTTCAGCTTCCAACTGCCCAGATCCTGGAAAAATTAGGCCAACCTCAAATTTATTTATTTTCCTGGAGAGAGTGTTGTATTAGGTTCTCCAGAGAAACAGAACCAACAGGATATATAAAGAGATTTAGTAGAGGAATTGGCTCACATGACTGGTGAGGCTGGCAAGTTTCTAGGGCAGGCTATAATTTGGAAATTCCAAGAAAGGTGAAGTTGAATTCCCCAGGAGAAGCTGGCTGGCTGAAGGATGGGCAGAAATTCTTCTTTCTGAATTCTGAACTCCTCATTTCTGGTTTTAAGACCTCCAACTGATTGGATGAGGAGACTACCCTCATTGTTGAGGGCAGTCACCTTTGTTAATTGTAGATGTTGTCAGCTGTAGATGAAATCAAGTGACTGTAGATGCAAATCCATCTATGAAATGCCTTTGCAGTAACAGTCAGCCCAGTACTTGCTTTAACAAATAAGTGGACACCATAACTTAGCCAGTTGACACATGAAATTGCCCATTACAAGGGGGTCCCCTGGTGACCTCTCTTACTTTATGTTCTGTTCTGATTCTGGTAGTTGTGGAATGGAAAAGTCCCTTGGAGCCCCTAGTCAACATGAAACTGAAAGCAAAACTCTAAAAATATTTTTTAATTAATAGGAATATCCACATTTTGAAGTACAGAGAGATAGAGGGAGAAGCCAGCTAAATAACTGTTTATTAGGTACTCATTATGCCGTACAGTATATTAAGTATTTTCCATATGTAACTTCACTTATTTTTTTGTCCACTCTGTAATATAGATAGGCAGGTGTCCTTAACCCCACTCTACACATGAAGAAATAGAAGACTGGTGAAATCTGGTGACTTGAACAAGTTCATGCACCTGATGAGTGAAGAGTCAGGATTTAAACTCATGTCCATCAAACTCCCAAAAAATAGATAAGAGTTTTAACTAGAGAAAGACTTCTCTATGATTATTATTGGTGTGATCTGGAAATCAGTCTTCAGTGACAAGACTTAAGCCAATAAATATTTTTGACAAGGGTAGAAAAAGAATGGAAATGGTGAAGAAGGGATTTAACAGGAGAGACTAAAGAGAAAGAAAGAGCCAGGTTAAATGTCTCATGGAATAAAGGCAAAAAATTCCTTTAGGAAAGTTACTAAGGCCCCATATAACAGAGAGGAAGTTTTACCCTCCTGCATAAGTTGTCAGATCCCATATCCTAATGGAATAACTAGTTAGGAAATTGTAGCTATGCTAATTAAAGTGGGGGGAGAAGAAAGCATATCTTTAAGGAGGATATGATGAAAACCTGTTCCTGATTGAACTGTAAAGTAAGCACTACTGGTAAATGTATCAAAGTGTGTGTGTGTGTGTGTGTGTGTGTGTGTGTGTGTGTGCATAATATGGGATATGGAAGAGAAATGTTTCTATGAGGAATAATAATAATGAATTAAATTATTGAGCATATGCTATGTGTTAGTGTGACACTAAGACATTTGCAATGTATTAGAATATTTTGATTTCTGAAAGATCTGTTTGAGAAGAGTTCTTTTATCTTTATTTGATAGATAAGGATACTGGCATAGATTAACTACTTGAAAAGAGTCACACAGATAGTAATTAGATATCCAAGACTCAAGGAACCTGGCTCTAAAGCCCATGCTCTCGGCTATTGTGCTACAGTTCGATAAAAGTCCTGTCAGAATCAGCACTATTGGAATCTGTTAGATCAGTAATCTTTTCTCCCTACTCAGGCACTTTGGATGTCACAGTGGTCAAGTGATGAACCATCATAGATTTTGTTACCCTATCTTTAAAATGGGGCTAATCTTATGCACTTATTCTCACCATGCCCCAGAGATTATTGTTGGATGTTGCCAATTGCTTTGAGATCTGTTACTGAAAGCTATGCTGCAAAGATAAAAGAAGACAAAACTGTGTACCCCTTGAAAAAATTAAACCGAATGACTGGATGACCATCCAGTACCTAACATTCTGTAGTCTATTAGATTGATAAATCTTCTGTAAATGTGCTTTACCCAAGAAAAAGTAATAAATACTCACAATATTTCTTTCAGGTAGCATCATTTAATTAATGATTCCTGAATTTTGAACATTGTTTCCATGTCTTTGCCATGATATAGATAACACTGTAGTAAACATCTTCCTACATTCAACCTTCAATTTCACTTAGTTTTTAAAAACTGTGATACGATATATACAATACAAAATTTCCCACTTTTACCACTTCCAAGCACACAATCTAGTTGCATTAATTACATTTACAATGCTGTGTTACTATCACCATTCATCCATTACTAAAACTTTTCCATCATGTAAGGTAAGTAAGAAAAGCTTATATGAGCTAGATTTTTCTTTCTTATACATCCTTTAAAATTTTACCTTAATTCTTCATTTGTTGTTGATCTTGGTTCAAGTTATTCCTTTAGTGAAGACTAAAGTATGAGGTTTTTGTAGAGTTACGTGAAACAGTATAAGTTTGTGTGGTAGGCAAGAGAAGCATTACTATTCTCAATTTACTGATGTTTTTATAGAGTGTTGCAGCTTGTAATTCCCTCAAGAGCAGATAAAAACTAAATTTGGGAACTTCCAGAGAAGATTGCAGAGTAGGGAGCCCAGGACTCACTCCTTCCAAAACAGATAGTAAACTGGCAGGGATGGTTTGAAATAACTGTTTTGAGACTCAGAGGCCAGAAGAACACTGTACAGCATCCAGGGACAAGCAGGAGGAAAAGGCTGATAAACTACCATAGAGAACTGTGAGTAGCTCTCTCCGCATGGTGGCTGCTGGTGTCCACCCCCCCCCACTCTCATTGCAGGCCACCTTGGGATCCAGTCACAGGCTAGCTGCTGTCAGAAAGGGATATAAAAATCCTCTTCCCCAAGAACAATTGGGGGGGGGGCATGACTGAGCACTGATCACAGGTTTTGATTAACCAATTCGGATCACTGGGTCCCAGCCCTGAGCTACTGTTTCAACCTGCCCTGGACGAAGGTGGCAGCAATTGTTTTGACCCTACTCCAAACGGGGTGGAGGCAGCAGATATTTAAAGCCACAGTGCCTCCTTTGGGCTGCAGGGAATAGTTTGTGGAAGAGTGCCATCTGCTGGGCAGGCCAGGAAAGTTCATCTTGGGGAGCCATCAGAAAAGGCTTTTCACATCTTTCCTGAATCTCTCCCTAGAGCACTTTGGAGCCAGTTTATGCCCCCTTCCTGGGTCCTTGGACCTGCTTTGGTTGGGAAATACAGACTTGGAAAGTCCTCTCTGGGATGATCCTCCTCCCAGAATTTTCCTTCCAGGCAAAAGCAGATGGAGACAATGAAAGGAGTGAAAAAAAAAAAAAAAACAAAACTATAGAGTCAAAATAAAAATAAACAGAACATGTCAAGATTCCCAATGAAGGAACAGATGATAGGAAGCTTTCTCCTGGGGTGTGAAACTGTTTTTGCACAAATAGTGCAATTTTAAAAATTGTACTGCATCTACAGGGAAGAATTGGATGAAGAAGAGCTGAAAAAATCCAATCAGTTAAACACAGGCTAGTCTAAAGGTCTAGAATAAGCTGAACCAAGTGTCAGAGGAGAGTCTTGACACAAAGCTAATCAATAATAAAACCCTAGGCAAGAGAGAGAAACTGACCTTCAGTGTAAACTCATCAAAATAATCAGATTACCAGACATCAGCAAAAAATTACAAGCCATACTAAGAAACAGGAAGATATGGCCCAAGGGAACAAATTAAAACTTTGGAGGAGACACTATATTTGGAACAACTAATCAAAGATATTCAAACAAATCTCCTAAATTAAATCAAGGAGATGAAGGAAAGTGTGGCTAAAGAAATAAAGGATATTATGAAGATACTGTGTGAGCATAAAGAAGAATTTAAAAGTAGAAAGAGAAACATAACAGAAATTATGAGAAAGAAAGGCATAATAAAAGAGACTTAAAATACACTAGAGAGGGAAGTCCTCACCCCAGGAACAGAGGGGGATGGGGCACAGTTCTGATCCAACTGCTGGCTTGTGTAATTGTACTTCTGGGTCCCACAGCATTGGTCCTCTGCAGAGAGGCACTCACAGCACCTGAAGTGCCATTATTTCCACCTGCTTCAGAAGCGGAGAAGACAGAGGGTTTCTTAAAACAACTTAACTTTATGGAGCTGTGGGGAATAGGTTGCCAAAGGGCACCATCTGCTCAGAAGCCTGGAAAAGTGCAGTCCTGGGAAGCTGATTTCCTGACCATCTCCTTGGGGTCCATTGGAAATAATCTGCACCCCTGTGTGGGACCCTGGCCCTGTTTTGGCTGGGAAATACTGATGAACCAAGTGTCAAAGAAGAGCTATAGAATGAACCCAATCAACAACAAAATCTTAGACAAGAAAGGGTAACTGACACTCAGAATAATCTCGTCAAGATAATCAGATGCCCAGGCACCAGCAAAAAAATTTCAAAACATACTAAGGAATAAGAAGATATGGCCAAGCCAAATAAACAAATTTAAAAGTAAAAATTTGGAACACCTAATCAAGGATGTTCAAATAAATCTCCTAAATCAATTCAAGGAGATGGCTAAAGAGACAAAGCATATTAAGAAGACACTGGGTAAGTATAAAGAAGAATTTTAAAGCATAAAAAGAAAAATAAAAGATCTTATGAGAATGAAAGGCACAATAGATGAAATTAAAAATCTGCTGGAGACATACAACAGCAGGTTTGAAGAGGCAGAAGAAAGGATCAGCAAGCTAGAAGACAAAACAACCTGAATTCAAATAGACAAAAGAACAGATGGAGAAAAGAAGGGAAAATATTGAACAGGATCTCAGGGAATGATTGACAACATGACGCACACAACTATACACATAATGGGTGTCCCAGAAGAAGAAGAGAAGGTAAAGGGCCAGAAAGAATATTTGAGGAAATAATGACCATAAATTTCCTAAACCTTATAAAAGGCATGAATATGCAAATCCAAGAAGTGCAATGTACACCACACAGAATAAAACCTAATAGACTCACTCTGAGACACCTCTTAATCTGAATGTCAAGTGCCAAAGATAAAGAGAGAATCCTAAAATCAGCATCAGAAAAATGATTCATCACATACAAGGGAACTCCAGTAAGACAATGTGCCAATTTCTCATCAGAAACTATGGAGGCAAGAAGGGCAGTGGTATAATAAAGTTAAGGTAATGAAAGAGAAAAACTGCCAACCAAGATTTTTGTCTGGCAAAACTGTCCTTCAAAAATGAGGGAGAGTTTAGATAACCACAGATAAACAGAAGTTAAGAGAGTGACTTAACAAGAGTCCTGCCCTACAAGAAATACTAAAGGGAATTCTAAAGGCTGAAAAGAAAAGACAAGAGAGAGAGCTTGGAGGAGAGTGTAGAGATGAAGATTATCAGTAAGGGTAACTGAAAGGATAAAAAAGAGACAAAAACAAAAGATAAGACATATAAAAACCAAAGGATAAATTGGTTGAAGTAAGTACTGCCTTTACAGTAATAATATGGAAAGTTAGTGGATTAAACTCTTCAATAAAAAAGATATGACATATAAAAAGACACAGATTGGCAAAATGGATTAAAAAAAAATATGATCCATCTATATGCTGTCTATGGGAGACTCACTTCAGACCCAAGGATACAGATAGGTTGAAAGTGAAAGGCTAAAAACAGATATTTCACACAAACAGTAAGCAAAAAAAGATGGGATAGTTATAGTAATGTTTGAAAAAATAGACTTTAAATACAGAAATTTTATGAGACAAAGAAGGATATTATATATTAATAAAAGGGGCAATACATCGAGAATAAATAACAATCATAAAATTTATACATCTAACTAGGGTGCCTCAAATTACATGAGGATAACACTGACAAAATGGAAGGGATAAATAGACATCTCTACAATAATAGTTGGAGACTTTAATACACCATTCTCATCAGTAGATAGAACATCTAGACAGAGAATCAATAAAGAAATAGAGAACTTGAATAATATGAAAAATGAACTTGACCTAACAAACATAAGCAGAACATTGCACCCCAAGCAGCAGGATCTACATTCTTCCCAAGTGCTTGTAGATCATTCTCCAGGATAGACTATATACTGGTCTACAAAACAAGTCTCAAAAAATTTCAAAAGATTGAAATTATACAAAGCACTTTCTTTAACCATAATGCAATGAAGCAGAAAATCAAATATATGGAGGTTAGACAATGCACTCTTAAGCAATCAGTGGGCCAAAGAAGAAATTAGTAAATATCTCAAGACAAATGAAAATGAGAACACAACATATTAAAACTTATGGGATGCAGCAAAAACAGTGCTAGAGGGAAATTTATAGCCTTACACACCTAAACTAAGAGAAGAAAGAGCTAAAATCAGACCTAACTGCACACCTGAAGGAACCAGAAAAAAAAAAACTAACCCCAAAGCAAGAAATAACAAAGATTAGAGCATAAATAAATGAAATTGAGAATAAAAAAAAATTAACAAAAGTTGGTCCTTTGAGAAGATCAATAAAATTGACAAACCCTTAGCTAGAATGACAAAGGAAAAAAAGAGAATATACAAATAAAAATCAGAAATGAGAAGGGGGACCTCATTACTGACCCCATAGAAATAAAGGCCTAAGAGGATATTCTGAACAACTGTATGACAACAAATTAGACAACTTAGATGAAATGGACAAATTCCTAGAAACACATGAACAGCTGCACTGACTCTAGAAGGAATAGAAGACATCAACAGAATAATTTCAAGTAAAAAGATTGAATCAGTCATCAAAAACTTCCTTAAAAAGAAAAGCCCAGTACCATACAGCTTCACAGGTAAATTCTACCAATCATTTAAAGAAGACTTAATACCAATCATGCTCAAACTCTTTCAAAACATTGAGGAGGAGGAAACACTACCTAACTCATTCTATAAAGTCAACATCACCCTAATAACAACACCAGATAAAGATAATTCAAGAAAAGAAAATTGCAAATCAAATTCTCTTATGCACATAGATGCAAAAACCTTCACACAATACTTGCAAGTTGAATCCAACAGGACATTAAAAGAATTATACATCATGATCAAGTGGGTTTTATTCCAGGTATGCAAGGGTGGTTCAACCCAAGAAAATCAATTAATGTAATACAGCACATTAACAAATCAAAAGGGAGAGCCCACATGATCATCTCCGCTGATGCAGAAAACCATTTGACAAAATCCAGCCTCCTTTCTTGATAAAAAAACAATTCCAAATCATACAAATAAAAGGAAATCTACCCAACATGATTAAGGTCATATATGAAAAACCCACAGCTAACTTGTACTCAATAGTGAAAGACTGGAAGTTTTCCCTCTGAAATCTGGAACAAGACACGGATTCCCACTGTCACCACTCTTATGTAACATTTGCGAGAAGTTCAGACTAGAGCAGATTGGCAAGAAAAAGAAACAAAAAACATACAATTGGAAAGGAAAAATATAAAAACTTTCCCTGTACGCAGATGACATGATCCTATAACTTGAAAGCCCTGAAAAATCTACAACAAAGCTACTAAGCTAATAAACAAGTACAGGAAAGTGGCATATACAAGATCAACATGTAAAAAACAACAGTATTTCCATACACTAGCAATGTGCAACCCAAGGAAGAAATCAAGAAAAAAATTCCATTTCCAATAGCAATTAAAAGAATTAAATATCTAGGAATAAATTTAACCAAGGAGGTAAGGATTTGTACACAGAAAACTATAAAACATTGCTAAAAGAAATCAAAGAAGATCTAAATAAGTGGAAAGACATTCTGTGTCCATGGATTGGAAGACTAAATATTATTAAGATGTCAATTCCACCCAAATTGATACACAGATTCAATGCAATCACAATCAAAACTCCAATAGCCTACTTTGCAGAAATGGAAAAGCCAACTATCAAATTTATTTGGAAGGGTAATTGGCCTCAAATAGCCAAAAGCATTTTGAAAAAGAATGAAGTTGGAGGACTCACACTTCTTGACTTTAAAGTATATTACAAAGCTGCAATGGTCAAAATATCATGATACTGGCATAAAAATAGATATATTACCAATTGAACCAAATTGAGAGTTCAGAAATAGACCTCACATCTATGGCCAATTGATATTAGACAAGGCTGCAATCCCACTTGACTGGGACAGAATAGTCTCTTCAACAATTGGTGCTGGGAGAACTGGATATCCATATGCAAAAGAATGAAAGAGGACCCCTATCTCATGCCTTATACAAAAATTAACTCAAAATGGGTGCAAGACCTAAATATAAGAACCAGGAGTAGGGAAGCATCTTCAAGATCTTGTGGTAGGCAATGTTTTCTTAAACTTTACACCCAAAGCACAAGCAATAAAAGAAAAAAAAAAAGATACAAGTACCTCCTCAAAATTAAAAACTTATGTGCATCCAAGGACTTTTTCAAGAAAGTGAAAAGACAACCTACCCAATGGGAGAAAATATTTGGAAACCACATCTCTGAAAAGGGTTTATTATACAGAATATACAAAAAAAAGAAAAAAGAAAAAAGAAAAAAAATCCTACAACCCAATTTAAAAATGGGCAAAATACCTGAATAGACATTTCTGAAAGAGAAAAATACAAATGACTAAAAGCACATGAAAAAATGCTCAACTTCACTATTACAGAAATGGAAATCAAAACCACAAAATTTCATTTTACACCTACTTGAATGGCCAGAAAACTATAAGTTTTGGAGATTATGTGGAGAAATCAGAACGCTCTTTCATTGCTGATGGAAATGTAAAATGGTGCAGCCTTTGTGGAAGACAGTTTGGCAATTCCTCAGGAATCTAAGTATAGAATTGCCATATGATTTGGCAATCCTGCTACTAGGTACATACCCAGAAGAACTGAAAGCAGGGACTCAGCCAGACATTTGCATACTGATGTTCATAGAGGCATTGTTCACAATTTCTAAAAGATGAAAGCAACCTACATGTCCATCAACTGATGAATGGATAAACAAAATGTTGCATAAACAAATGATGAAATATTATTCAGCTGTAAGGTGCATACTGAAACATGTGACAACACAAATGAAGCTTGAGGATATTATGTTGAATTAAATAAGCCAGAAACAAAAAGGAAAAATATTGCATTGTCTCACTTTTATGAACTAATTATAATAAGCAAGCTCATAGAGTTAGAATTTAGAATATATTCCCAATATAGATTGGGATTAGGGAACAGGGAATCAATGCTTAACTTGTACAGAATATCTCTTTATGCTGATGGTAAAGGTTTGGAAAATGGATGGTAGTGACGGTAGCACATTATTGTGAGTATAATCAACAGCACTAACTATATAGGTGAATGTGATTAAAAGAGGGAACTTTAGGATGTATGTATTACTAGAATAAAAATTAAAAGATAAAATATAGGACTGTACAACACAGTGAACCTATTGTAGATGTTGGGCCATAATTAATAGTACAAGTATTAGAATGTTCTTTCATAGGTTATAACAAATGTATGATACTAATACAAGATGGTAATAATAGAGTGGTATATGGAAAAACAAACCTAATGTAAATAATAGACAATAAAGAGAACTGTTTTAATGATTTTTCATCATTAAACTAGTCTAAATTTTCATCAAAAAGTCCAATTATTTTTAATGCAATTTTATTGAGATATATTCACATACCATACAATCATCCAAAGTGTACAATCAATTGTTCAGAGTATCATCACATAGTTGTGCATTCATTCACCACAATCAATTTTTGAACATTTTCATTACTCCAAAAAATAATAAGAATAAAAATTAAAATAAAAGTTTAAAAGAACACCCAAAACATCTCATGCTCCCTTTTGCCCTATTATGCATTTTCTTTTTGTCCCCCTTTTTTCTGCTCATTTGTCCATACACTGGATAAAGGGAGTGTGAGTCACAAGGTTTTCACAATCACACAGTCACACCATACAAGCTATATAGTTATATGATAATTTTCAAGAATCAAGGATACTGGACTACAGTTCAACAATTTTGGTATTTCCTTCTCGCTATTCTAGTACACTAAAAACTAAAAAGGGATATCTATATAATGCATAAGAATAACCTTTCAGTCTCAGCCACTGAAACTTTATTTTATTTAATTTCTCTTCCCCCTTTTGGTCAGGAGGGCATTCTCAATCCCATGATGCTGTGTCCAGGCTCATTACCAGGAGTCATGTCCCACATTGCCAGGGAGATTCATACCCCTGGGAGTCATATCCCATGTAGGGGGAGGACAGTGAGTTTACCTGCCAGGTGGGTTTAGAGAGAGACAGCCCATGTCTGAGCAACAAAAGAGGTTCTCTGGAGGTTACTTTTCAGCACCATTATAAGTAAACTTAGCTTCTCCTTTGAAGTAAAAAGCTTCATAAGGGCAAGCCCCAAGATTGAGGACATGGCCTACTACAATTATATTACCCAATGCTTGTGAAAATGTCATGAATTACCCAGGTGGGGAAGTTTAATATTTCCACATTTTTCCCCAGACTCTCAAGGGGACTTTGCAAATGCTTTTTATTCTCTGCCAAAAATACTCTGGGATGTACTGGAGTTTCATGCTACCCTGTACAAACCAACCAGATCTCACTTGCTATTCAAGGTTCCATGTAATCAGGGTGTTTGAATAAACTGACCATGCAAGTTAAATTATATAGTGTGCTACAGAAAGTATAGATTTTGCACCAAATAAGCATCTCTTCCTTTGGTCTAACACAGAAGTTGAGGTTTTAAAACACAGTCAATATCATCCTTTTCCCTTTAGTCTGGATTACCTTAGTTCTAATCAAGTCCATTTCATTCATATCTCTAATTGCAGTCTGATCTCTTTGTCAGCTTTTTTTTTTTTAACATTTGCTGTATGAAGTAATGCTGACATTCATAGCTGCTGAACTCTGGCTTTGATACCTGAAGTTATAGGGACTGACCAGGTTATACACAAATTGCTCATCATTTTAGAATTTAGAGAGAACCTTTACAACTCTTGAATAGATGTGATTGCTGTAAGAGTTTACAATCTAGGAACCTTTACCATAAGCCTTCCCCTGATAGCCTATGTTCTCAGATTCAATTCTCAGAGTTTGCACATTATAGTTAGTCCATATCAGTGAGGCATTATAAAGTTTGTCTTTTTGATTCTGGTTTATTTCACTCAGCATACTGTCCTTGAGGTCGATTCACCTGGGTGCATACCTCACGACTTAATTTCTTCTTTCTTCCTCTCAGTATTCCATTGTATGTATATACCACAGTTCACCAATCCATTTATCAGTAGATGTACTCTTAGGCCCCCTCCATCCATTGCAAATTGTGAATATGGCTGCCTTAAACACCAGTGTGCAATGTCCACTCATGTTCCTGCTCTTAGTTCTTCCAAGTATATACCCAAAAAAGGGGTTGCAGGACCATATGGCAACCCCATAGTTATCTTCCTGTGAAACTACCACACTTCCCTCCAGCTGGGTTGTGCCATTCTACTTCCCTCCCAATGGGGAATAGATACATCCCTCTCTTGACATTTTCTCCACCATTTGTATCCCTCTGTTTATTTTTTTAACAATTTTATTCAAACACCATAGAATCTACCCTAAGTAAACAATCAATGATTCACAGGATAATCACATAATTATGCATTTACCACCACAATCTATATGAGGATATTTCCATTTCTTCCCCAATGAAACAGGAAAAAGAGAATAAAATGAAGAATAAAAACACAAAAGATAGAAGAAAAATAAAAATAAAATACAATGAAAAGGTCAGACAACATCACTACCACCAAGAATCCCATATGCCTCCCTTATATCCCCCCCTTACAGACATTTAGCTTTGGTATATTACCTTTGTTACACTTAATGCAAACATCTTCCAATATTATCATTAACTATAGATTAGCTTGCATTGCTTGTATTTTTTCCCCTATACCATCTGTGCTGGTTTGAATGTATTATGTCCCCCAAAATGCCACTATCTTTGATGTAATTCTGTGTGGGCAGATTTATCAGTGTTGATTAGATTGTAATTCTTTGAGTTTTTCCATGGAGATGTGGCCCATCCAACTGTGGATAATGACTCTGACTGGATAATTTCCATGGAAGTGTTATCCCACCCATTCAGCATGGGTCTAAATTAAATCATTGGCACCATATAAATGAGCTGATGAACAGAAGGAATGCAGTGCAGCTGAGAATGATATTTTGAAGAGGAGCTACAGCCAAAAGGGACACTTTGAAGAATGCACTGGAAGTGAGAGAGGAGCTTCAGCTTACAGATGTTTTGGAGATGGATTTTGAAAGCAGACTTTTGCTCTGGAGAAGTTAAGAGAGGACAAATGCCCCAAGAGCAAATAAGAGTGACATTTTTGAGGAGCTGAGCCTAGAGAGGAACATCCTGTGAGAAAGCCATTTTGAAACCAGAACTTGGGGCAGATGCTGACATGCCTTCCCAGCTAGCAGAGGTTTTCCAGATGCCATTGGCCATCTTCCAGTGAAGGTACCCAATTGTTGATGTGTTACCTTGGACACTTTATGGCCTTAAGACTGTAACAATGTAACCAAATAAACCCCCTTTTATAAAAGCCAATCCATTTCTGGTGTTTTGCATTCTGGCAGCATTAGCAAACTAGAGCACCATCCAATTTTCAACACCTTGCAATGTTGACATTCATTTGCTCTCCCCCATTTAAAAACATACTTATATTTGTACATTCAATCCCCATCACTGACCACTCTAAGTTTCACTAAGTTATGCAATCCCAGTCTTTATCTTCTATCTTTCTTTCTGGTGTCATACATGCACCTAGCCTTCCTCTTTCAACCATACTCACACTCATCTTTGTTCAGAGTACTTACAATATTGTGCTACCATCACACAGTACTGTGATATCCATTTCTCAATCTATACAATCAATCCTGCTGAACCTTCTGTACTCCTTCAGCATCAAATGCCCAATATCTAATCTCTTTCTATCTCCTGATAACCCATGTTCTCAACTTTCAAATTTCACTTATCATTGTTAATCCATATTAGTGAGCTATACAGTATCCATTCTTTTGTTTCTGGCTAATTTAACTCAATGTAATATCTACTGTCTACCAGTTTGTCTTTTGGGTTTTATATGTCATATCTTACTTCATTTTTATTTTTTCCTTCTCTCCCTCTTTTTACCCTTACTGATAGTCTTCATTTCTACACTCTTCTCCAAACCTCTCTCCCTGTCTTTTCCTATCTGCCTGTAGTACTCCCTTTAGTTTTTCACGTGGACCAGGTATCTTGTTCACAAAGTCTCTCAGTGTCTGTTTGTCTGAAAATATTTTAAACTCTCCCTCATTTTTGAAGGACAGTTTTGCCAGATATAAAATTCTTGGTTGGCAGTTTTTCTCTTTCAGTATCATATTATATATATATATATATATATATATATATATATATATATATATATATAACCATTGCTCTCCTGCCTCCATGGTTTCTTCTGAGAATCCACACATAGTCTTGAGCTTCCTTTGTGGAGGATCACTTTTCTCTTGTTGCTTTCAGAATTCTCTCTTTGTCTTTGACATTTGATAATCTGATTATTAAGTGTCTTGGAGTCAGTCTACTTGGATCTATTCTGGGGTAACCTGTGTTTCTTGGATCTGCAATTTTATGTCTTTCAAAACAGATAGGAAATTTTCAGTGATTATTTCTTCCATTATTCTTTCTGCTCCTTTTCCCTTCTCTTCTCCTTCTGGGACACTGTGACACATATATTTTTGTGCTTAATGCTGTCATTCAATTCCCTGAGACCCTGCTCATATTTTTCCTCTTTTTTCCCTATCTGTTCTTTTGTGTGTAGGATTTCAGATGTCTTGTCCTCCAGTCCATGAATCCTTTCTTCTGCCTCTCAAATGTCCTGATGTATGTCTCCATTGTGTTTTTCATCTCTTCTATTGTGCCTTTCATTCCAATAAGTTCTGCCAATTGTTTTTTCAAACTTTCAAGTTCTTCCTTGTTTGCCCAATGACTTCTTTATATCCTTCATCTCTTTTGCCATATCTTCCCTCAACTCATTGATTTGATTTTTGTATTTAGGATACTTGTTTGATTAACAATTAGTTGTTTCAATTCCTGTATCTCAGTTTGACATGTAAATTGGTTTCTTTGACAGGGCTATATCTTCATTTTTCCTAGTGTGATATGTACTTTTCTGTTATCTAGGTATCTGGTTTCCTTGACTACCCCAGTCACATTTTCCCAGACCAGATGGGCCCAGGTCCAGGAGGAGACTGTATTCAGTATCAGGTTTTGCTGAGGGTGAGACCAAGAAGATTGTCACATTTTCCTTTGAGGCCTCTAGACTCTGTGCTTTTCTTATCCTGTTCAGCAGGTGGTGCTTGTCAGCCCACAGTGCCCCAGAGTGTAAAAAGGTGCAGTGTATATAATTCTCAGTGGACCCTCTCTGGCCAGGGACCAAGCATGTCAGAAGCCAAGCTTAAGCTGTTTCTGTTCTCCCCACCACCACCACCCAGGCCCTGAAGTCTGAGTTCTCTGAGGGAAGGCTGCAACATGAACTGGACCCTGCCCCACCCTTGTCTTAGGGAAGATAAACCCTTTAGGGAATTGTGCCTTACACTTGAGTTTTTGCTTTGACTCTATGACTATCTTAACTCCACCCTTGCCTGGGTCAGGGATGGCAATTAAAAATGCCTGAGGCTTTCTCTAATGAGCTACTTAGAATGAGAGGGGAAAAAAAAGGGATAAAAGCAAGAAGTCTCCTTTTCAGAGCCTGTTCCCAGTTCTCCTGTTCACCAGGAAAGAACCAGAATTAGTACCTGGTTCTTTATGTCCCTCTTGTTGGAGCACAGCCCTTTTCCAACATTCTGATCTCAGTGGACTCCAAAAGCCTCTGTTTTTATTTATTTATTTTTTCCTTCAGTCCTGCCTCCTCTCTGCTAGGATAAACCTCCAGTTTCCTTTCCTGCTTGCTCCAGGTTTATCTATGCTTGTAGCCTGTATTCATTAGTTCAAATTTGTTAATAAAAACTACAATTGGAGCTTGGTTGAGCTACATTCCCTTGCTCCCAGCAGGGACTGCTTCTTTTTCCCACAGCAAAGTTTTGCAATTCAGCCTGCCATGCTGGTAGGGAGGGGCACCAGCTTCACAGTTTGGGGGGCTTTACTTACAGTTCTATGATGCAATCTCTGTCATTCCACCTATTCTTGACTGGTGTACGATGTCTGGTCATAGATGTCTTGCCATCAGTTGTTCCAGACTATTTTCTAGTTGTTCCTGGCTGTTTACTAGTTGCTCTAGGGGACTAACTAAATTCCACCCCTCCCTATGCCACCATCTTGCTCCCACCCCATTATTTTTTTTAAAAGAGCTATCATTAATAGCAACAAATATTTCACACTACTGCAAGGTTTTGGTAGTGAGTTAGTGTATGAGAAACCTGTACTATATGCATGATTGTTTTGTAAACTCACAAATTCTCTGATTAAAAAAACTGAAATGGGCAGGGCATGCCAGCTACCCTCTCTGGATCTTTGAATCCTTGTCCTATAAAGAGATTGGACTCATGTATTTTCCAGCTGTCATGTGACATGTTTCTCCCTTATTCACAGCTATGCATGTCTTAAGTTTTACTTAATGGAAATTTTTCTGAAAACGGCAATCTGTGGAGAGTGAAACAGGTCACCAAAGTAGGATGTAAATATTTCTCTTTAATAATGGAATATACTGTCATCTGTGCAAAACGATTTAGACATGGTTCAGCCAAAACACAGGGAGGCAGAGGCAGCTGGGCTGACCTGAATGACCTCTGCTAATTCACTCTGGCTCACTAATGTTCTGTGTCTGCACATAATAAGCATTCTACAAATGTTTGTCAAGTAAATAAATTCCATATGCACTTGATGCATTTCTGGCTCACAAAGCATTTTCTCATGCATTATCTCATTTGACCCCACAGTATCCTTGCAAACTGCTTAGAGAAGGTAGTCTTAACCCCATTGTCCAGATCCAAGCAACTGAGCCTCAGAGCATTTAAGTGATTATCTCAAGGTCACAAAGCTAGTAAATGGCAGAGCCAGGTCTCAAACCAAAGGCTTTTAACTTTAAATGCTGTGTTCTTTCCATGGCATGATACAAGATTCATAATTCTAAGAGTCAATCCTAAAATAATGCAAAAGACTCAACCAGCCTTCTTCTTTGTTCCCTTGACCTCATTAAAGCTCTGAATGGAACTTGTCCTCACAAACTTAGGGTGCAACATCAAATCTGTCTGAGTTTCTAGGGCACATAGCAACAGCTTGCTTTAATCTAATAATTGGCTGAAGTAGAACCACAGAAAGGACATAAAAAAGGCAAATTGTTATTTTTCAAAACCAGGTCATTCCTCTGCCTAAAAGGTTCACAACATTTTCCTTTTCCAGGAAAATATTTATCCCTCTAAAAGATTTCTTCCCATTAACAATATTTTTACAGCCTTTGTGATACTTTTATAGCATTTAGAAGCAACCTAAATAATATGTATTTCAAGAATGGAGCCATTGCATTAAGAATGCTGCATATATTTAAAAGTGTCTTTTATGAGGTTTATTAAAAGAACCCATAAATTTCTGAGAAAGGTTTAAGCCATATTACATTGATCTTACTTCTCATTTAAACAAAATGTAAACTTTAAGTAAAACCTTGATGTGGAATGTAAACTCGTTCATATACTCTGAGCCTACTCATTCACATGTGCCACTTTTAAAATATTAAATCATCTGTGAAGCACTCCATTTCTTTGAGTGTTTTCCAATCACAACAAACAGCTTTGCAGTGATTGCTTGTACCTGTTGAATTTCTTGGATTCATTCACAGTGAAGAATGGGATGTGCCAGTTGGATACAGAGCAGAGTTTTAAAGTCGTCCTCGGCTTCTGCACACCAAGGACAACCTACAGCCCAGCTTTGCTCTTGGGATGCCCCCTCCTAAGATGAACAGGTAAACAAAAGGTAGGTACCATTGTTATCCCCTTTTTATAGATGAGGAAACTGAGGCACAGAAATGGATTGAGCAATTTTCCAAGGTCACACAGTTAATAAGCAGCAGAGTTAGCATGTGAACCCAGGTGGCCTGGTTCCAGATGGCCAAAGCCCAAGCCCTATTCTGTGCCTGGCACAATCCTGCTTTCTTCATAGGATTATTATGGGGATTAGATGAGATAATACACATAAAGCATTTAACACAGTCCTGACACTGGGTACTCAACAAGATTAGAAATTATTAATATCATTTTTAGCAGCCAGTTCATGTTAAGGCTGATAGTATTTTGCCAGGGCCAAGGCAAATTGTGCTGTCTGCATAAAATAACCTTCCTAGCCCAGGCCCTTTTAAAAATGCGGTTAGCAAGGATTGCCTAGCAAAGAAACAGAAGTCATAGAATCAATTGACTATATAGGGAAGAAGGGTGGTTCTTCTGTCAAGCCTTTTTAGCACTATCTTACAGTCACCTTGAATTGGAGGGAGGCATCTTGCCTTTCTACCAAAGCCCCCAGACCATCAATTCAGGCCAATTGCTATTAGTTTTGCCTTTAAGTTTTTGTGCCTTTATATGTGTCCTGAGTGTTCTTTTCCCACTTCTCCACATGACAATGCTCTTATTCATCCTTTAATACAATGGTCATAAGTGATTTCTCTAGTCTCCTTCTCTCCAGGCTTTGTTAACACTTTTTAAAATAACATTTAAATGGTTGCACGATATCTATATGTTTACATGCCCATCTCTCCCACTAAAGTCTAGACTGTGAACTTTGTGAAGACATGGCCATGCATTATTCATTATCGAATCCCACCATCTAATGCAAATGCTGCCCCAAAGAAGATTTTCCATACAAACTTGATAAGTAAATGAATGAATGATGACTCCTGTGGCCTAAGCCTACCCAGTTTACCTCAAGGGTTGGTCATGTTCGAAAGAAATCATCCACCCAATGCTAAGCCTGAACTGAGATCTGTAGAGACCTAGGGGCAAAACCTGAACCACTGAACTCTGACCTTTCCTGGCCCATGAAAAATAAAGCTGTAGGCTCAAACTTGATTGCCATAGAGCCTACCCCAGTGAAAGCACCTCCTGCTACTTCACAAAGCTTCTTCTAGGCTACCATGTCCAAATTCCCCATTTTAGTTCCTTTTAAAGTTAGGCCTTGCTAACTTTTGTCAATCACCATTCACATGCCTTCTCAGAAATGATTTGAAAATTTTAGAAATGGGTAGGTGCTCCCTGCCAAGACTTGAGCTGAGGGTATCAAATCCAAGATTTCTAGGAAGAAGGATGAAAATGGGCTTACACCAGAGAATCAGCATGGAGAAACCTTAAAACTTCCACATGGGCCAGGTGACAACCTGAAGATTTAGAACTTTTTCTAAACTGGTGATGTTGCCTCTCACCCCTGTGCATTTCACAATCCACTAGTCTTCTGCTATATTTTGCATTTTGAGAAGAAAGCCACTTTTGCATCCATTTTCTGAAGGGACTGTTAACTGGTAGGCTGAAATTCGGATATTACCACCTAACTCGCTATGTAGCAGTGACATCTACTGGGGAATGTTTTGTATGTTACTAAGTTACTTACAAATATTAACTCACTTAATCCTTGTAACAATGCTATGCTATTTTGTAGTTAATGTTATGGTCTGTATTTGCTATATGACAAAATGGAGACTCCGAGCAATTAAGTAACTGGCCTGTAATGTCCCATAGCTATAAGTGGCAGAGCTAGAATTTGAACCCAGAACATTGTGACTGTGCTTGTAATCATTAAGCCCTGCTGCCTCTTCTACCATTTGTCTTCTGCCTATTGCATAGCATTTTGCATATTGCTTTGAAATTCAAATTTATATGTCTGTTTCACCAGTGAACTGTTCTCAGGACAGTGCCTGTATCTCATTCATATTTGTAGCACAGTGTTTGACAAATATTTGTAGAAAAATATGTATTAATAAATGAACGAAAGAGTGAGTGAATCAGAAAAAGATGGTCTTAGTGTACGTGGGTGGTAGATAGAGGGTGAGCAGAGGGCGAATGGTAAGGAACAAGTGACTGCTCTCTTTGGAGCCATAGGACTTTACAATTTGATTTTCAGAAATGCATGTAAATCAGAGCAGAGGTTGTCAATACTTCAAGTCTGCTAATCAGAGATCTTTAAGACTCCTCATAATTTTCAGAATTGAGCCAACATTCTTTAGCTTGGAATAGAAGACCCTTCATGATCTGGCCCTACCTCTCCAGCTTCTGCATCTGCCACAATGACTTGAACCTTTGGTTCAAGTCATCTTGAGCAACTTGTGATTTTCTGAACAAGCCATGACTTCTCATACCTGCAGGCTTTGACATTACCTCTAACTGAAATATCCCTATCTCATGCCACACACACACACATGCACACACATACACACACACATGCATCTCTGCTGCCTGAACAAACTGTATTCATTTTTAAAGATTGAAGTAGTATCTCTTTCACCTTTCCTAGAGGTTCCAGTTAGGGCTGAGACCCTCCTCTGTAAAACAATAGCCTTGCAGGTGGAGGCTGTGCTGCATGGTGGTTAAGAACACAGCCCTGAAGCTAAGATGGCCTGGGATGGAGTCCCAGCCTGACCACTTACTTAAGCAAGTTCTGAACCTCAGTTTCCTCATTTTTCAAAATCAGGTTAATGAAAATAGTATCTCTGTCACAGAGTTCTAGAGATTGAATGGATGAACAAATGTAAAATGCTTAGAACAATGTACAATTAAGGGAAACAAAGTGTTTGCTGTGATTATCTTTATTAATGTCTGTTTAGTCATCTCTCTTTTCCTACCAGTCAATGAGCTCCTTCACTAGGAACTGTTCTTATAGGTCCTTATGTCCATAGGATCTTGCACAGTGCCTGTTAGGAAATAATAAATATCTGGAAGAGAGAGGGGAAGGGAGTGAGGCAGAAAGAAATGTGTTTGTTTTCTAGGTGTCGTTATGTAGTCCCACAAAAGGAGTTAGTCTGAAGGCAGCTCTGAGTGACAAATGAAGCATAAATGGAGCAAGAAGTATATTTTATTGTGGGTTCTGCTTCTCTCTTCTCTATGCTTTGTTCTGTGAACAGTTCATCTACGTTTCTTCACCCTCCAAATCCCCTTCCCCACTCCAAACCTTTTGAAAGTAATAACCAATATAGATATAGACATATGTCTACATGTCTTTTGCTTATTTAAATTTTTTTTTGTCTTTTTATTGTTAAGTTAAAGGATTTCTTTATAAACTCTGGATATTAATCCTTTATTGGATATGTAGTTACCAAATAATTTCTACTGTTGTGTAGGTTGTCATTTTACTCTCATGATAAAGTCCCTTGCAGTCCAAAAATTTTTAATTTTAATGAGGTTCCATTTATCTATTTTTTTCTTTTGTTGCTTGTGCTTTGGGTATAAAGTCTTAAAAAAATCATTGCTGAACACAAAGAACTGAAGACGCTTCCCTACATTTTCTTCTAGATTTTGATAGTTCTGGCTCTTATATATAGGTCTTTGATCCATTTTGGTTGATTTTTGTATAAGGTGTGAGGTAGGGGTACTTCTTTGTTGTTGTTGCTGTTGTTTTGCAAATTGAGATACATTCTTCCCAGCACCATTTCTTGAAGACATTACTCTCTCCCAATCAAGTGGTCTTTGCTCCCTTGTCAAAAATCAGTTAGACATAAATGTGAGGATTAATTTCTGAGCTCTCAGTTCTGTTCCATTGGTCTATGTCTGTCCTTGTACCAGTAACATGCTGTTTTGATCACTGTGGCTTTGTAATAAGTTTTAGGATTGTGAAGTATGGGCCTTCCACCATGATTCTTCTTTTTCAAGATGGCTTTAGCTATTTGGGGCCCCTTACTCTTCCATATAAATTTTATGATTGGCTTCTCCATTTCTGCAAAGAAGGTTGTTGGAATTTTGATTGGGATTGTGTTGAATCTATAAATTGCTTTGGGTAGGATTGACATTTAAGAGGCTTTGAATCATGAATGGGGTTTTCTTGGTAGAAGAACATTTTAAAAGGACAGAAGGTTCACCTTAGGCTGGCAAAATTTTAGGCACCCCTAATAGGAATGGGTTAAATTTTCATTACCTTAACAAGGGCTCTTGAGCTTAACAGATGCCTTTCTGGATATCTAATCCTACTTTCCTGTGCATGCTTACGCTGTCTTGGAGGGGATCTTAGAGGCTGTATCTCCCCAGTCCATCCCTAAGAAGGTTGTTAAAAACTTCTGGGAATGACTCAGAGCACAAAAAGCTAGTAAAGCCTAGTGACTCTCCTTCCCCATCATCCCTGATATTACTCCTCCAGCTTGGGACTCTCCCTCCCTGTGAAGGCTGCTCTTACTGGCAAACCACAAACTCACATTTTTAAGAATCCAGACTTCTGAGGTAAATCTGGAAGAGAACACAGGGTTACATGTTCATGGTGCTTGCTCTCAAAACTTCCACATAAATGCTGTGGACCTTTATGAACTTTAAAGACACTTCTGGATTTTCTTGTCCTTCTTGCCACAAACTTAAGTTTGGGAATCGGGTAGAGCAATGATGATAAAATCAGAAGGGAAGATGTGACTCCCCACCCCCACTCCCATGTCCAGCTTGTTAGGAATAACTAGTTTTTAATTGTCCATTAAGTGTTTGTAATCAGTGACTGATTAGTTCAAGGCAAAACAGCAAAGATGTGTGTATGCATAGATACTGTCTCAAGATGTGAACAGCCATTTGTAAATGTAAATCTTTCCCCAGATGTTGGTAATTATTCTGTGCATTGTGTGAGGAACATGACTCAGGCACAGGCTTTTCCATTGCCACATCTGCACCTTCTGTTGGCTATTGAGAAATACTGGCCCTTGAACCTAATGCTGTCTACAGCTTTATTTTCATCTCTTTCAACTCTACCCTCCCTTATTGCTTGTCATGAAAAAGCTAGTTTCTTCCACATTAACTCGCAGTCAAGTAAATATGATACATTTGTATATCAATCTTTTCCAATTTGCGAGGATTTAAATTAATATTTAAATTAATGTGGCTATGCACCAATGTAAACAGAAAACAATTGACAGTCTTGGTAAAACAAATCTTGTCCTAGTACATATGCTAGCTGTTTAAGAAATCAATTTGGGGGATCCCTGTTGTAAATATTGGAGCCTAATTATGATTGCCACTACAATGAGAAGCAGTATATTTAGAGGCCCAAAATTCCTGAACAGCAGATCCCCCTGGAGAAATGTATAAGCAAGCAAAAGACACCTCTCTTCTTTAAAAGAAAGTAAGACTTAATATGAAGGGGAGCATGAAGAAGTTGGAGAAATTCATGTCAGGACATAAAGAAGTCCTGAATTACTGTATGAATGCAGGCAGAGTATTAGAAATAGAAGTAGTTTTCCTCAACTAATAAGAAGGAGGAAGAGAGGAAGAAGAGAGGGAGGAAGAAATAGGAGAAGGGAGAGGGGGAAGGGAGGGAGAAGGAGAAGTAGAGGGAAGAGGAGGAAGAGAAAGGAAGGAAAGGAAGGAAGGAAAGAAAGAAGAAAGGAAGGAAGCTTAAATATGTTGGTTAAATCAACTGCAGTTAAGTGAAAGAGGAGCTGTATGGTAAGGATACTGAGGGAGTTCAAAAAACTGAAGGAAGAGATGAAAAACCCTAGGAACACTAGGTCCAAAGAGTAAGTGCCCCAGCTCTAGAGGAAGCCAACACTAGAGCCATGTCACTTCCCATCCCTATGATTTCTGTCAAGGTTTCAGATTCACAGAAGAGAATATCTGATTGGCCCAGCTTGGAACAGGTTTAAAATCAACCATACCAAAAGGTAGGAAAAAAAAAAAAAACCATAAATATTTTGTGTGTGCATTTACTTTGTATCAGAAGCATTTTGTGAAGCTCAAGTGGAGAACAAGCAGACAGAATTTCTGCCCTTAGAAAGCTCAGGGGTTCTGTATGGGCCAGCCTGCCACCCAATTACTGTCTATTACACTAAGCCAAGAATATGTCTTTCTGAGGCTAAAACAAAGGAAATCTGCAAACTATCAAAAGTTTGCATACAAATTTCTGGAGGAACTTTTGAGACAAAGTCCCAAGCTGAAACCTCCAAACTATGTTCCAGACTATGGAGGATTTTGGTTTTAAGAAAGGGGAGGAGGAAGGGAAGAAGGAAGAGAGAATTTGAGAGAGAATCTTTATCAAGTCTTGGAGAAGATCAAATTTGTATTAAGTGATGTTAGATAACAATTAGATTAATGGAAAACATCCAAATGGATGTTTAGAATAATTATTCAACATAGTACAGTGGATGCTTATTAAATATTAGCTGAATATGAATTTATGTTTTATTTTTTGACAAGAAGTCAGAAAGTATAGGCTTTGTAGCAGGTGTGCAGGCTTTACAGCCAGGCAGCCTGAGCTCTGGTATGTTATGCTGTGTGACCCTGGGCAAAGAAATTAAAGTCTTTAAACTAAGGACACCAAAGCTATCTTGAAAGACCATTGTGAGGATTAAATTCAATAGCTTGTATAAAGCCATATAGTAGGAGTTCAGTAAATGTTTATTCCTGCTGTTTTCTTCTTGTCTTTATTTTTTCATTAAATATGTGCTCTTAAGATTCAAGATTTGGTTTTATTGGAAAGTTCTACTTTTTTGAACATAGTCGTGAAAAATTATTCTTATAAATGGTGAACTAACAAAACAAACAAACAAACAAAAAAACAAAACTACCCAAGCCTCAGATAAATCGTATTCTTTGCAGTTCAAACAATGAGAGCATTCATTCGAGGCTGCTGCGACTACCACCTGATAGCAACATACTATATAACATTCATGAGTGATGAATATATATATATATATATATATATATATATATATATATATACACACACATATTATATATAATATGGTCTTGAACATTCCTTAGAATAGCACATACTATACATACTTAGAAGGATTTAGACAACAAATTGATGCATACAATGGAATATTTTTTGGCAATAGAAGAAATGAAGTACTGATACATGCAAAACGTGGATGAATTTTGAAAACACTATGCTAAGTGGAAGGAGCCAGACACAAACCACATATTGTGGTATTCCATTTATATGAAAAGTCCATAATATGCAAATCCATAGGGACAGAAAGTAGCTTTGTGTTTGCAGATATCTGAGGGGAGATAAAGGAATCAGTTGTATTGACTAAGGAGTAGGAGATTTCTTTTTGGGGTGATGAAATGTTCTAATAAATGGATCATGCTAATGGTTGACAACTCTGTGAATATATTAAAACCCACTGACTTGTACCCTTTAAATGGGCACAATTATAGTATGTGAATTATACCTATCTCAATAAATCTGTTAAAAAATAAAACAAGTCTAAAATGGTGAAGGAGAAATGATATCCCATCTCTCCCCTGTGCAAGCAAAAGCTTCTTCATGTTCTAACATACATTTTCAGAATTACCTATTTTCATTCAACAATGGATGCTAATATTTTATAGAAACTAATTTTGGCTTCTTAATATGTTAGTAAAAATAACATCTCTGGACCTCTATAGCTCATAGAAACAAATCACAAAATCTAAGCATTGGAAAGCAAATTACAAGCAGCTAACTCGTACATAGACCTTCCAACGTGAATTAAACAGCCCAAACTTTCATTCCTGATTCTGCTCTAGTCATAGAGAGTCTGGGCAAAGGATAAAAGGCATTTTTCATGATCTTCCTCCTTTCTCTGAACAAAGCACAGTGTCAAAATCTTTGAAAAGCACATGTTATAGTAAAGAACAAGATTCAAGAAAATGTTTGGAAGCATTCATGATACAGAAAAATAATTTCCTCTCTCCCTTCCATCCCAAAATAAAAAGCAACCTTACGATGTGTCAGATTGAAATGTTTCAATACTGAACCAGTGCCAAAAAAAAAAAAAAAAAAGATTTTTAAGCCTCAATACATTTCATGAAAGTTTAAAATGATATTATTGTCCCATTTGACTTGTCTTTCAGGACTCAAAGCTGTGTGGTCCAGATTAGGTGCTTGCTAATTTGAAAAGTAAACATGCAGCACATTTGACTTATATGGTGACATACATGATTCCCAAAGACATACATTCAATGAGGTCCATTTGCAATTGCTAGTTACTAGTATCAATTTTGTCTTCTATGCCAATGTGGTCTTTTTCTTACATATTAGATACTGATAGTTACAAAAGAAAAAAAAATAGAGGCACATGTATATACACAGGAAAGGCAACTGCAGTGTCTATTCAAACTGGATGGAATATCCAAATCTGATACTTAGAAAGATGGAAAACTGATTCTCCATAATATTCACATACATAATATGAAACCCACATATCATTTGTATACTGTAGCTGTAACATAAACAACATTATCTGCATGCCAGCAGTCATTTCTACATTCTCAGTTCTACCCATTCCATTCCCTAGAATGAAATATTTTTGCTAAAGCCAGTAACATTGGAGAAGGGTATTTTTTCTTTCCTATTCTTCTGCTTCCATCTCTTTACCAGAAACACTTTATGCAAATAGCATCTCTTCTTTTGCCACTTCCCGCTGTGCTGCAAAGTGCTGGAGAGGAGGGAGAAGGACGCCTGGTGAGAGGTGGTTAGAGAGAGGGGGCGGGGCAGGGACCGGACCGTGCTCGCTCTCAGCGGCTCCGAGCAGAGCCGGAACAAGATTGATGACACTCCCTGGGTGTACGGGAAGATCTCCTCCTTGTGAAAGACTGCTTATGAGGGCTGATAGACTTGTCATCTCTTAATAAACATCACTGATACGTCGGCAGGAGAGAGCTGGAGCAGGAGAAGGGCACACCCCAGCAGAGCGCCTGCCTCTCTCCCTGATTTACTCAGCAGGGCGCAATGATGGGGCCGCAGAGGGCTGGGGCTCGCTCCTCACATCTGGAATCCCCTGGCAGGCCTCACTTCTCTCTTGGGACCCAGAGAGCCTCATTCGGGATCCAGCTCCCCCTTCCTTTGTGCCTTCCTTATTTTCCAGGTCTCCTTGAATCTGCATTAGATGGATTCCTGAGAAAAGAAGAGACCCAGAGATTACAGAATTGTCTTCCCAGAAATATAGGGCATTCCACATACTTTCATTCTTCCCGTGGCAGCTTCTTCTGTCTGTTTTTCAGAGTGTTGGAAACAGAGCAGCTAATCAATTTTATTAAAGTCACACAGTGGCAGGAACAATCCCAGCAGAGTCTGTCCTGGATCTGGAAAGTTCTTCACTTCTCCCTGCTCTCTTCTCTTCCCCTCTCTTCTCTATCTACCCATCCTATCAATCATCCGGATAGCCAACCTTCTTCACAAATTAATTAATCTACTCCCCTGATTAATTCAATAAAAAATGCTTGTTGCTCTTTACTCCACGCAGTTCACAGAGGGGATTCTCAGAGTTTTTCTCCATTTGGCTCCCAGGGAGCTCATTCTGTTTTAGCATCCAGCTCCCAATTTAGGAGCTGACCCTGAGTAGATGTGCTACCAGCATTTGCTACTGAGTGAATGTGTGAGTGGATGAATTGCATATTCATCCTTGTTCCTTCCCAATTTGAAACCCAGCTTATTTCTGGTTTGTAAATAAACTAATAATTAATTTTGATTTTCATTTTGATATTTAATTTTACCTTCAAAAGGGCCATCAGCGCATGTGCCTCTGTGCATTTGCATTAGACCCTTCTAGAAGACCCAGTGGCCAGCTCTGGGCAGCACCGGTCCCTCTTTGGAGGAAATAAAGTCTTTCCCGACTGAGGTTGCCAATGATGATGATGATGGCTCTCACTGCCACCTTCTCTAACTACAGACATTTTTCACTGTGTTATAGGCAGCTTGGGTAACACAAGATGGAGATCTAGCCACTGGAATAAAAATCCAAAGACAAATGGCACCACAACCTGGTGGTTGCTGGAGGGCCTCCTGGCCGCAGCTTCAGGAGCTGAAGCCATAGATTCCATGCTTTATTTCCCCACAGGAAATTGCTCTTCTGATATTTTGAAACCTTTTGTGTGTAACATGTGTGTAGCCAGATAGTGAGCTTACATTTTCATCTTGAAATAATTGCAATTAATAAATTAAAATGGAACTGCAGCATGAGCTTCACTCCCAGGGGAACCATAATATGTTTATGTTCCTAGAATTCAGCCTTAGCCTGGCCTCAAAAACTTCAGCCCCCACAAGCATTCAAGTTGTTTTACAGAATGTGTGTGTTGGGGGTGGGGTTGTGGAAAGGTGCACCATTTGCCTTTGGAATACTCTTCTGGAATCTTCCTTTGTTCTCTGAACCAGGCCTGCACCTAAGGCAAGTGCTGCTCTGTATTACTCCTCTGTCCCCTACTCCCCTCACCCTCAGACCCAGCACCAGTTCATAGCATGAGGCAACAGTTCTCCTCTTGTTCTTTTCCCTCCAAGGAAAAGAGCTAAGCAGTAAGTCTGCATCAGCCAATCACTCTGCAGACCCACTTGCTGGGGAAACTGGGAAAAGAAAGTTATTCTGTGATTGTGTAGATGGAGTTAGCTGGTAAGCAATGTCAGAGAACTATTTTTAAAGCTTTTTCAGAAATACTGGTTATTTTATTGGAAATTCTAGATTATGCTACCTAAAAATGCTGAAACTCAACGAAGGCAGTAGAACAAAGAGCAAGAAGCTCCCGCTCCTGAGTGAGCTGACTTTGCTTTGATTCCAGACTCTGCCACTTTCACTTTAACTATGTGGCTTGGCAAATTTATATCACCTCCCTCCCTCCCCCATACACACACACCTGTTTTGTCAACTGTAAAATGTTGAGATCATCCATGCAGAATATCTTAAACATAATAATCACTCAATAAGTCATAGCTACTGTTATTATTTTCATTATTATTATTAATTATTATTAACATCATTAGGAATGATTGGAGCCCCTTCATTAATTTACCAAACATTTATTGATCATGTCCTATATGCTGGCTGTGGTCAAAGATGAATGAAACCATGGTGCCTGAAATAAATAAATGTACTTTTTCACCCATCCAGCTAAGCACAAAAATATTCATAGAGATGAGCAATTCCCAGGCTGTATCAGGTTGGAGGACACAATCATAAGAACAAAAGCACAACTATATGGGTTTGCTTCCTACAATTGTGGGAGCTATGGACCCACTGGGTTCTTTCTAAATGAAATTTTGGTTCTTGAGTGGTTTCTTGAGGTCTCATGAAATAATTCTCTCAGCTAGCAGCAGACATTCCCCATATTTTTTGCTCCATCTTATCCCATTGCTGCCTCTTTTGCTGGCACCCTCAATAAAACAAAAAATCAAGCTTTTCATCTGTCTTTCGATGGACCTACATGTGTATGTTTAGGGGGGAAGGGGGGGTGGCAGAGTATTTCTAAAATGCTGTCTTTAAGTCCTGTAGGCCAGATTGCCTTCTCTAGTTTGACAGACTCCACCACTCTCAGTTGTCTCACATCTGTCACCTCACATTTCGCACACATGCATGTTCCTTGCCAGGACCCTGAGAGGCTTTTGTAAATTCCCCTTCCTATAAATTCACTGGTTCCAAAGGCTAATGATACACCCTGAGGGCATCAATACTGCTGCCAAAACGAGGATGCCACGGCAGCATGACGCTTTCTCCTGCTTCATCTCCATTCCAGGAGTCCTTGCACATGAGGTGCTTCATCAAATAAATTAAGGAATGAATGCTCAGCACAAGGAATGTACTTCATATCCCTACACATTCTGACCTTAGCTACTAGAGAAGGAGGGACTTTATATAACATCTTGTGATTTTGGGCTACAAAACAGAACAGCTTTGTGATCTCAATGTATCAGGGAGATCTTATTGAAACACCATTTCATTTTCACTTTATTGTTGCTCCCTCTCACAGGTGATTTTTTATGGGAGCTGGATTGAGAAACCATAGGGAACATCCTGTTGTTCTCAAAATAGTGTGTGCTCATGTGCACCTTGGTGTTTTTACTTCCCCCTTACACAGGGTAGAAAGATCAAATAGGATTTTTTCCCTGAGATTCTTGGAAAACTCTGTTAGCAATACATTCAGCTGCAAGTAACAGGAAGTCATGCAGAGAGTGGCTTAGAAATATAAAGGATTTAGTTGCCCCATGTAACAAGAATTTCATATGTAGGCTGTTTAAAGCTGGACAGTAGTTCAATAATGTAATCAAGAACCTGTCTCCTGCTATTTTTCTGCTCTGCCATCCTTACTGAATGGTTTCATCTTTATGGTCTCAAGATGCCCCCATGTACTCCCAAGCATTATGTCCGCATTCCAGACAAGAAGAAGGGGAAAGGAGCAAAAGGTCAAAGGAGGTATGGGTCAACTTTGTCTCTCTTAAAAACTTTCATCCAGCAATTGCCACTTACATCTCACTGAACAGAACAGGGGCACATGTCAATCCCTATATTCAAGGAAGTCTGAAGAATATGAATCTTTTTTAGCCAGCCCACGACCACCGAGTATAATCAGAGTTTTGACACCAGGGACAAAAAAGAAACTGGACATTGGATAGATAATTAGCACTGTCTGCCAAAAGAACAGTGTTTGATATAGTGAATAATTTCACCAAAGACATTTGTAAAAGAAAATTTCCAGGCATAATTTCTAAGAAACATCAGCTTAGGTTGATGGCACTCTACAAAAGCATAGCAAACTGTTACAACTAGGACATTTGCTCCAGTTGCAGCCCCAAAGGCCACAAATGACTTAATAAGCACCAAGTACACCTGCATGCCAAAATGACATTATGGGCAATCTGTATGGGATTTGCAATGAGAATAACCTTTACCTGGTCCTCCAATCCTTAGCTGAGCCCACACCTCCAGCCTAAAATGAGGGATGAGGGTGTTCTCTTACCTCCAAGTCAGGTGAAGAGGCCTACAAAAGAATCACCTGAAGCTACTGAAGCTACTGACTGGTGTTCATTGGAGGTCAAGGAACACAAAGACTGGTATCTGATTCTTCCCTTGGAAAGACTCAAGTCAGGAAGTTGTTTTTGTCCCAGTCAGAGGACAGAACAAAGCAGGTGGCTGCATTCTGTGTGAGATGTGCTTCCCCCAAGAGCTGAGCAATGTACAAGTTTTTCAGGAACTGGGTGTGGGACCTCATAGACGAGAAAAATCCTGGGTTTGTTTGAAAATGGATTGTAACAAAGAAGCCTGCTATCCACCCTTAACTATAATCTCTTTTTCTCTGCAGTCACTATGAGTAGGGTGACTTGACCATCCTGGTTGGCCTGGGGAAATTCCTCTGCTGTCCCAACAACATTAATAATACTTTCTCCTTTTACACTCAGAAGTGTGCCAGTTTGGACAATAAATTATATGGTCACTTGGAAATGTAGGACTCTTACTGATATGCAGAGATGGATCACCAGTTTGACGTTTCCCGGGATCCTAGTCTATGAGGGACCTAAAACATTACAAGGAAAGTACCTTACCAAAATTCCTTTTTGAGGGAAAGTGTAAATGTGGTTAATAGGATTCCTCTGTGGTGCTGAGTAGGATGTAGCAGGATGATAGATGATTGCTAAACTGCTATTTCAAGCAGGTAACTGAAGGACCTTTATCTTGCTAAACAGGTTAGTGAGTTTGAACAGATCAGGGGAATAGAAGAAAAGACGAGGGCTATTCCCAGGGGTTTTCTCACTCTGCAGTCCCCCAGGTAGGATTGCGTAGAAAATAAAAGTTGAACAAATAGGCAAGGAATATCAGTTTAAAGAGGTGCCAAATAATATGCCTGCTCCAGATTATCACATGTCTTAGTCAGTCCTTGGCAATACATCATAATTTTAGCAATTATGAATTATCAGATGTTATATTTCTTCACAACATTATTTTGGGGCTCGTGAGGATCTGAATATGCCCATGGAGGGAGTTTCCTATACGTGAAATTCATCAGTTATATGTGCAGCAGGACAAAAAGGTTGAATAACAAATGATCATTTTAGATGCAGATTCTTTCACTATTACACATACCATCCCTCCCAGAATGTGAAGAAGAAAAACAGAGGAGAAAGAAAAGAAGGAGCCAGATATAGTCTGTAAACTATATGAATTCAAAATACCCTAGAGCAAGCATTGTTGAACAATTTGACAAAAAATATTTTCTTCAAACCAGCATTCTTCATATCATGGATAAAAATTTTGATTAGGACAGTGCTTGATTAGGTGCCATTAGAAATTCCTTCAAAATTGTAATAATTCATTAATCAGCACCTTCTGGAATTGTCAATCACAAATTTCCTAATCTGTCTACTTTATGCACAGTTCCTATTTCTCTTTGTCCACAGAGTACCATGAAAGAACTTGTTTCATTCCTTGCTGAAATCGAGGTACACTAGGGTCTACCACATTTCCCTAATATAGCCATTTAATAATACTAGCAAAGAAGGAATGGGGCTGTTGTGGCATGACTTGTTCTTTGTGAATCCAATATATTCTGGGTCCCCTTCTAGATGCCTACAAACTATATACTGTAGCATCTTGCCAAGGAACAATACTGGCCTTGTCAGGATTCATGAAATCCATCTTCTTTTCCTTTTTTGGAATCAAAATGGCATTTGCCCATTTAGATTTTTGGCACCTCCTTGGTTTACCACAATGTAAAGATGGCACATTTCAATAAAAGTTGCCAGATATTAAACACTGAGTAGGTGCCAATCACTTTGCTGAGAGCTCCTACATATGTTATCTCCTGTATTTAAGGAGTTTAATGGAGTCAGCTTTGCTATAAAAATGCAAACGTAACATGTTAATTTTTAACATTTAAATGAACATGATAGAATTTGTTGTCTATTTTCCCATAAAACCCAAGTATCCTCAAGCTCTTCTGCCTGTCAAGTCAACTTTGGCTATACTATCCAAAAGATTATCATCCAAGTCCCTGTTCTCACTGACCCCAGGAAGCCAAGTGGCTTTCTCAAGTATGTCTGAGGATCCCAAGGTGAGTTAACTTAACATGGCTGTCACTTGTCACCACTGAGAATGTCTCTTCTGGACTTTTCCCGGATGCTTCTGCAGACCACTGTACTCTTTCCTCTACACCCTATGATTTGAGCAGCAGCTCTTTCTATTCACCAAGTAGAGCTAACACTAGGCTATAATAGTCAATAAAACGTACTGAGTACTTGATAACAGCACAGTGAAGAAAGCTCAGTTCCCTCTTGCCACTCTGAAATATGATGGATACAGAAGAGAACGGGAGGAGAGGGAACTTTCAAATACTTTTATTTTTCCTCCCAGGCCTGGCAAGAGGGACCATCAGAACACTGTTCTGGGAGACCCCATAGCCACCCAACTCCTACTTTGCTCCCCACTTTGTTTTTCATACATACCAGATCTCTCTCTCTCTCTCTGAGGATGGAAGATGTAAAAGATGAGATGGGATGGACAGAAGGCCAACAATAAGAGCAATGCAAGATATAACAGGGATGTGTCTAGACACACAAATGATTCATATATTGATTCCAAAGATGCCGCCATTGTTTGAAGCATTTGTGATGTTCCCCTCTTGGAATTGTTTTTAGTATCTTCAATGGTGCCAAGTTGCGTGCTTTCATGATGATTTCAATTCCTAAAAACAGTCAAACAGTATTCGCAACAAAGTTTGACAATTAAGGTGAGTAATTTGTTTCTGGGTCAAAAACAAACCAGATGTGATAATGTTGGAATGATACTGATGTTTTTAGTAACTAGGGTAATAGCTGTTATAGATATTCCCAAAGAGGAATTTACAACAATGTTTGAATAATTGCAGCATTAAGTACAACACTCACTGAGGAAACATGGGATTGTGGTTTAAGAACATAGCTTTTGTTGGCTAGATATAGGGCTAAATACACACTCTCCCGTCCACTCTGTCAACTTGGAGATGTTTTTGACCATTTTTCTTCTCATAATCTTCAGCTGTAGTAAGAAAATAATACATGCCTGGAAAAAGTGGTTGTGAAGGCTAAGATATCATGCCAGGTGAGCGGTCCATAGTCGTGCTCAGAAAATATTACTTTAAGTGTCTATTTCAGTGGACAAAGTCTAAAACACTCAAAATCTCTTGCTTGCTTCCAATGTCAAGTTGGGATATTTTGGAAGAAATGGAAAAATGATTCCTGTTAAAATAGTCTGGCCCTTGATTTCCTTCCTCCAAGTTTCAATGTACACATGAGCAGAATAGCTATTTCTGGTTGCTAAAGAAGCAAAACTATTTCATGGGTAAGATATAATTTTATGAAATCTAAACATTCATAAGGGGTGACTCTGTCTATCGGGACATCCTAATTGCCCAATGCCCAGTAAAATGGACAACTGTCTACTACTTTACTACCTTGATTGCTGGAGAGCCCAGGTTGAGCTAATATAGTAACAAGATCCAAAGTAAACTACATAAATACTTACTGAACTGAAATTTTATTTTACAGAGTATACTTTCAGAATACATACATACACATGTGATACACAGAGAAAGATCAAGTGAAGGTGGAGAGAGACATCAAGGTTATTTCAATAATATATGTATATATATATGCAAGCTTATATATATACTGTATCTATATATATGCGAGTTTCCCATGGTACTGGCCTTTATTGAAGAAATTTTGTCATCAACTGGATATACTTATTATTAAAACTTATTTAAATAATAATAGCAATATTTATGTAGCTGCTAAGCATTGTACCAAATGCTATATCTACATTACCATATTTATTTTGATTTAGTATAAAAGTCAGTATCCTTTAATTGCATATAAAAATGAATTTCAACCTATAAATGTAGATTATATAGTCGTATCAATTTACAAGTAAAAGAAGTTGACTCCAAAGGGTTGTGCAGGCAGTTTGGATTTCTTGGCACATTATCTGGAACTGGGGAATGGACCAGGCCAACTGGGTAGGGACTATTCATAGAAACTGGGGAGAGGGAGAGAGTGCCTGAGGGTAAAGAGACAGCCCACTCATTTATTGTTGGATTGCTGGTGACAAAAGAGTTGAGTCTGGAGACAAGGGCAGCCATGTTTCACCAGCAGGCAGAGTTATGGGGTCAGTCTGAATTCCATAAAGCTTCTGAGGTTTGTGAAAGGCACTAAATGGGCCTCAATAAACAATGATCAGGTTAACCTCTTGCTTCTGAGATGCTCCTGAATTTCCATTTGCGGCAGGATCTGATTTTTGACCCTGGGTAACAGCATTCCCCACTGATCCTGCCCTTTACAAAGCAAAAGCATTGTGACAAAATGACAGAAGATAATCTCAAACTCTAAGTCCACTTGATGAGTATGGATGTTGGACTTTGGTGTGAAGGTGTTTTACATTACCAACATCTGCTTTCAGCCAAACAAAGAGAAAGCACTCTTCTGCAGAGCTTTTATGTTGTTTCAAGTCCCTCTGATGGGCTTCTGCTCTCACTAGTTATGTAGCAAAGTGATGCCATAATATATAGGGGTAGTGGGGGGGAAGTTGAACATACATGCATTTGCAGCCATAATGAGAGCTTGGAGGTAACAAGGGGGGTGATTTGGATAATAATTAATAACCTGAGCTCCAGGCACAACTGGAGCTGCATGCAAATTCTATGACCCTGCAGTGGCACCTCTTGAAGAAGAAGGTGCTTTATTGCCTCTGTCAGGCTTTCCCTTCTCCGCTGCGATTCCTCCCAGCCTTGATGGTTTGCATACTGCAGCTAAACATTAGGCAGTAATGAATGACAACCCAGCCACTCTGCGCACTGCAGTGAGAAGCTGCCATAATTGGCTTCCTCATCACCACCATCCCTCCCTCCCCCTCCACAGACAGGAGCAGGTATTGACAGCAAGCACTGGGGCAAAATGCAAAAGCGTGAGGGCCCACCACAGCACTCGGAGGGTGCAGAAGTGGTTGTGCCAAACCCATGTTTGCCCCCTTCCCAGAGACACAGAGACCACCAGCTCAGGGAGAAGATAGGAGAGCTGCAGCTCTCACCTTCACCTTGGGGAAGTGTGTGACTCCAAGGAAAGAAAGTAAGGGCTAGAATTCTGCATATGTATGCCTGCTCTAGGGCCCCTTCCCCGTCCTGTGCCAGAAGGAATTGGACAAAAGAAGTCAGCATGGCCTAATTTGGCTTTTATTTTCTCTACACTGAATCTAGGGGGATTTTAGATTTGTTTTTACATTTGTTTTATTGGGGGGGGGTGCTTTTAATGTAGGACAGATAATCAAGACTCTTGTTATTACTTGGCTCTGCCACAAATATATGATCCTAAGCAGGCTGGCTCACCATTCTACATTGTCAGATAAGGATAATGTTAGCCATTGCAAATTAAACAAAAGAGTATTTAAAATGAAACAAAATGAAAATGAAAAAAATAGTATTTTAAAAATATTTTTAAAAGTTAAAACCATATAAGTAAAAAGTTCTATTCTTATCTCTATCTTCCATTCCCATTTTCTTAAACTTCTTTTATGTTGCTGCACAATAAAAAGACCTACTTTCAGAATGGTGCAGCCCATCTAGAAGGCAGTGTGGTGATTCCACAGGAGGCCAAGTACAGGGTTGCCATGAGATCCTGCAACCCCATTATTAGGTATATGTTGGAAGAACTGAAAACAGGGAGACAAATGGACGTTTGCACCTGGTATTTATGGCAGCAGTTTTCATGATTTGCAATGGATAAGGTGACCTAAGGGTACATCAACTGATGAAAAGAATGGCGAAATGTGGTGTATGCATACAATGGAATACTGAGTGGTTGCAAGAAGGAATGAAGTTGTGAGGCCTGTAACTAGATGAATGAAACTTGAGGACAGTATGTTGTGTGAAATTCGTCAGAAACAAAAAGACTAATATTATAAGGACTCACTAATATGGACTAAATATAAAGTACAAACTCTGAGAATTGAATTTGAGAGCATAGGTTATCAGGGGGAGGCTTATGGTAAAGGTTTCTGGACTGTAAGCTCTTATAGCAGTCATATCTACTCCTCAGTTGTTAACAGTTATTTCTAAATTCTGAGATGCTGGGCTCATTGTGTATAACCTGGTTATTCCCTGGAACTTCAGGTATCTGTGTGACATCTGAGAATCAGAGCTTGAGTTCTGCAGCTATGAAAGTCATTATTACCCATACAGCAACTATTAGAAAAGTAGAAAAAGAAATCAGACTTCAATAAAGATATGAATGAAGCTGATCTGGTTAGGACTAAGGCAAATCAGACTAAAGGATTAAAGATGATACTGATGGTGTTTTAAAACTTCAACTTCTGTGTGAAACCGGAGGGAGAGATGCTTTATTTGTTGCAAAATTTATATCTTCTGTAGCACCCTAATTTAACTTGTATGGTCAGTTTATTCAAACACCATAACTACATGGAATCTTGAATATGCAGTGAGATCTTCTCAGTTTGTACAGGTTAGTTTGATGCCCAATTCATCCCAGAGTAATTTGGGCAGAGAATAAAAAAGTATTTGCAAAGCCCCTGTGAGTCACTGGAGAAAAATGTGGAAATATTAAACTTCCCACCTGGGGAATTTCTGATATTCTTGCAAGCATTGGGGACTAGCAATTTAATAGGCCAAGCCCTTGATCTTTGGGCTTTCCCTTATGAAACCTATTCCTGCAAACGAGAAGCTAAGACTACTTATAACCATGCCTAAGAACCACCCCCAGAGAAACTCCTTCATTGCTCAGATGTGGCCTCTCTCTCTCCAAGCCAATCCAGCAGGTAAACTCACTGCCCTCCCCACTACATGGGACATGACTCCCAGGGGTGTAAATCTCCCTGGCAATGCTGGACATGACTCCTGGGGATGAGCCTGGCCCTGGCATACTGAGATTGAGAAAGCCTTCTTGGACCAAAAGGAGGAAGAGAAATGGAACAAAACAGAGTTTCAATAGCTGAGAGATTTCAAATAGTCAAGAGGTCATTCTGGAGGTTATTCTTATGCATTATATAGATATCCCTTTGTAGTTTTTAGTGTATTGGAATAGCTAGAAGGAAATACCTGAAACTGTTGAACTGTAATTCAGTAGCGTTGATCCTTGAAGATAATTGTATAGTTGTATAGCTCTTAAGGTGTGACTGTGCAATTGCAAAAACCTTGCAAATGGCAATCCCTTTATCCAGTTTATGGACAGATGAGTAAGAAAACAAAGACAATTAATAAATAAATAATGGGGGGGAGATAAGGGATAAGGGATGTTTTGAGTGTTCTTCTTTTACTTTTATTTTTATTCCTTTTATTTTTTGGAGTAATGAAAATGTTAAAAAAAATGATTGTGGTGATGAATGCACAACTATATGATGATACCATGAACCCTACTGTTAGTACACTTTGGATCAGTATCTGGTATGTGAATATATCTCAATAAAATTGTATTTAAAAAAAAGACCTACTTTCTGCATCTTCCTTCTTAATGCAATTTTATTGAGATATATACACATACCATGCAATCATCCGAAGTCTACAATCAGTTGTTCACAGTATCATCATATACTTGTGCATTCATCACCACAATCACTTTTTTGAACACTTTCATTACTCCAAGAAATAAAAATGAAAATAAGAATAAAAATTAAAAGTGCAAAAGAACACCCAAAACACCTCATACTCTTCCACCTTCCCATTATTCGTTTAATTTTTGCCCCACTTATTTCTACTTATGGGTCCATACACTGGATAAAGGGAGTATGAGCCACAGTGTTTTCACAATCACGTAGCCACACCATATAAGCTATATAGTTACACAATCATTTTCAAGAATCGGGAGTATTGGATTGCAGTTCAACAGTTTCAGGCATTTCCTTCTAGCTATTCCAATATACTAAAAACTGCAAAGGGATATCTATATAGTGCATAAGAATAGCCTCCAGAATGACCTCTTGACTCCATTTGAGATCTCTCAGCCACTGAAACTTTATTTTGTTTTATTTCTCTTCCCCCTTTTGGTCAAGAAGGCTTTCACAATTCCACAATGCCAGATCCAGGCTTATCCCTGGGAGTCATGTCCCACGTTGCCAAGGAGATTTACACCCTGGGAGTCATGTCCCTGTAGCGGGGAGGGCAGTGAGTTTACCCACAGTGTTTGCTTAGAGAGAGAAGCCACATTGGAGCAATGAAAGAGGTTCTCTGGGGGTGACCCTTAGGTACAGTTATAAGCAGGCTTAGTCTCTCCTTTGCAGTAACAAGCTTCATAAGGGCAAGTCCCAAGATCGAGGGCTTGGCCTACTACAATGGTAGTCCCAATGCTGGGGAAGATTAATATTTCTAATTTTTCCCCAGTCCTTCAAGGGGGCTTTGCAAATACATTTTTATTCTCTGCCCAAATTACTCTTGGATGTGTCAGGGCTTCATGCTAACCTGTGCAAACCAACCAGATCTCACCCCCTATTTAAGGTTCCGTTTAGTTATGAAGTTTGAATAAATTGTCCATACAAGTTAAATTATATAGCGTGCTACAGAAAATATAGATTTTCCAACAAATAAACATCTCTTCCTTTGTTCTCACATAGAAGTTGAAGTTTTAAAAATCAGTCAATGTCATTCTTTTCCCTTTAGTCTGGTTTACCTTAGTCCTAACCAAGTCCATTTTGTTCATCTCTCTAATTCAAGTCTGCTCTCTTTTTCAGCTCTTTTAACAGTTGCTGTATGGGATAATGTTGACATTCATAGCTGCCCAACTCTGGCTCTGAGTCTCAGGTGTCACACAGATACCCAAAGTTCCAGGGACTGACCAGGTTATATACAAACAGCTCATCATCTCAGAATTTAGACAACCGTTACAACTCATGAATAGATGTGACTTCTGTAAGAGCTTACAATCTAGGAAACTTTACCATAAGCCTTCCCCGATAACCTATGCTCTCAGATTTAATTCTCAGAGTTTGCATATTATATTTAGTACATATTACTGAGGTGTTGTAACGTTTTTCTTTTTGATTCTGGCTTATTTCACTCAACATACTGTCCTCAAGGTCGATTCACCTAGTTCCATACTTCACAACTTCATTTCTTCTTGCCACTACTCAATATTCCATTGAATGTATTCACCACAGTTCACCATTCTGTTCATCAGTTGATAGACCCTTAGGTCATTTCCATCCATTGTGAATTGTGAATACTGTCACCATAAACACCAGTGTGCAACGTCCATTCATGCCCCTGCTCTCAGTTCTTCCAAGTATATATCCAATAATGGGATTACAGGACCATATTTGGAAACCCCATACTTAGCTTCCTATGGAACCACCACACTGCCCTCCAGATGGGCTGCCCCATTCTACTTCCCTACCAAAAGGGAATAGGTACATCCCTCTCTCCACATTTTCTCCAGCACGTGTATTCCTCTGTTTATTTTTTAAACAGTTTTATTCACACACCATACAATCCATTATAAGTAAACAATCAAGGATTCCTGGTATAGTCACATAGTTATGCATTCACCTACACAACCTACATGAAGACACTTCCATTTCTTCTGCAAAGAAAAAAGGAAAAGGAGAAAAAATGAAGAAGAAAAATATAAAAGAAGAAAAAGAAAAACAAAGTAAAATACAATGAAAAGCTCGGACAATAACACCATCACCAAGAATCCCATATTACTCCCTTATAACTCCTTCTTATAGACATTTAGCTTTGGTATATTGCCTTTGTTAAAATTAATGGAAGCATCTTACAATGTTACCATTTACTATAGACTCTAGTTTGCATTTGTTCACATTTTTTCCCTTGTACCATCCAATTTTCAACACCTTGCAATGTTGACATTCATTTGTTCTCCCTCTTTTAAAAATATTCTTATATTTGTACATTTAATCACCTTCATTGACCACTCTGGGTTTCACTAAGTTATACAGTCCCAGTATTTATGTTCTATCTTTCCTCCTGGTGTCATACTTACCCCTAGCCTTCCTGTTTCAACTGTACTCACACTCATCTTTGTTCAGAGTACTTACAATATTGTGCTACCATCACATAGTATTGTGATATCCATTTCTGGATCTATACAATCAATCAATCCTGTTTACCCTAATGTACTCCTTCAGCATCAAATGCCCAATTTCTGACCTCTTTCTATCTCCTGATAACATTTGTTCTCAACTTTAACTCTCAAATTTCACTCTTCAATGGTAGTTCATATCAGTGAGTCCATAGAGCATCCATCCTTTTGTTCCTGGCTAATTTCACTCAATGTAATGTCTACTGTCAACCATTTTGAATTTTGGAGTTTGTATGTCATACTTTATTTTATTTTATTTTCCCTCTTTTTAATCTCACTGATAATCTTCATCTATACTCTTGTCTAACCTCTCTCTTCTGTCTTTTCCTATCTGTCTGTAGTGCTTCCTTTAGTATTTCTTGTAGAGCAGATCACTTGTTCACAAACTCTCCCAGTGTCTGTTTGTCTGAAAATATTTTAATCTCTCTGTCATTTTGAAGGACAGTTTTGCTGGATATAAAATTCATGGTTGACAGTATTTCTTTTCCATTATCTGAAATATATCATGACACTGCCTTCTCACCTCCATGGTTTCTACTTGAGAAATCTGCACATAGTCTTATCGAGCTTCCTTTGTCTATGATGGATCACTTTTCTCTTGCTGCTTTCAGAATTCTCTCTTTGTCTTTGATCTTTGATAACCTGATTATTAAGTGTCTTGGAGTCAGTCTGTTTTGATCTATTCTGTCTGGGCTACACTGAACTTCTTGGATCTGCAATTTTATGTCTTGTATAAGAGATAAATTTTCAGTGACTTTTTCCTCCATTATTATTTCTGCCCCCTTTCCCTTCTCTTCTCCTTCTGCGACACCCATGACACATATATTCATGTGCCTCATGTTGCTGTTCAAGTCCTTGAGACCCTGCTCATATTTTTCCATTCTTTTCCCTATCTGTTCTTTTTTGTGTAGGATTTAAGATTTCCTGTCCTCTAGTTCCTGAATACTATCTCTGCCTCTTCAGATCTACTGTTGTATGTCTCCATTGTGTTTTTCATCTCTTCTTTTGTGCCTTTTATTCCCTTAAGTTCTGCCAATTGTGATTGCAAACTTCCAAGTTCTTCCTTATGTTCACCCACTATCTTCATGTCCTTCATCTCTTTTGCCATATCTTCCCTCAAATCACTGATTTTATTTTTGAATTGATTTAGCATATTTTTTGAAAGTCTTTAATTAGTTGTTTCAACTCCTGTATCCCATTTGAAGTGTAAGTTTATTCCTTTGACTGGGCCATATCTTTGTTTTTTTCTAGTGTGATTCATAATTTTTTGTTGTCTAGGCATCTGGTTTCCTTGATTACCCCAATCAGATTTTCCCAGACCAGATGGGCCCAGGTATCAGGAAGAGGGTGTAATCAGTATCAAGTTCCCATGAGGATGAGACCCAGAAGATTGTCAGACTTTCCTGTGAGGCCTCTAGATTCTGTGCTTTTCCTATCCTTCCCAGCAGGTGGTGCTTGTCAGCCTCCAGTGCCCCATGGGTGTGAAGAGGTGCATTGCCTTTAATTCTCAACAGATCTTGTCCCTGCCAGGGGCTGAGAGTGTCAGAAGCCAAGGTTAAGCTGGTTCTGTCTTTTTTTTCCCCTCAGGCCCTGGGGTCTGAGTTCTCTGAGGGACAGCCACCACTTGAGTTGGGCTCCAACCCCCTTTTCTTAGGGAAGATAAGCCCTGCAGTCAATTATCTTCTACACTTGATTTTTCCTTTGATTCTCTGTCTACCTTAACTTCACCCTTGCCTGGGTCAGTGTCTCCAATGTGCCACCCAGACTGAGAGGAAAAAAAGGAAGAAAGAAATCCCCTCTTCAGAGCCAGTCCCCAGCTCCCCAGTTTCCAGTCAAGAACCAGAGTTGGCACCTGGTTCCATGTGCCACCCCCTCCCAGCACTCTGAGTCCAGCCAACTCCAAAGCCTCCATTCCCATTCATTTATGTTTTGTTTTGTTTTTTTCCCATCAGCACCACCTCTTCTCTGCCTGGAGAACCCTTCACCACCACCCCCCCCCTCAGCCTGCCTGCTCCAGGTCTATCTTCACCTACAGCCTGCACTCAACAGTCCAAACTAGCCAACCAAAACCACAGCTGGACCCCAGCTGAGCCACCCTTCTTCCCTCCCCACAGACCTCCTCCTCCTCCCACAGGGAAGTGCCCCAGCCCAGCCTGTCATGGTGGTGGGGGAGAGGTGCCAGCTCTGCAGCTTAGGGATCCCCATCCACAGCACTTATCCCAGGATCCCAGCCACCCCACCCACACCAGACTGGTGCACAGTGCTTGCCCGGCCACAGATATCCCCCAACAGCTGGTCCAGACCATCCATCAGTCACTCCCGTCCACATGGTAGTCACTCCAGAGGCCAACCAAACTCCAAACCTCCCTGTGCCACCACCCTGCGCTGCCTCTCTACTTTCCACATCTTGAATTCCCTAATAAGGCAATCCTCTGCCTTTTTGTCTTAAGTGGTTGCATTTAATTGCAAATTAAATGCTGTATTTCTTATGGGTACACAGGTCTGGTGACTAGAGGGACTAGAGGGTCAGGAAAAAATGAATAGTAAGTGTTAGCCTAGTGGATCCTTTAATGTTGGATATGAAGTAAAACTCTAGAAAGCAAGTATTTGATGCTTATATGTGTAATACATATTATATTCTGAAAAAGGTCTTGGTCTTTCAATTGCAGATACTAGAAATTTGGGGGAGATTATCATTTGCAGTTCACTTGTTCATATAGTCATTTAAATAATATGTAGAATGTTTCTGTAACTTGGTAATTCATTAGTATAATGAATGATCTAAGAATGCATGGACAAATATCATGAAATAAGAACGATATATGGAACAGCCCAATGATTAAGAACAAACATTTGTGGGAAAGAGTGCCTTGGTTCAAGTAAGGAAGGAACAAAGATTGCTGTGATAGAGATTAACAGGCTGTTCCTAATATAGATAGAGTAGTCACAAAAAAATGAATAAGCAAGATGTAAAGAGCATGGCAAGAGGCTGTATCATAGGATGGGAGAGGGAGCCATGGGTGAGGATTAAGGCTTTGTAGTAGAGACTGGTAGTAAGGTATCCAAAATCCATTCTTTTCTTTTTCCTTATAAGTGAAGCCTGATTTGTGGGGAGGGGGAGATTGACAGTGTACTCACATAAAATATTATCTTTCTTAGCCTCCTTTGATTTTAGATATTTTGGACATTTGATTACGTTCTCCCCAAGGAGACATAAGCAGAATTCCTTGGGTGAGAAATTTCAGAAAACTTTCTTCAAAGGGGAATAAAGAACTAGAATGAACCCTTTTGCCCCTTTTCCTTTCCTTTCTTACTATTTGGAAAATAAATGGGAGAGCTGGAGCTCCAGCAGCCACCTTATGATCATGAGGTAACATTGAGGATGTCAGTCAAGACTGAAAATGGTGGAGAAGCACAAAAGAAATAGCTTGGGTCCCTCATGACTTTATGAACCCACTATCCAATACTGGATCAATGCTCTTCAGATTTCTTTTACATGAGAGAATAAACCTTTGATTAGCTTAAACACTTTGCCAGGTCTCCTGGCAAACTTCTTTACAGATACAGAAATTTTTTTTTAAAAAAAGGGATTTTTATTTTACCCCAACCATGATGTTAGGTTCATTGAGGGAGATGATTTAGGAGTCAAGTTATTGAGAAGGCAAGAGAGGATGTGATCCAATGCCAAAGGTGATGAGCCTTTGATAAAAGAATATTTCCAAAGAACTGAGTTAAATGATTGTCCAGAGAATCCAAGTTAGTGAAGGAAGGGTATGGAGAAGAAAGGGCTGATGGGTTGTGGAACAAATAGAAGACTCATGGAAAGGAGGTCTTAATGAGGTAAAAAAAAAAAAAAAGTTTTTTTCAGGTGAGGAACCTGTTTAAATGGACCAGAAGATTGAGATGTTGGGTTGGAGAGTGAAATGTCTGAAATTGACATGCAGGGTCTGGTGAAGGCAAGATTCAGAGTGTGTCTCTGGGAGAAGTTGGCTGAATCAGTGGAGAAACAGGTTAATAGAGATGAGGCGATCAAGAAAATGAGTGGTCTGTGCTTTAGCCCAAACTCATCTGCAGCAGAAATATTGCTTCCTTACATCAGAGCATTTATAGCACTGGCAGAGGATACTTGGCTTCTGAAATTGCTCAGAAGTTCAGTACTTGAGAACTGAATTTCACTACTGCTGTTTTGTAATTATAGCAATTTTAGTTCTTACTGAACAAAACTTAAGTAATTTCTCTCTGCCTCTAGTTTTGAAAATACTTCATCTGAATTACACTGGAAATGGTTCCATCTTATTTGCCCAAATCTATGGCTTTCTATTCTGTCTTCTAGGAACTTTGAGATCTACCCATGACATGGTAGTGGAAAGGAATTGTAGGCTTTCCAGATTTGGTGAGGAAAGCAGCTTTTGGGATGAATCCACATTGAAAAATTTTATTCTGTTCAAAAGAGGAAATTAATGTCAGAATCTCTCCTCTAATGGCAACATCTTTAAAGTTTTCTTTTAAGCCACTCCCTGCCCTCTTTCATGTAGCCACTTTCAACTTAATTCTAGTATATTCCTCAATGACCTTATAAATTAAATTCTCAAGGGAATTGTTGAATATGCATACTATGATGGTGTCCACTACTCTCTGTTCCAGCCTGGGGTTCCCACTCACAAAAATAGTTGATAATTGTGATGGTTTCGAGGCCTTATGGACCCCAGAAGATCATGTGCTTTAAGCTAACCCATTCTTGTTGGTATAAACCTATTGTGGGTGGGACTTTTTGATCAGGTTTTTTCAGTTGAGGCATGCCCCAAGTGGGTCATAATTCTCTTACTGGAGTCCTTTATAAAAGGATGAAATGCAGAGAAAAAAGCCACAGAAGCTGAGAGAAAAGGACACAAGAGTTGAGAAAGAAAGCCACAGACAGATCAGTCAGAAGTTAAAAGCAAAGAAACCCAGGAAAGAAGGGAGAGACCAGCAGATGTGCCATGTGCCTTGCCATGTGACAGAGGAGCCAAGAATTGCTGGCAGTCAGTCTTTGGGGAGAAAGCATCCTCTGACGATGCCTTGATTTTGATGTTTTCATGGCCTCAGAACTTTAAATTTATAAGTTAATAAATTCCCACTGTAAAAGCCAACCCAGTTCTGGTATATTGCATTTCAGCACTTAAGCAAACTAAAACAGTGGTTAAGATCCTAAAGCTCAGTTAGGATGACAGTCAAAATCCATTTCACTAACATCTTATCGGCTCCCTGGGAAAGTTGCTCCAGCCGTGTCTTTGGTAGTTTGGAGTTATGTACCCCAGAAAAACCTGTTCTTAATCTAAATCCATTCTTGCGGGTTTGAACCCATTGTAAATAGAAACTTCTCATGAGGTTACTTCAGTTAAGATGTGGCCCAACTGAATCAGGATGTGTCTTAATCCTATCACTATAGGTCTTACAGGAAAGGCCAGAGAGAGAGAGAGAGAGAAAGCCATGGAAAGAAGCTGGAAGCCAGTGGAAGCCAGAGAAGCCAATAGAGTCTGCCATGTGCATTGCCATGGGAGGAAAAAAAAAAACAAGGACCCAGGATTGCCAGCAGCTGGCCCCAGAACACCATAATCTTCTGGGAGAAAGCATTGCCTTGATAACACCTTGATTTTGGACTTCTCCTGGCCTCAAAACCAAGAGCCAATAAATTCCCATTGTTTAAGCCAACCCATTACATGGTATTTGTTGTAGCATAAGGAAACTAAAACTGAGATCTTTCTTATGGTCCTGTTCTCCTCATAGGTACTAAAGTGGTGCACCTAAAAGCAGACACTCCCCAGGTCTATAGACGATGATACTTACAGGCTGTGGATCAGCAATAGGACCACAGTCAGGCAAAGGTCTCAGGAATTTGAACTCCAGGGCAAATTTTCTTTCTATCTGTCTATACCTTGCTACTGGAGAAGACAACACTCTCTTCCCCAGTTTCCTGTCTCTACTCTCTTTTGACCCTCAAACACAAAAACCCCTCTTTGGCATTTATAAACCTGGAATAGTATTAGGTAAAACAGTGAAAAGAGTTCATAAAAAGACCTGAAGCAAAATATATTCTTTTTTTTTTTACCCTCCTCAGGAGTTAAAAATCCAGATACTTGAAAGAATATGACCAAGCTCCCAGAGCCCAGAGGTTGATGAAAATAACTTTAGTCTTTAAAAAGGACAAAATTAACTGAAACAACCAAAAAAAAAAGACAAAAAGAACCAAATAACTAGGAAAATACCCCTCCACCAACATAAAGTGAATTTCTCTACTTTGCTATGTCAGTTATTAATGTATCGCAATATATGGAGATCCAATTAAAAGTGAAATTTAATATTAAGAAAATATACCACCCCCAATCCAGCCATTTAACAAAGAGAAGATACTAGCTAGATAAATACCACAAAAGAAAAAAAAAATAGGTTATTAACTAATTAGTTCTGGAACTGCCTGAAGTGCACATTCGCTGACAGTTCAAGTCTTAACATTCACATTTCCAGTAACTCCAGATACTGGAAAGTCTGTGGTCAGAACCAAACATTGCCTTCGCTTACCTGTGCAATTACCCACTGTGTTAAGGTTTACTTACATTTATATATAAGAAAAAAAATGAATGGACCTGGTCTTCCCTGACTCTGAGACTTCCCTTGATTTCAAATGAGAAATATATTTTTGTATGACTTCATGTCTAATTTTTGTGCAAAGGAGGTTGTTTACTGAGCCCAGTAATTTATAGGAAGCACCTAGACAAACACATTTGGGTACATGGGATGAAACTAATCAAGCTATGTTTTTTCACCTCTATTAAAAGCACATTAATGGTAGCCACAAAGAGTACCTCAGGGCTGGAAAAGGGCTTTTGATCTCCCCTACCTTATAGCATCATCAGGTACCACCAAAATGACCCTAAAATGTATTTTTAAGTGTTAATAAGTGTGCTTTCTATGCAAATACACCTTCAAGCCAAGTGTCCTTGTCACTTTCCCACCCTCATCTCTCCCTGTCTCAATCATTCCAATTATATAGAAATTCTTGATCTTCCTCTGCACTACCTGAATTCAAGGCACTGTGAGGGATACCTGCATATCTCTCTCATGACATCGATTGGCAGATTTAAACCCATTCTCTAGTATCTTCCAGTTGAGAGTGTCTCTTCCCTTACTAGACTTCCCATGTTGATCTTTCCCAAAGGATTCACCTATGACCAAGGCACAATCATGACCTACTCCAGCGTGCCTAGAGTCTAGTAAAGAGACATTGAAGAGTCAGTAGGATTTCGACAGTTACAGAAGAGAGAGAAGATATTTCAGCAATAGCATAAAGGTCAGCATGTGGTCATATTCAGAGACGTATATGTAGTTCTCAGGATAAGTTGCAAAACTGTTTTCAAAAAAAGAAGAATAGCAAGATCTAAGTCTGCCGTCATATTTACTATACAGATGCAATTCGGTGAATAATTTCCTTTTCATCTTTTCATTGGATAGCCAGCATGACACGCGTATATAGAATTTTATGATCTCTTCCCAAAATGCCCACTGGTAATTTTACCCCTATTTCCTGGGTAGGAAAAAAGGATGCTTAGAACTCAGGATTTTATGTAGAATGTATGATTCCCCCTATTCCCAGAGAAAGTTGTCTGGCCTGAATGGGTGCTAGCCATGTTTGTTGGGAGGATGGGACTGTGGTTAAGATTTCCAATCAGAGATTTTAGTGAAATCCAGCAATGAATGAGTGACCATGTCCAGATCTCTAAAGGAAAACCAAGTTCAATTTACAAGGGAGAACACACTCACAAGCCAAGTCTTAGGAATCAGGGAATAGGGATCAAAGTTAGTGACCGAATCAAGAATTCAAGTGCATCCAGATCACAAACTGAATAAACTTTGTGCTGTTTTGGATGTATTATGTCCCCCAAAATGCCATGTTTTGTACTACAGTCTTGTGAGGGCAGACGTATTAGTGTTGATTAGTTTGGAACCTGTTGGCTGAGTGTTTCCATGGAGATGTGACTCAATCAGTTGTGGGTGAGACCTTTGATTGGATTGTTTCCATGGAGGTGTTGCCCCACCCATTAAGGGTGGGCCTTGATTAAATCACTGGAGTCCTATAAAAGACAGAAGGAGCTCAAAGCAGCTGAAAGTGACATTTTGGAGACGGCCATTGAAAGCAGACCTTTGCTGATGCTTTGGAGATACTAGGCCAGAGTTTGCCCCCAAGAAGCTAAGCCTGGAGACATTTTGAAGAACACCATTTTGAAACACAACTGGGGAGCAAGCAGACACCAGCCATGTGCCTTCCCAGCTAACAGAGGTTTTCTGGATGCCATCAGCCATCTTTCAATGAAAGTATACTCATGTTTATGCCTTGATTTGGACATTTTTATGGCCTTAAGACTGTAACTTCATAACCAAATAAACCCCCTTTTATAAAAACCAGTCCATTTCTGGTGTTTTACATTCTGGCAGTATTAGCAAACCGGAAAAAGCATCATCACAGTATGGACTGGGGCAATACTGGTAACAAATGGATGTCTTGAAAACAAGCTGTAGTGAAGCTTTAGGTGACAGCCAATGCATTCTATAGGAGTAGGGCATGCAGATTTAGAGGACCAGAGCCAGGTATACATCTAGTTCCTGGTCCACTCCTAGAAAATTACTCTCATTATCTTAAGATAACGATTCTTCAAATTCCAATGACTACGATGACTATTGTTTTTAAAGGTGGAATAAGGAATCAGAAGAGAGAATCAGAGACGTGGCAGTTACAAAAGGGTTCAGCCCAATGTTGCTGGCTTTAAAGATGGAAGAAGGAGGCCACGAACCCAGAAAAGTGGCTGCCTCTAGCAGCTGCAGAAGGCAAGGGAACAGATTCTCACCTATATCCTTCAAAAAACAGGCCTGCAGATATCTAAATTTTAGCCCAGTGAGACCCATCTTAGTCATCTGATCTACAAAACTGTAAGGTAATAAATTTGTGGGTTTTTAAGCCACTAAATTTGTGGTATTTGTTACAGTAGCAAATAAATACATTGCTAGAATAAAAATATGTTCATTCTATATACCAAGAGAAAATTTTAAAAGAAAGCAAGAGCACAAAACAGAGAAAAAACAGTAAACATAACATAATACACATAGTCATTACAACACAAAACAATATGACAGAACTGAGATGAAACACTACAGTCAAATCAATAAATATAAGTGGACTTAACTTGCCTATTAAAGGAAAAATAATTTAAATTTGCTTATAAAGTAAAATCCAACTCTATTCTATAAAAAATACACACATTTGAAACACAGTAATTCAGAGGGTAAAATGGAGAGATTAACAATGATTTACCAAAGAAATGGAAACAACAAAAAGTAAAAGGTTACAATCCTGATACCAAGTCACCAAGCCTTAAATGAGACAATAAAGAAATTGGAGGTATTCACATGAACTCATAATTTCTCAAATCTGTATATAAGCTTCTGTACATCCTTATGTGCACATATGTGTGTGTGTAATTATAGGTATATTTGTATGAATGTGCATGCATGTGTGTGTATATATATATATATATATATATGTATACACTAAAATCCATTTCTTAGCTCTGTCTGCCGAAAGGGTCAAGAAACAAAGACAGTCCAGTAGAAATAAGTATACCTAGTGCCCAGATCTTGGTCTCTCATACTTTATCCACTAAAAGGAACCAGGTTCCTCAAGAAATGTTTAATTTAAGGTATGGGTCAGGATAGGTACAAGATAGACAGAAATATTAGGTTGTGCCAGGGGGAAAAAAAAAGAAGTGCTGAACAAAAATGATGGGGGCTTTTCAACATGAACAAGTTAGGGTGGTCTCTGCCTAGACACCCCTGAAGATCCAGAATGTGACTAAATGAGAGGAAGGAGTAGCAATAACCAAGATAGGATTTAACAAAGGATTACAAATACTGAATCATTTTATGAATACTTTTTTTAGATGCTAGGATATTAGAATAGCTAGAAGGAAATAACTGAAAATGTGGAACATAACATTCTTTGAAATTTGCTCTATAGCTACTCACATACTGTACTTTGAAAGGTATCACCTTTCTGTATATATCTTATATTTCACAATAAGGAAAGAACTGAAACTGCAGAACTGTAACTCAAGCATTCTTTGAAATTTGCTGACTATTTGTTAAATTGTACATTTAAAGTTATCACTTATGTATATATATTAAATTTCACAATAAAAATGTATTAAAAATTGAAAAATTGTTTTTAAATGATGGGGGCATGTCACAGGTTCAGAAAAGCCAGTTTGAAGATGTTCCCACTGGCCAAATCTGGGACAATTTAAGCATCAAAATAATTAAGGATAGTAATGAATTATAAGCCATTGAAAAAATAGGAGTTGACTCCTATGAATAATAGGTATATAGATAGATAGATGGGAATAGAGTGGAAGGAGCTCTCTCGCTTACAGTAAAGTGTTGAAAGCTAACTGGCAAATGTGGAAGGAATGCTAAAATTGGAAAATCATCATTTTGTGAGCATCATGGTAAATATTAGGTCTATCAAGAATCATTATCATGAATGCTAAATCTAGGAGAAATTTTGATGAGGAATGGGATATCTGCATGGTCTTAAAATATCTTTTTATCTCTCCATAAACTGCTTATTAATTGCAAGGGAAGAAAAACAACAGTAATTATGCAAAGGAAAATTCAGGCAACACCTTGACTAGTGATCAAAATTAATGATACCTAGAAGAGACTGATAGATATTGTGTGCTCCCAGAAGCAGTAACCTGAGGACACAATATCACCTAGGTTGTACCCAGCTGAGAATGCTTAACTTCAACTATTCGTAAGGAAACATCAGACAAACAGTAGTTTATGAATATTTTACTAAAAAACTGGGATGACTTTACCCTTCAAAAATGTCATAAAAGACAAAAAACAGCTGTAGAAATCTTCCAGACTAAAAGAGGTTAAAAAGATAAGAAACTAAATGCAATATCTAACCCTAAACTGAATCTTGTACTGTACAGAAGAAGTCACTATTAAGAATATTATTAGATTAACTGACAAAATTGGAATATAGATGGTAGATCAAAGTATTGAATTGCAGTAAATATATGAAGTTGATAACTGTACTGTGATTATGTAAAAGAATATCCCTATTTCTATGAAACACAAACTGAAGTATTTAGTAGTAAAGAATCATGATATGTGGAATTTACCCCCAAATTCTTCAGAAAAATAATAATAGATAAATTAGATAGAAATAGATAAATTAGCTAGCTTGTTAGCTATCTAAATATAGAGAGGGCAAATGATAAAGCAAATGATGTCTTAACAATAGGTAAGTCTAATAAAGGGTATGTGAATTTCTCTTGAATTATTTTTACTTTTGCAATTTTTCATAAATTTGAAAATATTTCCAAATAAAAATTCTGACAAAGAGGCTAATAGAACATCAACAAAATCTTACTATTTATAAACTCGACAACTTAGATAAAATGTACAAATTCCCTAAAACTCTCAAATTACCAAAACTGACTAAAAACACAAAATCTGAATAATCCTGTATCTACTAAAGAAATTGAATTTGATAGTAAAACAATCCCACAAAGAAAACTCTATCCCAGATGGCTTCACTCTAGGTTCTATCAAACAATTATGGAAGAAATATTACTACCTACTGTTACAATTGTCTAATGCTGCCATTAAGCAAAATACCAGAAAAGGATAGGCTTTTATAAAGGGGGTTTATTTGGTTACTAAATTACAGTCTTAAGTCCATAAAGTGTCCAAGGAAAGGTATCAACAAAGGGTACCTTCACTGGAGAAAGGCCATTGGCATCAGGAAAACCTCTGTTAGCTGGGAAGGAACATGGCTAGCCTCTGCTTGCTCCCAGGTTGTGTTTCAAAATGGCATTCTCCAAAATGCTGTTCTTGAGGCATTTTGTCCTCTCTTAGCTGCAGCTCCTCTTCAAAATGTCACTCTCAGTTGCTCCTGGGGCGTTTGTCCTCTCTTAGCTTCTCTGGAGCAAGAGTCCACTTTCAACAGCCATTTTCAAACTGTCTCTCATCTGCAGCTACTCTCTCAGTTCCTGTGTGTTCTTCAAAGTGTCCCTCTTGGCTGTAGAAAGCTCAGTCCTTCTGTCTGAGCTTATACAGTGCTCTAGTAAACTAATCAAGGCCCACGCTGAATGGATGGGGCCACAACTCCATGGAAATTAATCAGAGTTATCACCTACAGTTGGGTGGGTTGCATCTCCATGGAAACAGTCAAGGAATTCAATCTAATCAACACTAATACATCTGCCCACAGAAGATTGCATCAAAGATAATGGTATTTTTGGGGACATAATACATTCAAACTGGCACACCTACATAAACATTCTCAAAAAGTAGAGGAAGGGACATAACCTCCCAACTTATTTAATGAGATTAACATCAAACTGATTCCAAAAAAGGATATAATGAGAAAAGAAATTATAGAAAAAACACAGTACTATCTTAATTTACAGAAAACACATTTGACCACCATAGTGGGATACCACTGCACTCCTCCTATAATGGCTAAAGTTAAAAACCTGACAATATCAAATGTTGACTAGGATGTAGAGCAACTAGAAGTCCCAAATATTACTTGGTGAGGTGTAAAAAATTGCAACCACTTTGGAAAACAGTTTGTAAGTTTCTTATGAATTTAAACATATACTTACCACATGACATAGAAATTCTGTTCCTAGGTATGTAGGCAAGGAAAATGAAAATATATGTCAACTCAAAGACTTGTACATGAATGTTTATAGCAACTTTGTTCATAATCGCTACAAATTGGAAACAACCCAAATGATCATCAATGTAATACTATTCAGCATTAAAAGAAATTACTACTTATGTATGCCACAAACATGGATGAATTGCAAAAATATTATGCTGAGCAAAAGAATGCATATACATGATTCTATTTATATGAAATTATAGATCAGGCAAAACTATAGTGACTGAAAATGAAGCAGTAGTTGCCTGGGGCAAGGGGTAGAATGTGTGTCAAATCTAGGGGAACAGTGGAAAATTTTGGAAAGACAGAAATGTTCACTATATTGACTGGAGTTGTGATTATATGGGTGCACATATTTGTTGAACTCCTTGAACTGTACACTTAAAATAGGTGCATTTTGCCATACATAAACTACATGTCAATAATGCTGATTACAAATCCTATTTATTCTTTAAAAACAAGCTCAGATTCTACCTCTTCAATGAAAACTTTCCCAATGTCCCAACTCATTAGGAACTGCTTTCTCCCTGATCATCCCAAAGCCCATCATCAATATATTCTGATGTACCATAGTTCTCTACAAGTCTACTTTATAGTGTAGATGGCAGTGTGTGCTTCTCTCTCATTTGAATTTACCTTCCTTCCTTATTCTCTCATTCCGTTGAAATCTGCCTTCCACTTCAACCTCTCCACTGAAATGACTTTTGCCTAGACCAATAATAACTCATTATTTGCCAAGTCCAATAGCTACTAGATAGTTACCTTATTGGCTTCTTTTCGGCATCTGATTTTTGAGCACTTCCTTATCCTTAAACTGCTTATCCAATTCACTTGTGAGTTACACATTTTCCCCAATTTCATCTTCAAGGTCCTTTCTTCAAGGATGTTCCCTAGGCTTTCACCCATGATCTTTTTCTTTCTGGGCAAGATTTTCCAATCCCACAACTCCTACCATCTCTATGCTGCTAACCTCAAAATGTGTCTTTTACATTAAGATCTTTTACCTGAACTCATTTCATTTCTGGATATCAAAGCCTTTCAGATTTTACATGTCTAGAACTGACTTCATTTTTTTTAACTCCCAAATGTGTTCTTTCTCTTAGATCATATCTTTTCTCCTGTGTGATGATTAGGTTCATGTGTTAACTTGACCAGGTGATAGTACCCAGGTGTCTGGTCAAGCAAGCACTGGCCTAACCTTTACTGCAAGGACATTTGTGGCTAGTTAATAAACTAGAAGGCTGATTTATTAAATCATCAGTCAATTGACTGTAGCTGTGACTGATTATATCAACAAAGGGTGTGTCTTTCACAATGAGAGAATGCAATCAGATGGATTTAATCCAATCAGTTGAAGGCTTTTAAGAGAGACAGATAGAGGACCTTCACTTCTTCTTCAGCTAACCAATGAAGCATTTCCTGAGGAGTTCATCAAAGTTGCCATTTCATTTCCTGAGGAGTTCATTGAACACACTCATTGAAGTTGCCAGTTCACCACCTGAGAAGTCCATCGAACATTCATTGGAGTTGCCAATTTGCTGCCTGCCCTATGGAATTTGGACTTGTGCATACCCACTGTTACGTAAGACACTTTTATAAAATCTTATTTTTATAGATATCTCTTGTTGATTATGTTTCCCTAGAGAACCCTAATTAATGCATCATGAAACCACATAAGCCAAGTCACCCAAACCAAACTTAGAGGATTATCCTAGACTGCTCACTCTTATCACATACCCAATTGGTCATTAAGTCCAATTGACTCTATTTCTCAATAGTTTTTACATTATTTACTTGTTTTCTTCACTGGCTTAAAGTTTGAATACGAGATCAAGTTTATTTTCCATCCCAGTCCTAGGAAGTGGGAAATACAATAAGTTCAGTTTGGAGCATGCTGATTTTTAAGGCAAATGAGTAATAATCAACAGGAAATATTCATTGGAAAATTGGATTCATGAACTTGAATATCTGTGAAGGGAACATGCTGGAGATGAAAGTACAGATTTGGGAGTCCTTATAAGTGGCTCAATGTTAAATTTGTGAGAGTATGAGTTCCCAGAAGTGGGTCAAAGTTAGAAATCTAATAGCCTCTATTTCCTTGTAGGATGAGAGTTTGGCTGTGAGGCGGGGAACTTATGAAGACAAGTGAAGGACCAAAAGAGCTGCTCTGGAGAAAGGGGAGAGAGAATTGACAAAGCATGTGTAATGTGGTTTGCTGACAGCACTGAAAGAGGGAGGCAGGAGAACAGGGAATGGGGGATTCAGAGTACCAACTCAAAGACCCCATGAGGTACTATGATGGTGACTAGCTGGATTGTGTATTAAGAGAAGCCAGGCAGAGATGGGGTTTCTGGCAGTCTTGGAAAACAGGAGGAGTCAAGGAACTGGAGATCATAATTATATCACAGCATAGATGTGTAGGAAAGTAATAGAGCAAAGCATATGAAAGGATAAAGGGTTAGTTCAGAAAACACAAAACCACAGAGGTGCTGAAGGGGAGAGGATGTAAAAAATCATAAGAATCAAACATGTCAAAGAATTGTCATTTGGAGACATTGGATTTGATGTTGGCATGGGTATTGAATTTCCCCAGTATTTTAAACAGTTTTCTTGGGTGACCAGGAAAGCTTTTAGCCAGATATTGGAGTCCTCTTTGAAAATGGCAGAATAATAAGGAGGTCCTTAGTCACCCATAATATCCTGAAGAAAAAACAAAGAGTGCTAATTTAAGAGAATTATAATTTTTAAGAAATCTGATAAAGCCAGAGATCCAGAAACTTTGCTTTGTAGTCTGGGATGGAAAAAGCTGTTGTTGCCTTGAATTGATGGAGGGCAAAACTCTGGAAAATAAGTTTATTCCTGAGTGCTTAGGAATTGGGAGACCCCTACATATTCTTTCCAAGCAGCTCCATTTTAAGCCCTGGAATGTGAGAAACTCTGTTTTCTGTTTTTTATGTTTTTCTAATGGAGCTGGGGAGGAGAATGTTACTTTGTCTCTCTCTCTCGAAAATAAAAGCCTTGTTGATCAGAAGGCTCTGGAGAAACAGCTGACTCACAGTTCAGCTTTGTGACAACCTCACCTTGGCAGGGCTTCTCAAGTCACAGAGAGCTTGAGCTTCCTGCCGGTCCACAGGTCACACTTGCCCGGAGAAGAATGCAATTAGCATCCTTTCCTGAAAGAGCCATTGACTCACCGTGGAAAACACTTGGTTTCTGTGTCCTTTCCCGCTCCTGGTTTAGAATTTCTTGTGGAAGCTGAATGAAAAGGAACTTGAGCTGCATTTTTTGTTTGAGTAAAATTGTTTTATCTGATTCCTTTCTGTGATATTTTTTCCCTCTGATCATGCATGGGGGTCATGGAGATAGTAGGACCTTTAGAGACTCTTTCTGTGAGATTAAGAAATGGGCATACGTATTCCTGAGGAGAGCAGAGGAGGACCAACACACAGAGATAGGCAGAAGACCGAGAGATGAAGAGAGACTACAGAAAGAAAGCTTCAAGAAAACATAAAAGACAAATTACTGTGCTGATACACACAGAAATATAAGTTTGTCAGTCCAAACCCATTATAGACATTCAATGACAATTTCCAAAAGATCCAGGAACCAGGGGAAGAAGATAAAATTAGAGATGAGATTTGCTTAGATTTCCTTATATCCAATTCTAATTTCCCATTCTTGAAAAAGATTGTATACAACCCTTTGAGAGGAAGCCTTCGTAACTCCTTTGCTGCCTTAACAGTTAAGGTGGTAGAAGAGAAGATGTGTCAACTCTTCTCAATAGGCCCCCAGAAGAGTTACTGAGTGTGTTAGTTTTCCTGGCCACTATGACAAATGCCACACATTGGGTTGGCTTAAACAACAGGAATTTATTAAGTCACAGTTTTGAGGTCCAAAATTGAGGTGTCAGCAAGGTGATGCTTTCTCCCCAGTCTGTAACTTTCTGGTGCTGGCTTGCTGGCAATCCTTGGTATCCCCTGGCTTGCTTCTCTTATCTTATTTCACATGGCTGCTCCTTTCTCTTCCAGTTTCCCTTGACTTCCCGGCTTCTGGCTACCCTGTCGTTTTTCTGACTATGTCTGAATTTCATCCACTTATCAGGGACTCTGGTAATTCAGATTAAGGCCCATGCTCATTCAGTTGGGCCACATCTTACCTAAAATAACATCTTCAAGAGATCCCATTTACAATAGGTTCACTGTCTCAGAAATGCAGATTAAGACCAAGAATATGCCTAAATTGGGGAACATAATTCAGTCTACCACACTGGGCTCAATTATGGTCTTAAATGGCAAAAAATTCAATGTAGCTAAGCAGAAGGATTTGCAAGTAGAAATATCATCTCTATCCTAAGATTTCTAAGTAAACTAAGATTACTGTGCCCTTCCAGGGGCTTTTCCTCTTCCTACAAACTTGGCTAGATCATTCTAGCACCATACATGGTGGAGGCTTTCTTTTTTCTTATCATTACTAATTCTTTAGTTTTAAAATGGTCTGTTGTTGCTAAATACATCTGGCACTGTGCCAGATGCTAGACAGATACATAGAGTCAGCAAACCCCATGAATATTTATTGATCTTATATTAGGTACATGACACTGGGTCAGGTATTGTTGGGGATATAAAAAATACAAATATGGTCCTATATATTCTACAAGAAGAGAAAAACTATATTCATATGGAAGGTTTAAAAGAACAATGGACACAAATCAAGTCCAACGAGAGAGATAGTAAGTGAAGGATAGAGATTGCTATACACTCGTGTGCTCAGAGAAAACTGGTCTCATGAAAGCAGATAAACAAGGAATGGTGCATAGATTTGGACGGATGAAGTACCGTGACCACATGTTTGCTTGAGAATATTACTCTGGCAACATTATGAAGGGTGAATTTGAGGAGAAAAGAGGGCAAGGGGAGTACTGTGCATAAACAATGATAAAAAAATTTACATGGTGGCAGTATAGCGATCACAAGAAAGATGCCCTTAAATCACTAAATAGATCTTCTTGTCAGAACTTAGTGATTGATTGAAAGAGAGGATTGCCTAACAAGGAAGAAGGAAAAATGACTCTCAAGATTTTTATTTAAGAAAATCAATTAGATGGTTTTGCCATTCACTGAAATGGGAAATGCATACAAAGAGATGGACTTCTTTGCTAGGTGTTACTTGAGATACGTAAACAGTAAAAGATGTTGTCCCTGCCTGGGATCCGTTTCTCTTTTTCTTACCTTCTTTATTTCAGGGGTCTTGGGTAGCGTCATTTCATTTCACAAATTTATTTAAATATTTTGGTGGTCTAATAGATAGCCATGTTACCTTTATTTTGGCATTTTTGAAAGGCTTATGGAAATTAATTTGAAATAAGTATACTTAGTCCAAAACAAAGATTACAAAGTTTATTTTGTAGATGTATCTCTCTAGTCTCCCAACCCTTACCTCTTCCAATTTCCCTAATTAAAAAGATTCAAAGAGATTAAGACAGACTTTCTAATATCTTCTGAAACTACTCAGGTCTGTTAAAACGTCTTGGCTTGTTTTTAAGGGATACTGTACACAAAGACCACAGTCTGGAGAGCAGTAGTAAGGCTTTGAATTATATTTTTGCGTTTTTTTCCCCTATTAAAAAAATCGAACTCTCAGCTAGAAATCTCTTAGGCTCCCTGATTTAGGCCTAAGCCTGTGAGATGTGGACACATTTCTATGGCTGGATTTAGCAGATCATTTCTAGTCTCGTTTGGCCTAAACAAGAAGCTAGCTTTCCCCAAATTGCAGGTTCTCCCAGGAAAAGGCTTTACCACTCCTGTCTATTCTACTTTGTCTCTGGAATTGATGGAGCAATGGATGTTATGCAGGAGCAAAAGGAGAGAAAGGGGAATTTGCACATGTCAACATCACGTTGGCAGCAAAATGCCACCCCTCGTACATGTCTGGAGGCCCTGCAGCAAAAGCATGTATCTGCCAAGATAAGGATCGGTGGAGAGAAGCCAGGGCCCGGTTATAACTTTCCAACCAAAGTATTTCGAGTCAGTAATAACAGACATAAGGCCCAGATACGTCACTCAGAGCCCTGTCTCTCAAGAGTTTTTTCCTGTGGCATTCAAGTGAAGACTGTTTGTATGTGTTGCTTTTCCCCACCATGATGAAGTAACTTGGGTCGCAGCGTGAGTGTTGCCAGAGTTCAGAAGTGTTTTCCACTAAGCGGTGACTGCAAAGGTCAAACCCATGTGGCTTTAGTACTCGCCCTTGCCCAAGTATTTCTTTTAGAATTCTAGGACCTCAGCTCTTTGCCAAGGATTTAGGTCTGAGTGGTCATTCATAAATTTCCCGATCTGGGGCCATGACAAATGAAGCCAACAGGATGATTTTGTAAAACGGAGCTACCCTAGAACAAGTTGGTAATGGCAGTAGCAACAGCGGCAGCAGCAAGCCAGAGTTGAATTCCATTTAAATAAAATGCCAAAAGGCAGTCAGTGAAAGTGACATTTATGGTGTTACTACAAATGCATTCAGTGGGAAAGCTCAGTAGCAGAAGCATGGGGGAAAAAACAAGCTGTAGTGAAAACTGCCATCTGTATATTGTGCCCCGTTTTTAATATTCTGTATTCTCATAAAAAGTGTTGTTTCTGTCACTATTCAATCTCACAAACTCACACAGAACACTGTTAAAAGTCAGCAGTGTGTGAAATGGTATTTTAAAATAAATGAAACCCGCTCTCAGAGCTGCAGAGGAATATTGCAATGCTGGGCGCTGACAGACAGGCACTGAAAAGTAACAACCGTTATCATCTTAAAGCAAAGCGGATTAAATAAAAACCCACAGCCAGTGGTGCATTACCAAGTCTGATATTGACACAGCTGCTGTGGTGGTTATTTTTCATTGTCTCATCAAGACAAAGCATCACGGGATATCAATCTTCCCTCTGTCAGGCCATGCCTGGTATAAAGTTTTTCGTTTACATTTTCATTATATCCCTTTTATCTCCGGTGCCAGCATTTTTTCTTGACTCTGGGGTCCGATGACCTGTGGGGCAGAGTTGAGCTATTACCTCGTGACCAGAAGAGCTCCCTCCTGGGGCAAAGGCTAGTTTGTCCCTATTCCCCTCCCCCAGAACCTTTTAGCTTTTCCCAAAGGCAAATGGCATAAGATGGCTATTATTCTCCTGTGCTGGTGGATGATTAGAAACCCTAATGCCCATGTCTGTGAGAGAGAGAAATAAAGAGCAAGAGGGAGAGCAGTAACGACTATGAGAATTAGAAAACAATTTGGGAATGTTGGGGGTATTTTTTTCTATCCCTTTTCACCAGAAAGAAAGGGAATAGTTAGAAAATGCACAACTCTCTTGAGAACACTGAAGCTAAGAAACCTGATTAATGCATAACTTTTCTACACCACTGTTGTATTTCCTATACTGCCTCACTCTTCTTTGAATTGGCCTTCAACTCAGAAGGTGACTGATCTGAGGAAAATATATTTTAATTTGACTCACAGAAAGTAGTAGTTATGTGAAAGATCAGTCTTCTTTTGGAAGAGATGACAGAAGTTTTCTCTCTATCAGTTTTCACTACTTTTACTTCTCCTGCTCTAGAATACTTCAAAAGTTTATTAATGTAATTCATTTAGGAAAGAAAATTGAGTTATGAAATATTTTCCAGCATTTTGGTATCTCTTTGTGAGACTTTTATCCCAATGGCAGGGGAAATGTGACTGTTAAGTTCTGTTAGCAGAGGATAGACATGTAATTTTATAAAAGCCAGAGCAGTATACTAAAGGCAGTAGGGCTTAAAGCCCCCGTGGAAGTTCTAACTCTTTAAGTATCTTCCACATGCCTCACAGGTAGGTTGGAAATGGGTGACAACATTGGCCGAAGGCTTCCTGAGGTATTCAATAGAACAGCTGCATCTCCCACGTGCTTCCTTGCCAGCAAAAAGTGAATCAGGTCAAAGGATTCTGTATAAGTCAGGGAAATGCTCACTAGCTATTGAATAAGTAACTTCAAAATCCCAGTGGCTTAACGGAGTAGAAATGTATTTCTCACTTACATCACAGCCAGTGTGGGTTAGGTTGCCCTGCTACACCTTCTGAAACATGTGGTCTCCAAGGTCACTTCTGAAAGGAAGGGGAGGGTATCCCTTTAAGGCCAGGCATGGAAGAAGCTTATGTCACTTCTGCCCACATTCCACTGGACAGAGTACAGTCCCATGGCCTCAAGCTAACTGCAAGAGAGGCTGCAAATCTTCTAGGTGTTTCCTAAGTCCTCTGCAAAGAGATTCAGTGAACACAAGGAAATTTTTTCTTATTTTATTTATTTGTTTGTTTGTTTGTTTGTTTAGCCATAGAAGTAAGACAGAAGATGGGAATTTAAGGTAGAAGGGATAGAGTGAAATAAGTAAGAAGGAAAAGTGTAAATACTTCTGCAGTAAGGATCCACTTCCATTTTATCCTATTTAGTCATCCCATCAAACTCATTTAATTACTGTACCTTTCACTACCACAATCACCACCAGTTCCTCTTGCGCCCCCCCCCCCACCCAAAGGGGACCAGATAATCCATAGAAATATTCATCAAACCGTGTTCTGGTTATCTATTGCTGCGTAATGAACTACTCCAAAAGAGTGACTTAAAACACTAACAATCATTTATTTTGCTCATGAATCTGGGGTTGACTGGGCTCAGCAGTTCTCACTCAAGGCTGATAATGAGATTGCAGAGGGACAGTGGCTGGGGTAGTCTCAAAGGCGTCTTTACTCACATGCCTGGTGCGTGAGTGGGGCTCAAACAGTGTGGCTAGAACAGCTGGGACTCCTGGAGCATCTCTCTATAGGTGATTTTTCCACCTGGTCTCTGCACACACTGGCCTCAGGATGGCTGGCTTCTTACACGGCAGCCAAAGGCTCTCAGAAAATTTCAGAAGAGAAACCGACAGAAGATACATAGCCTCCTAAAATGAGCCTGGGCAGTCAGGGGCATTACTTCCACCATATTCTTTTCAGTCAGTCAGTCACAAAGCACCAACAATAACCCCAGATTCAAGGGGAATAGATACAGACTTTGCTGATCAATGGGAGGAGAGTAAAAATCTGCAGACATGTTTTAAAACCATCACAAACTGGAAACGTTTTAAAACTACGCTTATTGAAGAAGAACAATGTTCAGATTAAATCTCTGTCCTTGCAAATTCCTAGATGAAAATTTAAAGTCAGATTTAAAGTTAGCCTGTCTTGGGAATAAGCTTAAAATATTATTTGTTGTAAAACAGAAAAAAAATATACTAGCCACTATTATTTTTTTCTCTTACTTACCTAATTTGGTCTCATTTATACTATTTCTACTTGCAAGGGAAAAAGAAAAAGAAAAGAAAAACCTTACAGAATTGCTCTAACTATAGCATTACGTCATATCCATTTATCCCCTCTGTCACATCTCTAAAGGCTCAAAATGAATTGGTTAAGCCAAAAGTTATAGTTAGGCAAAGTTCTTCCTGAAGAACCTCAAAACTAAGACAATGTTTTTAGTGACCCTACTGCCTTCCAGCCTAACTGACATCCTTTCTGTTTGCAAAAACTTGTCAAAACAAAAAGAAATTGGTAGGCAGAAGAACAGCTTTGGAAACATGTCATTGTCATCCCTACAGCCAAAGCCCCACCTACCTATAGGTATTAAAGAGTTCGGTCTGCAGACTCAGCCCCCAAATATAGGACCCAATCCTGTTGTTGGTGGCAAGCGGAATCAGCCTGGCTACCTGAAGATGGTGTCTGCTGTGCCGTAGATGGTCTGGACACTTTTATGTCCTTGAAGCTGCAGCCTCTAACCTCATCCACCTTCAGCCCTCTTTAAAGTAGGGCTTCTGCCTTGGTGTACTGGTTATACAACAGTTTCCTTTTGAGACAGACTCCCTGATTTCCTGGGATTCTGAACCTCTGCTTGACTCTTAGCCCTAACTCTCCACACCACAAATTCTGGTTGATGTTCTTCAAATAATCATAGTGCTGCTACCCATCCAGAAGGGTACATCAAATTAGATTCCTACTGCTATGTCAACCCACCATATTGGACCACCTATGGAACAGTGTCACAGCTCCTGGGAATTTTGGGCTGATGGTTACCCCAAGAGGCAAGCTGCCCAGCCAGGCTTTTCCCCCTGGTCCTGAACCTATCTGTTCCTAACTACCTTAAATTCCTCTCTCTCCAGTGTGCCACTGAGTTCTCAAGATGCTTAATAATGAAGCTGCATGGGTCATAATCAAGAAACAAATATGACTTACCTGTTAATTATTCCAACTGCTTGAGTCAAATCTGTTCTTACTTCATACCCTGGGTTTCACTTTGGGAAAGGCATTAAACTCTTAACTTCTGTAACCTCACCAGTGTGATCCAATTTGAATTTCCATCTATCTATGACATCTCTAGGTTAGTACTTTAGAAACCTCCTTCATTCAGCATGGGTAGAGAAGGGTGGGGTTCTAATTAATAAGATGTTCTGATAATCAGAAACACAATTGAAATAAATTAAACTACCTACTGTGAGATATTTGGAACACTGGAAATATTTTTGGCATGAAATTTATTCTGAATATAATTCAACATACTTTGATGATTCAGAAATTGCTTTAGAGGCATCCTATGAGGCCTACACATTGTCCTAACAAACGTCAGTTAACACAGAGTTGGAAGTGGGGAGTGTTTGTCAATAGATAATGTCCAGTTAATGAGGTGCTGAATGGTATGGGTTCCCTTATGGTTGGCATTGCAAGGTGAGTATCCTCTAGAAAGCAGTGAAAGGAAAGTAGAGTGCTGCATCTATCTGTGGTCTCCACGGGTCTTCTCAGAGTTTAAATTGCAACACCATGTTCCTTTACTGTACACCATATGCCACCTCCTCCTCAATCAGCTGATGGCTCACTTCCCACACTTTTCTCCTTGCTTTCAAAAAAGTGGCCCCAAATCATATAATGTGTGCCATCCTTCCTCATTTAAACACTTTTCTTTTCCAGAAAGCTCATAATAGATTTGCCCCTTTACACCCTGATTAAATGATTCAGCTCAGTCAGTAGCCTACCTGTAACCATCTGAGATTTAGTTAGCATTCGTCCATGACATGGCATCACACCTCCCCCCACACCCAGTTCCCAGGTGGGTGTGTGTGCCCCACCTGAACTTCCATAGCCATGTGTATCACTGTGATATGGGACTGCTGGATCATACACTGTATTTATATTTCTTTCATTTATAACAGGACTTTTTGGGGTTCCTCAACTCAATCTTTAAAACAATGGTGTAAGATGGATAAAGCTTGTATTTATCATTCCTGTAACACAAATGAGGAAACTAGGATTCTGACTATTGAGTTACTTTCTCACGGTCCCCACAACAGAGGAACCCCAAACCTATTTGGTTACTAGATGCTAGACTAAAGGGCCTACAGACTCCCAATCTGGGGCCTTGCCAGCCTTTGTAATTCCAGATTAAAAGGTCATAACCTTCACTATGATAGGCATATAACAAAGGCCCCCACCTTCTCCACTCCTGCTTATTGTACTAGTCTTTCCTGAATCTTTGCTATTAGGTCATTCTTATACTTTAATAATTGGTCTGTATGTATCATTCAAGTTGTAAATGCAGTCACCTTTGCCTCTCCCATCGGAACTCCATAGAGTGTCATAAACATGGAAGGGCTTCATATGTGCTGAATGAATGCATTTCTAATTACTCTCAGGTCCAGTGCACCTTCTCCACGAGAGACCCATTGCATCTTGGCCATTGCTTGGCCCATCATTTACACGTTATTAGAATTTCTCTATTCATTGTCATTTTATTTTTGCATACTAGAAGGATTATGAGCTTTGAGTCAGATAGACTTGGATTTAAATCCCAGCCCTGCCATTTACTAGCTCTGTAAACTCTGACAAATTATCTGTCCTTCCTGATTCTCAGTTTCCTTGTGTGTAAATGAAATAAGAACTTCTTTGCAGGGTAATTTGAAGGATTAAGATAATGTAGGTAAAGCCATAGGTCCATACTAGCCACACAATAAACTGTAACTTTGATGACCTCATCGTCATCCCCTCTGGATGCCTTTTGTCCAAAAGAGAATTGCGTCCAGTCTCCAAGATCTTCAAAGATTGCCTTATAAATCTATAAGCCTTCTATTTATGGCAATTCCCTAAATATTGCACTTTCAATGACAGCAATCAAAACTCTCTTGGCAATTCCATGCTTATGTACATTGGGCTTTCTTATATATAATACATTTTACATTATGAAATATAATGCAGTTTCCATTATGAATCTCCACAAAGCACGAATTTTCAAGAAATGACAATACGTGTTATTTATAATTTATGACTTACATGTATTTCAACTGATAGGAAAAGGTAGATGGATATGAAATCCTTAAAAAATATCTAAATTACTTAAATAAACACTTGCCAGGAGAATTTTCCCAGTTGTTTTTGGGTAGCCCAAAGTCTAGCTCACAATCACAGGATCTTCATGTGCCCCACAAAGAGGATGCAAATGTCTAAACCCTGATCTTCCCTTTAAATTGCCCCAGCAAAATTAATACCATTTATCCATGAATTGGATGCCCTAGATTATCCATATCAAATTCATGCTAAGACCCAGGAAAACTGAAATCATACCTTGAGTTTAGAACAGCTCCTGAAATAACAACTAGATATTGGCTCTCTGAGGCGGGCAGCTGCTAAGGGCAATTCTGCTTGTCGTGACCCAATGTCTTATTTCTTATTCCCTTCATTTAAAAAATTACTTAAATAAATATTATTCAGCTTATTTACCAACATTCAATTTAACAGTGATTATGTGGAACATTTCTTTAACATGATTAACTGCAGAGTAAAGTCACTCTTCATTAGTAAGACTCATTTTTAAAGTACTCAATATGGGCTCCAAAAAGGATTATGATTTCTTCAGATATTCCCTCTAACAGGGACATTTCCATAGCTCTCAGGTTTCAAAGGCTACATACTATCAACATACTATCTACATGTTGTTTTCAGATATTGGTCTATTTATTCACCCTGACTCAGTTACATTTATAAGTACTCCGTCATTCTTCCCATTAAACATTAACCCTAATCAGAATAAACCTCTCTATTTATTCTAACACCATTGTGTGATAACGGTTTTGTTTTTTGTTTTTTAATTTCTTACTGTAATTACTCCAACTCAGTAAACTAGGCAATCAAAATCAGCAGGTTCTTTTGTTGCTCAGATGTGGCCTCTCTCTCTAAGCCAACACTGCAGGTAAATTCACTGCCCTCCCTGCTATGTGGGACATGACTCCCAGGGGTGAAAATCTCCCAGGCAATGTGGGACATGATTCCCGGGCATGAACCTGGACCCCGCATTAAGGGATTGAGTAAGCACAAGGGGGAAGAGAAATGAAACAAAATAAGGTTTCAGTGACTGAGAGATCTCAAATGGAGTCTAGAGGACATTCTGGAGGGTAAATTCTTATGCATTATGTAGATATTCCTTTACAGTTTTTAGTTTATTAGAAAAGCTAGAAGGAAATATCTGAAACTGTTGAACTGCAATCCAGTATCCTTGATTCTTGAAAACAATCATATAACTATATAGCTTATATGGTATGACCATGTGATTCTGAAAACTTTGTGGCTCACACTCCCTTTGTCCAGTGAATGGATAGATGAGTAGAAAAATGGGGACAAAAATTAAATTAATAATGGGGTGGAGGGGGTGAGATGTTTAAGGTGTTCTTTTTTAGTTTTATTTTTATTCTTATTTTCTTTTTGGAGTAATGAAAATGTTCAAAAATTGTGGTGATGAGTGCACAACTATATGATGGCACTGTGAACAGTTGTACATTGTGGATGATTGTATGGTATGTGAATATATCTCAATAAAATTGAATAAAAAAATTTAAAAAAGCATTAGGTTCCTAAACCCTCATATATCTCAGAAAGGGAGCCACTAAACTGACTATTTATATTTTTTCCCTTTTCTCTAAAACTCTTTCAAGCTTCAATTTAGCAACATAAAACATTTTTTACTTCCTCTACTAAGAGATCAAACTGACGTAACCACCCATGGACATTGTATTTCAATAGGATTGGGCAGTGCAGGGATTACTATATCAAATTTCAGGGAAAACTGAGAGCCAGAGGGTTAAAATAATCTGAAATCCTCCCCTTTACATTGAATGTTTGTTCTCAATATTGTTTAGTGAATTATCAGTGACTTCTAGACAGAAGGACCAGTATAGTGGGCTGTATTGAATCTACATATCCCAGAGAAGATTGACAGTAAGTTGATAGATAGGCTGGGTTTATGCACAGCCTTTTGGCAAGTGGTCCTACCAAATGATTATCTTCGGTTCTCACAGTACTTTTTAAAAAACGACTTTGGCAGGATCCTGCTCAAACACCACGGTACTTCTAAGAGCTAGGCAGAAAGGAGCTTATTCTCCCACACATTCTGTTTTTTCCATGCAGCCATGTGACCTGATAGCAGTGCTCTTACCAACCCACTTAAATTAAGCATAAGGATCTCTCAAAGCCTGAATATCCATTTGTGGTCTTACTATCCAGTCTTTAAATCTTTCACCAATTCTTTTCTTTCTCCCTTTTCTTGACAGCAAAGCTATATGTTTTATAGAGCAATGTTTCCTCCATTATACAGTTCTATTATTTTAAAAAGAGTTGGTGATGCAGTGATCCCAGGAGATATTTGTATCATGAAATGCAATATTCACAGAAGTGATTCCACATGTAGATTAATATTTTTAAAACTTAGAGTCTCTTTGAGGAGCTCTTTCTCACATTTGGGACATTCAAGATGGTGTCCTCATTTTGAGAAATGTCAAAGGGAAACAGTTATTGTCAGCAGATTGACACTTCGACTGAATTTGCAGTAGTGTCATTCACACTGTCTTACACTGTGAACAGTTTAGAACTCCATCTGCCCAGAGATCTAGCGTAAAATATGTAGGATTTTATATCTTAAAATAATTGGATGAAAAAAGCGTTATATCTCTTTAGTTTCCCCTAGAGTGTGCTTCCCTTAATAGTAAGGATACCAAAGCAAACATCTGCAAATGTTTACTCTGTGCCTGGCTTTAATGTGATAACTCATTTAATCCACTAAACATTCCTAAAAAGTAGGTAACATTGCAATGCTTATGTTACAAAAGAGGGGGGGAAATAAAAAGGCAGAAAAAGGTTAAGACATTTGCCAAGGGCAGAGAGCTGGAATTCAAAGCTAGGAAATCCAGCTCCTGAGACATATTTAACTGATACACAGTACTGACTCTCTGGGCCCCCAACTGTCCCTCTGAGTAACATCTAGATTTATACTCTCAATCTCACTCATCAGTTACTCTTCAGATTCTATGCTTCTAAAATTATCAGTTGACATGTCCTGTTGGAACGATACCGCCAATTTCAGGTTGAAGAGCTGCACCAATTCTCATGTGCTAAGGATGATGTGGAGATGTTCTTTTAGAACAGTTTTTAATGTGGAGTCCAGTGTAGCTCTATAATCATCCTTAAATTTTAGGTAACACCCAAGCACATGACCATCCAGATTCATTAAGTCCAAGTTCATAAAATGACCCAAAAACTTACAGAAATTGACTCACTTTATTCTCTCTTTTCTGTTACACCCTTTACTTCTGATCTTATTATTTCTTTCCATAAATTCTCTTGAATTTGTTAATTTCTACCTTCCCTTACATGTCAGACCCTCTTTCACAGATAGCCTGACCTCGGTTTCCTTTACTTCTTGACTCAAAACCAAGGTTTGCCTTGTGCACAACTTCACCCAGCCCCAAGTCAAGAAGGCTCAGGTGGAAGTTCTATGCTCATCTAGATGAGGAGGTTTTGCTAGAATAAGGAGTTTTCAGTCTGACCTTCCTCCCTGGCTCCCCAGAGATCAAGTCTGCCTTTACCATAGTTTTGCTTTATTCTGTAGTGCTTTGTTCCTCACAAGGGCCTCAGCAACCTTGACTTTGTGGACCCTTTAATCAACTGCTTATGAGAACAAGCAATTAATAAAATCGCACTTCAGGTTTTTTTAAGGTTTTGTAATATGTCCACAATATTTTGTTTTACATGCCTCTTCACAAAATATGGAGCCTGATTCCCCTCTCCATAAGCAAGGGATGGACTTAGTGATTTGCATCTAACAAACAGAACACAGTGGAAGTGACAGTGTGTGACTAGGTGAAAAAAAGGCGTGGCAGTCTCCCCCTTCAACTCTTTTGGATCACTTGCTCTGGAAGTCAGCAGCTGTGTTGTAAGGACACTCAAGCAGCAGAAGGAGAGACCCACATGGTGAGGAACTGAGGCCTCCTGCCAACAGCCATGGAGAGAGTTGTCTTAGAATCAGACCCTAGACCCAGACAAGGCTTCAGATGGAAAAAGTCCCTGCAGACATCCTGAGTGCAACTCTTGAAACACCCTGAGCCTGGACTAGCCTGCTAAGCTACTCCTGGATTCCTGGCCCACAGAAATTACAAGATAGTAAATGTGTGTTGTTTTAAGCCAGTTAAGTTTTAGGGTAATTTGTTATGTAGCAATAGATAACTTACTGTCCCAGTATCTTCCTTCTGATGACACCCATCTCCTCATTCCTTACCCCATCAACCTTGTTTTTTAAATCCCTAAAATTGATGCTACGTCATTAGCTTTTAATTGTTTACTGATTATTTCATGAGATAAATATAAAATATTCAAACACAGCAAAATTGAATTTTGCAGTGAACACCTAGGTATATGAACACCTAGATTTTACTGTATATTTTACTATTCTTGCTTTATCATGTCTATCCTTCTATCCATCCATCAATCCATCTTATTTTTGATGCATTTCAAAGTAAATTACCGACATCAGAACCCTTCATGCTAAATATTTCAGTATGTAAAGCAGTAAATAGATTTCAGTGTTTGTTTACAGTTATTTTTCTTTTGAAGTAAAATTTAAATATAATGAAATGCACAATCTTAAGTGTACATTTGCTGTTTTTGATAAATGCGTACACATGTGCATCCCGAGTCCCCATGAAAATACAGTACATTCCTGGGTGTAAATATATACTCACTGACAGCCCATAAGACAACTTCTAATAATTCTATGAATCTCATAACATCTAACATCATTTTATCACATAGTAGGTACTCAACCAATATCTTTAAATTTATTAATGGATGTCACCTGGACTATTGAAATGGAGCAAATAAATGCTCCCGGCCATTGTGACTCTGACAAGCTGAAAAAACAAAGGCATTTTGCAGCCCAAGAAGTGCAATAAAGGACTGAGGAGCTGCCTCTATTCTTTGTCTGTACAAAACCCCTTAAGGAATAGTTTGTCCACCGAAATTAGCATGGTGTAGAGATAGTGAATATGCTTATGAACGGCAGTTTGTTTTCCATGGAATTCACCAGATGGCCCACACTGTTAGGTATTACTTAAATCTCCACTCGGGAAAACCTGTTATCTCTCTTCCTTATAATAACCCTATGACCTGAATATTATGACCTGTACAGCTTAGCAACTGCAAAGCTTTGCCACAAGCATTTTAATGGCTTTTGAGAGCTTGTGAAACAAAGATAGCTTGTCAGTAAAAAATAAAGAGGAATCTTCCAGTTTTAGCATCTCCACCTCTGTCATTACAAGGGCTCAGCTCAGTCAGCTGGAGCTACCTGTGTGCTTGAACCCAGTGCTCACCTCTGCCTTCTGACTCTCCCTCCCTTACTGCCAGCATGGCCCGGCACTGGCTGACAGGAGACAGCTCTTAGCAATCCCTATGAAATTATGCACTGAATCAGCCCTGAATTTACAGAGTGTCTGCATTTTTTTTTTTTTTTTTTTGGCTTTCACCTGCCATATTTCCTTTTTCCTCTGATCCTCTTATCTCTCATTTTTGCCTACTTCTTCCCTCCCAACACATTTTTTCTTGTTCTTTGAATTTATCTTTCTTCTCTCACAGTCTCTCTTGCTCTCTTACTGACATCATATCCTTTACCTTCTCACAATTTCTTTTCTCTCCCTCATCCCTCATTTTCTCTTTTTTATTTCTTTCTTTTTTTTCTGCCTTTCACATTCTCCATATTCTCAATCTCACACCAACATCCACTTTCCTTGCTCGTTTTCCTGTTCTACCATTCTCCAAGCTGAGCCAGCATGTTATTACAGTAAAACCTTTGTGAAACAGAACCATTCCTCTTTCCAGTATACGCTAGACTCGGTCTTTTGTAGTAAACTGAAGAGACCTGATTTTCAACCGTGAAGGTTGTCCAGGGCTGTCTAATTTGTCAGCCTGGCTCCACCTGCCATATGCACAGCCTGAAACCCCATGACAGCCCTCATTTTCTAAACTGAACTTCAGCCTTTGCCCTCTGACCCTTTTGTTCACATTCTGTTATTGCAAAGGGACGGATACACAACCCACTGGTGTCTTATTACAGTTTTAATTTCCCGAGTAGTTCCACCACCTCATTTTCACCTTCATCTTCTGTTTCCCTTTGCAGTAGCTCCCCTTTGCTCCCTGTGAAAACAACCCTGAGAATCGTATTTGCATTTTCTGTATGATTGAGATCAATGCAAAGATAAGATTTCTTTGAGTGTTTTTTAGTCCTTCCTGCTATTCCTGATTTAAACGAACATACTGATAATGGCATAGTTCTTCCTCTTTTCTCATCCAATATAAAACATATAGATTGACTTATAATTCTTTAAATTATAAATGTGTGTGTATATATATATATATTTAATTTTCTGAGGTCTTGATGACATTACTATTGTTGCTCCTGTCTCTGATTCTGCCCAGTACCTCACCAGAAGAGTATCTAAATCCAGGAAAACAGGGATTATTGGTCAACAGCATCATATTTCTATATGTTCCCCCATAGTAAATTCATTTCACTTTGAAATTACAGTTTAAATGAGTCTCCCAGTCTAGTTATGAGTTTTGTCATCATTGTGCCCTCTCAATCTTGAAAAATTCACTGATTTTGCAACTTTTAAACCAACAACTAGAAAATTTAATAAACAAGTAAATCACAATAGAAATCAACTTAACTGAAAAACAATTTCACCAGCATGCTTATATAAGCATTTAAAACGTCTCCAAATACTAGGTGGCAAATAGCCTTCCACGCAGCTCCCAGCAAAGGGGCCTTGCACATCGTAGCCTGGACTCAGAGCTGCTACACAAAGGAAATTGTGTACTTTTCTTTCAATTTCCAGTAGTTTACAAGGTAGCTGATACTTAATAGCTACTCAATAAACTCATGAAAGTAATTACTCCAATCCTATTAATGAACCCAATCATTAGTCAGCATCATCATTTTGATTTTCAGAATTCGAGGAGGAAAGAGCTTGAAGGAATTTGAAGATGTCTACATAGAATGCTTGTGAGGAAAAACGTTGCTGCTTCTCTCTAGATCTCAGTTTCTTCATCTATAAATATAAGAAGAGTCAAATAGATGATCTCTAAGATCTCTGGCACCCCTTTTATTGCAAAATGATCATCTTGTGCTAGATCTGTGTGAACACAAAGTAAACACATATCCTGGGAGAAGCCAAGATTTAACAGAGAATTTAAAAGAAACCTCACTTGTATTGAACACTACAGTGTATGTACTGCAGATAGAACGATAACTCAGCATGCTCCGTCTTCTCCAAATAGTCACATTCCAGGAGGGGAAACAAAATTTAAAGAGCAATTATCTATGAAAAGTGTTCTGATGGTAGTTATCAATCTGATTTTCTTAAAAAAGAGTGCATAGTTTTCTCTCTCTTCCACTTTTTCTCCACCATTTCCTAAAAGACTTCCCAAACAGTTAAGCTCCATATCCATTTTTACAAGGACTGTTTTTTTTTTCTACAACAGTTAAAAGCAATTCAGCTCTGAATATGATATATCTGACCCAGGATATTAACACTGAGTGTTGTCATAGGTTGCACATATTTAAATGACTAAAAATTGTGTCTAATATAAATGCAGTCATAAACAGTACAATCTGCCCTTGGTTCTCCCATTTCAAAACTCCAAGGGGGCTGTTTGTGATGTTTTCCATAATTGTCAATTCCCCAATTGTCCTATCCTACTGAAAGCCCTCATTCCAGGTTAATGGCTCAGGATGGCTAAGAAGAGGACCATTAGAGCTCTCAACTGTCAGAAGTCAGATGGAGCTTTGGACTTAGAGGCAGAGCATGGTTCAAATGTCCCCCATCTCATCTGGGAAATGGTCCCTGATATCGGCATTCTCCTACCTCCCACCCAGGACTGCCACTCACAGTTGTACAGATTGAGGGGAGAGGGCTAAGAGCTGAAGGAAATCCAGGTTAGGGTCCATTTGCCAAGCTCAATGCTCTGGCTGGGTGTTGCATCAACCTGAAAGAAGCACCCATGTCTAATTTTTTCAATTGCATACTTTATAGTAGTAACTCTCTTCCAGATCCACCAGGACTCGTACCATAATTATCAAACTCTACTCCCTCCCCCAGGTAAGAAGCTCATCCCTGTACTTCCACAGGATCCTTTGTGTAGCCCTCTCCTAGCCTTTATAACACTGTATTGTAATTATGTATTGGACTTTTTCCATCTCTCCCCACATGCTGTGAGTTCTTTGAGAACATAGCCTGAGGCATCTCCATCTATGTGTCCCTAGATCTTGACACTCAGCTGCTCAATAAATATTTGATGAATTGACAACCAATGGATGAATATACTCAGATCCCACAAACTAGAAGTATAACTTGAGAATTTCCAGACCCCTCTGAGTCTCAGTTTCACTAGTCGAACTAAGAAGTTTGGATTAGATGATCCCTAGTGGCTTTCTGTCTGTGAAACTCCTATGATAGTAAGTCTAATTTAGCTCCTTCCCATTTAAAATTCCTATGTATTTTCTTTTTCTCACACTCTCCTTTCCTTCTACATCAGAGTTACAAGGTGTTCTTCTTCTTACAAATACTTTCTCCCAACCCTTGTGTAAATATCTTCTCTGTAGAGCCTTAAGACACCTGCTAATTTCCTTGCCCTTCACCTTATTATCATTTGCCCATCTCCCAGTCAGCCTCTCATACTGACTGAAGGTTTTGGTGTTTGATGGAATCAATTGCTCTAACCTAGATTTCATGATCACTCTGGGTGACTTCAATTTCCCTGTAAAGAGAACCATTCATCAACTTTGTCGCAGTCCCTTCCCTTTTCAACTCTAGTCATTTTAAACTGCATTGGAGCCATTCATAAGAATAGCCACACCCTACACCCTGAGGTCACCTGGAAATGCTCCATCTTGTAACTCTTAATGAAAGAAACTCCAGCATCCCATACTTTCTTCAGGCACAACCTCCTAGCCTTCTAGCTCTCCTACTCCCCAAATTGTATTCTATATATTTCTCACATCTCACCCAGAGCATAATTTCCTTGATCCCAATTTTCTCCCAAATTTATTTGCCTCTTCCTGATTTTATGTCCCTATTTATCTGGCTCATAACGATGAATTACAACCACAAACTCTCTCTTGTTAACTTCCTCAACAAGCTTACCTACTGTCTTTCATCCACACATACTTAGTCAATGCTAAACCAATGCGACTATTTGCCTTTCCTCATCCTAACTCTAGACCTTAAAGTGCTGCTGGAGGAAACCCTGTTACCAGACCAAGGAGGTGGATTCTTTTTGCCCAATGAGCTCAAATGATCAATTCCTGAGACACGGGAGTCTCAAAGAGAGAAAGAGTTGTATTGCTAGGCGTGAAGCAAAATAGATGGCTTATTGGTCCAAATCTGTCTCCCCAAACTGCAGTAATTCTGATAGTTTTAAGCATCAAAAGATGGGCTGGTTTTAGGATAGCAAGTACAATGGCCCCAGATGATGTAATTAGAAGTGGTCTAATTATTGAGCATGCGAAGATTGATTAAATGTTTAGTCACAGGATCCATGTAAGAAAATGGTGCCCTGAATATGATGATGGGCTTGATTTTTAGTATTATCATGAGGTATAGGTGACTTGTAAGTTAAAGTCTAAGCTACTGCACATGTCAGGTGGGCCCATTTTGGTTAGATTCAGCTTCAGTTATCAAGATAACTTTGGACTTGGGGTGAGTTAGTTCTGGGCTGACCCAAGACCCTTCATTAATAAACATTAGGGGCTATCTTTAGTGATCATAAGACTCTAAAGTAGAAAAACTGGATAAATGGGTACAAGTGAAGGTTAGTCACAAGGTTTTTATAATCACAAGGACACAAGATAAAGACTATACACAATCATTAGCGGAGATCAAGGCAGCTGGATTACAGTTCAGGTTTCAGATATTTCCCTCTGTCTACTCTAATATATCAGAAATTAAAAAGGAATATCTGTATAATGATTCAGTAATAATCATCAATCCTTAAATCCTCACTTCTCGGTTACAACCCCACAGCCACTCATATTGGTGCCATAGATTCTTGGTCTCCAGCCCAGTTGCCCACACCCTATGTTACCCAGAAACCTTTGTGTGTGTCCCTAGCTAGCATTTCCTCCCATCCCCTTCAAGAACTATTTCAAACAGTCCTCAAGCCATCATTCCTGGCACTTTACCTCTTATGATTTTACTTCCTAATTCTCTGGGTAAATGGAGATATTCAGGCAAGGATTCTTGACTTCCTGCTCTACCGCCCTGCCATCTTCACCTCTGAGAGATTAAGTGGCTCCTCTAAGGTCACTCAGCTAATAAATGACAGTTAGATTTGTAATCCAGATCCATCTGATCCCAAGCCTATATTCTTAAACTACATAGAGCAGTGATTAAGAACATGGACTCTGTCTCCCCCTGAGTACCTCTTTGTTGCTCAGATGCGGCCCTCTATCTCTCTAACTGAGCCACCTCGACAGGTGAACTCGCTGCCCTCCCCGCTACATGGGACCCGACTCCCAGCATTGTAAATCTCCCTGGCAATGCAGAATATGACTCCTGGGGATGAATGTGGACCCGGCATCGTGTGACTAAGAGTATCTTCTTGACCAAAAGAGGGATGCAAAATGAGACGAAATAGTTTCAGTGGCTGAGAGATTTCAAATGGAGTCGAGAGGTCACTCTGGTGGACATTCTTATGCACTATATAGGTAACACCTCTTAGGTTTTAATGTATTGGAATAGCTAGAAGTAAATACCTGAAACTACCAAACTCCAACCCAGCAGTCTGGACTCCTGAAGATGATTATATAGTAATGTAGATTACAAGGGGTGACAGTGTGATTGTGAAGACCTTGTGGATCATACCCCCTTTATTTAGTGTATGGATGAGTAGAAAAATGGGGATAAAAACTAAAGGACAAATGGGGTGGGATGGGGGGATGGTTTAGGTGTTCTTTTTTCACTTTTAATTTTTATTCTTGTTCTGGTTCTTTCTGATGTGAGGAAAATGTTCAGAGATAGATTGTGGTGATGAATGCATAACTATGTGATCATACTGTGGACAGTGGATTGTATACCATGGATGATTGTATGGTGTGTGAATGTATTTCAATAAAACTGAATTGAAAAAAAAAAAGTAAAAAACGCTAAAAAAAAAAAAAGAACATGGACTCTGGAACAACTGCCTGGCCAAATCCTAGCTCTGTCACTTACCAGCTCTGTGACTTTGGGCAAGTTCCTTAACCTCTCTGTGCTTCAGTTTCCTTTTCAAAAAATTGTATAGCACCTACCTCACAGGGCTGTTAGAATTACATGAGTTGATACTTGCAAAACACTTAAAACTTTGCCTTGCTCATAGCACTCACTAAATCTTAGCTATTATTAGAAGAAAACCAAGCTAGTTTCTGTTGAATAATGAGCCCCAAAGGAGAAAAAAAATTAAGAAATACAGATGAGAGGTGGTCAGGAATATCATGTGTTACACAGAAGTTTAAAAAGATAGGGAATTTGTAAGATTGAATTTATTGAATAGAAAATCAATCTCAAAAGGAGGAAGTTTTAACAGTAAGACTTAGATCAAAATCCTGGTTTTTGTGGAATCCTAGGGAAAATAATTAACTTACTTGTTATGTGCTTAACACTTGATAACTATTTTATTAATAGTATTGTTTCTTCCTCAACTATACCTTCTTGGGTTCTCCACAGCTCTTCTCCCTAAAGCCCTCAAAGCTTATTTCTAGTATTTAACTCTACATCCTCCTTTACTCCTTTCTGTACCCTCTCCATCAGTGATTGCTTTCATTTCCCAGCTCCAACTGTCAGAGATAAGACTTTATCCACAATTCTAGGGCTGTCACTCAAGAACAGTGATTTTCAACTCTAGCTAAATACTGGAGTCACTTGGATCCCACTCTTCAGAGTTTCTGATTCAATGACCCCGGGAAGAGTCCAGACAATTTTTTTCTTTAACTCCCAGGTAACTTGAACAGACAAGGCTGCAACTATCAAATGTCCACTGAAAACCTCCACCTGGATATTCTGTGATTACTTTCAAAGTTAACATTTCTAAATCCAAACTCACCATTGTTACCAATTGTATTAACTAGGCAGCATTGCATTCAATTATGAGTAACAGGAATCCTACCTAAGCTTAATAAAGCGGTCTGTTTTTGTCTTTCCGCATCAAGAAATGCAGAGGTAGTCAGAGCTGGCTTTGAGTTAGTGGCCCAAGCATGCCAGGGCTAAGGTCTCTGTAGAACTCGGCCTTTCCTTCATAATCTCAGGATAACTCTACTTCTAACCATCACATCTGCTTTCAGAGAAGGAGAAGAAAGAAGAGCAAAACCTGGAAGGGGTGGCACCTGTATCAGGAAAGCAAAGCCTGTATCCAGAAATCACAGCACTTACAGTTCATCGGCCAGTGCCCTCTGACATGGGCACACTATCACATGGTAAGGGAATCTGGGGAGATGAGGTTTTAGTTTCACATCTATGGTGACAAAGGAAAGAAAAGAAGGGGTCAAAATAGGTGCTGGGTACAGTATCTGCAATGAGGTCCTTCATTGGAGTTTCCTTTCCTATTGTGTTTTTGTTAACTGAATAACCATTTCCTTAGTCAATTTGTTTTAAAACCTAGTGTCACTCTCAGCTCTTCTTCACCTTCTTCAGTGTTTCCACGTAAGCTTTTAATCATAAAGTACTTTTATTTCTTTCCAACATCATGGCCATTATCCTAATCTGGACCCTTTGTGGCTTTGGCCTGGATGGCAGACTTGCCACCGTGCCTCCAATCTCTGTAGTCTACCCACATCATCCTATACAGCACCGACAGTCATCTCACCGAAGTTCAGATCTGACCAGAAGCTTTCCATGGGCTCCCTGTTGCCAACCAAAGGCCAGACTTCTTGGCCTTCACTTAGAGGAACTTCACTGCCCATTCTCGCAGGATGGGCTACTCACCAGATACATCCTGGCACTTTCCACCTCTATGCCTCTGCTCTTGCCCTTCTCTCTGTCCAGAATGCCTGCTTTCTCTAGCTCCTTTTTCCATCTCTCCCCATATGATGGTTACATCAAGAACTGGGCTAGGTCCTTTAGGTTTTATTCCCTCACATTGCTATGACTGGAAGCAGCCTGAAGTTGTCCCCTGGAAAGACTTGGGACACACAGAATGGGTAAGCACAGAATAGAGAAACCCTGCCTGACTTACTCTTCTTCAGTAAACAATTTCATGGACTCTTACTTTCTCACATTAAAGAGGTAATGTTGATTCAGCTTGCTTAGACCCAAATTAAAGGAGGCTCCCTTGGTGGCCAACCTAGCTCACAACGTGATTACTCTGGAATTGGGGCAAAAATCTCATTTGTTAGAGCAAATATGCATTCAACTGCCTCTCTTGTCCTCTCTTGCTGTCACTCTTTCTCTCAATCTTTAGATGTGCCTGAAGAAAAGAGAGGCTATATGGCAGTGGTGTGCTGATACATGTTTAATACCAGCTATTTGGAGGAAAACCTTTGATCTGTTGCATTTGCCAATTTCTGTGGTGTTAATACCTCCACCCTTCCCAAGTTCACACTGCAAACATGATATCTTCAAACACGGAGTTGGGAAGAGATACACACAATTGGTTCTTGCAAACTGTTGCTGTTGTAAGTTGACACCAGCACACTGCTCTGTGGCATTCATCCATTCAATGGCTATTTATTGAGTACTTTCTATATTCTAGGTTGTGTGATCAAGATGCTGCAGGATATGAGATAGGCATGATCTCTGCCCTCATGATGTTTACAACCTAATGAGAGGATATAAGTTAATTCTTCAGGATCCTGGGCAGCTCCTGTCATTTTTTCTACCTTTAATCCAATGTACTTTGAATTTTTGCTATGTGTACATTTTCATACAGATGTCTTTTCTATTGCATTAAAAACTCCTTCAGAATAAGGATATTCCTTCATTTCAACCAAACACTGTCTAGCCAGTGTCTCATACTTAATAGGCACTCCATACACATTTATTGAATGAATGAATGACTGTGGGAGTGGCTGATGAATTGACTAGTTTTTTGTGTGTAGTTGTGTGGCAGCAGGGACTGGGGCTGAAGTGGAGAGATAATCCATCGATGAAACGTCTTCCCTTTCCATTCCTTCTGTTTCCAGGTGAATGAGTTCATTATGCAAGTCAAGCTTTGAGTGACTTCATCTGTACCCTCCTCTTCCACTCTGTTCCAAATAAAAATGAGTTACACAGAACCCACCAGCAGTACCTTACAAGTGCTAGCAATTGCTAGCATGCATCCTTAATAGCAGCATGATCAAAAGTTATGATGCATTTTTCTGTAATCATAAGAAATGATACCCACTTAGTGCTAAGTAAAGCAAATTCCCCACCAAAAAAAGAGGCAAAAGCATCTCAATTTTCATTTTGAAACGAGTGAGTCAGAATCAATTTGGTAAAGCAGTTAACAGCAACTGCGTGTCCCTTTCCAGTTTATAACAGGTACAATTTTCTTTTAACAAACAGCCAAGCAGAGGTCCCTGATGCTGGATTAACATAGTGTGTTCAAACCATCTTACTATTGTGTATTTAAATTGGGTAATAGAGGCTATCAGAGAAGCACCAACATGAATCTTAAGAAACAGACCAATTTGCCAGCATCCAGAACACAGCCTTAGAAAAAAAGAAATTTATGGTCCAGAGGTTTTTTCACGGGGATTTCAGAACACTACAGCCTCAAAGTGCATCCCAAGTGCCTTTGTGAGTTTCTAACAGCTGTGCCAAACCCAACTTAGAGAAGGAAGGACGTCTTTATTTTGTAAAGAGCATCTGTGCATTGTATTTCCTCACTCTTTCCCCCAAAATAAGGATGTCAGCTAAAAAGAGACAAGTGTTAAATTTTAATTGGGTTTAGAAGACCAACCTTCTCTCAATTCGCTATCACATATACACAGGCACGCACGCACACACACACACGCAAAATCTTCTCTTGGAACTGTGAAGACAGTTGACAAAATATATTTGTCTAATGTAATTATGTGTCCTAAGGAACTGATCCGTAATTAAAAAAAAAAATCAGTGTAAACTTAGATTACATCATAGTGTATTTTTTCTGTATCTCCTTTCTGATCTGGACTTCTTGCTTTCCCTGTCTTTAATTCTTTGAGAAACCATATTGTAAATGTGTATGCATTTATATTTACATATATATGTTTGTGTTTATGAGTGTATATATGCATATACTTATTTTTTACCTAGCTATAGGTATTCAGAATTATTGGAACACCGTGAAAAATTCATGTTCCCTGCTAGTAAGTGGCATTTTGTTTCTTTGTTTTTCGATCTACTTATTTATTTATTTTGTCTAAGGGTTTAATAAAGAAAATTACACTGCAGTTTTTAAGACAAAGTCCCTAATATAAAGCATTCTGGAGTACTTCCAAAGGCACTAAAATAACCCAACAGAGCAAAATTTAAACATGTTTCTGATACTATTCTTTAAGAACTACAAGTAATGAAAGTCAACTGGACATATGCAATCATTAAAATATAAACTGCTGGAAGTGAAGTCAATTCAATAGTGCAGTGTCCTACTTTCTTATTTTTCAGACTTCAAATAAGTGCTTCCTAAATTTCAACTGAAGAAGCTGTAGAAATCAATATCATAGGCTTCTAAGCATAAGACTCAATTAGCAGGATGCAGGCAAAAGCTGGGTACAGCTGCTGTGGAATGAAAGTCAATGGCTGTACTCATAGCCAAACACACCTGGAGGAAAAATAACACAGGTCCTAATTTTATTTGTAGGTGTGGGTTGGGCTTCCCAAGTTCCACCACTTGCCCCACAGATCCAGTCAAGTTTAGGGAACACAGATTTGAAATTGGAGGGCTTGCACTGCCATTTTTTAAAGCAGGGACCATACTTTGGATTCAGTATAGTGGATATAGATAGTAACATTTGCTGGAACTATGAGTTGATAAAGGACAAAGGAGAATAGATTTTTTATTTTTATTCTGTGTTGAAAACTAACCTGGGTTCCTTTTTTTATCTGAAAGAAAGCCTTGTGAGGTGAAGCTGAAAAAAAAATGCAGACATTTCTGTTGGGAAATATGGTACTATGATGATTCCTATACACAGAGATAAACATAAGAAGGTCAAGAAAGGTGTAAGCCAAAATAGTAACAGTGATGTTATCTCCTGTTAATAAGATTATAGAAACCCAGTGCTACCAAGAGAACTGGTGGCTCCTGAGGGAGGGAACCTGGATACAGTGAAGAGAAAGGAGCATCATGATTCAGACCAGACCCTACAGTCCAAGGGACACAGGGTGGGCCACCTCCCAAAGTGTCTAATTGCCTCAGGCCTGAAACCAAATTCCTTTTACTTAGCCCAGTGTGGGGAGAGACTACTAGGGTAGATGGGGCCAAAAAGCGCTCACATGTCCATCTTTTTTCAGAGAAACTGACAAAATGTGAATTTTAAAATGAATTTTCCATCTGACTTTATTTTCAAATACACTTTTTTTTAAAACACCAATTTGCTTTTTGAGGAGTTGACAAATACCACTATTAGGAAATCCAATCATACGAAAAATACTACATCTCATCTGAGGTAGATATATTTATTTTGGGTGACATACATTAAGTGGCACTAATTACACAGTAATCATAGGGAAACTAACATGAAACCACAGAACTATAACTGCCACAGCTATAGGGATTGGGCCTTTTGGACTGAGCACATTTTTAAAAAACGGACATCCACCCCAGAGCTCTGTCAATGAAATCTGTTTGGGAGGAAAGCGCTGAAATGTTGAGTCACTGTACCTTGCAGCTGACAGATGATAGGCAAGGCATGTTACTTATACAGTAGTTACAGTCTAATTCACAAAAGTCATCAACTTTTTCTTTTTCTAGAAAGAAGCTAGAAGAAATTCCTAGAATTAGCACCTGGTATGCCAGGTGGGAGTGCAGAGCAGGGCTGACAGGGCAGTGTCAGAGGACCATGGTGGGCCAGACAGGCTGGAGTTCACTGCTCATCATGATTGGTTTCTAAATGCTGGTAGCAAGATGATTTCTGATTTATAATCTTAGGTAAATTATACATACATGGAAAGGGCTAATCATCATCCATGAAGATTAATAAACAGCACTTCATAAATTAACCTTGCAGCCAGGTTTCATAAGACAAGGCACCCACATTTGTCTCCTCATGTATGATTTGCAGAGCCGCTCTTGTGGCCATTTCAAAAACCTCCCTCGCTCCATCTTTGGTCTTGGCTTAACACTCCATGGACCCCAACACATATCCTGTTGCCTTATCTCTGCCTTCTTCAGGTTTCACAGGTTCCTGCTTCACCTTGGCTAACTCCTGCCTCATGCACTCATTGCTCTGAAGATCTTTCTTGTTCCCAACCAGGATGATAGACACGTTGGGACAGAAATGCTTGACTTCCAGGGTCCATTCTTCTTGAATGTTTTCCAAGTCATCAGGGCTGTCGATAAAGAAACACATCAGTATAATTTCAGAGTGTGAGGAGAAGACAGGCCTCGGGCGATCATAATCTTCCTGCCCAGCGATGCCCCACAAAGCCAACTCTACCTGCTTCCCATCCACATAGTTCTCAAACACCACAGCACATAGCTGTTAACTGGTCCTTGCTGAAGACTATGAGCAGGCAGGTCTTGCCTCAGACTCCATCACAATCACCAGATTCTTCCGGATGGCAGCCCTCCTTTACAAATATGCTTCAAGTTGCACGGCCTGTGGCAGAAGCTCTACAACATACCTTGAACTTCTCAGATGAAAGGCACTTAGGTGCTAGAGAGTCACTGAGGAGAAGGCAGAGGCGGGCAGGGGGCGCTAGCACCAGAAAAGATTTTGTTTGTTTGCTTTTAAAACAGTTTTAATCACACACCATACAATCTATCCAAAGTGTACAATCAATGGCCCTCAGTATAATCACAGGGTTTGTGCATCATTTTAATACCAAAGAAATGGACCTAGAGGAAGAGCCTGACATGAATTAAAAAGTAGAACTGAGGAGAACCCAATGAAGAGGAAAGTGTGAAAGTTGTAACGGAGGGAGAGCAATAGGAAAAATTGCCTGTTCAGAACAGTATTACTGAAATGCCTTGGGCCGGGGAGGGGCTGCTGCAGCCTTAGACGTAGTGGGAAAGAAGAAACCATTAAGCCATTGAGGCGACAGTCTTTTCTCACCACTCTCCTCCTTTAGAAACTTTCCAGATTAGTAATCAGACCAGCCTCACCCCAAAGCCATATATATGATTGGGTATACAGGTTGTGCCCTGCACAGGAGTCTCAATAACTGAACACATGGAAGCTGAAATCCAGTCCAAGTCTCCCTTGCCATGTCTACTTCTCCAGCGTGGGGTGACGTCTTCCTAAAGGAACAGGTACCTTTTTCTAATCACTGGGAAATACAGTGTCCCCTCTGACTGCTAATTAGTTCTATTATATACTACTGTATGTTTCTGTTATTAGCTCTGGTACTTCAAAACCCAGCCATGGTTTTCTACCAAACATTCTTAGTATTCAAATGCAGCTGAATAGTCATAAGAACTATTTCATGCACATATTCCCGATATCCCATCCCCTGCCCTGCCAAAACCACATTTGGGCAATTGAGCACACCAGTTAAATGGTCCCAAGGGGCACACTTGAAGATTGTTAAAAGCAATTGAAATAAGAATTTCTAATGTGATTCAATTTTGAAACTACAATTCTATTATTTGACACTATGATTGTTTCCTCCTTTATATGAACCAAGAGAGGAATTATCACCTAAAAGATGGTTTTAAAGAAAGAGCAGATATGACATCGAATGTAGAGAAAGTAACCGTTAAGAAAACTGGTTAAGTATATTAGCTGTTTAACCATTTGGTAAATCTTGTTTGCATGAATGTCCGGGGTATGTATGTTTTCACCTTGCTTTTAAAAACGATTTACAGAGGTTATCAGATGAATTTGGCCAATGGCTAAAGGTGGTCTTAAAAAGGACTACAGTCACCCAGCTCCTTGACTGACTTTAACTGTGGTTATAATCACCTTGGCTAGGCCGTAAAAGGAAAAGGGAACTAGCATTTATTGATTATCTGTTATAAACAGAGCACCGTGCCAAGTTCTCTTCATATAATTTATTTAGTCATAATTCCATCAATTGATAAGTGATTATTTTTAAGCATGGAATGCCAACATCAGAACTCAGCCAGGCAACACTAAAGAAGTTGTCACATTCCTGTGGCCCTGTAGCCTTGGCCATTGCCTACTGGAAGCAAGGTATAGGTAGCTCAAGAACTGCCAGGTTGTTCACCAAGGATGATAAATCTGTATTTGGGAAGCAGAAGGAAGAAGAATTTCATCAGGAGCTTTTGAATCAAAAGCATCATACTGTACAGTGGCCTCAGTGAAGTCTGGGGTCACAAATCCCAACTAGGGTTTCAGACACAAACAGCAGAAATGACATGCGAGAGGAAGGATAGATACATGGGAGGACTTCAATTTAGGTGGCAAAAAAATCTCTTCTTAAACTCTTTTCTTCATTTTACTAAATCCATATGCATGGATGTTTTAAAAAAATCTTGAATAAAATACAAAAGGGGTACTAGCTTTTGAAATGAAGGATAGGGACAGATTAGAATCAGAATCATAGAATTTTATAGCTGGAAGGAAACAGAGATCCCTAAGTAAGTTTTCACAGTGTGTTCGGTGGAGTTTCATGTTCTGTGGTAACTTGGGGTTTTGCTGGGGTGGGGAGTGGGGGCCCACAGAGAGGTTTGGCTGTTATAGGGGAGAGGGAGTAGGAAAGGGCTAATTTTAATCTTTCTATATTAGATTCTATGCAAGATTTCCTTTAGAGAATAAAAAGGGATTCTACCATGTGAAAAAAGGGGGTGGGGCAACTCCCTCTTTTAAACAATGAAATCTTTGGAGTCAGGCTCTGTAGGGTGATTTGCCGAAAGATCCATGAGTTGGTGGCACTGCCTCCAATCCCTAACTCCTGGAGGCTCTCACTATCACGCCAAACTGCCTCTCATTATGCAGTCTAATTCCCTATGAGATGGCTTAATTAAAATTGTGGCCATTTTGGTTTTAATCTTGAGATTCTAATTATTTTACGTTAAATATCTTAGTAGCTAATAAAAATGAATTAAATGTATAAATACAACATTAAGTTTAAATAATATTTTAAACTGTGTTTGTGCCCTCTATCTCTCTGCCTGCCTGGACTTTAATATTTTAATCTATTACTGCCTCTGCAGATTAAACTACGTGCCATTTCTGAGAGCAGATGCCTCATACCTTCTTCCTTTAAGGTCAGGATATTACTTTGTTTGAGGAAAATTGTTCTTCTAAACCAACCAAGTATAATTAGCAAGTGTTTGTTATCCTGCAAGAATTTTCATAGAAGTGATAAACAGTAAGCTACAACGGAGTTCTAATCCCTTTCCAACCAACTCTGGGACTCCCATAAACCTCTGGGGGAAAAAAGTTTGAAACCACAGGAGCCCAACATTACATTTACCACATCGGGTTTTATGTTCTTAGAGACACTAAGGATTAAGATTTGGAACTACGAGGCACCCAGGATCCTATTACCCCTCCTGGCCTTGCAACATCTCCCTCCATAGGTAATAAATAATGAGAATAACACTGAGCCTGTATGAGCATGTATGTTTACTCTATGTTTACTCAGCATTGCTCAAGTGCTTTACATGACTCATCTCATGGATTCCTCACAAGAACACAGTGTTATCCTCCCTCTTCTCCTGAAGGACCAGAGGCACAGAGGTTAAGTACTCTGCCCAAAGTTATGCAGTTAGTAAATGGTGAAGTAGAGAATCAGCGTGGGCGCTCTCACCCCGGAGTCCAGACGGTGGGGCGTAGAGAGGCCATGCGGATGTAGGTAGCCGAGTAACTAGTAACTCAGAGATCCGATCTAAAGAAACCAAAATAGCCACTGTAGTGAGGCCTGGGTTAGGGGTAGCAGAAAAAGGGAGATCGTGGGCCTCTCCTTCTGGGGTTTAACTTTCCCAAAAGGAATCAGCAAAGGGAGATGAGGGCAGAAAGGCTAGTGGGACGGAGTTTGGGTAGGAAGTTAAGATGTTAAGATGCTCGCACTGTCCTCCAGTCTAAGAACAGATTCCGGAACCTAAAAAGGCGAAGGAGTAAAGGAATAGGGATGTAGGAGCAATTTAGACCCTGAGAATTTAGAACTGGAATCTGAGGGAGCTTGGGAAAGCAGAGAGACATAGGCATTGAGGAATTGAAAGCAGCAGCCTCCGGGGAACGGAGAGTCCAGTGGAGGCAGCGCTGGAGCGGACGGGGAGTAAGCCCGTGTGGGCTGGAGGAGGAGGCTGGACAAGAGACGTGAAGAACGAGGCGAAGAAGCCTGAGGTGGCACCTTTATTCATACTTCTCTAGAGAACACAGCTCACTCATCCGCAATTCCTCCCGCCTAGACAGCAACGGGAGGCAACGACCATGTCTAATTCAACTTTGAATCCTCCATTTAGACCACATTTTCAAGCTCAAAACTGAGCAAAAAGTATACTACAGAGCATTTAAAATTAGTACAATCCTGGCTAGATACAAGGTTGCCCATCTAGCGCAGTGTTTTACACAAGCTAGTAATTACCCTCGATAATTATGAATTGAATTGGATGAAGCCACATTGACTGGTGGCTCCCTTGCTGGAAGTTTCAGGTGTAAGGCAGAGATACTTGTGAGTAAGCCAATTTTTCTCCATTTGCAAAATCACCCCTGGTTTGGACAATGACAGTGACACTATCTGAGAGAGTAGAGTTTTTGAAACTGTGACACCTTCCCTTATGGTTCTCCCATTAACAAAAACATTCTCAAGTAAAAGCAACAGGAGTCCTGGATGTTGAGGAGAGAGGGACACTGGAGGAGAGGCTCTCTGCTTGTCACATGGGGAAATAACTTGGGAAACGTGTGCCTAACAGAGAAGCTTGTGGGGATGGAGGAAACCATCAAATCTAAAACTCCTGTCTTCACTGTTCTGCTTATTACTGGCTCTGCCTGTATGCATCTGTTTCCATTTGAAACAAATGAAAACCTCCCTTTTCTCCATTGACATCAAAGCCAGAGAAACTGGGCTCAGCTCACTGCCGTAGTAACTGCTATTGTTAATAATACTTATGGCCATGACCACAGTGCCATCTGCTCAGAGTGCTGGGAAGGGAGAAGCACAGGTAGCAGACAACAGGAACCAGGTCCCAAGGACGCAGGGAATGTTCCTGCTGCCCCAGCCCCACATGGGGTTTTGGGGAGAGTGAGGTGGCACCGGGGCTCAGCCCCAATTTGGGAGAAGGGGACCAGAACCTGGGATGCCAGTTGGCTGCTGCTCCCGGGAGGGTTTCAGGTCTATTTTCAGTCCTCTTTCAGTGTGAATGCAACATGAAGCCCATCCATCTCCTTCCCTCTCCACTTCCTCTTATCTCCCTGCCTGAATCTGAGTGACAAACAATGGTCTTCACCGTTGTCAACAATACCCAGATTTGTAAGGATTGAACGGACACAAACCTACCATACAAATTAGAACAGACCCTGGAGGCCTCAAAAAATCAGACTGGGGACTTAAAAGAAAAACAATCGATGCCACTTCTCTTTTATCTTTCTGGTGTTTTTCATGGGAATTGGAGGTGGAGGGGAGTCTGAGAGCAGAGAGCTGCCTCCATCCATTTTGGCCCTGCCTGAAACATCAGAAAAGTGGAATTGGACTAAACTTAGCTCAGAGTGGAAAAAAGTGACAAGAGCATTGCAAATGTTTAAAGCTTATAAAAATAGACACAGGACTAAAGTTTGTGTTGTTTTTCCAGGCTTGGCACATACTTGGCACTCAAATATTTGTGGAATGAATAAAAGATTATATGCAAAACTATACCAGAATGCATTGTTTTCTCTATTTTCCTGGCCCCTGGCTATCTATATATTCTCTTTTCCACCCACCCCCAGCACTTTAAGCTCCTCCTGCAGCAGGATGCCTATTTCCCAATTCCCCATGCCCTTGCTCATGAAGTTTGTCCATCCATAGAGCCTTTCCCCATTGTCCAGCTAGAAAACTTGATGCATCTTTCCAAACCTTGCCCTGGTACAGTCTAGTCTAGGGAGACTTTCCTTGCTGCCCCAATGGGAAGTTTACTTTTCCTCCTCCTGCCTGATCACTGTCTTGTCCATGCTTCAATTATACTGTCATATATCTGTTTACATTTCAGTTATATCTACTGTGTGTCTCTATGAGTACTAACTGCTGAGTTTTGTGTGGGCAAGTACTTGGATCTTGGTGATTGACACATAGTCTGTTCTCCATAAAAGTTTAATGAATGAATAAATGATATTCAATTGATCTCAGTCAAACTGGGAAAAAAAGGCTTTCCCTACCCCAAAGTGCACCCAAACCTCAGCAATGAGCTTCACAAATACACACTGTTGATCACAGGGCAAAGGAAAAAAAATGTGGATGACAATCACAAACCCATTCTCACTCTGAGGCAATTTTAACAGCAATTCATTTGCAAATAAGTGGGAAGGAGAGTATCCTGATTTGAAGTTTAGTAGTTTAGGGTGCACTCATCTCCCAGGGGCACTGTACTTTCCACTGCTTTTCGCTGGGGCACAGGCGCCTGTCAAATTCTGGGAGGCTATTTGGCATAAAAATTATTTCACTGAACCATGACTTGATATAATAGCCTTGAAATCATCACTGCATCTCCAACAAAAACAACATTTATCTACTTTGTACCCAAGGCTCTTGTTTTTAGAAGCTACACAATAGAGTTTGGCGCTGTCCCTAAAAATGAATATGTGTTGTCTTTAAAGAGAGTGAGAATAAATTCTATATTTGTCTCTGGTTTCCAGAATCTCAATATTATACTAGGTATTCAGTAATATTACTATCTCATCCTTCATTAGTAATTTTAATACGTTTTCCTTTTTCCATGTTTTTTTTGACAATTTCCTAATCTTTATTTTAGCTACCCTATAAATATATATGTATATATGTAAGATTTTCTAAAAAAAATTATTTTAAGTTATTTCAAACTGGTTCAGGATCTAGGCAAATTATAAATCATGCATTAGGTAGAAGAAATATACAATAGCAGCTGGGCAGGACTAGGAACCAATTGCGACTATTAGACTGAAGGCTCCCCACAATCTTAATCCATTGGGTTGAACCATGTGAAATTGGCAATATCCTACCATTTTTGACCTATAAAAATGGACATGCTTTTCACCCTGATTCTTGCTTCCCCTGGGTCAACTTCAGAACCTTTGGGGTTTCCTATACTTTCTGGTTCTGTGAACTCCAACCTAATTTCCCTGTAACACAGTAGTTTTCAGGCTCAGCTGTATATTGGAATCATCTGTGGACCTTTCAAATATCCTGATGCCCCGGTTTGACTGCAGACCAATAAGTCAACATATTTTTTTCAATCAATGTCTCTTTTGATTGGACAAAGATATCAGTATTTTTTAAAGTTCACCAGGTGATTCTAATATGCAGCTAAAGTTGAGAACCAGTGCTCTACAGGAACAACCCTTTATATTCCACTTTTGCCTAAAAATACACTTCCACCTAAAGAACTGGGAATAGACCCTGTTGCACACTGCCAAGATTATCTAATTATCAAGAGGATGTTAGAGATACCCTGTATGTCCAGCTCTTCTTATAGAGCCCAGGACTTACCTACAACCTGATTCTCTTATTGAGACCCTCAAACTTTTTCATCCGTCATTTCCAGTCTGTAACCCCAGGGTCTCAAGATTACCTTGGGGTATGAGGAACTGGGGAGATATGTGGAAATGTTGGACTTCCCCACCTGGGTTTATTGTTGATTTTCTCACAAATCAATTGAAGACTGCTAATTTGGTGGGCCGAGCCCTCCATCTGGAGGCTTTCCCTTGGAAGGCTTGTTGCTCCAAAGGAGAGGCTAAGCCTACTTATAATTGTGCCTAAGAGTCTCCTCCAGAAAGCCTCTTTGTTGCTCAGATGTGTCCTCTCTTTCTAAGCCCACCCGGCAGGTGAACTCACTACCCTCACCCCTACGTGGGATGTGACTCCCAGGGGTGTAAATCTCCATGGCAACGCAGGAAATGACTCTTGGAGATGAGCCTGGACCCAGCACTGTGGGATTGAGAGGATCTTCTTGACCAAAAGGGGGAAGAGAGATGAAACAAAACAAGATTCCAGTGGCTGAGAGATGTCAAATGGAGTCAAGAGGTCACTCTGGAGGGTACTCTTATGTGCTAGAGAGATATCACGCTTTAGTTTTCTGTGTGTTGGAATGGCTAAAGAGAAATACCTGAAGCTTTTGAACTGCAGCCCAGTGACCTTGGTTCTTGAAGATGATTGTATAACTATGTAGCTTTCACAGTGTGACTATGAGATTGTGAAAACCTTGTGGCTCGCACTCCCTTCATCCATTATATGGACAGATGAGTGGGAAAATGGGGACAAAAATTAGATGAGGAACAGGGTGGGATGGAAAGTTTTGGGTGTTCTTTTTTGCTTTTGTTTTTATTTTGGAGTAAGGAAAGTTTCAGAAATTGATTCTGGTGATGAACGCATAACTATATAATGGTGCTGTGAATAATTGTACACTGTGGATGACTGTAGGGTTTGTGAATATATCTCAATAAAACTGTATTAAAAAAGTAAATGAACAATGTGGGGAAGAAGGGAATGGGATGTTTTGGATGTTCTTTTTTATTTTAGTTTTTATTTTATTTTTTGGAGTAACGAAAATGTTCAAAGATTGATTGTAGTGATGAATGCACAACTATATGATGATACTGTGAACAACTGATTATACACTTTGGAGTATTGTGTTGTTATGTGAATATATCAAAATAAAGTTGCATTTAAAAAAAAAAAAGATTGCTTCAGGTAAACTAAAAATACCATGGCCTACCTCCCCATCCCCAACCCCCTTGGCATTGGCAGATAATTTCTTTTCTATATGCTAATTGCCCAGGCACAAAAATAGTCTAATTCTAGGCACACTTAATCTCTAAGAACTCCCGTCTCCACCTCTGAACAGTAAACGTTGTGTGCTGAAGGCTCTGCTTCTGAAACACCTGTTTTCCACAACAGAAAGGCTGCAAAGGATCCTGTCCTCATTCCAGTTTCCCAACTCTGCTTTCTTGGTGATCGCTCAGCCTACAGAACTGTCTGTAAACAGGCATCTGTTCCAGTTCTCCAGGTCTTATAATGTTTGGCAATGATTTGCCGAGCCTTCAGAGAACTCAACATCATCCACCTTGGCTCAGCACCCTTAAGAGCCAATGATGTAAGCCAGATGCCGAGTGCTGCAGGCTGAGTCTGACATCATCCCCTTGTCAGGGACCCTGCCACCTCCTGCCATTGGCTGCTGCTGGATATGCTGAAGCTGAAGGTGGGCACTTAGCACATTCATTACATATGGGGCTTATTAGATAACTGGGCTCCGTTGTGATAAATTGGCTGTGTGCTGCATTTGGACTCTCAATGCTCTGCAGGTTTTTCTAATTTAGTTTTTCCATGGCTCGGCCAAGATGGGATTCAGGGAAGAAAGAAGGAGGGAAAGGGGGAAAAAAAAGAAAAAGGAAAAGCTGTGTTGCATATCAAATCCTTGCTTTGCCTCTTCCTGGCTCTGAAATGAAGGGCTTCTTAAGCTGCCACCCTCAACAGCATCCACAGAGCTGTCTTCCTCAGGGGAAGTGTGCTTTCCTTAAAGTGCCCCAACTCTTTCATGGTGGCTCTTCCATTTATTATGAATACTTACTGCTTTGGTCCAAAGCTGTCACTTTTTTTCCTTTTTCCCCTTCCTTTTAAGTTTGGATTTAAATGTGCACATATGCACACTCACACATGCACCCCCTCAGAACCACTCCAAGACGCCAGAGGGAGAGAGGGAGGAAGGGAGATGGAGAAAGGAGGTGGGAAGGTGTTGTTGGTTGTGTCCAGTGTGAATTGCTCTGTACCTGCAGCGTTTGAGAGACGTCAGATCTCTCTCCCTCTAAGCAAACACCAGAGCATTGAAGGCTGCTTTGAAACGTGGCAGGCTTTGAGTACACATACGCGTACTTGTGCAATGAAACAAGAAAATCCATTTCCCTATCAGAGTGACTGACATTTCTTCCCTCCTTAATGCTGGCCTTGATCTTTCCCTGACTGAATTTTCTGATTCCCTCCAGCTTGCCTTATCAGTGGGTAAAACCCTCATCAAAGGAAATGAAGCTCTTATGGTCCTTGATGCCAGGCCTGGCTTAGCCTATCAGGTCCACTGACCACATCCCAAGGGCAAAGCCAGGGGAGCAGATGCCAGCTCAGTGACTGCCTCCCTCAGTGGCTCCTGGAATGAGGAAATCCCAGCATGCCAACTGCCTCTAAAGCTGTGCAAACCTGCAGAGCAAAGAAAGAGGTTTGCTTGCCTCTTCCACCTTTCTATGGTGTCTATGGGATATTTTATTGTAAGGAATATTCTTTTAGTCCCTTCCCCAATCCTATTACATATCATTCCTCTAATTTTACTCAAATTACCATTTCAATGAAGATGAGATTTTATAAAGTAGCCACACGGTTTACTGGATATACTCTGGCCTCTGGAGTCAGATAGATGGGAGTATCCCCAGCTCCACTTCTCTTGCATTTATGCAATTCTTTTTAACTTTTCCAAACCTCAATTTCTGCATCAATATATAGGTACAATATCTGTGCCCTCCTCAAAGAACTGTGGTGTCATATACACAAAACACTTGAAACAGGGCCTGGTTCATCAAACAGCTTAATAATTACCAGTCATTCTCATTATTATTTCTTAGATATTTTTTAAGTCTCAAAGCACTTGCCAGCCCCTTTTGCAAACCTCATTTCCTTTTCTTCAAGAAGGGACTCCAGGTCCTACTTCAAGAGAAGGGCTGAGACAGTTGTAGCCAGGGAATGGAGGAGGGAAAGGGCGAGCAGAGTGAGAGATGCTGAAATCATCACACTCACATCATTATTACTTGAGTGTCTCCATTCTAAGCTCTACATTTTCCCCATGTTCTAATGTTTCTGAAATCAAGCTGCGTGTTCAATTAAACTGTACATTTAATACAGAAGCATTTTCTTTCCCCAAAAAGGAAACACTTTATTGAAGTTACATCCTACAATAATGGCATCTATAGAATCAAGAAGGTAAGGTATTCCAGAAGAGAGCATGGCTTTTTCAGCCCCACTCTGTGTGCAAAGTACCAGACTGGTTTGAATTAGGCAAGAGGGCAGCTGGCCATTTGTTGTCTGGGCCCTCATATTTGGGTACCATCTGCTAGGAGGTGGAGGGAGAGGGAAAGAGAAAGGGCAAGGGCTTGCTCTCATTCCTGGAGGCCTCCCTCATATCCTGATGGCGTCATGAGAATTTTCTCATTTCGTTCTGCAGAGATCATCTAACTCTGATTGCAATCGAAATAGCAGAGTGATGATGCCTATGCCAATATCTAACCTTCTTTTACAGTGTGAACCCCTTTTGTAAGGACCCATGTTGTGAATCTGAGAGCCCTGAAGATGAAGCCTCATCATCATCATGTGTGTGCCTCCCTTAGTATTTTGCAGTTGGATGCCTCAACTGTCTGCAATACTGAGTGCCAGCATGTGTCAGGTACTGTTAAGAGTTTGGGACACAAAGGTGAGTATGCTTTCAAAGAGCTTAGAAACTGAGAGAGAACATTGAGAAGAAAGCTGTGTTTCCTTAACATATTGTAAAGCCAGGTGTTTTATATTACATTCTCTCTAAACCTCACAGTTCTGCAGGTTGAGATTTCTTGTTCCCAGTTTACAGATGGGGGACTGAGGCTTTAAGAGGCTAAGACTTGTACAAGGCTAAATAAACATTTTAAGCAGTAAAATACATATTCAAATCCTATTTAATACTGCAAACTATCGCCTACCTCAGAGTTCCTGATCGTTGTACACTGCTCTGATTTTTGTTTTTATTTCCATGCCCCTTACTTTCTCACATATTATATTATTTACTTATTTTTTCAGTTTTCTTTTTTTCTGCCTCACCCTGTAGGAATGTTAATGTCACAATGATTCTGTTTTGTTTATTGCCTGCACATAGTAGATAGTAAATAAATATTTGTTGAATGAGTAAATGGATGGCTCTGAAAGCTTAACTCTTTCTTCTGCACACTATTATTTTCCTAATCAGCCCATAATAAGGAGTTCAGAGAAGGAGTTGAAAATATTGACTTAACCTGTGTGCAGGAAGCTGGAAAAGTGTTTGTTCCAGTTTGCTAATGCTGTTGATATGCAAAATACCATAAATGGATTGGCTTTTATGAAGGGGATTTATTAGGTTACAAATTTATAGTTCTAAGGCCGTAAGGCCAAACTAAGGCATCAACAAGAGGATACCTTCACTGAAGAAAAGCTGATGACGTCCAGAACACCTCTGTCAGCTTGGAAGGCACATGGCTGGCATCTGCTAGTCCTTTGCTCCCAGGTTGTGTTTCATAATGGCTTTCTCCAAAATGTCTCTGGGTTCTATTTTTGCTCCTCTCTCTCAGCTCCTGTGCATCCTTGCTTCCTTCTGCCAGTATGTTTCTCTCTAATCATCTGGGGGTCCTCTCTTATCTTCTCCAGGGCAAACTCTGTGCTTCATCTTTTAGCTTAGCATCTCCAAACATCCTCTGTCTGCATCTCCAAGCATCAGTGTCTGTGTCAGCTCTTGAGCTCTCTTAAGTACTCCAGTGAACTAATCAAGACCCACGTTGAATGGGCGGGGTTCACAACTCCATGGAAATAATCTAATCAAAGGTCTCACCCACAGTTGGGTAGGTCACATCTCCATGGAAACACTCAATCAAAAGGTTCCACCCTAATTTAAAGACTAATAAATCTGCCCCCAAAAGATTTCATTAAAGAACATGGCTTTTGTGAGGGGACATAATAGATTCAAACCAGCACAGTGTTCAAGCAGAGTTTACCTAAGTTTGGCCCACTGATGACCTGTTTCAGAATTACACCAGGACTTTTATAAATACAGGTTCCTGGATCCCACTGCACATGTACTGCATTAAATTTTATGTGCCTAAGGATGTGTATTTTAATAAACTTTCCTGGCGGGTGGTATGTACCCTAAAGTTTGAGAATCACTGAAGGGTTACAGATGAGAGATTTGGGGAGAGGGGAGAGGTAATACAACTGCAATATTGTATCCTTTTATAGATGAAAAATTGAGGACCAGAGGAGTTCAGTAATTTGTCCCAAATCACAAAGCCAATAAGTCAGAATTTGGTGTCAAGTGTTTTTCTGGTACATTTTATTGGCTTTGGGGGATCATCCTTTCTATCTTTATATTATATGCTTTATAGCCCTGCAATGTAGTACTTTATCAATAGTCACTCAATAAATATTTCTTGAACAAACTGGTGCCTGATACTATGGAACTAGATTGAGTAATTGCTCTACCTCTCAGAACTCTGGGCAATGAAGACTCCTCATTTATCTGAACCTCCCAGCCAACCCCTCAAAATTCCAGACTTTAAAACTGAGGGCTGTGGGTAGACCAGAGCAGACAGACTGTGACTACTCTGCTGATGGTGGAATCCATCCATTCTAGCTGGAGGGTGTTAGCGATGGGGTGGGTGCAGCCAGGGTGCGGGGGAAGGTAGGAAAGAAGTGGATGAGAGTGAAACACTCCTGTCTGGCCCAACTACTTTGTATTTTTAAAGCGTGCCACAGGTCTCAACCATCCCAAGGCTGACAGCACACACACACACACTCAAACAAAGGGTTTCCATGGAGCAGCAGCCTCAAGGTTAGCTTGGCTTTCTGCCAAGTCCCTGCACTCTGTCTCCAATTCTGGGGATTCTTTCATCCTTTACTTTGCCAACCAAGGATTTAATTCAAACAGCAACAATAAAAAACAAGAAGAATGTCATGGTTTTATTTTCAACCACAAGTTTCCAGAAAAAAAAAATTTGAGAAAAAGAGAAACACACCCTGACAACATCCCATGTCCCGTCACATCCCATTTTTACAGTATAGTTGTGGGGTATGTGATCTGCAGCCAGAAATAAAACAGGACTGGAAAAGTCAGCCATCTGTCTGGAAGCACACACAGTCCCAGATGGCACTTCCTTTCTGGCTTTCTGGTAACAATCTCCTCTGTCTAACGAAATGAGGCAGAAATTGCCCACTGTGTTAGTGGGGGTGATGCAACCCCGCCCTGCAGCTCTGGCTTTAGGATATGAGATACCCCAGCAATGCTTATTTGTACATATTATCTTGCCCTGTTATTATCATGCTTCAGAACTGTTCCTGTATATTTTTGAAATGGGCGTATGTGTATGTGAGTCTTTTCTAGAGCAGGAACTGTTTTCTCCACTTCTTATACCCCCAGTCCTCAGCCCCTTGAGGAGTGGTATGCTTTTTGTGCCCTGTACACAGTCGTGATAAACACTCACTGACTAACTGGCTTACTAATAGTCACACTACCTGGCTGAAGAGGAAAAAGGATTCCCCATAAGCCTGGTAACCACAGTCTACCTTCATTTCTCCACCAGTTGCCCAGAGTCAGTTCTTTGAAGATCAATCCTACATTGACCCAACTATATACAATTTTTAAAAGGAAGACAAGAGGTAGTTGATGAATATGATGCTGTATAAAGACCCCTGGATTGATATTCAAAAGAAAGAATCCTAATTCTATAACTAGTACTAGATGAAACCTTGGCCAAGTAAGATATTTAATTATGAACCAGAAATTTTTTATTTCACATCCTAAATTCTGAGCTCCTTGGACATGGGAACTATAGATTGCATCTTTTTCATCAGTATCTTGCCCCCCATTGTCTAGCACAGTGGTTCTCAAACTTTAGCAGCAACTGAGTCACCTGGAGGCTTGTTAAAACAGATTGCTGGCTCTTCCCCCATGGTTTTTGATTCAGGAGGTTTGGTGTGAGGCCCAAGAATTTTTATCCTAACAAGTTCCCAAGTGATGCTAATGCTGCAGGTCCAGGGACCACACCATGAAAATCTCTGGGCTAAAATATGCCATCCAAATAGCAAGAATTCAAGAGAACTGTGTTCACACGAAGGAACACATAAATGATTCTGCAAAATGACTTGAGAAATAAGTAGTTTGTGACATGAATCAAAGGGCTGCAAACTCCACGACCACCTCCTTGTTTGGGCTTTATGGTTATCGATCAGAGGCTATAGCAAGAGCTCAGCAAGGCGCATAATCATACAAGCACAAACTAGTACTCCTTCAGGCCAGAAGACTCTCCGGTTTATAAAACCTTAGCAAGTTAAGAAGACAATCCAAAACTTTACCTGGGAAGGTAATCCTAAGTATTCTAAATAGTAGTTAGAATAAATAGCTGCTTTCTTAGTGGATACTTTAACCCCCAAAAGATAAAGAATTAAGTACAGAAAAGTTGAAGTCATGCATATTATTAATGTATTTGTTTACTGAATTTGCATACATTTGGCATTTTGGGTGTTAAAGAATTTGTCCTAATAGAGAAACAGACTAAACTTTTGATTTTCACTTAAAATATATAAATATGTAATTGATTTACTCTTGAGATTTTAAGTTGGAAATTTACCAGATGTATTTGTTTATATTTAATTGGAAAAATTAGAGTAACCTTAAGAATTTCATATTTATAAGTGTAAAATCATAAATTGCTAAAGCCATGAGAAGGTTCACCAGATAATTAAACTTCAAAAATGATTCAAATATATTAAGCATAGAAATCCTATTTTAAATCTTTGATTCTGTTTAATTAAATTTATAAATAGGTCTACATACAAACTATTTTAGGTTTCTATTGCCCTGTAACAAGTTACCACAAATGTAGCAGCTTTAAACAGCACAAGTTTATTATCTAATAATTTCTGTGGGTCAGAAATCCAGCATGCATGATTGGATCCTCTGTTCACCATCCCATCTGGCTAAAATCAAGCTACCACTCCAGGCTGCAATTTTTATCTGAGGTTCAGATTCTTCTCCCAAGCTCACTGACTGTTGGCAGAATTCATTTCCCTGCAACTGTAGGACTGAGGTCCCCATTTCCTCATTGACTGTCAGCCAGAGGTCATGCTCTGCAACTCAAGGCCCCCCACATTCCTTCTCACATGGTCCCCTCCATATTCAAAGCAGCAACTGTGCATTGAGTCCTTTTCACAGTTCAAATCTCTTTGAAGTCTCCTTCTGCCACCAAAGAAATTCTGATTAGATCAGGCCCACCTAGACAAATTCCCTATCTTATGGTCCACTATACCATGTAACAATGGCATAATCATCAAAGTAATAATACAGGGTTCAAGGATTTGGGCATGGAATTTGGGGGAGCAGTTTTAGAATTCTTCTATCACATTAATCAAAAGCCCCCATAAAATTTATTGCTAAAATTTCCTAGATTAATAACTAAAATAATATTTGTAAGTTTAACCTTAATGCTTCAAGAATCTAGATTTTTAAAATTACTCAGTAAGTCAAAGTATGTATCAAAGTAACCTTTTGGTAAACTTTTCTCTGGGGGCAAGAGAATACTTCCCTTATAGATTAAGAACACTCACATAGGAGAGGAACCTAAGATGGCGACTAGGTGAGACAGAGGAAAAAACACCTCCGTGGAAAACACTAGATAAAAAACCAGAAAGGACCCAGAACACCACTTCCAGAGTAACACCAGCCAGAAAAGTTCTGCTAAAGCCACAGGGAATGTGCGTTTGGTGAAACCAGGAGTCTGCATTCTGAAATGAGTGAGGGAGTCAGCTGAGTCCCTCGGCTACACTGAGGTGTGGGGAAACAGTGGGTTGGCGTTTTTTTTTTTTTTTTTAAAAAAAAAAGAAGCCCGGGAACAGCTGTAGATAAGATGGGAGCGGTCTGGACTAACACCTCGGTGTCTGGGGTGGAGGATACCCCTTCCCACACCCACTGCAGATTGTCTCAGATCCAGGAGAGCAAAGGGGAGATGCACGACTTGCAGCCATCTCCCCAGCAGGCGGGGCTACTCCTGCCCGGAGCCGCACACACAGCACAGAGCTGAGCCAAGAAACCCAGCCTGACAGGGAGTCTTTCCTGCAGCACCACTTACACGACACAATATCAGCCGTGGACAGTGGCCTTGAATACACCCACGGCTGATTGTCCCAGAGCTGGGAGAGTGAAGCTGTGCAGAAAGGGGGAAGTTAATGTGTCCCATTCAACCATCTTTGAAGCGAGCTGGGAACGCCCCTACACAGCCGGGCAGCCCAGGGCTTCCCTGGAGGCCGGTGCTCACGTGTGATGGGGCACGGCCCTCCCCTCCTCAGCAGAGGTCCTGGAAAAGCACAGGAGGGAGGGGGGAACCGCTCAGAAATCCCAGGGAACCTACGCCAATACCAAGAACTTTTGTGTCAGAGGCAGAGAACAGCCTTAAATCTCTGGGAACACCTGGGAGGTTTGATTGTTAAACCTGCCCTTCCTCCCTAACCGCTCAGGCACACGCCTGTCATTGAGGGCAGACAGCATCAACAACACACCCAAATTAAGTGCACCAATTGGACCCCAAAAGAATCATATCCCCACATACCACAAAGCTGGGGAGAACTGACTTGAGGGGAATAAGTGACTCACGGACGCCATCTGCTAGTTAGTTAGAGAAAGTGTATGTCACCAAGCTGCAATTCTAACAAATTAAAGATCAAGTAAAGCAAATGCCAACAGGCCAAAAACAACAGAAAATCTTAACACATATGATAAAACCAGACGACATGGAGAACCCAAACCCAAACACTCAAATCAAAAGATCTGAAGACACACAGTTCCTGGCAGAATTAATCAAAGAACTACAGACAGGGAATGAGAGCATGGCATGGGATATAAAAAACTTGAAGAAGAGCATGGCACAGAATATAAAAGACATAAAGAAGACCCTAGAAGAGCATAAAGAAGATATTGCAAGAGTAAATAAAAAAACAGAAGATCTTATGGAAATTAAAGAAACTGTAGGCCAAAATAAAAAGACTCTGGATACTCATAATACAAGATTAGAGGAAGCTGAACAACAACTCAGTGTCCTCAAGGAGCACAGAACAGAAAATGAAAGAACAAAAGAAAGAATGGGGAAAAAATTTCAAAAAATCGAAATGGATCTCAGGGATATGATGGATAAAATAAAACGTCCAGATTTAAGACTCATTGGTGTCCCAGAAGGGGAAGAGAAGGGTAAAGGTCTAGAAAAACTATTCAAAGAAATTGTTGGGGAAAACTTCCCAAACCTTCTACACAATATAAATACACAAAGCATAAATGCCCAGCAAACCCCAGATAGAATAAATTCTAACAAACCCACTCCAAGACATATTCTGATCAGACTGTCAAATACTGAAGAGAAGGAGCAAGTTCTGAAAGCAGCAAGAGAAAAGCAATTCACCACATACAAAGGAAACAACATAAGACTAAGTAATGACTACTCAGCAGCCACCATGGAGGCGAGAAGGCAGTGGCATGACATATTTAAAATTCTGAGAGAGGAAAATTTCCAACCAGGAATACTTTATCCAGCAAAACTCTCCTTCAAATTTGAGGGAGAGCTTAAATTTTTCTCAAACAAATGCTAAGAGAGTTTGCTAATAAAAGACCTGCCCTACTTCAGATACTAAAGCGAGCCCTACTGACAGAGAAACAAAGAAATGTCAGAGAGATATAGAGACTTTTAACAGACATATATAGAATATTACATCCCAGGTCACTGGGACACACGTTCTTCACTAGTGATCATGGATCTTTCTCCAGAATGGTCTGTATGCGGGGACATAAAAACAAGTCTCAATAAAATAAGAAATAAAAAAATGAATTTGTTCAAAGCACATTCTCTGACCACAGTTGAATACAAATAGAAGTCAATAACCATCAGAGACTTGGAGAATTCACAAACACCTGAAGGATAAAAATGAAGGGGAGATGAAAACATTCCCGGACAATCGTAAGCTGAGGAACTTCATCACCAGTAGATCAGTCCTAAGCAGGCTGAAAGGAAGGGACACTAAACAACTGACTGAAACCACATGAAGAAATAAAGATTTCCAGTAAAGATCACATGTTTAATATAAAGACCAATACTACTGTACTGTTGATTTATAACTCCACTGTTTACTTCCTACAGGATCTAAAATACGTAAACTGTAATGATGAATCAGTGGTTTTGGACTCAGTGTAAAATATGTAATTCTTGACAAGAAACACATAAAGGTGGGGGAATGGAGGAGTAAAGGAACACAGTTTATGTGTCCTATTGAAGTTAAGTTGGTATCAAAGAAAAACAAGATTGTTATAGATTTAAGAAGTTAAATTTAAGCCCCATGGTAAACACAAAGAAAGTATCAGAGAATATGACCAAAGAGATGAAGAGTAGAGTAGGGGTTCCAAGAAGTGGGGGAAGGGGCAATGGGGAGTTAAGAAATGAGAGAAGGGGTTTTGGTTTGGGGTGAAGGGAAACTTCTAGAAATGGATGGTGGGAAGGTGATAGCATTGCAACATTCTAAATGTGATTAATCCCACTAAGGGAATGCTAGGGAGGTGTGGAATGGGAAGATTTAGGCTGTATATATCTTTCCACAATTGAAAAAAAAAAAAAATAAGACAGTCTAAATAGATGACAATTAAATGCCAAGGATGATCCTGGATGGGATCTGAGGTTGGAGGAGAGGAGGCTCAAAGGGACACAGATGGGACACAAGGAAAAAAAAAAAAAAAAGGACATATAGAATGTAAGCTTTATATCAATGTTGAATTTCTTGAACTTCTTAGCTGCATTTAATGAGATTCCATAAAATAATGTTCTTGTTCATGGGAAAGGTATATGTGAATTACATTGTTTGTTCAAAGATATGTGCAGCTTGCTCTCATATGTTCAGAAGACAGAGGAATAGATGATGGGTGTTAGGGAGGAGGGAGGGAGGGAGAGAAGGAGGGAAAGAGAGAGACAGTGGTGTGACAGGATCTTAAAGGTGATGGATCGGGGTATCAGGGGAGGGGGTTGGGGTATGATGGAGTTCTATGTATGGGGTTTGTACTGTTTTTACAACTGTTCCTGTAAGATTGAACTTATTTCAAAAATAAAATTTATTATAAAAAAAAACACTCACATATACAGAAATCCTCAGTTTTATCCTATAGTTTATGATAATTATTTGGCAATCACAGGGGCCAACTTCATCTATCACCATAATGCAAGACAAATGAATTGTTTTAATTTCCAGCTATAGTTTAATGCTGTGAAGCCCCATGAGGAAACAGTAAATCAAACATTACCTTTTCCTTGATTAAGGATATCAACATTAGGTAAATTAAAATTTGAGATAAAATATAATGTGAAATGAAATGAAGAACCTGTGGATTTTCCTGAATCTAAGAAAAGGATGTAAGACTGTAAGTCAAATATCATCATCCTCATATTTTTCAATTCCATCATCTTAACCTTTCCCATGAACAAGTCGTAAGAAGTCTATCCTGCAGGATAGAAAATGAAGCTGACCATCTGTAAATTAACTGTCTACCAGAACAAAGCTTTAAAGGAAGACAATAAAATAATAATAAAATATTATACTAATATTTCTGACCAATACATATTGATTAGTTCCTTGGGGAACTAAAATTAAAAATAGGATGGTCATAACTTTTGAATTTATCCACCAATTTAATTTTATTCAAATCATTTAAAATTTATTTACTAATGAATATAGGCAAACATTGAACTGAATGCTGGTGAAACAGATGAAAAAGAAAAGGTTCTACAGCGTGTTCATGGTGAAGATTTGTGATCTTTGAGAGAATTGAAAATAAGAGATGAGCTCCATAAAGAAGAAATTGCAAGAGTAAATAAAAAAATAGATGATCTTATGGAAAGAAAAGAAACTGTTGACCAAATTAAAAAGATTCTGGATACTCATAGTACAAGACTAGAGGAAGCTGAACAATGAATCAGTGACCTTGAGGACCACAGAATGGAAAATGAAAGAACAAAAGAAAGAATGGGGAAAAAAATTGAAAAAATTGAAATGGACCTCAGGGATATGATAGATAAAATAAAACATCCAAATGTAAGACTCATTGGTGTCCCAGAAGAAGAGAAGGGTAAAGGTCTAGAAAGAGTACTCAAAGAAATTGTTGGGGAAAACTTCCCAAACCTTCTACACAATATAAATACACAAAGCATAAATGCCCAGCAAACTCCAAATAGAATAAATTCGAACAACCCACCCTAAGACATATTCTGATCAGACTGTCAAATACTGAAGAGGAGGAGCAGGTTCTGGGGGCAGCAGGGGAAAGGCGATTCACCATATACAAGGGAAACAACATAAGACTAAGTAGTGACTACTCAGTGGCCACCATGGAGGTGAGAAGGCATTGGCATGACATACTTAAAATTCTGAGAGAGAAAAATTTCCAACCAGGAATACTTTATCCAGCAAAACTCTCCTTCAAATTTGAGGGAGAGCTTAAATTTTTCAGACAATCAAATGCTGAGAGATTTTGCTCATAACAGACCTGCCCTGCTTCAGGTACTAGAGGGAGCCCTGCCGACAGAGAAACAAGGAAAGGAGAGAGAGATATAGACCAAGGTTCAGTACTAAAGAGATTCAATATTGGTTCATTAAAGGACAATAAGAGAGAGAGGGAAAAATATATTTGACAAACATAAACCAAAGAATAGGATGGCTGATTCAAGAAATGCCTTCACAGTAATAACATTATATGTAAATGGATTAAACTTCCCAATTAAAAGATATAGATTGGCAGAATGGATAAAAAAAATATGAACCATCAATATGTTGCATGCAAGAGACTCATCTTAGACACAGGGACACAAAGAAATTGAAAGTGAAAGGATGGAAAAATATTTCATGCATGCTACAGGCAAAAGAAAGCAGGAGTAGCAATATTAATCTCAGATAAAACAGACTTTAAATGCAAGGATGTTAGGAGAGACAAAGAAGGCCACTACATACTAATAAAAGGGGCAATTCAACAAGAAGAAATAACAATCATAAATGTTTATGCACCCAATCATGGTGCCACAAAATACATGAGACAAACACTGGCAAAACTAAAGGAAGTATTGGATGTTTCCACAATAATGGTGGTAGACTTCAACACATCACTGTCTCCTATAGATAGATCGACCAGACAGAAGACCAATAAGGAAATTGAAAACCTGAACAGTCTGATAAATGAATTTGATTTAACAGACATATATAGAACATTACATCCCAAATCACCAGGATACATATTCTTCTCTAGTGATCATGGAACTTTCTCCAGAATAGACCATATGCTGGGACATAAAATAAGCCTCAATAAATTTAAAAAAATTGAAATTATTCAAAGTACCTTCTTTGACCACAATGGAATACAATTAGAAGTCAATAACCGTCAGAGACTTAGAAAATTCACAAACACCTGGAGGTTAAACAACACACTCCTAAAATAGTTGATTTATAATGTAGAATGTGGGAGAACTAGCAATGGGGAGCAATTAATGAAGGGGGAACGATGGCCCAATAAGAACAGATAAGCTATCGTGGGTAAATTTGGCGTTCTGGGAATGCTCAGGAATGACTATGGTTTGTTGATTTCTGATGGGTATGGTGGGGGCAAGTTCACAGAAATGTTACTATATTAGTTTATTTTCTTGGGGTAGAGTAGGAACATGTTGGAAGTAAAGTAGTTATTTTGGGTTAGTTGTCTTTTTCTTACTCCCTTGTTATGGTTTGTTTGAAATGTTTTTTTATTGTATATCTTTTTTTAAAAATTTTTTTTTTCGCATAGTTAATTTAAAAAAAAAAGAGTTAATTAAAAAAAAAAAACAGGGAAATAGTGAAAAAAAATATGCGGAGCCCCCTTGAGGAGCTGGTGGAGAATACAGGGGTGTTGGTCTTCCCCACCTCAAGGGTTGCTGGTGTGCTCACGGACATGGGCGACAGGTGGTTTGATGGGCTGAGCCCTCTACCACGGGACTTGCCCTTGGTGGGACTGTTGCTGCAGGGGAGAGGCTAGGCCTGCCTATAGTTGTGCCTGGGAGCCTCCTCCCAAGTGCCTCTTTGTTGCTTGGATGTGGCCCTCTGTCTCTAGCTAAGCCAACTTGGCAGGTGAAATTGGTGCCCTCCCCTCTGCGTGGAATCTGGCACCCAGGGAGGTGGGTCTCCCTGGTAACATGGCATATGACTCCTGGGGAGGAATCTGGACCTGGCATCGTGGGATGGAGGGCGTCTTCTTGACCAAAAGGGGGATGTGAGGGGCGATGAAGGGAGCTTCGGTGGCAGAGAGGTTCTGGGGGGAGCCGAGAGGTCACTCTGGTGGGCACTCTTGCGCACAATATAGACAACCCTTTTAAGGTTCTAGTGAATTGGAGTGGCTGGCGGTAAATACCTGAAACTATCAAACTACAACCCAGAACCCATGAATCTTGTGGACAATTGTATAAAAATGTAGCTTATGGGGGGTGACAATGTGATTAGGAAAGCCATGTGGACCACACTCCCCTTTGTCCAGTTTGTGGATGGATAAGTGGAAAAACGTGGGGGGGGGGGGGGGAGGAAGGCACCCAGTGTTCTTTTTTACTTTAATCTTTTTCACTTTAATTTTTATTTTTATTATTTTTGTGTGTGTGGTAGTAAAAATGTCAAGGGTTGATTTTGGTGATGAATGCACAGCTATATAATGGTACTGTAAACAATTGAATGTATGCTTGGTTTTGTATGACTGCATGGTACGTGACTATATCTCAATAAAAATGAATTAAAAAAAAAAAAGGAGAGATGAGCTCCACGTGTACTCAAGTTTTCCTCTGGGGGAAGGGACATTTACAAACCATGGCATGGGGAAGTAGATCCCAAACATTATTCAGAAATCACACTTAACAAGGAGACAGAGATCTAAGTTCTAGATTGCTTATACAACTAGAATTTGCAAGCAGGGTATTAGAAAAGAGGGAAATGTCAAAGAATAACTGTTTGAAATCTTTATGTAAGTTTCTTTGGGTCACTGGCTATGCTGGTTTGGATATATTATGTCCCCCAGAGAAGCCATGTTTTTTAATGCAATCTTGTGGGGGCAGACTTATTAGTCTTTTGATTAGCATGGGAACTTCTGATTGAGTGTTTCCATGAAGATGTGACTCACCCAACAGTGGGCGAGACCTTTTGATTAGATTATTTCCAAGGAGGTGTGGCCCTGGCCATTCAAGGTGGGTCTTGATTAGTTCACTGGAGTACTTAACAGAGCCCAAGAACTGACCCAGACCCAGACACTTGGAGACACTTGCACATGCAGAGAGAAGGACATTTGGAGATGCTAAGCTAAGAGAAGAAGCCCAGAGTTTGCCCCGCAGAAGCTAAAAGGGGACTCTCCAATGCTAAGAGAGAAATGTCTCAGGAGAACCAAGCAGAGAGCTGAGAGAATTTAAGAGAGACAGCAGCCCAGAGACATTTTGGAGAAAGTCATTTGAAACACAACCCAAGAGCAAAGGACCAGCTGATGCAAGCCACATGCCTTCCCAGTTTACAAAGGTGTTCTGGATGCCATTGGCCTTTGTTCAGTGAAGGAATCCTCTTGTTGATGCCTTAGTTTGGACACTTTTATGGCCTCAGAACTGTAAATTTGTAGCCTAATAAATCCCCTTTATAAAAGCCAATCCATTTCTAGTATTTTTGCATAACAGCAGCATTAACAGAACACTGGCCAAATACTAAGTTGCACATATCTAGATTAAGACTCCACAAAGAATGGCAGAGGTCAACTACAGAGAAGAAGTGAGTGCAATGGAAATTTTAGATGTTACACAATTCTGGGAAACACTGGTGTTCTAACAAGCAAAGAGGAGATACCTCAGTGCTCCCCAGAGATTCAGTTGAAAACTCAGAAAGACCAGGCCTTAGGAGTAAGGCTACTCTAGACTCATCTTAACAAAGCCTAAAAACAAGCTTTAAGAAAATCAAGCTGATCATCTGCAAATTAACTGCCTACCAGAACAAAGCTTTAAAGAAAGACAATGAAATAATATACCAATGTTTCTGACAAATACAATAAAAATAATTTTGAACATGCAAAGAAGCCAACAAATATGACCCTTACCTGAGGGGAAAATTGGTCAATGGAAACAGGCCAAGAGATCACATAGATGGTGGAATTTGTAGATAAAAACTTTAAAACATCTGTAATAAATATGTTCAAGGATTTTAAATTAAAAGATGGACATAATGAATAAACAGATGGGGAATCTCAGCAGAGACATGGAATTAAAAAATATGAAAATTTTAGAACTGAAAAATATAGTATCTGATATGAAAAATTCAATGGATAAGCTCAATAGCAGATTGGAAATTAGAGAAGGAAACATCATTAAACTGGAACACAGGGCAATAAACTGAAGTACACCCAACCAAAAAGACTGAAAAAAAAGGGAAGGGGGGTGCAGAGATGACAAAACCTGTGAGATAATATTAATGATCTAATGTACATGTAATTGGAGCTCCAGAACGAGGGAAGAGAAAGATTGGAACAGAAAAAATATATATTGAAAGAAATAATGACCAACATTTTTTGCAAATTTGATGAAAAATACCACCCCAAGGATGCAAGATTTCCAACAAACCCCAAGCACAAAATGCAAAGAACACTATACCTAAGAATATAATAGTAAAGTTCATGAACGCTAAAGATCAATACAAACTCCTACAATCAACCAGAAAGAAAACCACACTATGTACAGGGCACAAATGATAAAAATGATTATTTACTATTAGTCCAGCCATAGTATAACGGAATAACATATTTAAAGCACTAAAAATCAGATTATAGTAGAATAACATGTTTAAAGCACTAAAAGAAGAGAAAAAGTTCACCTAGAATTCTATATCCAGCTAAAATCTCTTTCAAAAATGAATACAAAGTGAAGACATTTTTAGATAAACAGTTAACCTACACATTCAGAAAAGTTTAAGGCAGTTGTTCAGGCTGAATGGGAATTATAAAAGATGGAAACTGGAATCTACATGATGAAATCAGGTGCTCTAGACATAGTAACTATGTGGGTAAGCATAAAAGGCTTTTTCCTCACAGCTTATTCTCTTTAAAAAGCAATTGATTGTTTAAAGCAAAAGTAATAACAATATATTGTGGGGTTTATAATACATCAAACTAGAAAATGTATGACAACAATAGCACAAATAATGGGGAGGTGTAAATATAAATACACTTGCTAAGGCTATTATATTATATATAAAGAGGTTTAATATTAATTCAAGGTCAACCACTACAAGTTAAGAATGCACATTGAAATCTTTAGAACCACAAATAGAAAAATGACTAAATAAAACAAAGAAGTGTGGTGAATAAACCAATTAGAGAAATACTTAATTCATCTAAAGAAAGGGCGTGAAAGAGAAAAAAATGAAATGACAAATTTGACGAATAGAACACAATTAGAAATCTTATGGACTTAAAGCCAACCATACCAATAATTACATAAAATGTAAATGGACTAAAGATACTAATTAAAACACAGAGATTGTCAGAGTAAGTAAAATATGTATAAAGTATGATCTAACTATATACTGTTTAGAAGAGGCTCATTTGGAATATAAAAATATATAGAGAATAAATTGAACAGATGGAAAAAGATACAGTAATCTCTCACAAGAATCCTTAAGTGGCTTTATTATTTACAGGCAAAGTAAATATCAAAATAAGAATTACTACTGGTGAAATAGTTCATAATAATGAAAAAGGACAATTCATCAAGAAAACAAATGATCCTTAATGCTTATGCACTTAATCATAGATCTTCAAAATGTATGTAGCAAAAACTAACAGAATTAAAGGGGAAAAAAAGCTAAAACTAAATTATAATAGGTGTTTTTAACACCACTCCCTCAATAATTGATATAAAATACAGAAAAAAACTCAGGAAGGATATAGAGATTTGAATAATACTATCAACCAACTTAATCAAATTTCATTTATAGAATATGATAGATGACAACTTTAGAATGGACACTTTTTTTTCAAGCATACATAGGACATTTACCAAAATAGATAAGATACTGCGCCATAAAACAAATTTAGTAAATTTAAAGGATTGAAATTATACCAAATATATTCTCATACCAAAATGGAATTACTTTAAAAATCAATAACAATAAGCTATTTCATATATTCACCGTTCAGGAAATTAAATAGTATATTTCAAAATAAACCATGGTCAAAGAGAAATCCCAAGGGAAATTAGAAAATATTTTCTAATGAATTAAATTGAAAACAAAACATAAGCATGTATAGTATACAATTAAATAGTTCTTAGAGGGAAATTTATGGATTTAAATACTTCTATCAGAAAAAAAAAGAAGAAGAAAGATTTAAACTCAAAGATCTATGTAGCCACCCTAAGAAGTTAGGAATATTAAACCCAGGCTAAAAACAAGGTAGGAAATAACTAAGAGAAGAATAAAAATCAATGAAGCAGAAAATGGACAAAAAATTACACAATATCAAGAAAACGATCATTGTTCTTTGAAAAAAATCAGTCAAAAGAGTTACAAGTTATAGTAAGAATAGTCCCTCCTCTTAATGCTGGACTCTTTGGTTTTGTTTGTTTATTTGTTCGTTTGGTTGGGTTTTGGTCTAAATATGATGCCTGGAACTGCTGCAGGTATTTTGAAATTTTGAGGAGATTGTCTGAGGGCAAATCTGATGCCAAAACATAGAAATACAGAAAGAACCTGGAGCCTCAATAACATGAGGCTCTGAATTCCCTTCCTTGAGGTGTCTTGTTGTGTAAATAATAACTTCTTTGTTTAACCCATTTTAAGATTGTTTTGTCTCTTACTACATTACACATCCTAACTGACCCAGGCATTCTTAATATAGTTATAAACCTGATACACTGATGACACAAAGCATGGGATGTGATAGTGCTTCTTGGGCAGGCCCAGAATAAAAGATGGTAGTGCTAATGGAGCTGAACTCAAACCTTTTTTCTATTCATAAATCAACCAAATATAGTGTCTCCTACAAAGTTCCAGGCAAAGTTAAAAGCATGGAAAGGTCACTATTTCTAATGTAAGTATCATTACTCATATGCTTACACAGGCACCATTGCCAGTCCAAAGAGCAGAGAAAATTCAGGCAAGTGTCAAAGAAAAGCAAAGTCTATAGGAAAAAAAATAAATTATAGAAAATTATGGTCACTTATTTCCCTCCTCCTCCTTCAGCTATGAAGAATCCTAGGACCTACTTGTCCTGTGGTTTATTTAAAGAATGTTGTGTCAAGATTATCATATTTCTATACTGGAACATTTGGGAATCCTTTTTCCCTTTTTCCCTTCTCCTTTCCTACCCACCCTATCGATGGATTGACTTTCTATATTCTTTTAAAAGTTTCTGATCATATAATGGATAAATCCAAATTATTTTTGTGGTAAATACATGAACCTGTCCTACCAACTAAAGTAACCTCATCTACCAATTCTCTTTTATCCACCAAACCAGGCATTATGCAAACGGAAACTGCCCTCATCCCTCTGTGCCTTTGCATTTTTTTTTTTTTATCTCGTTTACCTAACAAACCTCTCTTCATTCTCTGCACTCATCTCAGGTGACTTCCTCTAGGAAGCCTTCCATGACTGCTTCCATGCTTCCACATCCTCCTGTGCAAGCCTCCCCTGCAGCAACAATCACACTGTATTATAGTTGTTTAGTTGTATGTCAGTGTCCTGAGGGCAGAATGAGTTGTTATGGCACAAATTGGTCATGCCTTACAAGTTTGTTGAACAGCTGCACTGCAGGGGCAGAATAAAACCCCTTCACTTACTAGAATAGGGTCTTAGGAACAGGCTCTCTTGCCCAGTGACCAATATATCCCAAGGTCCCTGAAGTACACTGGTCTCTAAACACTGAGCCATCAAGTGAAGGCAGGGAGGGTGGCCCATTTTAGAAGCAGAATGTGAGCTCTTAGGATCTTGGACTCCTAACCATGGATAACTTTATATTTGTCACTTTGTGACCCCTCAGATGTCACTCAAACAGTAAAATCTATCCCATTTACATGAGGTGTAAATGTGTTTTCACACTTCCCGCCTGGTGAAATATTTTCTGTAATGCTGATGGTTAATTACCTGACAATGAATCCCCTTTCCTGGAGAGGAGGAGGGAGGAACAGTGGGGGAGGGACAGAGAAAATTATTTGGATCACACTGGCTCACACAGAGAAAGCCAAATTGGCATGTGCTATTCCTTGAGAAATGTTTTCTCCAAAGCAACCCATTCCCACCCCCAACCCCTCCCATGCTTTCACTTCTTACTGATTTTTTCCCTGTTTCCTCTTTCAAATCACAGAGAATGCCAAGTAACCTTCTGGGTTTTTAGGCGATTTCATTGTACTTGGTAATGTATGATTTATAAACATAAATAAAATAAATAGGATTCTGAGAGAATAAATTCTAAGTGGAATATCGATAAATCTCCTCCCTCCAATGATGTCTCTATGATTTTCTCCTGCGTCCCTTCTCCCCACCGTCTTTCCCAGGATTTCTTTCCATTGGAAGAAATTAGGGGGACAGGGAGGAGAATGGGGGGAGAAGTTGTGTGAGAAATGTAGCACAGGGCTGCATTGAAATGTAAATTCCTTCAAATTATTAAGCACCAGAGAGCAGCTCACCAGCCCTTTGTTCCTCAGAGTCAGAATGTGTAATCTAGAAGAATAAATATCCACTCAGATAGCCACACAAAGAAATCTGGGCCATGCATATTCACAGGCCCAAGTCCCACAGATACCCCTTTCTCTTATGAGGAAGGTTCCGGTCACAGCCACCAGTCACTGGCCAGGACACATCTAATGGGGGTCAGGATTGTAATCATTTTCTCCCTGCCCCCTGCCCCCACCCGCATCAGCTGTCTGAAAATCTAGACCTCCTTGTAGGTGCTTTAGACACAGGCCATCTGGTTTGCTCCTTCCTTCAGCCTAGCTTTGGAGATTTATTGACTGGGGCCTCTTTGTCTGTGGAGGATGCCTTCCCAACATTTTTGCCCAGAGATGTGCTCCTCACAGCTTGGGATGAATGACTTTGTGGTCTAATTTACATTTTTAATTCCCTCTTAGCTTCAGGAAGCCACTTGACTTCCATGTACCAGTGCAGACTATTATCAGTACTCTCCTCACCCTTCTTTCAGCCTGAGAACAAGATATTCAGCTGTGAACACACAAGTGTGATATTGTATGGGCTTGCATGGTCAATGCCAGGCAGCACTAACAGTGCCCTAGGAGCTTAGTCTGTAGACTCCTCGACTGTATCATTGTCTCTAAGACGTCTGCCTTTTCTGGATCGTAAAATACTCAAGGTCAGATACTATGTCATTTACTCTTAGCCCTCCCTTCACAACTCTTCCTCCCTCTCATGTGCCTAGTACATATTAGGCACTCAGAAAATTGGAGGACAGATTTTGCAAACCAGTCAATACCCATCTGATAGATCAAGAGGGACTCTGGGTGTATTGGGCTTGAGCGTGGGGTAGCCACTATTGGGGAGGAAATGCACCTGCTTCAACATTCAGCAAATACTGCATTTTCTTACCTCCTGACCTATTTTTGTCAAATGAGTTTTGCCAGAGCAATGGTTGTTGCTCCAACCAGGGGTCAGGTTAAAGAGAGGAAAAATTTCAAAAAGGGAAGCAAGTCAACAAGAGAAGGACCATATCTTTCCACAATTACTCCCACATCTTACAGGTCTGTGCATCACTTTTTTGCTAAACCTTTGCTGACTTCCCACAGCCTACAGGATAAAATCTAAATACGTAAACTTGCTAGTCATGGTTCTCCAAACAAACTTTTCAAACTCATTTTATCTTACACTAGACTACGCTTCTTCAAATAATATTTTCTATGCATTCCCATCTCCACACTCAGAATGCCCTTCTCCGATTCTGTCCCACAAATTCTACTCATCTCCCACATTTTTCTTTGATCCCAGTTCCTCCAGAAGATTCTCCCAGCTTCCTCCCATAAAAAATAATGCCCCCTTCTTTAATCTCATAGTACTTGGTAATATATGTCACTTTTGTTCCAACACTTATCAAAGTCTGATTTAATACTTGTAAAGTCTCTGGCTCTCCTAAGATTTTAATCTTTTTAAGAATACAGACCAATCAAAGGTCATTTTGCTATACAAAGCCCTAAGTGCAGTCTTAAATCTGGGAAGGGCTCAATAAATGCCTTTTGGTTTGAATCAATTGAATCGTGTGCTCATCGTTCCTATGACCAGGTACCCTGTCACAAGAACTCTTATTCCCATCCAGGAGCCCAGGAATCTTCAGGTTCTGGGATGGGTTATCCTTCAACAAGAGGTCTTCCTGTGCCATTCTGTTGTCTACGTCTCCCTTGTGTTCCTGGCTATCCTCACTTTCGATTACCCTCCTTCTTTGACCACTGGGATTTATGTCCCTCAGAACACTGCCAAATTTGTGTCCCATTGTTTGCCTTTACATAAAATATATGCCTTTCAATCAGCTACTTGGTTGTGTGACTGTTCCTGAGCAAGACTTGTCTGGTATGTGCTGATAGGCCTGGCTGGCTAAGAGCCTCTTCAGTCTCAGTACATTTTTGAACCCTAAAGTGCAGTTACCCTTAATACTGGTGCTGATATAATACCAAGTACAAAACACATGTTAGCAAAGGAAAACTGCACTTACCCTCACATTCCCCTCTTTACAACAAAACTAAGTTTAATTAAATGCAAGTGTGCTTTAGTTAATGGACAGAGGCCTGCTGAACACATCCTTTTGAGGAAGAAATCCTTCAATATGGTAATGATTAATGAGTGTTACCTAGAGCTCCAGACTCCTAGATCTGATCCCAGATGGGCATGGACAAGCAATGCAATTGACCAGAGGTGGTATCTGACTAATGGCTCTTCTCTCTGGGATAGGAGTGTGGTTTTAATGTGAGGGCTTTGAATCCTATGGATCCTACAGTTTGCTGCAATCTGAAAAGCACAGGGAAAAGAGGGGAAAAACCCCTACAGAAACAGGCCTTAACATTTAGTTAGTTTTCTTAGAGTGATATCAGTGGTTTTCAGATAGAATATTGCTTTCCTAAATACCTATCACAGCAGGAACTAAATGTGTTTTGTGAATGAATAAACAGAAGAATGGACAAATGATTAAAAATGAATGAGCACAAAATGAAAATAACAGTTAAAACAGCTTACTTAACTTAGGTGCCAATGGTATTTGAAAGAATATGGGTGTGTAGGAGAAAAGAAAGAAAAGGAATTATTTCTGACTCATGTCCTTATTTGGTAAAATCTGCTTAGTGGCACCTCTTTCTCACCAACACTGAAAAAGTCCAGTGACTGCATGACAACTGGGAAATCACTCAAAAGATAGAAAACACTTCTCCAGTGAAATAATAAAATCATCTCCTATGCATCTATTTCCCAAGTTGGAATTTTTCTCTCCTGGATTTGCTAAAAAGATAATGTCTTCCATTCATAATTTGTTACAGTTTTTAAACTCTTTCACATCAACTGTCTCAATTATTACTTACTGCTCCTCTATAAGAAAGATGCTATTGTCTGCATTTTACAGTTGTGAGAAACAGAGGCTAGAAACGCTAAGTGAATACCCAAAAAGCCCAGTATCCAGTGCTTTTCCCAGTATGTCCCAGTACTCTCTTAGGTGACGAACACCTGAACTGCCAGTCACAAAGCCCATGGTTTTACACTCCTTTGCTATGTATTTTTCCCCCTAGCTGTCCTTTGAATTTCTCCTTTCATTGCTTGAACCAGTGATGGAGGGTGTTGTATTTGTTTTTATTGCTGTACAACAAATTACCAAAATTTTAGTGGTTTTAAACACACCTATTTCTCATCTCATAGTTCTATAAGTCAGAAATCCTGTAGTCTTGTCTTGTTTTTCTGCTCAGGGTCTCAGAAAGCCAAAACCAAGGTGTCAGCCAGACTGGGCCCTTATCTGGAGGCTCGGAGAAAGAATCTCCTTCCTACTCATTCAGGTTGTTGGTAGAATTTAGTTGCTTGCGGTTGTAGGACTGAAGTCCCTGTTTTCTTGCCAGCTGTTGGCCTGGGAACACTCTCAGCTTCCAGAGGCTATTCTGGGATCCTTGCCCCATGACCTCCTTTACAAAGTCAGCAATGGAAAGTCTCATGCTTGGACTCTCTCTGACTTTCTCTTCTGCTGCCAACCATTAAAAACGAAACAAAACTAACAAAAAAAACTTGCTGCTTTTCTTAAAGGGCTTGTATGATTAGGTCAGGCCCAGCTCGATAATCTCTGTGTCTCAAGGTCAATTGATTCAGGACTTGACCTCTGCAACATCGTTTCGCAGCAGTACCTAGATTCACATGTGATTGAATCACTGGGGACTGGAAATCTTGGGGAGTCATCTTAGAGTTCTGCCTACCACAGGGTTATGCTTATCTATGCTAATCTAAATCCAGAAGAATACTTTCATTTCATTTTATCTTTTTCCTTTTGCCTGATTTCTGTGGTTGAACTGGGCCACAGGCCTGTCTAAATCAAGTTACACTTCCAACATTTTTCATCAACTTAGAAATCACTCTGAGTTCCAGGCTCCCTTCCCCAACCTGCATAGCCTCCAAAGAGTTCCAGGATGGCGCACAGTCAGCCACTGTGGCACACAGACACAATGTGTGCCAACATAAGCAAATCCGGTAACTCACCTTGGCCCCCTAAATCCTCACTCTCTCCCTCATGTACATTCGCACAGCAGGGACAGGTTATCCATGGAGCTCTAAGCTGATGGTAGGGGGCAGCGGTACTACCAGCAGAGACAGCTGGGAAGGAGATGACAGGGATATCAAGGATAACTGGGATGACTATGATGAAAGAAAAGAAGGAAGGAAAAGTCAAACCAGAAGCAAAGGATTTCAGAGAAAGAATGACAACAGAAGAAAAGTTACAAAGAAATTAACAAGTGGTTAAACAAACCTAAAGTGTTAACATCAAAGAACAACTAGCAGATGATTCCTGTGGTTAGACGAAAGAAATTACATGAAAGGTTGGACCTTAATTTAGCAAAGAAACTTTGGGTGTTAGCACAGTTTATGGAATAAATACTCTGGACCCATCTTCAAGAAACAACTTCACAGAGTTCAGAAAGTTCCTAAATAAAGATTATGCAATGTGAAAAGTCACTCTATTATGCAAGCTTTTTGGAAGACTGAGTTTGACATGTGAGCATATCTTTGGAAATTGATGACTTGGGAAAAAAGACCATTTCATTGACTCTGCTTTGCAGTGACTAACGGAAGCAAGCAAAGCAAAGCAAAGCCAAAAAGAAGAAAGGTGTAGTTCTGGAAGGTTATTAAGGGCCACCATGAAAGATGTCCTGGCAGATAATGGTGGTGGTTAACATGGAGAATATGTATGAGACTGAAGATTTCATGCCTCATTTTATCTTCTCTGGGTGTCTTCTTCTTGTTGCCCACAATCCCTTCAACTTCTTTTCCTTATAATAGTGCCAAATGCTCCAGTCAAAAGTGTAGTATGTTTTGGCTGTTTATTGAACACCTTGACAGGTAGGGGCTAATGTGAGAATGAAGAAACTTGGATCTTGTGCCAAGGGGTTAAAATCTGAAAGTTTGTTTGCTAATAAATCATAATTTAAAACAAAAAATCTTAATAATGTCATTGTTGCTATCTGATTCCATAGAGGCAAAGTTACTATTCCAGTTTGCTAATGTTGCCATTATGCGAAATACCAGAAATGGATTAGCTTTTATAAAAGGGGTTTGTTTGGTTACAAATGTATAGTCTGAAGGCCATGAAAATATCCAAATTAAGGCATCAACACAAGTATACCTTCACCAAAGGAAGGCCAATGGTACCCAGAAAACCTCTGCTAGCTGAGAAGGCACGTGGCTGGCGTCTGCTTGCTCCTAGGATGCATTTCAAACTGGCATTCTCCAAAATGTCTCTCTAAGCTGCAGCTGCTCTGCAGTCCTTCTATTTGTGAGCTTTTATAGGGCTCCAGTAAACTAATCAAGTCCCATGCTGAATGGGCGGGGCCACACCTCCATGGAAATAATCTAATCAAAGGTATTACCCACAGCTGGGTGGGTCTCATCTCCATGGAAATAGCCTAATCCAAAGATTCCAACCCAATCAATACTAATATCCCTACCCCCACAAGACTGAATTAAAGAACATGGCCTTTTGGGGGACATAATACATCCAAACTGGCACATTCCACCCCCTGGACCCCCAAATGACATGCTCTTTCTATATACAAAATACATTCATCCATCAAAATATCACAAAAATTTAAATCATTTCAGTATCAATAGGTAAGTACAAGATCCCATCAAGATCAGTTACAGGTGTGGTCTGTCCTAAGACAAAATTCCCCTTTAGCTATGGACCTGTGAAACTTAGAACAAGTTATCTGCTGCCAATATACAAAGGAGGAACAGTCATTGGATAAACATTCCCATAAGGAGAAACTGAAAGGAAAACGGGGTTCACAGGACTAAAACAATTCCTAAAACCCGCAGGGCAAACTTCATTAGATTTCAAGTCTGAGAGTCATTTATCAAATGACATTGTATACTTGGGGCTTGAGAGAGCAGGAGTCCAACCCTTTCCAAGGGCCTTTGCGGCGGCCGTTTTCTCTCCAAATGCTGAGGTGAGTGCTCCAACATATCCACACTTTAGGGAGACCACCTTCTCAGTCCCACCCTCCTCAAACATCGGGGCAGCATTCAGAATCTCTTCCATCTCTGGGGCACACACTCAACCCCTTCAGAATAGTGGGGTGATGGCCAAGCTCTCCCCAATCCCTGGGGAATGTGCTCCACCCTCTCTGAGGCCTGGGGTGGCAGCACTCTTCCTGAACATTGAGGCAGAAGGCCCACACTCTGCATCTGGGGCAAACTCACCCTTTCCACATGCATGGGTTGTTCCACTCTCCCTGCCTGAGACCTTTTGACTCCAGACCTCAGCTTCCATGATTCTGTCCTTGAAGACATTTTTCCTTCAATTTGTTCCTTTTCCATCCCCTCCAATCCAGTAATGGTTCTGTCTATACAGATCTCGCAAAAATTCTGTAGGCTTGGCATGCAGTTTACAGGGGTCAAAACCATCAGACAATAAGACTTTCCACACATCCTTTCTGGATAACTCCATCTCCAATCCTGGCTTGTGCTGAAATGGTGGTCGGGTTCCATGTTTGGTTAAATCCTTACATGGGGCTGTAGCTTCTGGAAGCCCAGAATTTTCCAAACTATCAGTTTCTGGTTTTCTTGTACTCAAGAGTTCATTTCTCAGCTTATCTCTATTCTGTAACATTTTATTATAAACTGCAAGAAGAAGCCAGGCTACATCCTCCACACAGTCTGGAGATCTCCTTAGCTAAGTATCCCAGCTCATTGCTTTCAAATTCTGCCTTCCGTCTAACACCAGGATACAATTTTGCCAAATTCTCTGCCACTTTAAAACAAGGATCATCTTCCTTCCAGTTTTCAATGACACATTCAGCATTTCTGTTCAAGGCCTCATCAGAGCTATCTTTAGAGTTCATATTTCTACCAATAGTCTCTTCAAAGCCTTCTAGGCCTTGTCTGTCAAGTTCCTCGCAATTCTTCCAGAATCTTTCCCATATCCATTTGAAAAGCTGTTCCAACATGTTTAGTATTTGCAAGCTCAGCAGCACCCCACTTCTCTGGTACCAAAATCTTTTCTGGTTTGCTAATGCTGCCGTTATGCAAAATACGCAAAATACTAGAAATGGATCAGCTTTTATAAAGGGAGTTTATTTGGTTACAAATGTATAGTCTGAAGGCCATGAAAATATCCAAATTAAGGCATCAACACAAGTATACCTTCACCAAAGGATGGCCAATGGCACCCTTAAGGCATCAACACAAGTATACCTTCACCAAAGGATGGCCAATGGCACCCAGAAAACCTCTGTTAGCTGAGAAGGCACATGGCTGGCATCTGCTTGCTCCCAGGTTGCATTTCAAACTGGTGTTCTCCAAAATGTCTCTCTAAGCTGCAGCTGCTCTGCGATCCTGTTTGTGAGCTTTTATAGGGCTCCAGTAAACTAATCAAGATCCATGCTGAATGGGTGGGGTCATACCTCCGTGGAAATAATCTAATCAAAGGTTATTACCTATAGTTGGATGAGTCACATCTCCACGGAAACAGCCTAATCCAAAGATTCCAACCTAATCCACACTAATACCTCTGCCCCCACAAGACTGTGTTAAAGAACATGGCGTTCTGGGGAACATAATACATCCAAACTGGCATAGTCACTAACTTGGAAACAAAGTTTGCAACAGGAGCATGTGGTGTGCACTTAGTATGCAAACTGCTTTATCTTAAAATTGAGCATGAGGATTTTAAAAATACATTGTGAAAAAGAGTGCAGAAAAATACTTCAACTGAAAAGCTACTAGTTTGATATTTTAAAATTAAATGCCCCAAATCCTCCAACTTTGAAGATGAGGAAACTCTCCATTATTATATTACAAGTTGTGGAACCTCTTGAGTATATAGAGTGTCTATTTTATATTTATCAGGATATTTCTACTGATGGAACACTTTAGATAAGGGAGAGAAACTCTTTTTCTGTTTTATCAGTCTGATTTCAGTGTCTGAGAAAAAAAAATCAACTTTGTCCTCCTATACTGCGAGGGACAATTTTGACCAGGTTTTGAAATTTTCTTCTTTTATAAAACATGCTTAGCAACTGCACAAATTAACTACAGTTTGGTGAATTGTTGTGTTAGCAATTACGACATGTGCAATGTCTTATAGAGCAATTAATTTAACAAAATCACAATTGGGAGGACTTAAAAAGAACGATTTGCAAAAGTTTAAAAAATATTTGATTTTTTTACAAGTAGTTATATAGTAATGAAATCCATGAAGTTTTCCTGTAGATTTGAATACCACATGAATCATCTATCACAGGTGAAATGATTAAAAGTATAGCTAGCTTAGCAAAAGCTGGCTACCTCATGACCAATCTTTACACAATTCCACAAACTTATTCTAATAATTTTTAAGTTTAAAAGGACCTTGCAAAGTAGTGATATTAAGACTCTTCAAAACACTCAGAGAAACATGAAAGGGACAGTTATACTCTATGATTCTCAAACAGCGTTCTAAAAGCTCCCTTCACTCATCTTTCTCCTCTTTTGCACCCGGTAGGACCACACTCTAGGACAGCTTTTCTGCCAGCATTGTCCACCCTCTAATTTTTTCTCCCAAATTTTCCCCAAAATTTCCCCCCAGAATCCCAGCCCTCTCTTAATAATTTTATTTTCTTCCCTTCTGTTGTCTTCTGTTTTAGTGTTTTATCAGGTAGAGGGAAATTTAACCTCCAAGAGTTTTTCAATTTTTTCTTCTACCCACTATCGAGATCAGCACAGTAACTCCCAGACTGTAAATATAAGTTAATATGAAGTCGTTAATAAAAGATTAGAAATACAAATGTAATTCATGTTACCCATATCACCAACTGGAGACAGATTTCTAATCTGAGTTCTTCAGTAGTTTGTTTTCTGCTAAAGAATTCAGTTTCTCCTCATCCCCTGTCTCCTGACACTTATCAAGCCTCTTGAATTGCTTTGTTTCTTAGGATTTTCTTTTTAGCCTCTCTTTACTGATTTGTAGCTGCATGAGGCAAGCCTAGCTATTTTTAAATTGTACCAGCTGTTGGCTAACTAAATAGCTACCCAGACTCCTTGTCAAAGCAAATTCATTTATTAAGGACAATTTAGGAAGAAAAAGGGTGGGGAGCACAAGACAGGATAAAGAATAGGGCTTAGTTCCAATAAAAAGTAAACAAGAGATGCACAATTGACTTTAAGACGTAAGAATATTTTATCTGTGGGTTCCAACCTCCTCTCAAAATTGCCTTACAATTCTCATTTCATACACGGGTGAGGCACAGACAGGTTACCTTTGGCTCACAGTGATCCTGAGTGTTAGTAATGGAGTTGAAGGGGAATGGAATGAGGTATCTTTGCCCAGAAATTTGGAGTACTTCATTATCTCCAACTCCAGGCAGAGTGATTTAGAGGTAGGTGAAGGGAGGGAAGAGTCAGAGGATGAGGATGAGTGTGAGAAGACCACTCCCGCAGTGACAGCCACCCAGTTATCCCAAGAGCAAAAAAAGGAAGAAGAGGATGACAACACAACCCATGTTCCACATGGAAGCCCCTGGCCTGGGGCAAGGTCAGCTGTCTTCTCCAGGTTGACATCTGAACGCACATTTCCCTGGGATGCAGCTAAGTGTCATGAAATGGAATGTAGGCCTCTGCCTGGAAAACCTAATCCAGCTCTAGGTAGAGAGCATCGATCCAGTCATCTTCTCAGTTTACAGGTCTGTTTACTATTTTCCCCCCTTGTTATAGATAGACTTGTGGTTCCCTGTGATGTGCTGGGTTCCCCCCACGAGCGGGCTGCCTTTCCACATCCCTGACATTCAGCAGCATTTTAGGTGTCTGGGACCTGCAAAGACACCTGTAGTAAAAGAGTCAGAACTGGTTCTTTTCTATGTATTTTTTTAAAGATCTGTGTGTTGAAGGATGGAAAAAGAAGCCAAGAGATGGTGCATGGCATACGAACTGTAAACATTTAAGTTGAATAGACCTGAATTCAAAATGCATTTGCCCAGCTATCAGGTTTGGCAACCAACTTAACTATTCTGAGACATGTGTTTAAAGAAGGACATATTATCCCCATCACTCCCTGTCTGTTCTCGTGTCTGGCAGGAAGTTATGCCATGAGAGATAGTCAACATTCACTAGAGAAAGGTTTAGTTCTTAGGATTTTTTTGTTTTTGTTTTTGGATTTTGAGTTTCATTTTGCAATTACTCCATTCCTAGGACTTGAAAATACCAAGCTCAATCCTGCAGAGGACAGAAGAATTCAAAGATTTAACGTCTCTAATGCCATCCTTCCAGATGTCTCCATAGCCTTGACCTCCTGGATAAGGCCAGGACCTTGTGGGGATGGGGAAGGAAGTGCATTCAAATTATCTGATGAGAACTTTGGGATGAGATAAACATGAAAGGAAAACTGAGAGAGAATGTTATGAATCCTGTGAAGCAAAATGGAGGAATTACTAATACCTGTCTCATAGACTTTGGAAAGAATCTGTCTATCTATCTATCTATCTATCTATCTATCATCTATCTGTTATATATATATATATATGATACATATACTTATATATTTATATATATATGAAGTGCCTAGCACAAAGTAGTCATTAAATAAAAGGTTGTTTAGCATCATTATTACAATGATAGTTAATATTTATGTGTGACAAGAGTTCTTGGAGTTGGCCTAGTCCATATTGCCACGTTGATAATTATCTTTGGCTTTGCCCTCCATCCTCCCTGTTTCTTTCCTCCCTCATGGTTAATCTGAAATAGGGAATGTATGACCTACATCTCATATATTTTGAACCTGAAGCAGGACAGAAAGGCAACCAACAGGACCCTTAAACCACTGCCTCTGGGAACTTTCTAATGTGAAACAATTTTTGGGGGGTTGTTCTACTTAAGGTACCGATATTATATTTTTCAGCCAAGACAGATAGCTAACTCTTGTTAACTCTCTCCTTTTAGTTTTGGATCATAGTGACTGAAATACAGCCAAACCCACAGTGAGTCCTTAGTCCATCAAACTGTCAACAATGCCTCCACAAAAGCTGGAAACATAGAAAATATTATGCCAATAATGATATGTAAAATTAAGGGCTCTCTTTTATTGGTAATATCTGGCATGGTTTTTTAGAACACTTTAACCATGTGGCCGTCCAAGCAGTTACACAGATAAATAGTTACACACAGGGGCTCACCACTCCCCAAAAAACCAATCCAACCTTCCATCCAGTAGCTTTGCTTTCCACTGTTTTTCTCTCTAATTTTAACCACATGTCTTTCCAAGTTTTTAGCTGCCTTCTTCTCTATAAAACCTATATTTTGGCAGAAACCTCAAGTCCTTGGAAGGTATGGGATTTCAGGATACTGCTTCCCTCTTTTAAGTATTGTTCTCTTTCATGCCTATTTCCAATTTCCTGCCTCACCTACCCCACCTCAACATTCACACATCCTGGGCCTGCCTCCTTCTAGACGTCTTCACAGGAATTAGAAGAACAGAGCTGTGTTTTCTCTGCTTGTCACGCCATTGCCCAGAGAGCTAAGCAAGTTACCCCATAAGCTCTCAAGAATTGTTAATAGAATGTATGAATGAGTAACATTTCCCCTAATGTCTAAATGTGTTAATCATCTTCTCTTAAGAAAATCAGTTGCTCCTCACTAGATCCCAAATTGCACGCAGTGACTGAATTATATCATTTTGAGATTGAAAATGGGTCACTAGTGTTGGAGCAAAATACTGAGGGTACAGCAAATCAATGAGAAGTGAGTTACCAAGTCTTTAAAAAAAAGATCTCTTTATGTTGCTTTAGAACTGTGCCTGCTGATTTTTTTTTTGAATTTTGATTAATTCCTCATTTCCAACCCCCTATCAACTTTTTAATATCTCTCTCCCTTCATTAACACTGCCACTCACATTCCTAAAGATAATAAATATGTCTTAAAGATTATAGCCATTGTTTAACATTGATTCTTCATTTACTCAGCAATAACAAATATTTATTGAGCACCAACTCTGTATCAGATACTGACGCTATGCACTAAAGATTCAGCAGTGAACAAAACAGACAACAATTTCCACTTTTTTGGGACTTACATTCCAGCAGTGGACAAACAGAAAATAAACATTAAATATGTGAAATACATTGTATATAAGGTGGTGATATAGCATAGTAGAGAAAATAAAATAAAGATGAATAAGAAGTGCAGAGGGTGGGGTTACCGTTTGACATAGGGTGGTTAGGGAGAGTAACCTTGATAAGACGACATTCGAAAAGAGATCTGACATAAGTGAGAGAGTGAGCCATATGGAAGCCAGAAGAAGAGCATCCCAGGAAAAGAAACAGCAAGTACAAAGGTCCTGAGGCAGGAGTAAGCTGGCCTTCTGGAGAAACAGTAAAGAGGCCCATGTGGCTGGCCATTTGATGGGATGATGTGAGAACTTGGGCTTTTTTTCTGAGAGGGAAAGACATTGACAGAGGAGTTATATGATCTGATTTGTGCTTTAAAAATGATTCCTCTTGAGGCTTTAGAATAGAACATGGAGGACAAGGGTGAGATCAGTGAGGATACAGATACTGGTCACCCTAAGCCAGAAGGGTGGATTTAAAGGTAATAAGCAGTGGTTGGTGTCTGGATGTATTTTGAAGGTAAAGCTGGCAGAATAGTCTGATAATTAGATATGGGGTATGAGAAAAAAAAAGGAAGGAAGTCAAAGATGACACTAAGGTTTTTATCCTGAGAAAATGGAAGAATGAAATTGCTATTCACTAAGATGGGAAGAATTGGGGGAAACAAGAAGGAAAGGAGATTTGTAGTGAGGTTTAAGATATATTAAGTTTGAGATGCCCTTTAGACATAGAAGATTAAACGTTGAATAAACAGCTGGATTCAGGGCAGAAGTCTTGGTTGGAGTTATATAATTTGAGATAATATTTAAATCATGAGGCACTAAAAGGAGGACAGAAAAATAAACAAAATATATCTGTTGCTCCCAAGATAAATACATACAGAGTATGTGCTCAAAACACTGTAAACGTAAACGGTAGATGATAAACTTCATAGAAGAGGCCCACGGCAAAGGCAAGAGGGGTTTAAGGGGAAGGAAAAGTGTAATGAGTCAAGTCTGATTTCTTGGAAGAGGTGATATATGTGCTGATCCTTTGGGGCATAAAGAGGATTTTGCCAGACAAAGAGTGAGGGAATTGTGTTCCAGGCACATGCCAAAGCCTGAGCAAAAGCATTTAGATGGAAAAACACAGGAAATACAATGTGACTGTCATCCATGGCATGAAATCACCCACCCTTGCCTGTATCTTTTCTTTTCATTTGTTATTAGGGTCAAGAGAGACAGCCTTGGTAGGCAAATACTGAAACTAAACCTAACCATTCTCAATGTGATGCATCCTTTATACAGTGTTGCTCTTCAAACCCAAGTCTACATCAAGTTTCAAAAAAATCAAGAGATGTGATCTCCGAGCTTTCTGAAGAGGGAAGCACATTTAAGTGTTGCCAAAGACACAATACAAATTCAAGATAGAGGTTGGTTTAGAATGAGGGAATCTTCTGCTCTATTTACATGCACGCACACACACCCCACACATACACACATAATGTGTTATAGCTGGGTGAAACCACTTTGCTTAGTTATTATTTCCTGATAACATAATGAAGAGTAGAGGGGAAAGGTGGCTCCTTTTCCTCTTAAATCTAAGAAAGAGAGGTGAGAAGAAACTTTCTGAGAACTTTGATAGACTGCTACATGAGTGGGCAGTGTGCTGGGTCCGAGAACATGCAGAGGCCAAGGGTAGGAAGAAGGAGACAAGGCAGGAAAGAACCGATGCTCCCTCTGCCATACTCCACAATGCGTAGCGATACACAGGAGCTCCCACCCTCAATAAACCTATTTGTGGATTTCCATTACAGCCTCTGGGATTTATAATTTTCTACATGTCCACATGTATTACTGCCTTTGCCCCCTGAGATTACTATAACGTTATATGTTCGGCTCAGCTCTAGCATCATTACTTCCTCACTCCACATAGGCGCATGACTGAACGTCTGTCAGGGGATCCAGGCTCTAGGGATATGTCAGTGAGAGATCCCTCCACAGATGAGCAAGAAGCTTTACGAGAAATCTCAGGTTAACATTTCTAAATGGGTTATTCACTTTAAAAGAATACAGCAGTATGGTAATGACCCAATGAATGTGTCTTCATCAACTGAGTTATAATGAAGAGATCTTGGTTTGCTGGTTTTACTTTTGATCTTGATTTAAAAACTGCACTTTGTGGACTGTTGCAAAACAAATAAAATTATTATATGTTCTAATACACAGATAAACATAGTATCTTGTCTCCAAGATAGTGAGAACCTAGAAGGGTGTGTGCCTCTTATTGTCTTCCATTATCACCCTGGTGAGCCATCTTCTCCACAAGCCTCAACAAAACAGCGGTCAAAGCAAAGACTCACGTCCTGTTCCCCCCTGAAGGAAGGGGGGAGTGATTAGATGACAGCAGGTGGTGGTCACACTAACCAGCCCACCTATAAAGGCTGAGCCAATTGACTCCCCAATTGCTCCCAAAAGGGCCCTCCCAATTCCCCTCAGCCACAACCCTCCTCCCCATATGGAGTAGAGGAGAGAGTATGGCCTGCTTGTGAGCTACATAAGCAAACTAACAAACCACAGGAAACAATAATAAATAGTACATATTAGCTTTATTATTTGTAACATGTTTTGCAATACATATTTTCTCTCTGTGTGATAGGTAGAGTTAGCATTATCATTTCCACTTTACAAATGAGAAAATTGAGGCTCAGAGTGGTAAAGTGGCTCATACAAAAATTCCCACAGTCAGTAAGTGATGGGGCCCTGGCTTAAACCCAGCCCTTCTACTTCTAGGTCTATCATGCTTTCCAAGACTCTTCGTTGCATCTACACACAGAAGCAGAGCTGGGCAGTGCTTATCTATGGATATGTTTGCGTGTTTGGCAAAACACTGAAAAAGTTGTAATGTTCACTAATCCCTACCTGGTTAATTTCTGCAATTCTACCAACCCAGAGCCATTTCCTTGATTAAGTGTAGTCCTTGCCTCCTGGCTTCCTTATAAGATGCAAATACACCTGGGGTAGGGTTATGTTCAGCCACTTCAAGGAACTATGTGATAAATAGAACTAATGCAGGTTTTGGAGCCAAACACATTCAGTTCAAATCCCAATTTGGCCATCTTTGGGCTTTATGGTCTGCACATGTCATTTCATATTTCTGAGGTTTAAATTCCTCATCTATAAGGTGGGAGTGTTAGATATATGGCATAGTTGTAAAGATTTAAGATATGTAAAGTTCCTGACCCATAGTATGCAATCAATAAATAATATAATTTTTTGAATATATACAGTTAAGTAAGATATCTAAGTCCTGGTGGCCTAGATTGGGCTCTGCTCTGTCACTCATTAATGGGGTTACCTTAGACAAGATAATTAACTGCTCTGCACCTTAGTTTCCTCATTATAACATGGTACCATAATATTATCAGGATTTTCCTAAAGATTAAATGCATTGATACACTTAAAATTCTGTCCAGCACATTAAAAGCATGGATAAATAGCTGTAATTAATATCATTACATCCTCAGTGGGCATGAGTGCCTGTTGTTCATCTAGAAAGTGGAGATATCAAACAATGTGATCTCTCGGGTCCTTTCTAGCATCACCTTCCCATGCTCATAAGATTGCCTCCCTGGTGAGAGTATCCAGTAAAGAATGTCAAGGAGGGAGAGCAAAACAAGGGAAACAGAGTATATCAGCCACTTCCACAATACTGCTATCCAGAGACACCCTCCCCACTTCACTGAGACCATCAGAAAAGGTTTTCTTCCAACTCCTCCTAAAGTCACCCCACAGCTTCCCTTTGCCTCACTGAGAAAAGCCCAATACTTGTATCCAATCCCTCCTCACCTGCCCAGCTCTCTGGTTCCTGGGCCCCTCCCTCCCCAAGGTGCACTGATGTAGTTTCCACCCCTGCGGACACATGCTTTTATCCCTTGTGCATGCAGCATGAGAAGTGACAACTGCAAGGCCCCTGGGACAGAATGCAAAAAGAATAGGGACACTCAGGCAGACCCAGTACTCGGCTCTGCTTAGACTCCTCAAGTGTTTGTGTATGGTGCAGTCACAGTGGCTGAGGGCGTGTGTGTGTGTGTGTGTGTGTGTGTGTGTGTGTGTGTGTGTGTTTATATTTTGGGCAGAGGCAACAGGAATAATACTTATCCACGCACCTTCTCAGCATAAAGGAGGCACCTAGCTGTCCTTCATAGGCCACCCCTGAGCAAGGGATATCACCATCGAAATGGGTGTGAGGGCCAAATTATCATCTCTCCAGACAGTGGTTTGCGGTGCAGAACCAATCTGAAAGTGTGGCATGATCAGCAGTCTCACCCAAGGAGAGACCAAGACCAGCGTAAAAGGGGTGTAATAAATCAAGGCTCAGTTGCCCTGAGTAGAGGGCCCTGGTCGAACCCGCTGTGAGGCAGGATTGAGATGCACTGGCAGAGCTGTGACGGTGACCCCCAGACTGAAATAATTGGGGTGGGGGGAGGTGCACCGTGGGTCAGACCGAGGGGCACTGGACGAAAATATGAGGGGAGAATGCTTTTAAAAGAACTGCCTAGACAATGACAGGCTTTGGTCAGAGTAATTTCCTGCCATGTTCATAAGAGCTAAAATAACTTTTAAAGGGAGAAACGTGCTTACGCCAATACACACGCACAAAAGGAAAGAAAATCCTTGTGGAAGAAAACGAAGTACTGTACAGCAAAAACAATAGACCCCAGAGGGAAAAGGTGATTGCAACTTAAAGAACTTCATTTCAAGGCAAACACTGCCCTCTAGAGTCAGGAGTGCTGGATGCAGGTGAAGCTGAACAAAAGAAGTTCAAAGAAACGTTGGAAATGACCCTTCTGCTTTAGATGTTCTCAGACTTGACTCCAGATTAAAGCAGAGGTTCGAGAAGGGGTTGTTCAAGCCATTTCCCACTTCTGAATGGGCATCCATGATCCTGTCATTCTGAAACCCTCCTCAGGCAACTGGAATGGCTCCGGTCACTGCAAGGAGACATTTTGCCAAACACAATTCCAAATGGAATGTTGTTAGAATAAAGGTCCAATTTAGTCTGTGGCAGTAGGAATGGGGATTTTCGTATAGAATGTTGGAAAGGAAAAAATTCAGTACAGTTGGGATGGGTGAGAGAGTAGGCCTATATCTTAGGGAATTAGATTTGATTTCTTCCCTCTCCCAGTAAAGCTCCACAGGAGGATTTCCAGGGCAGAATGTTTTAGCAGAACAGTCAGTGTAAGGCCCCCTCATGGACCATGAGCCACTCTAAATCCTCCTTTCGTGAGTCCTCCTCTCACTCCCCACTGCTTCTTTCACCACAGCTCTCTCATCTCCCCCTTCGTCACTTTTTCTCTACTGTCAGTACCACACTCTCCTCAGGTCCCCTCCTCAGGCTGAGAAGCAGCACAGCACAGTGGGAAGGCCCTAAGCTTTGAAACAAAACAGATGTGGATTCAAAAATTCAAAACTACTGACTGGGGGCCGTCTGCAGAGGGATCTGAGACTCCTCAGTGTCCTCCTCCATAAGATGCAGATGCCATCAGCCTTCTCATTGTGCTGGTGGAGGAGTAAATGAGGTAATGAGGATAAGGTATCCAGCACACATTTGGGGACAGAGCTGGCACTCAACAAAAATTAATTCCCTCCCCTTTCCTTCCCAATCACCACTGAGCAACACTGGAGGCCCTAACTTGGTCTCCCTACCTCTATTCCCTTCCTCTCCAGTCCACACTGCAAACCAAATGCTACCAGATAACCTTCCTGAATCAGAATTTCATCAAGCCATCCCCTTATCCCACAATCATCATCTGCAGGATAAAACCCAGGCATCTCAAGCATCCAATACCCTCCCCAATATAGCCTGATTTATCTTTCTTACTTACATCCCACTGCTGCTCAGTGCTGTCTAATTTAGGTTGCAGAGTACTTTTCAGTCCCAAATACACTACCATATTGCTTTTCTTTTAATGTCCCCATAAGGAAAGCCACCTGCCCCCACTCCAAGCCCATACTTCTCCAAAATCCAAATCCTATCCTTCTGAGCCAAACTCAAACCCCATATCATTTATTGAGTCTTCTCTGGCTATTCCCAGCATGTGGTGACCTCTGGATCCTTTGAGCTTGTTGTATCTTCTGTTTTCTCTCATTTTTGGTTATAGTAACACAAATTTTACATACATGATAGGCATGATATACATCAGCAAGTATTGACATGGAAAGATGTATAGGATGTATTGATGCTTTAGGGGATAGAAGCAAGTTTCAAAGTGTTATGCACCTTGTAAGCCATTTGTGTTTAAAAACCAAAAATATGTGGGTATATATAGAGTCATATACATGCAGGGGGATGGCAAGGAACTTTTCGCATTTTATTTTGTACATTCTATGTTGACAGAATTTTTTTCCATGGAGCATGTTCACATATTTAGATTTAAAAAAAAAAAGGACCTTGCACAATCAAGACAGAGGAGTCAGATGCTTCAGTGGTCATCCCCTGACAGAAGCTTTGGACAACCAGCAAGAACTAGCAGAAGCATGTTTCTTAAAGTTCCAGAAAACAAAGGATTGTAGTAAAAGGGTGAGTGCCAAATCAAGAAAAAGGCTACTTAAAAGTGGTAGGATCTCCCCCACCCCTCACTGGCTTGGGGCTAAGCTGCCATACTCCCCATGCATGGATTCCTGGTTCCAGTTGGGGAGAGTGCAGAGTGACCCTCACACACATACTGGCAACGTGTATGTCCAGCCCGATCTGTCTGGTGATGGCCTGAGGGACTTGCCATCTCAGAACTTGCCATCTCAGAACTTGCCCTGCATGTAGAAAATGCCACCCACCCAGCAACTCCTACAGAATGCTACAGGAGAGTGGTCAAGTGGCTTCCTGGGGCAAGGGATTAGTGTGTAAGACATACAGTGCCATGCCTGGGACCATGAGAAAACTTTTCCTAGGAAAGATGGGAGGGGACATTAATGTCCTTGTAAATGGTGACTCATGCCCAAGACAAGATGCAGGCACAGAAGGGAACAGGGTGGCCCCTATGCTTTGTCCTGGAGCTATTCTCCAAACTCATTGCATGAACAAGACTTGAAGGGAAAGCACTGGCACAGATCAATCTGCAAAGGCTGGGGAAGGTGTTTTTTCCTACATTTCTTATATCTTTTTTGGTCAGCTCCTGGCATTTAAGGAACACTCTCTGATAACACTAGCTAGATACATTCTTAATGGACAGATGCCTCCAAATCTACTTTCCAGAAATAACACATTAAAATATCAAAACATCTAGGCTTCAACAAAAGATTACAAAGCATACAAAGAAACAGAAAGTGATGGCCCAGGCAAAGGAGAGTGTTTAAGCACTAGAAACCATCAATGAGAAGGACCAGACCTGGGACATACCAGAAAAAGATTTTTTTAAAATGGTCCTAACTATGTTCAAAGAGCTAAAAGAAAAAATGGGCAAAGATTTCCTGATTTCCAGGAAATCAGGAAAATAATAGATGAACACAAAGAAAATGTCAATAGAGCAATGGAAATTATGAAAAGGAAATTATGAAAACAGAGCTGAAGACCACAGTAACAGAAATTTAAAATTTCCTGGAGGGGTTCAACAGCATTTGGAGAGGCAGAAGAATGAATCAGTGAAATTGAAGATAAGACAATTGAAATCATCCAGTCTGAGAAGAAAGAGAAAAGAATGAAGAAAAGTGAACAGAGCCTGAGGAACCTGTGGGACACCATCAAGCATGACAAGATATGCATCGTGGGAGCCCCAGAAGGAGAAGAAAAAGAGAAAGAAGCAGTGAGAATATTCAAAGAAATAATGTCTGAAAACTTTCCAAATTTAATGAACAACATGAATATATACACATGCAAGGCTTTCAATGAGTTCCAAGTAGGATGAATCTAAATAGACCCATACCAAAGCATATTATAATCAAACTATCAAATGCCAAAGATAAGAGAAATTCTGAAAGTCATAGGAGAGAAGCAACATGTCACTTACAAGGCAGCCTCAATAGATTAAGTGCTTATTTCTCATTGGAAGCCATCAAGGCAAGAAGGCAGTGGATGACATATTCAAAGTTCTAAAAGCAAAAAACTGCCAACCAAGAAGTCTATATCAGGCAAAACTGTCTTTCAAAAGTGAGGGATAGATTAAGATATTCCAAAGTGAGCAAAAACTGAGGAAGTTCATAACCACTAGACTGACCCCGCAAGAGATGCTAAAAAGAGCTCTACAGGTTGCAAGGAGAAGACACTAGGCAATGGAATGAAGCTGCATGAAGAAATAAAGGTTTCTGGTAAGGGTAATGATGGAGTAAATATAAATGCCAATATTATTATATCTTTGGTTTGTAAATCCACTTTTTACTTCCAACAGGATCTAAAAGGGAAATGCATAAAATTTAATGAGAAATAAGTGGTTTGGGACTCATAATGTATAAGCGTGTAATTTGTGATGCAAACTACATAAAGGTGGGAGGACAGAGAGGTATAGCAACATAGTTTGTGTATACTATCAAAGTTAAGTTGGATTCAAAACAAGATTGTTACAGATTTAAGATGTTAAATTTAAGCCCCATGGTAACTACAAATAAACTATCAAAGACTATTCAAGCTCATAGAAACTGAAATTAGAGTACAGGTTGCCAGGTGCAGGGACAGAGGGAATTGGGAGTTAATGCAAAATGGTATAGGGTTTCTAGGAAGATGGAAAGTTTTAATAATGGAAGGTGGTAAAGGTACCACAACAGAGTAAATGTGATTAATCTCACTGAATGATGTGAATGGGAGTGGTTGAAATGAGAAACTTCATGTTGTATTTATGTTCCCACAATAAAAAAAAAAAGTGCAACTAAAGACATAATGACAATTAAAGGCAATTCATGATCCCGGATGGGACCTAACAAGGGAGGAGAGAAGGCTCAAAAGGGCATTATTGGGGCATATGAAAAAATCGAAATATCAACTGTAAGCTGATTAGATTTATATCAATGCTAAACTTCTTGAACTTGATAAATTCATGTAAGGTGGATACATAAGTGAATATCCCTGTTTTTAGGAAATGCACAAGGCAAGCAGTAAGTGTTAAAGAAACATGATGTATACATGCTGTATACAGATGTATACAAATTGATGAGTAGATAAAACAATAATGGCAAATGCAGCAGAATGTTAAAATTGGTGGATATAGGTATCTGGGGGAATAGGGGTGTACTGGAGCGCTCTGTATGGGATTTGTATTATTTTTCTGAGTCCTGTGAGTTTGAAAGTATTTCAAAATCAAAAGTTTAAAATTAAAAAAAAAAAAAAAACTATTAAAAAAACCCAAGTTTTTCAAATAACACAACAAACATTCAGAGTACTATGTGCCAAGTACTCATCTGGATACTGGGAATTCTAAAGCTCTGTTTCAGGTGGAGTTCACCTAATGGGAAAGAGTCTAGCAAACTCAGGAGGTGGTGACATGATAAGTGCTGTAAAACAGAGTGCTGAAATATGCAGGGGGACACAGGGTGCAGTATGTTAACCCTGCCAGGGAATCAGCAAGGGCTGGAGCCACAATGGGAAGGATGAGTGGGTAATGACTGAGGGGAGAAGAAGAATTTGGCATTCTTGGTGGAGGGGGAAAAAAAAAACAAAGAAGCATTTAAGTGCTTGCCTTCTTTGGGGAATGGCAAGTAATTTTGTGTGGTCAGAGAATAACATGTGGGGTAATGAAGCAGGAGATAAGACCACAAAGAAGGGTTGGAGTCATACTGTGGAGATCAGCCTGTGATGTGACTGGAAATCCCTTCTTTATGCAACAGGAAACCACAGATGGCTTTAAGTATGGGCATAGTGTGATTATACACTTCCTGGTATCATTCATTAATTATTTCATTATATCTTTAGTAATTTCTCAGTGTCTATTGCATATATCTTGGCTTCCCACCCCAAAACGGGGTTCCAGCTTCTCCAGGGAGAACAAAGGCTGGTGGGAACTTGTTCTCAGTGTGGTGTAATTGACTTAAGCAAATTACCCACAATTCCTACTAAAACTTCAAAACTTCAGAAACTGTTTACTTCAGGTACAGTGTTCTGCTTTCTGCTGGTAGTCCTGGCCTAGGAACACGGCATCTCATTTCTCAGAATTGCTGCCTGAGTGATCAATGGAATAGATGACATTCCATCCCTCTTCCTCTCTTCTCCCCGCTCCCCACACCCAGCTTAGAGGCCATGGACAAGGCAGAGCCCATTCCCCACTGCTCCTGACTTCATGGAGGTGCTAGAGAGATGGCTGGCTGGTCCAGAGAGCATCCACATGGCTCCTGAGGATAACACCTCAAACAGGAGAAAAGAAAAAATGGTTTTCTGCTGATGGCAGTGTGTACTGCCATCTGAGCTGTTCGCCACAGTATCTGCAGCTGTGTCTTCTTGATGCCATATTTAAGGAAAAACAAAACAAAAACAAAAACTCTCTATGATAGAATCAATACAAGCTGAATTTGGTTGACCATTTAAATGTGTGCTTGTTTCTCCCTGCCAAATATCTGCTGTATGAGAGGGAATGCCAAGCTACAGGCATGAGCCCCAAAAAAGTTTAAGCCCCCACTGTGCAAAAATCAGGGACAGATTCTGCCATATGTGGTGCTACTTGGCTGAGTTTCCCAACTGCTCAGATGATGTCTATAGCAAATCTTCTCAATGGGTGGAAGAGAAACAGAAGTGCCATTTCACTGTCGATGTAGGGACTGGGTGATAAAGCAAGAATAAGGATTAGGAGGATGGAAGAGTGTAAATATTCCATGTACATGGACCCAAATGAGAAATGAGAATTGCCATGCTGGTTGGGTCAGAGAAATACACCTACCTGCTACCAACAATTTAATGCTGAGCCAGCCAGTCCCATGTGCTCCTTGGTCCCTGCTTCCTTGGGGGCCCAAAATACATCCAATATTTATGTTGGTAGGGAAAGTCTTTACACTGCCCAGTGAAGAAAGCTGGTGGGTTTGATTGTGTTTTCTTCATTGCTTAGTTTTTTTTTTTTCCTCCCACAACTTCAGCCATTTTCATTATTGTACAATATAACATTCACACAGAAAGGTGTCATCTCTCGATGTACATCTCAACAAGCAGTCATATAGGTAGTTTCAAAAATTGTTATGGGTTACAGTTCTACAATTTCAGTTTGTTCCTTATTAGGCAATACAAGGTATATTCAGTAAGGTGAAGACCTTCAAGGTACAATTCAACAAGCAGCTTATAGAGCAAATCCTAAGACATGCTATAGACTATAGTTCCACCATGTCATTTACCTCCTTCCAGCCATTCCAACACCCCAGCATCCAAAAATATATATATGATTATATAAAGTTTCAGTATTCATAGACCTTTGTTCAGTCTTATCTTGTTTGTTGCTACTCCTTCCTCTCACTTAATCTTTCTTATGGACTATATATATATATATATTTTTTTTTATTGAGATTGTTCATATGCCATTCAACTATCTAAAGACTCAAAGTGTACAATCAATTGCCCATGGTACCATCATACAGCTGTGCATCCATCAACACAACTTTTTTTTCAATTTTTAGAACATTTTCACTACTCCAGAAAAGAAATAAAGACAAAAAAAGGAAACTCAGATTCTCCCATACCCCTAACCAACCCCCCCCTCCATTATTGATTCATAGTTTTGGTATAGGACATTTGTTACTGTTGATGAAAGAATGTTAAAATACTACTAACTTTAGTATATAGTTTGAAATAGGTATATATTTTTTCCTATAGGCCCCTCTATTATTAACTTCTAGTTATAGTGTCATACATTTGTTCTAGTTCATGAGAGAGATTGCTAATATTTGTACAGTTAATCACAGACATTGTCCACCACAAGATTCACTGTTTTATGCATTCCCATCTTTTAACCTCCAGCTTTTCTTCTGGTGACACACGTGACTCTGAGCTTACCCTTTCCACCACCTTCACACACCTTTCAGCACTGTTAGTTATTCTCACAACATGCTGCCATCACCCCTGTCCATTATCAAATGTTTAAGTTCAACCTAGTTGAACATTCTGCTCATGATAAGCAACCGCTCCCCATTCTTTAGCCTCATTCTATACCCTGGTACCTTATATTTCATGTCTATGAGTTTAAATATTATAATTAGTTCATATCGGTGAGACCCTGCAATATTTGCCTTTATGTGTCTGTCTTATTTCACTCAATATAGTGTCCTCAAGATTTCTTCATCAACCTGCTTCTTTTAAGACGGTTTTGCTCACACACCATACATTCCGTCCTAAGTAAACAATCATTGGTTCCTTGTATCGTCACGTGTTTATGTATTCAGCACCATTGCCACTATCTATATAAGGACATCTCCATTTCTTCCACAAAGAAGGAGGACAACTCAAAGAAGGCAGAGAGGCAAAAGAAAAAGAAAAGAGAAAGAGAGAGAAAAACAAACAAAAATCTTGACAGCTAGAAAGTAACAAAAGGAAAGATAGCATTAACCTAAAGTAGAATAAAGAGTCAGACAACATCACCAATTCCAAGAGTCTGGTACCCTTCCCCTGTTCTCCACCCCCCCAACCCCCTGATATGCATTTAGCTTTGGTATATTGCCTTTGTTACATTAAAGGAAGCATAATGCAATGTTTCTGTTAATTATAGTCTCCAGTTTGTATTGATTGAATTTTCTCCCCAATCCCACCCTACTCTTAACACCTTGCAATGTTGACATTCTTTTTTTCTACCTCGTGTAAAAATACATTTGTAACTTTTATTACAATTGTTGACCAGCCTAGGTTTCCCTTAATTACACAGTCCCAGTCTTTATCCATTGTCTTTTGTTCTGGTGTCCCGCATGGTGCCAACCTTCCTCTTTCAACCATACTCACAATCATCTTTGTTCAGTGCACTTACATTGCTGTGCTACTATCTCCCCAAATTGTTTTCCAAACCTCTCACTCCTGTCTTTTCCTTTCTGTCTGCAGTGCTTCCTTTAGTGTTTCCTGTAGAGCAGGTATCTTGTTCACAGACTCTGTCATTGTCTGTTTGTCAGAGAATATTTTAAGCTCTCCCTCATATTTGAAGGGTAGTTTTGCCAGATATAGGATTCTTAGTTGGCAGTTTTTCTCTTTTAGCATCTTAAATATATCACCCCACTTCCTTCTTGCCTCCATGGTTTCTATTGAGAAACCTGCACATAGTCTTATCAAGCTTCTTTTGTATGTGATGGATTGCTTTTCTCTTGCTGCTTTCAGGATTCTCTCTTTATCATTGATGTTTGATAATCTGATTGTTAAGTGTCTTGGCATAGGCTTATTCAGATCTATTCTGTTTGGGGTACACTGCCCTTCTTCTATCCATAATTTTATGTCTTTCATAAGAGATGGGAAATTTTCATTGATTATTTCCTCTATTATTGTTTCTGCCCTTTTCCCTTCTCTTCTCCTTCTGGGACACCAATGACATGTACATTCTTGTTTTCATTTTGTTCTGAAGTTCCTGGAGACGTTGCTCATATTTTTCCATTCTTTCCTCTATCTGTTCTTTTGTGTGTAGGCTTTCAGGTGCCTTGTTCTCCAGTTCCTGAGTGTTTTCTTCTGCCTCTTGAGATCTGCTGTTATACGTTTCCAGTGTGTCTTTCATCTCTTGTGTTGTCCCTTTCATTTCCATAGATTCTGCCAGTTGGTTTTTCAAAATTTCAATTTCTACCTTACGTACACCCAGTGTTTTCATTATATGGTTCATCTCTTTGGCCATATCTTCCCTAAACTTTTTGAATTGACTTATTATTAGTTGTTTCAATTCCTGTATCTCAGTTGAAGTGAAAGTTTGTTTCTTTGACTGGGCCTTAATTTCGCTTTTCTTAGTGTAGGGTGTAGTTTTCTGATGTCTAGGCATGGTTTCCTTGGTTACCCCAATCAGGTTTTCCCAGATGAGAACGGGCTCATGTCCCAGAAGGAAGAAATATTCAGTACCTGTTTTCTCTGAGGGTGTGTCTTAGAAAATTGGTACACCCTGTGATGCCTCTGGTCAATTTTCTTTTCTGCCCAGCAGGTGGCACCTGTTAGCCTGTAATTCTTGACTTCGGTGAGGAGGTGTGGCTGTTTTCCCCCAGGCTCTGGGGTCTGGTTCTGAATGGAAGGCAGGTAGTAGAGTTTCCTCTTAGGGAAGATAATCCCCCTAGGGAGAGGTCATTAGCATTTGAATAGACTCTGCCTGTGCTATGTCCACCCTTGTCTGGGTCAGAGAGCTGGGAACTGAAAATGGCTGAGGCTTTCTCCACTGAGCTGAAACAGGGACAGAAAGCCCCCTTCAGGGCCAGTCCACAGCCATCCTCCCGCTCTCCAAGGTCAGTTGTCATCCAAAGCCTCTGTCTGCTTCTTGGGGATTCATAGCTCGTAGAGAGCAGTCCATGCTTGTTAATTAAAACTCCAGTTGGAGCTCAGCTGAGCTATATTCGCTTGCAGGGAGAGAGCTTCTCTCTAGCACCACAAGGCTTGGCAGCTTGGGCTGTGGGGGGAAGGGGATCCCAGCTTGGATCCACAATTTTTACTTACAGATTTTATGCTGTGATCTCAGGCATTCCTCCCAATTCAGGCTGGTGTACAATGAGTGGACAGTCATGTTTTTTCCCCCCACAGTTATTCTGGATTATTTACTAGTTGTTCCTAGTTGTTTATTAGTTGTTCCAGGGGGACTAACTAGCTTCCACTCCTCTCTATGCCACCATCTTAGATCTCTCACTTAGTTTTTAAAGAAATGATAAGATGAACACTGGAAATTGAAGCCACGCTTGGTAGAAATTAAGTCAATCTGGCTATCTGCACCAGTTTCTTACTCTTATAAAGCAGGGTGAGATTGAGTGGAATTAAGATGATTCTGGGCCAGGGAACTCAGGAATGTCTGATGCTAACCCAAACCAGAGGCACCCACACCATGAGGTTCCATGGGAAAGTGCACAGTGAACAGATAGGCTTGGCTCCCAAAATCAATGCTTTGAACCCTGGGGGAGCCGAGTACCTTTCCTTCCAGCCCCAGCCTGGTGTGAATAGCTTCAGCAGGCTATGTTTTAACTGGTGTTTATTTCATTCATTCTAATTCCCAAGTCTTGGTATTTGATTTTACCACCTTCTGGACCCTTGGAAGCACAAAGCATACAGCAAGTGAGAGGGCTGAATGACCAGGCCTCCATCATATGAAAATGGGACAATGAGAAAGAGAGAGAGGGAGACAAAGGAGAAAAATGAACCTTTAACACACAGTGACTCCACAAACATGGGCTAACCGGGGACCTGGAAGCTGACCTGGTAGCTAAACCCCCACACACACACACCTTCCACTCTGCTATACACATATATTGTTGTCATATATTTTTTTAAGTTTTCCAGAAAACTTTAGACTGTTAGAACTGAAGAAGACCTTGAAGATCAGTTACTTGAACCAATCATTTCTACAAAAGTAAAGAAGATGGAAAATACTGTAGGATATGCCCAAGTTCGCACAGCTCATCAGTGGCAGAAGTGCAGCTACTGTCTAGGTTTTCTCCACATTCCCAGTGCTTTCTACAATACCAGCCTTCTATGTCTGGCATTGTTTGGCAGTTCTTTTGTAAACATGATTGTTTTCATTTTTCCCTCCATCGTGAGGCATTCATTCTGTGTTTCAGAAAGACAACTTCTTAAATACCCATAAGTGTTAAACATCTTTACATACCTCTAAAACTATGGGGTCACTCTGAATGGATTCTGGAATAAACTATTAAATTTTGGTTAAATGAGTTCCCTCAGGACTGAGTATACAAATTCTCTCCTGGGACCCAAATTTGGAACATGTATTAATTAGTGAATGATGCGGTTTTATCGTAGATGTACTCCCAGGCTCCCCAAACACTTTTTTGGAAAATAAAAATCCATGTTGCTGTTAGTATATTACCATTTTAAAGTGCAAAAAATTTAGACCACTGATACCAAGTAGACCTTTTGGGGGTCTTATCCCGCAGCAGGTGTGGGGCTAGCAGTATTTAGCAGAAAGGATAAAGAGGAAGCAGGGACCCGGTAGGAAACATGGGTCCCCTAAGTCTGCATTTCTAGAAGTCTTTACTTAACCATTAATGTAAAACAACCAAATCCTCATCTTTTTCCAACTGAAGGGATAAGTGGATAAAATTTACATGTAAGGAAAGAGAAAAAGGGGTCAGCCAGCAGGAGCACTTTCCTCTGCCCTGAATCCAGACTGCACTGCGTGATTTTGCTCTGTGCCTGTACAAATCAGAGCCTTATGCATGTCAAAACATAGGAGTGTTTAGCTTTCAAACTCAGAGATTTTGACACAATTAGGTAGGTATGTTAAACAAAGAAAGTATTGGGTGGACTGCAGAGATCTGTGGCATTCTTCTGAAAAACCTTCCTGAATATGCAGTCTTGAAATAGGCAAGTGGGTGCTGCAGCACGCTGCTTGGACCTATTGGTTGATCTGTTTGGTGCCTTTAGAAGGTTATCCCAGGGGATGATGGGCCCCAGGATGAACCCTAGCAGGAGAAAGGTCACGGGGAAATCATTCCAATATCTTCCACTCTTTTTCCAACATTGTCTCAAACCTCCAAGTTACTCCAGGAAAAGATGATGTCAAGGCAACTCAAGGAGGAAGACTCCAAAAGAACGCTATGTTCTCTGAGCATGGAGAAGTAAGGTGAGAAAATCATACCAACTTGCTCTCAGTGATGATATAATGATTCACTTATTCATTCACTATATATTCGTGTACACCTACCATGTATCAGTCACTCATTTGGAATATATTAGTAAAAAAAAATCTAGTGGAATTTCCTGCCTTATGGGGCAGAACAAACCATCTATAATAAACACCAAAAATAAAACTATAATGTATTAGTCAGGGTAGGCTGGACTTGGCTGTGATAACAAACCAATCCCAAAATTTCAGCAGCTCAACGTGAATATTTCAAGTCCAATACCAGCAGGCAGCTCTTCTCCATTTTGTAGTGACACCATCTGGAACTAATAGCCCCCAAATCATTGAAGAAGGGAAAGAGAGAGCTGAGGAACCCATGGGATGCTTTTAGGGCCCAGACCTGGAAGTGACTTACGTCACTCTGCCTGCATCCCATTAGCAAAATCCCAAGCCCATGGCCACCTAAAGAAGCTAGGGATGTAGGGGAGCACATGGATATTTGTTAAGCACTAACAATCTCTGGCACATATAACCCTCTAAGAATAAACCTAAGGATACTCACCAGCCTAGCATTGGTGGAAGAAGGAGGTGATTTATCTACCTACTCCTCAGACCATCCACTTTACCCAATGTAGACACAATTATTGAGTACTTCCTCTGACTTGCATATGCCTTCTGCCAGGCCACACCCTTTGCTTCATTGCTTTTCTTTCATTTTTTAAAATTCTCCTCCTTTCTACTCTCTCTCTAGTCACCTATTGGTCATGGGGATTCCTCACAAGTATTTCTGTAAAGCCTGCTTTCACTGAATTAGATGTTCTTTTAAGAAGCAAGAGCAGATGATTCACTTTTCCCTCTTGTATCCTAAACAGTCTCATTCTTTCCTTTGATCATAGAGTAACCCTGCCTAAAATTATCCCTTCTCCTCTTCATCTATCTAAAGTCTCTCTTTGAAGGCTCAGCCAAACCTCTACCACCAGCACAAAGTTTCTGAATCCTCCAAATAACTATAGATCATGGGGCTGAAAATTCATGGCATTTAACCACACACTAGTTTACATAATAACTTTGTTAAATATTTAAGTCTTCTCTTCCTAAAAAAGATTACAAGCTCCTTGGAAAAAAGGGAGCAAGCCAGAATTCATTCATAGTGCCCACAGTGACTTTGTGTGAACTTATGGGAGGAAGCAGCTCCCCTGGGCCTGCTGAGAACACTCATCTTGTGACTTTAAGTGACTCTGGATGGTGAGCTGTGCCTATGGCTCTCATCTGAATATGGGTGACCCCAGAATAGCCCAGAAAAAGATTAGGACCAAAACACAAGCAATAAACTGAAAGAAGATAATGCACCTGAGCTTTGAAGCCTATGAAAACTGGGTTCATATTTTGAGTTTACTATTTTCTAGTTGAGTAATCGTAGATTAATTACTTCCTTTTCTGAGCTCTAGATTGCTTATCTATGAAATATAAAAATAAATTTGCCTTTCAGTGGTGCAGTGAGGATTAAAACTTACATCTGTGAAGTTCCCAGCACTCTTAAAAAGGGAACCCTTAAAAATGGCGAGATTGTCCTGTACTCTTCTGTTCTATTTTCTACCTATTTTCAATTCCATGGTTTCTGCTTGCTTTTGTGTATGCGTCTTTCTAATTCTAGCTCTGCTGAGCATCAATTCTATATAGTTGTGTTTGTTTGTTTGTTTTTTTAACTTCCTAAAGAAGAGCCCCTGACTGGGTTAGTTATATAGTGTAAAGCAACCTCATTGGGGAGTTTTCTTTCCAAGATATGGCAAAGGTCACTGGCCAATCAATGGAAGTTTTGGCTTAGACTCAGATCCCTACCCAATCAGTTGTGACCCTCATGTCACAGGGACACACAAAATGCTATGTCTCATATGTAAGGAATTGCCTGAACCTCTTTTGATAAAGCAATCATATAATTAGCAGGTACTGAGTTGCTGCTGATCAAAAAATTAATTTGATGAAGATCTTTAATTGAGCCCACCATCACTGTTGAAATAGCCAGGGAACAAATACTAGCAAAGCATACTCCTCAAGCTTTAATGGGTATATGAATCACCTGCTAATTAAAAAAAAAAATACAGATTCATCAGGTCTGGGGTGGGGCCTACATTTATAACAAGCATCCAGAAGAGACTTTCACTGCTGATTGTGGGACCGCTCTTTGTAGCAAGGTAGGACGAAAGCATTGTCTCTTCCCTATGTCCTTCTCTAGTGATCTACTTCTGTGCTCACAGTCACATGAAGAATGGTTGAAACTAATGCCAAATTCTCTTTTAGGATGATTGAGAAAATGGGGCACCAAATTAAATTCTGTTTGCAGTTCAGGTGAAATGTGAAGAAGATAAGACCAGACAAATAGGTCACCCACTTCACCCCCATACTCACTGTGTGAAACTAGACTCTTCATCTTTTTAAGGGCAAGAACCTCACCTGTTTGGTTTTGTATGCCCATGACCTAGTATAGTGCCTGGCAGGTTCACAGTCACTCTCAACAAATATCTGTTGATCAGAAATGAATTTAACTTTCATATATCCTCAAATGCTTAATGTAAACAGCAGACACTCAATAAAAGCTTGTTGAATGAATCAATAAAGATATAAAGAAGTAATTAGGTGGTCTTGTGTAGAGGAAAATATTCTTTCTCATCAAAAACATCTGAGCAAGATCATCTCTGTGTGCTTTTAGGGCTAGATGGGCACTAAGGCAAATAACACTGATGTTATACCAAGTCTTTGGGAACGAGTAGGCCTCAGCTGACAGTCCAGACTGGTTTGGCTACCAGCTAGTGCTACGACTGAAGCATTTTCAGGCTCACTAATAAAGAACTCAGGCTGGCTTTAAGGAGGACTGGGTCAATCCAGCGACTTCTATGGACTGAGCACTGGACCAGCCTAGGGTGGTTGCAGAGGAAGCTGCTGGTTTAGGCTGCCATTTCCTTCTGCCCATCGCCAAGAATATGTCCTTTAAGGAAACAAAAGGCAAACTCCAGGGAAAGAGCTCAAGGACCTAGGCTTTGTAAGGAGCCCACTAGGGAATACCTGACTTCAAGGCTGGAGCAGATCAAAGGCTCCTTTCTCTTCATTTGGCTCAGAAAAGCAGTGCTGTGGCTTGAATCCACTAGCTCTGTGCAATCTCCTACAGCAGAGCAGCTCTGAGACCTGCAGACAGGCAGGGGGACAAACGAAGGGGGAAACTCTGCCAATATTGGGAACAAAAGCTTGCTTGCATTGCTGGAGTTATTGGGATGTAGCCTAGGAGTTTTGTTTTAATGAAAAAGGAAAAAAAAAAAAAAGACGAAGAAGAAGAAGAAGCATTTGGAGTCTGAGATGGAAAGAACAGAATAAAATTCTTATTCTTTGTGAGGAAAATCAGAGAAAACTGGAGGGCGGCACCAAAACAGAAGTGTGTTTACAAAGCCAGCAAATTTCCTATTACAAGAATGTTAAAAGTGTAGGTTCCCCTTTCCTCAAACTGTCCTTCATGTTCCTTCTTTAAAATTAGGCCCCAGAGAAATTCTCAGAGAAGGACTATGGGAGCTTGTTTTCGTCCCTTGCTTTATTTTCTCCCTTTTCTTCTCAAGGCATGGCAGGGCCTAATGACAAAGAGATTGAAAAGGCTCAGACTTGAAGCTGATTCTCAAAATTTAACTGGCAGCTCTAACTGTATTTAGAGACATGGCCTTAACTACTAATACCTAATAATAACTTACATATTTGATCACTTACCATGTGCCAGAAACCACTCACAGCATTTACTATGTTAACTCAGTCACACCATCCACTCCTTAGGTGGGTACCATTAGAATCATCAACATTATAAAGATGAAGATATTGTAAAAGATAAAGTTCAGATAACTGCCCTGTGGTCACCCAAAGAGTGAACAATGAGGCCAGATTTCAAAGCCAGGCTCCAGAGATTGCCTTAAATATTGTACTATATGGCCCCTGAGATGGAACATTGACATTAGTCCAGTCATCATGGTGCCTCCCCCCCACCCCCCACTGCCATGCAGTTCTCACTGATAATTGGGTAGATTGCCCTTACCTTCTGCTGCCTTTGGTTTTGTCTCGGGGCACCACCTCCTAATCATTTACCTCTGTTTCATGCACTGAAATCAAGTTTCGCTCAGGAACCAAGTTTCAGGCAAGTTGCACTGAGGCTCCAGAAACATTCCAACCAAATGCCCTGGTCTAATGTCTAGGTTCCCATGATCTGGGAGGGGAGATTAAACCTTCAAATGCCTCACTGTTTGATTCATGGTCAGTTCTTCTTCAGCCATCCCACTCTGCCTCTTATTCGACAAACTCTACTCTCTTTGTTTCCTAATAATCTTCAGTAACTACTTTCTACACTGTATTTAGAAACTTGGTCATATTCACTTCACTGCCTTAAATTTATCTTTTTATTCTCTAATTTTAGATTAGTCTCATCAATACTCTAAACTTCTCAAAAGCAAAAACCATGCATACACTTCTATATTCCTTCACAGCATAGCAGAGTTGTTGCATGAATAATGAATGAACATTTTCTTTCCTCTCCATTTATAGTCTCGACCCCAACAAGTCAAAGAGAGGTAGGATAAACTTTAGGTGGCCACGAAATGTTGGAATGGGTTGTGGCATGTGTACCATGAAGACATCAGGAACATGAGGCTATGAGTATCACCCCATCCCAGAAGGTGGGATTGGCTCCATTATTTATTCTCTGAAGACACATCTTTCCATCACCTCTGAGTCTGGGAACCCTGACCTCAAGGGCCCACTTGGGGTAGCTGTGCCTCTCAAGTTTTTCAGAAGGGAAAATTTTCAGAGGGAGGGGAGGAGGGATGAAACTGCTTTTCTAGGCCAAAACACCCACTTAGATACTCATGAAAACCACAGAAAATGGAAATTGAGAAGTGTACAATCATAAATATATTAAGTACTTTAACTCACCTTGGTTGATTTTCTCTAGACTTCAGTCACACAAAGTGGAAATTAGATGATGCCTCAAATGATTTCCAACTCAGATATTGTTTCAGCTTCAAGAATAGCAAGATGAATGTATCAAACTCCCTCTGACAACCAGCCCCTTAGTAGATAATTTAGCATCTCTCTGCGCTGTCAAGAATCCCCCCCAGTAAGGCAAAGTAAAACAAACAAACAACACACAAAAAACCCATGGATTCTGAAGTCAGTCTTTAGCCCACATCCTATTCCCATAATTTATTAATTATGGGATTTAGGACAAATTCTTATAGGTCTGTCTTCTGGGTTGTCATGTAGATGAAATGAGGCATCATGAATAAGAACTTAGTACAGCTTCTGGCTCATGTAAGTCCTAAATAGTTTTGACCATGGTCTCCTTCTTTCTTTTAACTCTTCCTATTTTCTTCTTTCCTCAAATATTTCCTTTTTCAAACCTTCTGTTTGTAATGTTTGCAACTTCCCTGCTACTGCCTACAGCTATTGTTTCTAAATTCTTCAGCTCAATTCCAGCTCCAAGTTGAAAGAAAAGGAAACAGAAAAGTTAAAATATAAAAGTATTCAGCTTGGAAATTATAAATGGAAAAACACTGCAAATCAGCTATGGCCTGCAAGGGAATAAAATGTTATTGAGATTCTGTAAGTCTATGTGTACCATCTGGAAATACAACTTGTGAAGAAACAAATCAGCACTCCCTTCATTCAGATGATACTTTTGCCTCAGGGATTGTAGCAGCCCTGGGCAATTTTCTCGGGGATGGGCCCTGAAGCAGCATAGTAGTGTATTGCAGAGGAGAGGGAAAAACATCTACTGAACTACCAGTCAGGAGATAGGAGTTTGAGTCCACAACTGGTTGTTTGACTCTTACATGAGCCTTTGTTCCTTATGGCCAACCATCAGGCCGAGGCAACAGCAAAATTCCAATGAAAGTATCTGGCTAATTTCATAACATCTGTTCTCTTGAATAACCATGGATATTCTTCAGGAGAGCCTCCTGAGAATTTATTTATGCTATCAGAATACTACGTGTTTACTTTTGCTACACTCCAGTAACAAGAAAAAGAATTACATGAAGAGAAGTTGATATTAGGCAAGCAAGTTAATCCACATTATCCTTTAGGTTATGGCCTGGAGTCATGAAACACTTAATTCAACTTCTGACAACATGTTTTCAGTATGAGGATGATAACTATGCAATTAACCTATAAAGTAGAAGAATATTTGTGCTCAAAGAAGGGTAGATAGTTTAATGGAGGTTCCAAAGAGGCAAAATTCAGTCACATCTGGGTGCAAAGCAGAATAGGGGAAAACTTTCTGCAAAAGGTAGTTTTTTGAGTCAAGACCTAAGAGATCACTGGGATTTGTCATGCAAAAAAATGGAAGGTAGGACAAGACATATACTACAAAAGCTATATATATGGAAGACTTCAACTTGGAGCAAGTACAGAGAATACCTAAGGGAATAATAAATGTCATAATGGAAAAGGCCAGAGGAAGGGGGCAGAAAGATGTTGCATTGGTCTAAACAATGAGAAGTGTGATGGGTAAGTTCATGTTTAGTCAAGCAAGCACTGGCCTGGTTGTTATTGTGAGGATATTTTGTGGCTTTAAATCATTAGTCAGTGATTATATCTATGGCTGTTTACATCTACAATAAACTAAGGAGATTGTCTTCAGCAATGAAAGAAGTCTCATCCAATCAGTTGAAGGCCTTAAAGGGAGAACTGATGATTTCAGCAGTAAGAAAGAAGAATTTCCATCTCTACTTCAGCCAGCCAGCTTCTCCTGGGGAATTTATTGAAAACCTTCATCAGAGTTCCTAGCTTGCAGCCTTCCCTATGGAATTTGGACTTGCCCATCACCACAGACACATGAGCCAATTCCTATAGTAAATCTCATAATATTTTATTGTATATACATATATGTACACACACATATATATATCCACATATAAATATATGTATATATATACATCCACATATAAATATTTGTGTATATATTTACATGTATACATATTTATACTTATATATCTTCTCTTTTCTGTTTCCCTGGAGAACCCTGACAAATACAGGAAGCCACAGAGCTGCTGAGGTGCTCAAGACAGGCTAGTGTCTTCCTTCACTCAGAGACTGGTCTTCAGAGGATTCATTCACTAATGTCCTCATTGTACAGATGTTAAGCAGCCTGTCTTTTCCACCATGATCCCTTACTTCTCTCCATTTTCTCATTGGATAGGTGAATCATTGATTTCAAAATTGGAAGGAAACTCAGAAATTATCTAGTTCCCTCTCCCATTTTACTGATGAGAAAACTGAAGCTTAGAGAGTTCTCCAAGGCATCTCAGCCAGCAGATGCCACATCTCCTCATCCAGGGCTTTTCCCACCTCACAAGGCAGCTTCCTGTGATGAAATGACTTCTTTATTTTCTCTTTTTTTCACTCCAGGGCTATTTTTATCATTAGCATTGTTAAAGTACTTTGGAAACATGCCTGTCCTGGAATAGAGTAATGGCTTTGCTAAGCAGCAGCTTCCTTTAAACCACTTTTCTCTTAAAGAGCAAAAAGACTACTTGGCTCTCTTCCAAAGATTCTTGGAATATATAACCCAGGGGACTACCCAGAAGATAATGGTTAGTCAGCACGATATGCACGCTAGAGTAGGGAAGAGTGAAAACGGTGATCCTCTAATGAAACACTGATAATTGGGTGAGATTACTTTCTGTAGAAGTCTTTAAAAATAGATTAGGCAAAGCCAACCTATGCTTCCTTAAGACAGGTTAGATGTTAACTGGCTGAAGGTCAGGGAAATGTAAGTAAATGGCATTAGTGTTTTCAAGTCCAAAAATACTTTTATTTGATATGAGCTTTTATATTGGAATAAAATGAAGTCTTAAAATTAAAATGTAAAGATTGTTAAAATTATTAAACCCATAAATGTAGTATTTCATAGCATTTGAATAACATAGAGTAAGAAATTCATGTATTAATTTTATATTTTGCTGCATAACAAATTACCACAAACTTAGTGGCTTAACAACATACACTTATTATTATACAGTTTCTATAGGTCAGAAGCCTGGCATAATAGAGAATCCATAATGGATTTTCTGTTCTGCATCTCACAATCAAGGTGTCAGCTGGACTGCATGCTTATTGGGACCCTCGGGATACTCTAAATCTTATCTGGGTTGGTTAACAGAATTCTGTTCCTTGTAGTTGTAAGTTGAAAGTTCCTTACTTTCTTCCTGGCTGTGAGCTAGGAAATTGTCTCAGCCCCTTAGAGACCACCCTCAGGTCCTAGCCATGTGTGAGCCCCTTATATGCGGTTCTCAACATGGCATTTGCTTCTTTCCAGGATAGCAGGAGAACAGCTTCTGGTCTCCTTTAAGGGATCACTTAATTAGGTCAGGTCCACTCAGGGTAATCTCTTGTTTGGTTAACTGAAAGTCAACTATTGAGAGATGTAAAATTCCTTTGGCCATGTAACATAACAGTCTTATTTGGAAGTGCAACCTACATTCAAGGGGATGATGATACAGAGTGTGTATACTAGGAGGCAAGAATCTTAGAAGCCTTCTTAGGATTCTGCCTATCACAATCTGGATATTTCCTAGCTCCCTGTCCAGTCCGTGGGCCTCTTCAAGACAGGGATAAGATTTAAAAAGTCATTGGTTGAAGTAATGAAAGGGTGAACTAATTGAAATTAATTTCCCCAAGATTTTTTATCTGTCTCTAGTTTTTATCTGTCTCTATTTTATATCTGTCTATGTTGAGAGTCTCTGGCACCAATTATAATTAAGCATAGATTTTCATAAATGAATGGCAATTTGTAACAAAGATTTGCCAATCTAGCTGACACCTTTAGGGAGGAAAATTGCACAAAATCAGTATAATGATTCCTTTCAGAGTTAGCCTATTCATCAACAAGTATTTATTGAATACTAACCTTGTATGTACTAGACAATCTGCTGGACTAGATGGGGATGAAAGAAAAGAAATACCAGGCATCATCTTTTTTCTCAAGAAGTCTGCAATTCTGTAGAGAAGATAGCTCTAAAATACATGAAATAATATTAAACAACCCAAGAGAGAACAGTTAATATTTACATCTAAATTTAGTGGGCCAGATTCCATATACTGCAGAAACTTACATAAGTAGGAGATAAGATTGGGTGAAGTAAGAAGAAAAGGTTCTAAACGATATCAGTTCCTAAAAGCTAGGCATGAGTGATGGAGATTTAGACTTGATCTGTTAGAAAAGAGAGCTGTTGAAGGTTTTGAACTGTGACATAAAACAATGAAATCCATGACTAAGGAAAATTACTGAGAAAAGGATTCATAGGATAGATTTTGGAGGGAGAAGAGGCTGTAGTTGTGGAAATCATCTAGAATGCTAATGTAGTAATCCGAATGTGAGGTGATGAGGGCTCGGACACTGTGATTGTGTTAGGAGGAGACAGAAGGTTGCAATAAGTGATGCTTTGAATGAGAATTCAACAGGATTTGGTCTTTGACCTTAGATGGAAGATAAAACAGAATTGAAATCTACAGTTTTAATTTTAAGTGGCTGCAGCAAAGATGATGGCTGCATAGCAAAATCCGTTTTCCTTTTACCTCCCTGGGCAAAGGGGTAAACTACATTTCTCAGCTTTCCTGGCAGAAAGGTGTAGCCACGATACTGAGATCTAGACAACAGGCCACCCTGCAGACTTGTTCACCTACCCTGTTCTGTTACGTAAAGAAAAAATGAACTTCAATTGTGTCTGAGTCATTCTATGTTTTTTGTCCATTGCTATTAAAAATAAGCTTACCTAACCATTGGCTTAGAAAACAGAAGCACCATGAAGAGAAGTAGTGAGTTTGGAAGGGGATGCTCATTTTGGGCTTTTAGAGAGAACCAAAACTGAGTGAAAAATCTGTTGTGCAGCTGGTGTTACAGCAGGACCAAAGCTTGAGAAAAAGGACCAAAGAGAAAATAGAGATTTGTTATTTACAAAGTGACGTTAGTTGACACCATAGAATGGGAGACATTGCAGATGGAGAGAAGGTAAGAAAATAAAAATTGAGGACTAAGTCTTAAATATATATTCATAGTTAAGGAGGGGAAGAAGGAAGAAAAGCCAGTGAAGAATTGAGAGAAGAGAGTTGGAGGTGTAGAAAAATAACAAACATAGCTCAAGTCTAATTTTGATCTTAGTTGTTCCTGATGCATTCTTCCACTGACCAACAGCAGAGCAAGCCCAGATGGCAGTGCATTCCTAAACCTAGGGGCATGTTGCAATGTAAATCAGCCACCACGTTGGAATGCCTGCTGCACTCCATTTATTGTCTAACTCTTTCATATCCATTTAATGTTCCTTAACACTTAAATGAAATTGTTGAAACAATGAACCCACCAGAAAACAGGTAGCATTAGGGAAGCATAAGATCCAGTTTATGCAAAGATTGTTAGATCTGCTTTTGTTGGACTAAAAATTGGTTTACCCTCATTTGAAACCCTTTGTCATCAGCATATCTTAATTTTTAAAGGCAAAACATAATCAGTTAATGTCTATGTGAGTTCAAACAGTGCTTTGGCTGATATTTTTTTCCATGAAATTGTTCAGATTATCTGGCTTTTATGGTTATTGTGCAAACACAACCTCAGTGTCAGCCCCACAAACCAAATGAAATATCTAAAATCTGATTTTGACCTTGTAGTTTGTTCTATGGCAACCATTTTATGAAAGGAAATTTTGATTTTGTTCACAGTTTAAAAGTAAAACCCTAATAATGAGTATCATTTGGTTCCAAGTCCAGAAAAATATACAAGTTATTTTTTTTGTCATCAATAATTTAGTTATGGAAGAACAATAAGTTCCAAGCAACAGATTTAATGTCTCTGAATTTAATGTCAATGGCACAGAAATTTCAAAATGGGGGTTGACTTGGAGAGAAAGGTAAAGAAAATGATTATGTCTATGCTTAATTTTCAATAGCAGTAAGATACTTCATTAATAATTCACAAAATACAAGGCTAAAGGAAAACCTCCAGGTAAATAGAGTCCCATCAGCCAGCCAACCTGCAAATTGTGTGAACACAGCCTTTCAGACACTCAACAAACAAACACACATTGCTGGCCTGATTCACCTGCCCATTCCCCACTGAGACATGTGTTTCAGGCATGGTGATCAACATCACATTTCACTTAGGCAGGTGGGGAATAAAACTGCAAAAAGACATGATTTATTTAAGGCCGCATCTACATGATACCAAAGCAATAGATCATTGCAATCAACCCAGTAAAAAGAATCAGTCAAGTTGAGAAAAACAAATAAGTCAGATAAATTATTTAACAATGCTGACAAGGCTAGTGACTTATCTGAAATGTCCACTCTCCTTTGGTGATTTTTTTTTGTATTGCGTAAAGACAAAGCTCCTTGATACATAAGAAGACATCACTTATTTCCTTTATCATGCAAAGCACCACTCCCGCTCCCCCTTTTATACAATTTAACTTTTCCTCAAATTTCACGTTGGCAAAATAACAATAACGGAGATGACTTAATGTTCTTTTTAATTTCTTAGGTTCTTTCAACTTCTGTAGTCCCTGCTTTAATGCAGATCAAACTTTGGTGGATTGTATATTACCTACTAAAAAATAGTTTCAATTAGAAATTTAATTACCCTGTCTTGAGGAGATGGAAACGACAGTTTCTTTGAATTTTATACATTGTGGAAACCTCCAAAGTGCCATAAATCTGCTAATTGATTTCTGTACCTGTAATGTTTGATTAGGTGTATTTTATTGTCTTCTTGGTTTTAATTAACCCTGGGCTTGTCAAAATGCTTCCAACAACAAGGGATATATGATGAAGTGTGATAAACTCTATTAACAGAGGCTGACTTTTGTCAGTAATTGCTCTCATGCACAAGAGTTATTAGAAATTAGCACACAGAAAAAAGAAACTGTACTTTTGGCAACAACTTTTATTGGCAGCCATAAATTTGTGGATTGCCCCCATGTGCTGGTGATAAGGAAATGTGAGTGACCATAGGGTCTTCTAGAAGATCAATCACTCACTAGATGTCATATAAATTTTAAAAATGACAAAATGGAAAGAGTTATGAAGTCTAAGTGATAAAAGTCAAAATTATACCAACATTCCTAACTTGTTCAATTAAAGAACTAGATCCAGGGAGAGAACATCCGTGACAAAAACAAGCTACAACCACTGTGACTGACTCAAAGCAGGTACTCAATATGCATTTGTGTAATTGTTGTGAGAACAAATTATCAACCAATCAATGAATTTTCCAAGGTGATTAGGATAGTTTTATATTCTGAAATAATTTTAACCTACCAAGCCAGACAATCCAGGTCTTTCTGCTGAAAAACAAAGAGAAACATTTATGATCCACACTAGCAATAGCTTGAAAAACAGAAAAGAGGGAAAAGAATTGGTTCACTTGTCCAAATGCCACTGGTAACTTCTGTTTTCTCTACAGACTGACATGGTAGCCCAATACCAGCAAAGGCTTCTGGGTTTTTAATCTCTAAGATATTGACATAAAGATACCATTTGGAAGTTCTATTCTTCACTGCTACCATTTCATAACCTTGAACACTGGTGTTCTGGTTTGCTAATGCTGCCAGAATGCAAAACACCAGAAATGGATTGGCTTTTATAAAAGGGAGTTTATTTGGTTACACAGCTACAGTTTTAAGGCCATAAAGTGTCCAAGGTAACACATCAACAATTGGGTACCTTCACTGGAGGATGGCCAGTGGTGTCCAGAAAACCTCTGTTAGCTGGGAAGGCACGTGGCTGGCGTCTGCTCCAAGTTCTGGTTTCAAAATGGCTTTCTCCTAGGACATTCCTCTCTAGGCTTCAGCTTCTCTCTAAAATGTCAGTCTCAGTTGCTCTTGGGGTGTTTGTCCTCTCTTAGCTTCTCCAGAGCAAAAGTCTCCTTTCAAAGGTTATCTCCAAAATGTCTCTGTAAACTGTAGTTCCTCTCCCAGCTCCTGTGCATTCTTCAAAGTGTCCCTCTTGGCTGTAGCAAGCCCGCTCCTTCTGTCTGAGCTTATATAGTGCTTCAGTAAACTAATCAAGGCCCATGCTGAATGGGCAGGGCCACACCTCCATGGAAATTATCCAATTAGAGTAATCAGCCACAGTTGGATGGGGCACGTTTCCATGCAAACAACCTAATCCAAATGTTCCAACTTAATCCCCATCAAAGAACATGGCTTTTTCTGGGGGACATAATATATACAAACCAGTACAACTGGGATGTGTGACAATTTAATATAGTCAAACAACTTTGCCCAATCATGTTAGCAAGAGATTGGAAGCAACCTCTGGGTTGGAAATTACTGGAGTAAGGATCCTGTGATTGTGATAATTGGAAGCGAATGCTTATAATTAGGAGTCTGTACACTGAATTACTTTCTCTTGACAGAATCAAAATTGCTAGCCACCCTCTGGTGGGATATATAATAAGACCTCAAAAGTCTCAACTAATGCTGTTAGTATGAACTCAATCAGCATTATTGCTATTGTTATTTATTCTTTCAAAACTATATTTATTAATATGCTTACCATGAGCAAGACATTATGCTAGGACATTCAGGGGACACAAAGTTGGATTGACATGAATTACCCCCAAGAACCCTATGTATGGCGAGAAAACAGATTAGATAGGAAACAAGTGAATTAGTACATGTAAAGGTTTTAAAATAGCGCATAATATATTAAGTGCTAATATTTAAGTGTTAGGTATTAGGTATTGTCTTAGTTTCCTAGCTGCTAAAACAAATACCATAGAATGGGTTGTCTTAAACAACAAGAATTTATTGGCTCATGGTGTTGAGGCTAGGAAGAATCCAAAATGGAGGCACAAGCAAGGCAGTGCTTTCTCATGGAAGACGGTGGCATTCTGGGCAGGCTGCTGGCAATCTTTGGGTCCTTGGCTTTTCTCTCATATCAATACACACGGAAGTGTCATCAGCTTTCTCTTCTGGGTTCTACCAACTTTCACCTTCCAGCTCTTCCCATGGCTTTCTCTCTCTATGTCTGAATTTCTTTCTGCTTATTATAAAGGACTTCAGTAATCTCTACCACAGCCTAACCTGATTCAGTTGACCACACCCCAACAAAAATAACATCTTTAACAAGGTCCCATTTACAATGGGTTCAGACCCAAATAAAGGATTAAGATTAAGAACATGTTTTCTTCTGGGGTACATAGTTTAACCTTCCACAGTTATTATTAGGAAATGACAAGCTCTTCTGGTTTGCTAGAGTGCTGTTACGCAAAGTACCAGAAATGGTTACAAAGTCACAGTTCTGAGGCCATAAAAGTATCCAAACTGAGACATCAACAAAAGAATACCTTCACTGAAGGACAGCTGATGGCGTCTGGAACACCTTTGTCAGCTGGGAAGGCACGTGGCTAGTATCTGCTGGTCCTTTGCTCCCAGGATGTGTTTCAAAATGGCTTTCTCCAAAATGTTTCTGGATTTCTGTCTCTCAGTTCCTGTGCATCCTTGCTTCTTTCTCCCAGGGCATTTCTAAGCATCTGGGGGGTCCTCTCCTAGCTTCTCCCAGACAAACTCTGAGCTTCATCTCTTAGCTTAGCATTTCCAAATGTCCTTCTGTCTGTATCTCCAAGCATCTCTAAATTCAGCATCTGTGTCAGCTCTTGAGCTCTCTTAAATACTCCAATGAACTAATCAAGACCCACCTGGAATGGGTCAAGTCCACAACTTCATGGAAATGATCTGATCAAAAGTATTGCCCCCAGTTTGGTGAACCACATCTCCATGGAAACACTCAATCAAAACTTTCCACCTAACAAGATTGGGTTTAAAGATTGTGGCTCTTCTGGGGTCCATAACAGTTTCAAACCAGCACAAAAAGCACACATGAGTTAAGTGAGAGATTATTTCTATATGAAGATCTAAGGAAAATTTTGTGGAGAAAATGATATTGAAATTGGGCTTTGGAGGATATATTGGGTTTTAATAAATAGAAATATGTAGAAGTGTAATTCAGGGAGAAGTGAATGGACTGCTTTGTACCAAGGATAGGAAAAAAGTAGATTTTCTAGCTACCAGGGGGAAAAGGAGTAGAGAGCCAATATTAGAAATGTAAGAGGAGGAGGACCTTCAATGCCAGACTAAAGAATCTGGACTTTTCTCAGTGGAAGTGAGATATCTGGTAAATTCTTGAATACTTGTTATGCATTATAGTGCACTCTGCACCCCAAGTTCAGAGTGGCTTTATTCCGAGAACCTGGTTTTGGGAGGACCACTGGACTTCCCAGCTCCTGTTGTCAAGGGCTGCAGAGGTGACCCAAGGTGGAAGTTTAAAAAGCACTAGCTTTTGGAGCTGAGGAGATCCAAGAATAGAGAGCCACCTTCTTCCTGGCTATTGTACTACTGGCCCATAGGGATAGACATTTCTGCTTCTACAGCCTGAAACATCAGTTTTGGATTTTGAAATTCAGTAGATGAATTTAAGGAGGGGATAGATATTGATAAGATTCAAATTCATGGTCTGGAAGATCAGGTAAAAAAAAATATCTTAAAACAAAATTCAGTGAGCTGGAATTTATGGAAAAGAAGTTAAGAGACCTTGGAAGACATATCCAGAAGATTTACCAATAAAACATTAGGTATTTCAAAAGGTAAATTAGGACTAAAAGGAGGGAAGACAAATTTTACAAAGTGAAAGAAAGACTTTCAAATTAGAAAGATTTCAAATTCAAAAATTAAAACAGTTCACAAAGTTCCAATTAGGACTGATAAAGACTGATATAAACACTTTTACCCCTCATATATTCAGGTAAAATTCTTAGACTTCTGACAATCTTCTAAAAAGGAAAAAAGAATTTACTTAGATGAAACAAATAACATGGGTGTTGGACGGGACAGCTGCAGCTCCAAAAGCTAGAAGAGGTTAAATGTTTTCTAAGCAGAACAAAAGAAAATAGTACAATAAAAGTAGTACAAAAGAAATAGGAAAGGCAATCCAAGAATTCTATTTCCAACCAAGATATCATTCATCTAATAGGACTTGAGAAAGATAAACAATAAAATAAAGAACTCTTACAACCTAATAGTAAGAAGACAATACCCTGATTTAAAATGGGCAAAATACTCGAACAAAACACTTTACCAAAAAAAGTTTTATGAAAGACAAATAAGCACATGAAAAGATACTCAACATCATTAGTACTATAAGATGCCACTGCAAATCCACTAGAACAGCTACAATTAAAAAGACAGAAAATACCAAATATTGGCAAGGATGTAGAGTAAATGGAATTCTCATTCTTTGCTGATGGAAATGCAAAATGATTGAGCTGCTTTGGAAAACAGGTATAAGTTTCTCAGAAAGTTAAACATACATAACATTTGATCCAACAATTCTACTCCTAGACATTTACCCAAGAGAAATGAAAACGTGTGTCCACATAATGCATATACCAGTGTTCATAGCAGCTTTATGCACAATTTGAATGCCCATCAACTGAATAAACAATATTATTATATCCATACAGTGGCAAACTGTTCATCAATAAAAAGTAATGAAGTACTGATAGATGGAAAACCTTGAATGAATCTCAAAAGCATATTGCTAAGAAAAAGGAGCCAGACACAAAAGAGTAAATACTGTGTGATTCCATTTATGTGAAATTCTAGAAATGGCAAAACCATAGTGATAAAAAGCAGATTAATGGTTGCTAAGGGCCAAGGGTATGGGGGGTGGTAACTGCAAAGGGTCATGAGGGAATTTTATGGGGTGATTATTACAGTGGTTGACAAAACTCATAAAACTGTGCCTTAAAATTGGTGAATTTTATGGTATGTCAGTAAAGAAATGAGAGAAACAGAACCCAAGATTCTATATCCAGCCAAGAAAACAATCATCTATTTGTCAGAATATGAGAATTTACAAAATGTGTCACTGATGGACACTGAAAAAAATATTAATGAAAAGATCTTTAAACGACAAATGAATTTCAAGGAAGAACTCAAGTTAGGGGAAGATTTTGTTAAAAAAAGGAGACGTAAGGGATGAAACTTTCAGTACATATAATTGAATCTAAAAGAATGACAGAGTGATGGATAATGAGTAGCATCACTGTTAAGCTAGAACTCTTAGAATAGAAGGCACATGCTGCAAGGGAAAGCCTAATAATAGTTTGAAATTAAAGCTATAAAATTACCTCAGCAACACTTAGAGGTGTTTGATATGGGGGGTAGGCAAATGAATTCTAAAGATATTCCCTTGTTGGGAAATAGAGAGGAAGAAAAAGATATTCTAAATATTTCCTCTTTTTACTTAGGGAATAGAGTGTTTTTTAGGAAGAGGAAACAGTTGGCATTTTGTTTTCAAATAATAGCAAAGAAGTACACTCAAGAAATAAGTGTAGACATTAAATATTTGTTAAATGAATAAATTTTAGGTGTTGGGAAAAAGTACTATGGTTTGAATAAAAAAAAATTCACAATTTCCAAACAAGAGAAAAAGTAAATAAATAATAATTTGATTCAACCAGCATAAAAGTGAAACACAAAATTAAACATAAAGTAGAATGGAAAGACTAAAATCAACTATATGCTTTGTTTTTATCAAATGAGAAAATGCTGAATTATCTTATTAAAATACTGAGACTGAGACTTTCTTGGTTTAAAAAACAAAGCTCAGCTATATATTGTTTACCACCTTGTTACTCAAAGTGTGTGGAACCAGAAGCATCAGCATCACCTGGAGCCTGTTGGAAATGCCAAATCCCAGGTCCTGTCCCAGAACCACTGAACTCAGACTGTATTTTAACAAGATTCTCAGGCGACTCATATGCACATTAAAGTTTGGGAAGCATCATATTATAAGAAGCACATTTGAAACATTCATAAAAGAAAATTGAAAATACAGAGGTAGGCAAAAAGGTATCACACAAATACAAACAAACAAAAAAGTTACTATCAGCATTATTATCAGATGCCATAGTGTTTAAGTTTATTAACAAACAGATCAAAGAGGGAAATGAGGTGTTGATTTTAAAACTCCCAATTTATTATTTTTTTATTTGACCTCAGGTTCACAGTAGATTATTCGTAATCCTTGGCTCATGATACTTTCTTATCATTGGCCCATTCATGGCTCGCTTTTCTTTAGTTAATTGGATATTTCATTCATTATTCTTAATTACGTAATTAAAAACCCCTAGCCAAAACAAATGGTAGGAGAGTGACAATAACCTACATCTAGCCATGTGGTCCTTCTCCTAACCCACACCCATACCTTTCCCCACCTAATATAAATATCACTCTGGATTCTGTTTATCATTTCTCTGCTTTCCTTTTTACCTAGTTTCCTTCCAGTTATATGTTCTTAACTCTCTCTCTTTTTCTCTCTCTCTCTCTCTCACACACACACACACATACACACACACTCTCTCATTATTCTTAACTTTATACAAAGGTATTCACTATATGAAATCATTGGGGATTTACTTTTTCATTAATATTTAATTGCCAAGATTCATCCATTCTGCTGAGTGTCACTGTATTTGTTTTGATTGTTATTGGATATTCCACAGAGCTATTATTAATTCTTCCATTCTCCTATTGGTGTGCTTTTAGGTTTTTATACTCTTTTGATTTTGTAAACCAGTGTTGTTATGAACTTTCTTGTACATGTCTAAGCTGTAGATATGACAAGAATGTCTCTAGGGTAAATATTTTGGAGTATAAGGTATGCAACGATTTAACTTTAGAGGATGATGCCTGTTATAGGTTGCATTGTGTCCCCCAGAAAGAATGTTCAGGTTCTCACTCTCATCTGCATGAATGTGACCGCAATTTGGAAATAAGATCTTTGAAGATGTGATTAGGAAAAATGTGGCCAAAATGGTTTAGGGTGGGCCTTAATCAAATGTGACTGGTATCCTCATAAGAAGAGGAGAATTAGACACAGACAGAAGAGAAGGCCATGTGAACGTGGCGACGGGAGATAAGGCCATGTAAGATGGAGAAAGCCTCAGCCAAGGAATCCCGAGGAGTGCCAGCAACATGAGAAGCTAGAAGAGGCTATGAAGGAGTCTCCCAATGAGATTTAGAGGGAACATGGCACCACTGACCCCTGATTACAGACTTCTAGCCTCCAGAACTGTGAGAGAATAAACTCTCTTGTTTTAAGTCATTTAGTTTGTGGTACTTTGTGGTGGCAGCCCTAGGAAACTAAGACAATGCCAAACTGTTTTCCAAAGTATATATCACTTTATAAGACATGCTTCCTGTCTACATCCTTTCTAAAATTAGATATTTTCAACTTTAAAAATTGTTTGCCTATCAAATAGGAATCAAATGGTAGGTCATCACGGTCTTGAGTTGCATTTACCTTATCCTAATGATGGTCAATGTCTCTCTATATTTATATTGACTCTGTGTTCCTTTTCTGTGAGGTGGCTATTCATTACTTTCAACAATTTTTTTCTATTGGCTGTTTGTACAAAAAGCACATAATCAAACATCTGGTAGACAAATATATGTACCATGGGAACTACATGGTACAATCAAAAAATTCAATTTCATATATATGCATTTGTGTGTGGAGAGAGAAAAATTTATATCTTTAAAGAAAAGAATATAAATTTATTTCATATATCCACAGATTATTTACAAAAATCTACCAAGTAACTGCCTTAAAACAAACTTTAACACTTGTCTTATTTTGCCAGGCTGCTAAAACAAATGTAATGCAATGAGTTGGCTTAACAACAGGAGTTTATTGGCTTGTGGATTCAGAGGCTTGTGTGCTGGTTTGGAACTGCTATGTACCCCCAGAAAATGTCACGATCTTTTAATCCATTCTATTGTGGGTGGGACTTTGGTTAGGTTGTTTCAAGTGGATTGTGACCCACCCAATTCAAGGTGGGTCTTAATCTTTTACTAGAGCTCTTTATGAGAGGATAAACAGCAAAGACATTTGCAGAGAGTTTAGGGAGATGAGAAAAATGTCCCAGGAGAAATAAGCAAGGATCCACAGGAGCTGAGAGAGAAATGCACAGAGACTTTAGGAGACAGCCAGTGAAACCAGAACCAGGAGAGAAGGACCAGCAGATGTCGCCAGGTGCCTTCCCATGTGACAGAGGAACCCTGGATGCCAGCAGCCTTTCCTCAGAGAAGATATCTTCCTCTTGATGCCTTAATTTGGACATTTCCATGGCCTTAGAATTGTAAATTTGTAACCTAATAAATACCCTTTGAAAAAGCCACCCCATTTCTGGCATATTGCGTTCCGAAGCTTTACCAAACTGAAACAGCTTGCTGGTTCCCAGGGTTGCTATCTTCTGTCTGGCTAGCAATCCTTGGCTTCTCAGTCACCTGACAGTGTACAAGGAGACATCTTTTCCTTTCTCTTCCAGGTTCCATTGACTTCCAGCTCAGGCTGCTCCCTGTGGCTTCCATGCTATATCTGAACTTCATTCTGCTTATAACGGTTGTCAGAGTCCGAGGGGGCTTTACCAGTCAAAAGACCAAAGAAAACGCCTAGCATCTGCTGAAACATGAACTTTATTTAGGGCTTACTCACAGGGAGGCAGAATTTAAATGGCTTTTCTCTCCCTGGGCAGGTACTGCTTTCTCAGGGAAATTCAGAGAACAGCAAGCCCTTTTATAAGGGTTTTAGACAAAGACATTCCTAAGGGTGGGGGGAGCATAGATGCAGGGACAGGTCACTCTGACCTGAAGGGTGGTGCAGGAAGGACTAGAATAACACTTGAACAATTACATTTTGCTCTTTTTGTGAGACTAAGAGTCTCTCACTTCCTGCCTGCTTCCCGTAAAGTTACATTTGAATGTCAGTTTACCCTTTTTCTCCTTACTGACTTACAAAAACAATAGGTTAAACATTTAGCTGCCTTGGTCACGCAGACAGCTGTACACTAAAGATCTGCAGGCCTGTTTTGCTCAGGCCATGGCTTGCCACAATGGTTTCCAGAAATCCAGACTAAATCTCAACCTGGTTCATTTGGGTCACACTTTAAGTGAAGTGACATCTTCAAGTGATCTTATTTACAATGGATCCACACCCACAGGCTTGGATTAAGAATATGTTTTCTGGGGTACATAATTCAATCCACCACAACAATTTTTGGAGGAGAGGTTTTATAGGACACACTTGTTTCAATAAAATTAGACATAAAGGAAACATGTCATAAAATTCCTAATTCATTAGAAATTTTCAGCAAAGCTGCCCTACAAATCCATTGATCCAAAAGGAAGTAAAAACTGAAATTATAATTTCTAGAAAGAAATTAAGGGTATATTTCATATTATAGCCCATAAAAAATAGTTAAATCTCTATTCAGCAGAAAATTTCAGCAAATTTTATTTTAAATTTTATGTAAATTTTTATTTAAATATGAAAATTTCTATTTTGAGAAAATTAAACACCAAAAACTCATTACTTGGTACTCAGTTAAGAACTTTAAAAAGAAACAAAGTGATTCAAAAGAAAATAGGAGAAAATAAAAATAAATGCCAAAATTAATTAATCTAAAAGAAATTAGAAAAGATTCATAACTCCAAAACTGTTTATTTGAATAACTATCTTTATAAGATAGGCTCCTTTTTTAAGAGAAAAAATATAAGAATTGGAAAAAAAAAAAGGAGACATAGCCACAGATAAGGAAAATATTTTGAAAATTTAAAAAGAACACAACATGCAGTTCTTTGGAACCAAGTGTGAAAACCTAGAGGAAATATAAAATTTACTAGTAAAATATAAATTAATTAAAAATGACCAGAGAAGAAACAGAATATTGTATAAGTCCAGACACCATAGAAAACATTGGTAAAATGCTTAAGGTTCTATTATTTATTTCTCAGGATTGTTTAAACTATTTTAAACATTAGAAAAAATACGTAAAGTTTTCCAATTAATTTATGGAAAAATATAACTTTATGGTTAAAATCTGAAAACAATACAGAAACCAAAATCTAAATATATTGTGGCAAAGTGTTAGAATTTCATGAAGAATCCAGTCAAAAGAAAAGGAGGGGGGGAGCAAACATCAAGAATAATAACAGCAACCAAAACACCATAATAGGGAACAAAGAAACAAAATGTTGACTACAAAAGATAAAAACAAGTATGACCCTGGTTTTCTTCTTTTAATATGAAACGAGAGAAGGTGATAGATCAAGTATTACTGAGTATGAAAGAAATAGCTATAACTCAATGATTCTATAGTCAGTGAAGTTGTAATTCAAATGTTAAAAAAAATTTCCTTAAATATATAACTAAGAAAAGATATATTTATGTACCATTCCTGAAAATGTTTTTTTTTAAATTAATGTGCTGTTAATTGAGGAATGAATCAACATAAAAGATAAAAACGAGAAAGCTGTGAGTTTATGCTGATCTACGTGATTATTGAAAATGTGTTTTAAAAAGGGTGTGAGAAGAGAAAATTTCTCATGTAATAAAAAAAAAATCTAAAAGGGACAAAAGAAAAGGATGCAAACTTCACTTTTTTTAAGTCATGAAGTTGTCAATTTTAACAACTGTGGGTGATATAATACTGAAGTAACAAAGATTTAGTCTTTGGGCTTCTCTTTTTGATTTTTGATGATCTCATCCAATCTCACAGCTCTAAATTGCATCAGTTGACTGTTGATTTCTAAATTTATATGTCTATCCCTGATCTCTCCCTGATCTCTAGACTCATATATCCTATTATCTAATCTACATCACCACACAGATAGCTAATAGGCACATGTTCTGGTTTGCTAGAGCTACTGTTATGCAAAATAACAGAAATGGATTGGCTTTTATAAAGGGGATTTATTGGGTTACAAATTTACACTTCTAAGGCCATAAAAGTGTCCAAACTAAGGCATCAACAAGGGGATACCTTCACTGAAGGAAAGCCAGTGATGTCTGGCACACCTCTGACAGCTGGGAAGTCACTGCTGGTCTTTTGCTCCTGGGTTGTGTTTCAAAATGGCTTTCTCCAAAATGTCTCTGGGCATCTGTCTTGGTTCCTCTCTCGCAGCTACTGTGTGTTCTTGCTTCTTTCTCCCAGGGCATTTCTAAGTGCCTGGGGGTCCTCTCTTAGCTTCTCCTGGCAAACTCTGGGCTTCATCTCTTAGCTTAGCATTTCTAAATGCTCTTTTGTCCCCATCTCCAAGCATCTCTAAGCATCTCGGTCTGCTCTGGCTCTGGAGCTCTCTTAAATACTCCAGCGAACTAATCAAGACCCACCTTGAATGGTCGGGGCTCACACCTCCATGGAAATAATTTAATCAGAGGATCCACACTAATCAACAGACTAATCAGTATGCCCTCACAAGATTGCATTAAGGAATATGGCTTTTCTGGGGGATATAATATATCCAAACCAGCATAGCATCTCAAATAAACATAATAAAACAAGACTCAAGTTTCCTCATCTGCGATCTTCTGTCCCAGTTTCTCTTCTTCTCAATAAGTGATACCATCATTCATACAGTTTCTCAAACCAAAGAATGTTTGCATGCTGGTTGACTCCTTTCTGTCACACTTCACCTACAATTCATTAGCAAATCCTGGTAGCTCTCCATCAGAATATATCCAGAATCTAACCACCCGACACTATGGGAGGGAGGGATGGAGGGAGGAAGGAAGGAAGGGAGGGAGGAAGGGAGGGAGAGAAGAAGGAAGGAGCACACCATGGCATGGTGGAGGCCTAAGGGATCCACCAATTCAGTAAGTCTTCCCAGGGTGGTGCAGGATCCTGGAGGGTGATGGGCCAACAGAGGTGCTGACCTCCCTCTGGCCCCATGAGGACAAGTGAAATGTAAGCAGACTTCCGGTTAACAGGGATGAATTGATACAGTGGATAAGGGCTGAGAAGAGAGAGGTGGGTTCCAAGAAGAGCAGGGAAACTATACCCTGGCTCCTGACTGCCTGCAAGCTCCCCTGCCAGTCACCAACTCCCACAGTGTTTCAAGGGTCACAAACAACTCCAGAGGAGAGTCAGGGGCTGTTCTAGTTTCCTTGTCTGTCTCCTCCAGTCCAGGCTGGCAGCGGCTCCGTCTATAAAGATCTTGCAAACATTCTGTTGGCTTCGCATGAAGCACACAGGGGTCAAAGCCATCAGACAATAGGACTTTCCACAAATCCTTTCTGCTTAACTCCTTCTCCAGTCTTGGCGTCTTCTGAAATGGTGGCTGGTTTCCATATTTGGTTGCAGCCTCACGTTGGGCTGTAACTTCTAGGGTTTCCCCCCCTGGAAGCCCAGAGTTTTTCAAGCCATCAATTTCTGGTTTCTTTGAAACCAAGAGTTCATTTCTCAGCTTATCTCTGTCCTCTCACATTTTACTATAAGCTGCAAGTAAAAGCCAGGCTACTTCTTCTATATTTTGCTTGGAGATCTTACTAGCTAAATATTCCAGGTTGTCGCTTTCAAATTCTGCCTTCCATGCAACACCAGAACTCAAATTTGCCAAATTCTCTGCCACTTTAAAACAAGGATCACCTTTCTTCCAGTTCACAGCAACACAGTCATCATTTCTGCTCAAGTCCTCATCAAAAGTATTTTTAGAGTCCATATTTCCACAGTCTCTTTGTAGCAGTTTAGACCTTTTCTATCAAGCTCTTCAGAACTCTACCAGAATCTTCCCCTTATCCATTTAAAAAGCCACTCCAACATGTTTGGTATTTGCAAACTCAGCAGCAAAAGCACCCTAGTCTCGATACCAAACTCTGTTTTAGTTTGCTAATGCTGCCAGAAAGCAAAACACCAGAGATGGATTGGCTTTTATAAAAGGGGGTTTATTTGGTTACACAGTTACAGTCTTAAGGCCATAAAGTGTCCAAGGTAACACATCAGCAATCAGGTACCTTCACTGGAGGATGGCCAATGGTGTCTGGAAAACCTCTGTTAGCTGGGAAGGCACGTGGCTAGCATCTGATCCAAAGTTCTGGTTTCAAATTGGCTTTCTCCCAGGACATTCCTCTCTAGGCTGCAGTTTCTCAAAAATGTCACTCTTAGTTGCACTTGGGATATTTGTCCTCTCTCAGCTTCTCTGGAGCAAGAATCTGCTTTCAACAGCCATCTTCAAACTCTCTCTCATCTGCAGCTCCTGTGCTTTCTTCAAAGTGTCCCACTTGGCTGTAGCTCCTCTTCAAAATGTCACTCACAGCTGCACTGAATTCCTTCTGTTTGTCAGCACATTTATATGGCTCCACTGATCAAGGTCCACCCTGAATGGGTGGGGCCATGCCTCCATGGAAATTATCTCATCAGAGTTATCACCTACAGTTGGGTGGGGCACATTCCATGGAAACACTCAAAGAATCACAATCTGATCAACACTGATGACGTCTGCCCACACAAGATTACATCAAAGATAATGGCGTTTGGGGGACACAATATATTCAAACTGGCACAGGGGCCCCTGTGCAGGGAGCGACACCTGGTCCTGGCTGTTGGTGGGCCCAGGTGAGACCTGTTTTCACTCAACACAAAACTACCTGTGGCGTTGCTGAAAACCAAACTGTTGAAATGAGGTCTTTTTCTGAGTGTGAAAGATGGAAGTGAAAAGACAGATGTGGGCAGAAGCCAGAGGAGGGACGCGTGACTTGGTTGGTGCATCAGCTCAATAAGAGGGGCATTGCAGACTCAGATGTCTAGGGCCAAGTGGCACAGTCTGGGAAAGTTAACTACTGACCCTCTGCTACAATGCATTTTTTAATTCAATTTTATTGAGATACATTCACATACCACACAGTCATCCAAAGTGTACAACCAATTGTTCACAGTACCATTATTTATTTGTGCATTCATCACCCCAATCTGTTTTTTGAACATTTTCCTTGTATCAGAAAAAGTGAAAATAAGAATAAAAAATAAAAGTAAAAAAGAACACCCAAATCATTCCCCCCCAACCCTATTTTTCATTTAGTTTTTTGTCCCCATTTTTCTACTCATCCATCCATATACTGGATAAAGGGAGTGTGATCCACAAGGCTTTCACAATCACACTGTCACCCCTTGTAAGCTACATAGTTGTACCATCAACTTCAAGAGTCAAGGCTACTGGGTTGCAGTTTGATAGTTTCAGGTATTTACTTCTAGCTATTCCAAGGCATTAAAACCCAAAAAGGGTTATCTATGTAGTTCATAAGAATGTCCACCAGAGTGACCTCTCGACTCCATTTGAAATCTCTCAGCCACTGAAGCTTTATTTTGTTTCATTTCGCATCCCCCTTTTGGTCAAGAAGATGTTCTCAATCCTACGATGTTGGGTTCAGATTCATCCCAGGGAGTCATATCCCACGTATAATGCATTTTTGCCAATATCAAACAGAACAACCCTGATGCCAGTGTTAGTCTGGGTTGCTGGGAGCCTGAGGGTAGTATTCCCAACTGCGGGAGAGTTCCTAAAAAGTAAAATCCTATGGAAAAACATCCATGAGACTATAACTGCCCTGAGGGTGAAGACAATCGACACATGGCTATGCAACCCCACCCTGGAGCAGGGCATGGATGAAATGCTGTCTGCAGCATTGGAGGCCTTCATGAAACAGGGGCCTCCCCAACTGAAGACCCCCTTGTTCCTTTTATTGCCTCCTGGGATGATGGTGGGGAAAGTGGTCGAAAAATTCCAACACAATGTCCTGTTCTGGGGTGGAAATAGAGAGGAAGTGTCGACCGTCTTCACTGAGGCAGGCCCAGAGGGAAAGAGCCACCCTGCTGAAATGTCATGAAGGGAATGCAAAGGCCAGGAGAAAGACAAAGGAAGGGGAAGGGCCCACCACCAGGCACTGTGGCCTTGGTTACTGAAGCAGGGGGAATTGATGGAATTCTTACGGAAGAACTCTGCCAGTGCTCCAAGTTAGGGGTTAAGCCCTGGTATAAGCCATAAAGGCACAGGAGTAAGAGGTCTCACAGTCTAGAAAGATTTAGAATCCCTTGTTGCTCTCCTCCAAATCCCTGAACACAATTGTCCAAGAAGGGAAGCAGCAGTTGATAAGACCTCCCTGTACCTCCACCAGGACAGTAACGTGATACGTGGGGCAGGGAAGATGATCTGCCTCACCTCCAATCTTACTCCCTTTAAAAAGAATGATTAGCGATAGGGCCAAGGTCTCTGGGCCTCCACTGGGGAATGTCTGCCCTATGTCCCTGTTCAAGTGGAAGAGGAAAGGGAGGCATTCTGACCTTCAAGAGGCCCCTAGATGCAGGTGCCCAAGTTTCAGTAGCCCTGAGCTCCCATAGGGGCAAGAGCAAACTGGGACATTGGGGGACTTGGGGGCAGATGCAATGACCCATGACAGGCCAAGTGTGCATGCAATTGTGGGTGGGGCCCTTTGGGTCATTTTGGGCACCAGCGATCATGGTTTATGGTCCAGGCCCCACCAGGGCCAACAAATTCCAACCTGGAGGTGATGCTATCCTTTTGTGGGACTCCACAAGAATGGAGAAAGGGGTGACAGAACACCAAAGCAGTAGGGTTCTGCTGGTTATGCCTGGGACTCCCAATCCTTCAGTACAAATGGGTGACACGTACTGACTATGCAAAATTTGTTCAGGATGTGACTTCCCTACCTATACTGAGGGGGGGTGGTTAAAAGCCTGGCAGAATTTGTGACCTTGGGGTTTGGACAGACAGCTTGAATGACAATACCTAGGCAATCCACACCTCAAGTTGTTGGGCAAGAGCACTTTGCCCTGGGAGGTAAAGAGGTATGGGTCAGTAATGTTTTCTCTTTTCCCCCATCCCAGGCTATCTCCATGATGGACAACCCCATCATCCACATGCCCCAATAATATAAACTTTTGCTAGAGCTACCAACCAGACCAGCTGCTGGCTCTGTCAGCATTTGAATCGAGATAATGAGCCACCTCTGCACATCATTCCAGCCAGCCTGTCAACATGGTGGACAACACCAGCCTACCAGATGTATGACCCAGTGTGGAATGGAAACCACTCTACAGTCAAGTATGATTGACTCCACTACACATAGGAGACATGTTCCAAAGCCCAAGTGCTCCTCATAGGGAGTGCCCAACCTTGGAGAAGAACTTCTCCCTCTATATCAAAACATAAACAGCATTGGGCCCTACCTGGGAGAAGTTCCTAATGACTAGTGTAACCAAAGTGTGGTTTGATTTTGAGGAGGGTACTCTTGAGCCTGAATTTAATGTTACTATGAGTAAAAACACTATTGCAGTATATGGCAAGGCAGCCCAATGTACAATGACTGGTGCCTATAGCTGGTGCACTGAGGAATCTAGCATGTGCAGTACTGCTGGGGAGTGGATCCCCACAAGTGCTCCCCTAGGGCTGGAACACCACACGGTTGGTTGGGTGGACCTTAAGTCTGGGCTACCTGGCCTGGCAATGGCAGCACCCTATTTAGCTGCACTGACAGGAGGGAGGGCCTTCTATAGCACCTACATTGAGATGTGTACTGTTCAAACAAGGTGGGTGGATGAACTTTTGCTGAATGTCACTGGTATTGGCAATGCACTGATGCCCAGCTAACTAAAGAGGAAGATAGAGATACTTGTTTATTACCTACCTGGCAGGTCAAGGAGACTACACTAACCCTAACGTTAACAGAAGCTGGGCTCTTTATTATATGTGGGGATCATTTGTATAAGGCCCTTCCCCAACAATGGTGGGGGCAAAGTGGGTTAAGTATGTGGTTTCCAGTGTAACACTTGGAATAGAAACATAACATCCCCTAAAATCCCCAACCTGGGCTCTTTTGCATATCACAGCTGTTACACAATAGACAACCCCCTCTTGCAGTGCAGCAGTGCCTTTACCAGGTGGTCCGTATCCTGATTCTTGAATCAGAGTATATCAACTGGAAAAGGCTATATATAAAATGTCTAGTGTTATAGAAAGGAGATTTAATTCTACACTTGATTTGTAGGGACTACCCCAACGTGAGGTAGATAGCACGATGGCCATTGCCCTCCAAAACCACAGAGTGCTGGACTATTTTGATGGTGCATGGGCTATGTTAGGAGAGAGATGTTGCTTTACATAAATGAATCTGGACATACTGTGAGTAACATAGAGGACAGAAAAAATGCAGTCCAAGTCCTCCACAAGACTGGGGAAATACAGCCCTTTGACCTATTCAGCTGTTTGGGCCTCCTCCAAGCAGTCCTGACCACCCTGCTGGGGGTGATACTATTAGTTGTCCACCTCAAATGTTGCCTAAAGATTTTACAAAAATGGTGCACGCACATGACATCTGTCAGAGGTGTTTACTATGCCCCAAACATGCAGCTCACCAACCGAAATGGATGATGTGCTTACTGAGATATTTAATTTGTCTATTGGGGTCCTAGGAAATATCAGGGAGTGGACTGTGGTAGTGACCAGTCATAGCACAGCCTGCTATGGGACCCACAAATATATGATGTGCTCAGGACCAGGTGTATTGACCTGGTGGGATAAAACAATCCCCTAGTAAATGAGAGGATTGCAGCACATTCCTTCCTCTATTGTCCCTAGTATATGTAAATATTCACTGGACACAGTCTGACTCTGGTGGGCATGTTTTATGACATCCAGATCACACCCTAGTAGTGTATCTGTCTTTGGTCAGGAGGGACCTGGGTTCTTCTACTATGACACACAAACATAAGAGAGGGATGCTGTGCATAGAACATTTCCCTGCATTAACCGTGCATTGAGACCCTCTGGCTATGGGGAACTGGCATTCACTAGTGAAGCTGACCTCGCTCTGTCTCTTTCCTTTGTGAATAAAACATTTTTCCATCAGAGACTGTGCGGAACATGCTTTTGCTGGCTATCCGACACCTATATTGGAATGGGTTGACATCTCTTTAGGTGTCTCTCCTTCCTACAGACAGTCTAGAGCAGACAGATGCTATGGCTCTATTTATGAGCAAGACAGACAAGTTCTCATTCTTATAGAGTTTACAGTCCATCAAGGAAAACAGCCATTAATCAAATCATTACACAAATAACTATTTAATTGTTGTTACAATCAGTGCTACACAAGAAAAGCACAGTATGCTCTGAGAATGTCTAATGTGGACCTCATCTATTGTCTATATGGTTTCCCTGATGAAATGATATCTAACTTGTGAACCAGAAGAATGAGTAGGGATTATCCAGATGCAGGATGAGGAAAAGTACTCTGGGAAAAAGGAAGAGATTGTGTGATGTCCTGCAGCAGGAAGGAACTTGGTCTGTCCTGGGAATTAATTAAAGTTCTATGGTGCACAGTGAGGGGTCACAGTGTCAAGAGGTTGGTAGAGGCCAAATTGCAGGAGTTCATAGGCTGTCCTAAGGATCTGGGATTTGTTCTAAGAGCAATGGGAAACTATTGAGGAGTTTCAAGCAAGAATTCTCAAAACCCTTAAAATTCTAATATGAATTGTACATCTCTGAGATGTATTTCCTAAATTTATCTCATTATGAAAACTATTTTCTGTAGAGCTTCTCACTGGGACTACTATTTTATAGAATATATTTTGAGAAATGCTACACCAGAGAGGAAAAATAGTGATCAAGGAAAACACAATTTTATGTAGAAAAAGGAGAAGAAGGCAAGGAACCATAAAAAATGTGAGACTTTATAGATCAATTGGGCCCATAAATAAAGATAGATAGATAGATAGATAGATAGATAGGTTACATTCTATTGTTATAGGGCAAAGATTCCACATATTGGTTCCAAAGCCAAATCCATCTGTGTGCTGTCTATAAAGATAAATTAATGACTTAGTCTTTCCACGTCCAGATATTTATACAAGAGGAATGAAAACATATGCCCACAAAAATACTTGCATGCAAAAGTTCATAGTAGGTTTATTTGTAATAGTGAAAACTGAAAATAATCCAAATGTCCATTAAAAAGTGAATTGATAATCAAACTGTGGTATAGCCATACAATAGAATGCCACACAACAATAAATAGCAATGAACTACTGACACGTGGAGAAACTTGGATGAAACTTGAAATGGTTTTGATGAATGAAAGAAGTCAAATGCAAAATAGTATGTGTTATTACATTTATAGAAAATTCTAGAAAATGCAAAGTAATCTATAGGGACAGAAAAAAGATCAGTGGTTGCCTGGAATTAAGGTGGAGGAAGGAATGAATTATTGAGGGCTGAGGAAACTTTTGAGAGGGATAAAATGTTCTCTATCATGGCTGTGGTCATGGTTTCATAGGTATATACATCTGTCAATACCCAGTTAAATGGAATTAAAAAAAAAACCCAACTTCATCTAACTGTATGCTTTAAATGGGAACAGCTTTTTTTTTTTTTTAATCTAAGATTTATCTCATTACAATTATTAAAAATTGAAAGGGAAAAAAAGAGAAATCTAAATCAGGGACCATGTGAACTTGGCACTTCATACAGTGCCTAGCATATAGTAGATGCTCAATAAATAAGAATATAAATAACTTGGTGTTCTAGTTTGCTAACGCTGCTGGAATGCAAAACACCAGATTATAAAGGGGGTTTATTTGATTACACAGTTACAGTCTTAAGGCCATAAAGTGTCCAAGGATTTGCATCAACAATTGGGTACCTTCACTGGAGGATGGCCAGTGGTGTCCAGAAAACCTCTGTTAGCTGGGAAGGCACATGGCTGGTGCCTGCTCCAAGTTCTAGCTTCAAAATAGCTTTCTCCCAGGACATTCCTCTCTAGGTCGCAGCTCCTTTTCAAAATGTCACTCTCAGTTGCTCTTGGGGCATTTGTCCTCTCTTAGCTTCTCTGGAGCAAGAGTCTGCTCTCAACAGCCATCTTCAAACTGTCTCTCATCTGTAGCTTCTGTGTGTTCTTCCAAGTGTCCCTCTCTGCTGTAGCAAGCTGGCTCCTTCTGTCTGAGCTAATATACTGCTCCAGTAATCAATTGCTGATTCCCATCTAATCAGCACTAAAATGTCTGCCCCACAAGATTGCATCAAAGAACATGGCTTTTTTGGGGGGACATAATACATTCAAACTGGCACACATGGTTAACACAAATAATACATTTGTTTTAATGGATATATAGAACTTTGTGTCTAACTGAAGGAAAATACATATTTTTGTACTTAGTCACAAAGGAAGTAGACTTTAAAAACCTCTTAAGAATGCAATAAAACCGTAAAATAACAATAAGCAATAAACAGTATGCAATTACAAAAGTGTAAAACTTTAAAAAGAAATGTAAACACTCATTTCAAAGAGGAAGTACAGACTGAAAAGAGGGGGAAACAAAAATTTTCAAATTCTGGAGAGAGAAAGGCATTTTAACAAGTACATTTAAAAGAAAAGAATTCCAAGTAAATATATAAATAAATATATATATAGTATACTAATTAATTCAAAAACCCTAGATGAAATGGACATATTTTTACAAAAACCTAAATTATCAAAATTTATTCAAGGTAAGATAGGAAATGTGAATAGATGAATAATAGAGGATCTTGCAAAGATTTTCAAAGATTTACATTAGAAAAGCTACAAGGAAGCTGATTTTATGGAGAATTCAATCAGACCATCAAGGAATCCATAATACCAATGCTATTCAAACCATTCCAGAGATTAGAAAAAGACAGAACACTTCTCAAATTATTTTGTAAATCTAGCCTCTCCCTCATTCAAAAACCTAATAAACACACAGAATCGAAATTAAAACTCAATATCGTTTATGAATTTAGATACAAAAATTTCAAATAAAGCACTTGCAAAAAGAGTCATGCAATGCATGTCAATCATGACAAATTTGGATTTATTCTAAAGTTAGGCTTGATCAAAAGTAGCAACAAAGGATATTACTTGTGTTATTTTTCTTAAATTACTTTTTAAAAATTCAAAACTATTGTTCAACAGTTTTTCTCCTTTAATCTATTCATGTCATTTAAAGGAGAAAACCCTTTGAATGATAATTGGAAAGAAAAAGGTATTTAATAAAAATCAAAAGCCATTCATCATAAAAACTCTCAGTGAAATGGGAATAGAATGAAAATGCCTAAAACTAATAAAAGCAAGTAACAGAAATCAACAAGAAACATAAAATTACATTGTATAAAAGAGGATATATTTTCTTGAAGCCAGAAACAAGAGAAATGCCTACTGTCATTTCTAGTTAAAACAGAATTCTAGAATTTGTAACCACTAAAACAAAACAAGAGAAAAATGATATTTATATAGGAACAAAATTAGCATTATTTATATAATATAATTGAATAATATATAAAATCCAAGATATTCAACCAAAATAAAATCAACTACTAGAACTACTAGGAGAATTTAGTAAGTGGCTGGATACAAGATTAATGTTAAACGGCTTTCTTTGAGACCATCATATGGAAATTATAATTCAAAAGGATGCTCCATTCATACATATCAGCAGAAGTATAAAGTCCCCAGAAATAAATACATAAAGAAATATGTAAGACTTGTGAAGAAATGAACACATGATCTTGCAACATTTTCGTAATTCGGTTATTTATGCTTAGATCTTTTGGCATTTATTTTTACGCAACGTAAAAGACAAAAATCGAGCTTTTGTCTCCCCAAGAAAGGTAAGTGGCCTGTGGTAGCCACACTTCCCATTCCTCATCATTTTGAAGCATAACATTCATCATATAATTCTTATATCTTTGAGTATTTTCTCTAGAGTATCTACATATTCCACTGATATATGTGTATATTTCTGAGCTGATATTTTTGGAGAACAAAGATTTACTAGAGGATTCCAATTTACTGGTTGATAACCCTTATTGTAAAACATAAAAGAAAAATTATCAGGGTATCATTAAATAGACTTCAGAATTTTGGAGCCAGGTGGTCTTTTTCCATTTGAGAAATCCTGTATGTATGATTCCAAGAAAAGTGGACTCCACTGTCAGCATGTTTCCACAACCCCACCCCCACCAATCTTGTTTTTAAAACTCTTATTAAATGTAATGAGAAGTTGATCTTAACAGAAAGTTCCCACCTTCTCTGCTCACTGACCTAGTTTGGAGCCCAGCAAGTTATTGCTCAGCTTTTAAAAAACTGGTGACTCTCTCTAGAGGGTTTTTAAACACTGTGCCAGGTGCTGCACATTCCTGCAAAGGCATGGCTCAGCATTTCCAGGCTATTTCAACTCTTTCCTAGGCTGAAGCTAGCAGTTCTGTCAGTCTGTCCCCAAGGTAGCTAGCGGTCCCACAGGAAAGAAAAGCATCTTGCCTATTTAATTTTGACTTGCTTTAGAAAGCACATATGCACAAATTTTAGTAAGCGCCTATGAGAAATCATTTGTTAACCTAGTAACTATTTCATTGTGCAAATCTACATGGGTGTCATCTTTCCTGTTTTGAAGAAGATATAACCGCCCACAGAAAGACAGCATGAAGTTTAGAAAGTCTCCCTTTTAATGAATCTGATCAGAATATTTTCAAATTTTGACCAGGGATTTTGAAACACCAGTTTGTAATATCGTTATGTTAACAAAACAGCTTTGTATTATTTTCAAAGGGTCCAGTGTATAAGTAAGACCATGAAAGTTGTATATGGGTCTTGTCATCAGTAAATAAATGTAGGTTTTTTCCAGAACTATTTTTCAAAGAAGAGTTGGATGGGCCATCAACAATTTTTCTTCTAGGGAGGGGGTGTAGGGACCACCAGAGTATTCTTGGTCAAATTCCAGTTCTGCGGAGTAGGACTGAAAAGTATTGTGAATGATTTTCTACCTCAGGTGATCCAAGATCGTAGTTATGTGGGGAGTAATGGAACCCAGTGATATTTGTTTTCAATCATAATTGTGCACCAGAGACCTGACATAGATAGATAACTGGCTCTGGGTAAAATAAATTGACAAACTAAAATGATCTAATTTAACTAGCCTGGTTATTTTATAATATCTGATTGGAGGAGGGAGGGAGAAACATATATATATATATGATATACAGCCTATCAGACTTTGGCCATCAAAATATTGGCACCAATCTGAGAGCAGAGAAATCTGTTGGACAAATATTTACAGAATTCATATTACATGCTAGGAACCATGTTAAGTGCGGGAGCTATAAGGATATTGTTCCAACCATAGATATTTACAATCTAGTGGAAATGACAGATGGACTTGTAAAGAGATCATCTCTCTGCACTGTGGTAACTGACAAGTTAGGACCAAAAAAAGAATTTTTTTTTTTTGCAAAAACTGTGATGGACAAAGTGAAGTAGCAATGTTCAAAGGAAAGAGCCAGACTCTGGAAACCAGGACCCCTGTGAATAAGCACAGGCAAGATAGTGAACTGTTACAAGCCCCAGTTTTCCCATCTGTAAAGAGGTAACTATGGTAACTTAACTTGAAAAATTTTGGTGAGGATTGAAATGTGGTACTGTATATGATGTGTTTGCCTCTTCCTCATGATTAAATAAATAGCAGCTATTGGTATCATACATTATTAATATACAGAACATATACAAATACGTGACTAACAAAAAAGCAAAAGAAAATGGACAATGTACATGAAGAGACTACTTGCAAAAAAAGTAAATACAAATGGCTAAGAAAGTATGAATGTTGGTCCAACTTCGCTCATAAAAAAATTAAAAATAGAATGAGATGCATTTCCTGATCATCAAATTTACAATTTATTTAGAAGTAATGCTCAACAGTAGTGAGGTTGTGGAGAGAGGAAGACCTTGGCTAGCACCAGAGATGGTGTAGGTAGTTGTAATCTTTCTGGAAAAGAATTTGTCAATGTATATCAAGGTTTTTCAGTGTGTATCAAGGACCTTCAAGATGTTCATCATACACTTAGACCCACTTCTAGCTTAAAGATGCCCATTACACTGCTCTCTATAATTATTAAAAATTTAAGAACAAACTAGTTATAGGATAATAGAAAATGATAAAATTTTATGCTACATCCATGGACAGACTATTATGCAGTGTAAATGTAATGCTTGGTAAGAATATTTTTTAATAATATGGTTATGATTAGAACATGAAGGGGAAGGCAGGATACAAACTTGTTATAATTGATCTAATCTCTACTATGTAAAAATATATATGTATGAGTTAGCTATTGCTGCATGACAAACCACTCCCAAAACATAGTAGTTTTAAACTACCATTTATTTAGCTCATAATTCTGCAGGTAATTTAGGCTGGACTTTGTTGGGTAGTTCTTCTCATCCAGGTTTATTTGAGCTGGGTTTTTTTTGGTCATCTTTGATTATCAGGCAGGTCAATTGAGGCTGACTGGTCTAGGATGCTCTCAGCTGGGATGACTCATCTATTCTCCACATGATGTTTTATTGTTCATCAGCCTCACTCAGGGTTATTCTAATGGTGTATCAGGGTTCCAAGAAAGAGAGAGTATGAGACTGACACTATCACTTCTGCCACATTTTATTTTCCAAATCAAGTCACAAGGTCAATCCAGATTCAAAGGAGAGAAAGTAGACACCACTTTTGATCAAAGTCTCAAGATCACATCGCAAATGATGATGCAGGGGGTGGAGAATTGGGGCCATTTTAATAATTAACCTATCACAGTGTACATAGAAAAAAATTTTGGCAGGTAATGGACCAAAATATTAACATTGTACTTCTGAAAAGTAGAATTACTAGTGATTTTCAGTTTTTTATACTTTTCCGTTTTCCAGTTTTCTACAAACAAACTTAACATTTATAGGCAGATAAAAATGAATATTTAAAAGTGTATTTCTAGTGTACACATCTAGTGATACAGAAACATCAAAGTACTTGTGTGATCAGAGAGGAAAGACACTTGGCACATTCTGGGGTAGGAGAGAGAGAAGTCTTCCTACCATGGGAAATGTGAGGGGAGTGTTGAGAAAAACTTGAGGAGGATTTGCTCAAGCAAAGGAAGGCAAAGGAATTCTAGATCAGACACTGGGTATGTGGGAAACAACATGCTGTTTAGTAAAAACAAGGTAAGGGTGACCCAGACAGGAGCTGTGAGAGAATGCAGAATGGATCAAGGAGAGAAACCCTGTGCAATTTGAGGGATGAGTACAGAAAGTGTGTGTGTGTGTGTGTGTGTGTGTGGCAGGGTGTGTGTGTGTGTGTGTGTGTCAGTGCAGGGAGGGGCTTCTATTTTACTAACAGCAAGTGAGCTATGAAGGTGTAAACCCAGTCCTTACAAACTCAGCGCTTCACAGTTTTGAAAGGGTATCTCCTCTTTTAAGGTTAAAAAATGTTAAATTATGGTCGTATGAGCACTCCTGCTAAAGAAGTGAGTTTGCTTTCAGCTCAGATCAAAACTCCTGGAGAACTAAGGAGCAAAAGCAAAAGGTCGACAATCTATTTTCTCAGCAAACTCTCCCCTTTTTTGAAGCATAGAGAATCTGAACAACTCCCTTGCTATGGAAGAGTTCTAGAGCACTGTTAATCAACACCTGCTGATTAAATTTTGGGCTATAAAATTGCAATATAGCTGTCAGTGCTGGCAACGTAGTCTACGTTATGTGTTTTCCAATGAAGTGCTTAATTAAAATGAATGTCTAGATATTTAAATTCCTTGAACCAATCAATCAGCTGGTTGTATATGACTTATCAAGGGGCCCCTCTTGTTCCGGGTGTGTTTTGGTGTGGAATGTAGACTGTGACCCCTAAACTCAGGGGAGTTAACCTATCCTCCTGAGAATTGAGTTTACAGCCTCAGGAGCACCTGATTTTTATCAAAGGAGATAAATGTGGCAAAAACACAACAAACTGCTAAACCAACAGAGACATGAGCAACGAAAAATCAGGTATGGAAATCCAGCCACCAACTTCTCAAATGCCTCCTCTCACAGTGGATTCTTACTTCTTGTTCCTGCTTAAGAAATCTAAGTAACAAAGTTTATGTTGCCTGTGAAAACCAATGGCACTTAGTTAGAGCTCAATGAATATTCATTGACTTCATTTACTAACTTTCAGTGGTTTTATGCGATTTTGGAAACAAAGAATTGAGTGAATGGGTATTTTATTTTAATGATGAATGAATTTTAATTAGGGTTGCTAGATTTAGAAAATAAAAATACAGGATGCACAAATTTGAATTTCAGATAAATCATGAATATAAGTATAGGACATACTTATACTAAAAAATATTCTTTAAAAGAAACTCAAACTTGACTGGGCGTCCTATTATCTGCAATCCTAATTTGAATGCTTTGCTAGGATGGCTAAGGCCCTTCTTTAGAGGCACTGCTGGACCAACACGCACACGGGAACACAGAGCTGAGGCATCTGAATTGAGCAGTTAATGCAGAACACAGGCTCAGGCAGAACCCCTGCTCCCCTTAGACCCAGCTGGGTTCCCTTTCATCAGAACACCCTGGTATGCTTTGGTTGTACAAATCATTTGATGAATTTCATTATCTTCCAAATGATTCCATGGAATTTTATGTAGCATATCCAGAGAGAAATAAGCTCGTTTAAGCAAAATCACCTAAATTGCTAATTAGAGAGCCAACGTTTTGACTGTTAAAGTCACGGTAGCAGCTACCGGGTCCAAATACACGATGATATTGGAGCTTAAAAAATATTAATACTCTATAAAAACACAAAAGTATTAACTGCAAATGAAAATATTCACTTTAAGGCATATGATTAACATAGGAACAACTCCCTGCATATACATCAGCTCAAGAGCCCGTGAAATAGGATTTGGACACTCACCCTCATTCCCTTCCTCAATAATGATTAGGAAAAAAAAATCATTTAGCTTGGTGTAGCCAAGAGAAAACAAACAAACAAACAAACAAACAAAAAAACTCTGGTACTAGTGACCTCCACATTTCTCTTCCTTTGGTTCTAATGTTGGAAATTCCGCTACATAAGCCACTCTCCTCTTGTCCGGCGCTAGTCTTTCTGCGACGGTCCTTCTGCATATCAAAGCCCTTATTACTATGTGAAGATTATTCTCACTATGTGTCTGCAATTGCTCAATATTTGTTCTCAGTTTTAAGACCTGAGTGTTTTCCAAGGGTACCCCTAAGGATGTCTGCTCCTTCCCATACACTCTGCCAAATGTGTGCTAATTACTTGCCACCCTAGGAATAGCTTCTCTATTTGTCTGCTTAGTGCTGCAGCTCGGCTTTCTCATCAGAGTCCCCTGTAAGTCACCATTCTGCCCCACTGGACTGTCAACATGGTGGGTGACAGGAGGGTATGTATCCTCTCTCCTCGGAAGAAGTGCTGTTTTCTCTTTGGGGTCTGATCTGAAAATAAATTCCGTATAGAGAAAAAAATTAATTTCACTCATTCACCCATTCTTCCACAAATTATTACTACTGAGAATGTGCAGGCCCTATACTAGGCCCTGGGAATCTAACTGTGAACAAACATCTGTGGCCCCTATAGTTTAGTGTAGAAAGCAGTTATTCAATAATTTCAATGAAGAATATTAAATGTTTTTGATAGGCAAAGTATAAGATGATATGGGAGGATGTTACAGGGGGGTTTAACCTAGGAAAGGCTTCCTGAAGGAAGTGATATTCAAGCTCAGTTTGCACATTTAAAAGAATGTGTGTTTGTGTGTGCGGGGAGGATGGGGTGAAACGGCATGTGCCAAGGCCCCTAAAGAGAGAGAGAGAGAGAGAGAGAGAGAGTGAGAGAGAGAGTACTATCTATTTGTTGACACTACCAGAACACAAAGTAGGCTTCAGTAGGCCCACACATATTTGTAGAGTGCTGACTGCACCAGACACTATTCTGGAATCTGGGGGTCCAGCCTTGAGGAACACGACAGATACTGTCACTGCCCTCGGGGAGCTGAAATCCTAGTGGCAGAAGACAGACAACAAGCAGGCAACAACAATGTCATTTCAGATACCGATAAGTTCATTGAAGAAAAAAATGAGGTAAGGAGTTAGAGATCGACTGGGTTTGGGTGGGGTTGCTTTAGCCAAACCAGGGGGACTTCTTTTGGTGGAAGTGACATTTGCACTGAGGTCTGCATGTTGACAGGAAGCAGCCATGCTAAGGTTTGGGGAGCACAAGAATGTCAGGAGACAAAGAAGATAATCAAGAGCCTTGTAAGTCATGTTTAGGAGTTTAGGTTTATCCCAAGGGCAACAGGAAAACAGAGGTTTTTAAGCAAAGGAGGAACATTTTTTAAAAAAATAATTATTTTTTTGGTTATGCTGTACAGTCTGGATTGGAGAGAAGCAAGATAGAATTTGGCAAGTTGGTCCAAGGGATAGGAGAAAAAGTTTGGGTCCAGAAGCATTAGAAAAGAAAGTTGGTTGACTTGTTGATTGAGTTGCTGTGGGAGATGAGGGTGAGAGAAGGGAGACTTTTTTTGTTTTCCTTTCTGCCTGTGCAACTGGGTGGTTGGTGGTACCATTTGCTATGAACGGGAGATGAAACCGATGGATTCTCTTTTGGACATGTTTGGTTTGAGCTGTGTGTAGTCAATCCAGAGAAGGTATGAGGAGGGGTTGCATGGATGGATCTGGAGCTCAGAAGAAAAGTCTGGAATGGACATGTGGAATTGGAATTTATCAGAAGAGCAGATAATTAAAGCCTAGGGAGAGTGGAGAGCATGAAAAGAGGGTCTCGGATACAGCCCTGAGGAATGCCAGACTGCAGCCACTGAGCAATGTCATGGTTTTCCTTGCCCAATGTTATGCACACTAGACATCCTTTAAACACATCTACTGGCAGTTGTTAAAAGGCCTACCACATTGCATAATTACTCTTATTTAGCAAAATTTTATTAAATAACCAACATGTAAAATGTCCTGTGTTAGACATCAGATAAGGAATTTAAAATAATTCTTGATAAGAATTGTGTACAGGAGGTCAAAGATGTGAACAGGATGCCAAAGAGGCCAAGGATGTGTGTGTGTGTATATGTGTGTGTTTCTTTCTGTATTGGTTAATAACAACAATAAACAGTAACTGAGTGTCTGTATGAGGCACTGTGTAAGATTTAGGAAATCAAACAGTGAATGAGCTTCTACTACTGACATCAAGAAACTTACAGACAGTGGGGGGCCATCCGTATAAGGACATAATAAACTACTGTGACACATAAAGAGATAGGTTAAGGATACTGTGAGGATGCAAAAGAGAGTGCAATCAGTGTGGGCATGGGATGGACTATGGTGGTAACGGTCAGGAATATCTTGGGGAGAAGATGATGAACTTGATCCAAGGCTACATGGCAAATTCCTAACTCTGAGCCATAGACAGGTGATATCAAGTAATTGTACCAACACTGTCAGCTCTAGTGAGGATAGGTCCCCTGTTTTAGTTTCCTGACTGCTAAAGCAAATAACATGCAACAAGTTTGCTTAAACAATGGGAATTTATTGGCTCATGTGACTGTGGGGCTGGGCAAATCCGAATTCCATAGGGCAGGCCACAAGCTGGGAAATCCAATGAAGGGTTTTGATGAATTCCCCAGGGGAAGCTGGCTGGCTGAAGCAGAGATTCTTCTTTCTGACTGCTGAAATCATAAGTTCTCCCTTTAAGGCCTTCAATGGATTGGATATGACTTCTCTCACTGTTGAAGGCAATCTCCTTAGTTGATTGTAGATGTAATCAGCCATAGATGCAATCAACTTACTGATGATTTAAATCCACAAACTGTCCTCACAGTAACAAACAGGCCAGTGCTTGCTTGACCATACAATTGGACATCAGAACCTGGTCAAATTGACACATGAACTTAATCGTCACAGCCCCTAAATCTCTATATGGTACATCAAATCCTTGTGAAATGGTGAATATTTTGAGTCTATTTTCAAAGACTGCAGTAATGAAAGACTTATGTTACAGATGCAAAATAATTTTATTAAATATCAGCTCACTATGACCTGGTCTAGGTCAGGTAACTCAGAAGGATCTAAGCTCTAAGGTAGGAAAGCCAAACATGTCTTTAAGGAACTGCTGATAAACTGCCCTTTGTATCTGATCTAGACATGTGGCATTCTTCTCTGATCCTAAGTTCCTTCTTCAAGAATCTAGATTAATGGCATATGACATACTTCATGTTATGAGGATGACCAGATGATGTCCAGAATGAGCTTAGCCTTCAGTAGTTGGCCCAGAATATCCTGAGTTCTCTCACACTTGATAATATACCATTAGATATATCCTCATGAAGTACATGGGACTGGATGTTCTCCTTAGGATACCCTTTGACTTATCTACTTAATTAGCAACATTATTTGTATATCCATCAATAAAGTGACTGAATAGAAAATATGATCAAACTAACATAATCCCCATTTGATTGATGTGTATAAATAAAAACAATAAGAAAAACAATTTATAGAAGTGGGACAGAAATTGCCTACATTTGGGATTAATTAGCAGAGATTATCTAGAATCAGGGGATAAGACTGAAAGTATTTTAAGACAAAGAAATTTATCCTATTCTAGGTTGAAGTATCTTATTCTGAGGATTCTTAGGTTACTTAGAATCCTTAACCTAATTCTGGCTGAAACCATCATTTTATTACTAACTATACTCCCCATGTTAATTCTGCAATCCGGAGTTCCCCAAAAAATGTTGGCATTTGAAGATCAACCTCAACATTAATTTTGAGTTATTTTTGTTGCATTAATAGCCTGCTCAAGTCAACAGTCTTTGTTCCTGTTTGAATGTATTATGTCCTCCAAGATGCCATGTTCTTTGATGCGATCTTGTGGGGGCAGACATATTAGTGTTGATTAGGTTGGAATCCTTTGAGTGTTTCCATTGAGATGTGACTAGGTGAAATGCTTGATTAAATTATTTCCTTGGAGATGTGGATCCCACCCATTCAGGGAGGGTCTTGATTTAATCATTGGGGTCCTATAAAAGAGCTCACAAACAGAAGGACCTCAGAACAGCTGAGAGTGACATTTTGGAGAGCAGCTGAGAGAGACATTTTGGAGATGGCTCCTGAAAGCAGACTTTTTCTGACACTTTGGAGATGCTAGCCCAGTGTTTGCTCCCGAGAAGCTAAGAGAGGACAAAATACCCCAAGACATTTTGATGAAAGCACAGGAGCTGAGAGAGGTGCTGGAACACAACCCAGGATCCGTAGATGCCAGCCATGAGCCTTCCCAGCTAACAGAGGTTTTCCAGACAACATTGGCCTTCCTTCAGTGAAGGTATACTTGTGTTGATGTCTTAATTTGGACATTTTCATGGCCTTCAGACTGTAAATTTGTAACCAAATAAACCCCCTTTATAAAAGCCAATCCATTTCTGGTATTTTGCATAACAGCAGCATTAGCAAACCGGAACTGTCTTAGTCACAAGAGATTAAAAGTGGAAGAAGGACATAATGGCAGCTTTGAGCACAATGAAAGGGTTAACAAAGAATCAGGGAGTCAGGCAGGGATCCAAGAGAAGGAGCATGAAGCTGAAAGTCATGGCAGCAGGTGAAAAATCTGCAAGGCATTTGAAATCTCAGGGCTGGACCTGCTCTAGCAGTACTCACCTAGGAGATGTCCATAGCAGCTATTGCTCCAGCAGAAGACTGGAACTTCTGCTGACTTTTTAAGCAGAGGAAGTTCAGCTCCACCTATTCTGTTCTGTGGAGTGAGTTTGGACAAACTATCTTGAGTTAAAAAGTGACTGAACAGTCTTCTTACTGCTCACCACCTTTGGTAGGAGATCTTCACTGAGAGAGGAAATCATACAGGGAAGACCTAATTTCTTCTGGGTCCTGGGCTGATTCTCCCCCCTGGCTTTCTTCTAATGAACCATGGAAATCCTGATAAACTGTGGCATGCACATCTTGTTCTAAAAGGTCAGTACATGTAAATGTCCAACAGCCAAACCAAACATTTTATCTGGCACAAAATGTTCCTAGGTATGTTACCATCATGTTCAAGAAGGAAGAAGAGAGTCACTGGCCTCCCTGAGGCTTGAATGGAGTATGAGACCCAGAATGTCTGCCCTGGGGTGGGGCATGGTTTTCCTTGAGTCCTCTGTAGGCTGGTGAGATCCCTCCCACCTCTCTACACATCCCTGTTGCCAAGTGATACCAATGGACTTCAAATATCTGGAGCAAGTGAGATAGTACATTTTTAAAAATTCAAATTCATTACAATGAAAATGAGCCTCTTCTCTATCACAGCTCGCAATTCTCTCTGACATTCAACGGATTGATCAGCAGACCTGTGCTTTATAGTAGGAGACTTTTTTCATTCCCCTTTGATCTGATTTTCCCCCTATTTAATAGACAATTATAGGCTATTTAAATCCCAAAGGTTTAGAGACAGCAAATAATTACCAGTAGCAATTTTAGAATAAAGCCAATCTAAATGAGTTCAGTTAAATTATGCAATACTAAGTAGTGGTGTTTTTTATTTTAACAAGGACAGCTAACGAAAACCCTAAACAATCGTTCTACTGCCTCAAAGTCCTCCTGACAGCTGCCTGTTAAACTTCTGACCTGTTTGTAAAAATCTGCACACCATCTACCAAAGGGATACACACATGATTGCAAACTTCTGTTCTAAGGACATTAAATAAATTATTTCCTTAAGATCATATGGCAGATCTATAATTAATTAAACTCACCATGATATTACAGCAAAATAATTTAGCTTTTCTAAAAAGGTAAATGTAATTTGCCGATCTAGTATTTGGAAGACTGCTTTGCCCAGAATCAATTCCGTTAGTTTCCAGAGAATAGAAACTAGAAGCAATCTCATTTTAATTATATCTCTTTATTGCTAACAAAGGAATGATTTATGCAATTAAATTAACTGGCTAGAAAATTATTCTCAGCTGGGCTGTCCTAATTCTTTGCTTTCTGAATTGCAGGCTCTTACAGTTTCCTATGTAGATTAATTTTTCTGATATGCAAACAATGCCTCTTGTGTTCATCTTTTCCATTTTTTTAATTCAAAAGTCCCCTTTTCTTCTTGCCAACGACATGAGTAATATTTGTTGAACTGCAGGGCTTTGACTATTTTTTTTTTTTAATGGTAAAAAGATGAAAAAGATCTTTTCTTTCCAATCTCATTATTCCAGAGCAGAGCAAGGTTTAAGGGCTTCTTATCTGTAGTACTGGAACAGCAGAAGAACATGGAAAAATTGCAAAAATGTCAAAGGCTGCAAAATTTGAAAGCGGTTTCAGCAGACCCATAAGTTGCAAATTAGTAAATGCTTTTAGGGCCATCTTTCTTCATTCCTTGCCTTTATCCCTTTGCCTCCTGCACACACCCCATCCTCCTCTCATCCCCATCCTAGACCCTCTCTGCCTGCCCCAGTTATTTCCTACAAAGTGCAACCAGGTAACCAATGCACTATAATATCACCAGGCATAAGTCAATGTTTATGGAGTGACCTCGAGGAGAAGAACACTGAATGGAGGTGCTGGGGGAGGGATGAGGTTTGGGAATTACAAAGGAATTCAAAGACATTTCCCTATCCTTAAGTAGCTGATGATCCAGGAGGCATTTTTTGGGTAGAAATTCTTAAGAAATAAGATCCATTTTCTGTATGGGTAGATTAGAGATAGTATGATAGCATTATTTGGGGCCCAAATTAACCCAAATTATCTTTAAACATGCTATATATTTTGGATTCAGTCTTTTAAGATAGGTAAGGAGTTACAAAATAATAGGCTGGCAAATGTTAAGTGGCGGAAAAGAAATTAGGTGCACTATTTCTTTTAAAGGCTTAAATATGTGATAGTAGCATACTTCCCAGGGCATTCATCTTTATCTACCAGACCAGGAATCCACAACCTCCCTCTGTAAAGGGCCAGATAGTATTTTTGGATTTATGGGCCATATAGTCTATGTTGCAACTATTCAACTCTGACTTTGTAGCTGTCGTAGACAATACATAAGCAAAAACTTTATTTACAAAAGCAAGTAGTGGGTTGGATTTGTCCCATAGGCTGTAGTTTTCTGACCTGTGCACTACAGGCAGACAGCTGGTTGTTCTTTGTCTGAAGGGAAAAAAAACCCTAACCATTCCAAAATCAAAAAAGCATTTACTGGGCCCCCATAAGTACAAGGCACAGTGCTAGGTCCTTAATCATGAACAAAGCTATGGCTTCAAGGACCTCACAATCTAGGGGATTAAGGTAAAAATTACATTTCTGTGGGGCAAGTACTGCAGTGAAAGTCTTAAAAAAGTGCTACAGGGAGAAGAAAGTGAAAAGACATTTTCAAAGTATACAACTGACAAAGGACAGTATACAGAATTATTTTTTTTTACTATCCTTGAAAGCAATAACAATCAAATAGAAAAGTGGCCAAAAAATTATATGAGCAGGTAATTCACCCAAAAGGAAACTTGAATGGCCAGTAAATTTATGAAAAGATGCTTATCCTCACTAGTAAACAGGGAAATAAAAATGAAAGCCACCATGAAATATAATTTCATATCCATCACAATGGCAAACATTAACAAGAAATGATGAAGATGTGAAATAACTGAAACACAAATGTCACTGGTGGTAATGTAAAATGGTGAAGCCAGTTTGAAGTTCTCACAATTCTACTCCTTGGTATATATCCCAGAGAAATTTCACCATGTGTGCATAAAGACATAAATAAGCATATTTACATAATGCACATTTACAACCTCATGAGAGTTCCTAAGCTAGAACCACCCAGCTAAGCTCCTCCTGGATTCCTCCTGAATTCTTTGACTCTTAGAAAATGTGTGACATAATAAATGTTTGTTTTAAGCTGCTAAGATCTGGGGTAATTTGTTATGCAGCAATGGATAACTAGCAGAGATTTGGCAAAAAGGAAGACTAATAAAATTCGGATAGAGAAAGCCTTCTTCTAAGAGCTGACAATGCCCAGCAATACTTCTTGAGAGGAGGAATTATCTTTCATTTTGTTTTCCTCCAATGCACTTGGATTGGACTTGGTATATAGTGAAACTCTTAAATGCCTGTTGAGTTGCTGAATGAAGAAGAGGGGGCCTAAATTCTGTTAAGTAAGGAAAGCACAACGATGGAGTACAAAAGCAGGGAGGCAAATAAGGGCTACATGTATAATATATAAGTTTAGGGAGAGTAACCATCTTGGTTTATCTGGTATGGAGGGGTTTCCTGGGACCTGGGATTTTCAGTGCTAAAACCAGACCAATGGTCTAACTACGGGAGCCTTTCTAAGAAAAACAGAAAATTAGTGAGAGAAACATATGTGGGACAACCTATTACATAGTTGAATATGGTAGGGTGCGGGACACTGATTACGTGCTTCAACTTGGCGGGCCTGGGCTGGGGGACCTGATCAGCCCCTGGGGAGGGTGGTGGGCACGGGCGACAGCGCCCTCCGCAGCCCCCCGGGCCTGGGAAAGTGAGGCCGGAGGCAGGCCCCATTTCCTCACCCAAAATAACACTGTTAGGGGAGGCTTGCCGGAGGGAACCGCCTTTTCCCCACCCCCTTATCTTGCCCGGACACTCCCCGTTGCCAGTGCAACTCCCATCACCACCAGTGTGCATACATTGTTGCCAGACACCGTTACCGGAGCAACTCTCGCCCCTTTTCAATCAACCTCCTCGCCCTCTCAGAACCAATCCAAGCCTTTAACCTCTACAGCTACCCCGCCCTCTAAACGCCCGATATAAGCTTGTACTCTCCCCTAATAAACTCTCTTGGTTTCTTCACCCTAAAAAGAAACGTGTCCCGCCTGTTCCTTTCTCGCCGCCCTCCATACTTTGCACGCCACCCCGCCGGGGACCTGGCCAAGTCCCCCGCCTCGCCCTCGCCTCCGGGAAAGAGCCCCCGCCGCCGGTACCCTCCAAGCAATCCTGAGAGCCTAGGATTTAGCAACCGGCCGCCACCCCCACCCCGACGAATCAACTGCGACCGCAGTAGGGTTTCTTCACTTAGTCACCAAATATCTACTTTATTTCTGTTATGTGCTAAGTTCTGTAGGTAGAAAAATAAATTATGAGCTCTGGTTTGAAAGACCCTGGCTATGTGAGGACAAATTTGCCTTTTCTAATAAAATGCAATTGATTTCTAAAAACTTTTGAAAAGATATCATTTCTATATATTTTTTTCCCCTAAAAATTTAGTCTTCTAAATGCTTTTGAGCATTTCAGTATTTTCTGAGGGCTTTCTCCTTAGCCTGGTTGGTGATATACCTGATAAACTAGGTTCTTCTAGTATAATAGCCATTTACATGCTTTACAGAGTGCTAAGTGGTTTACGTTTAGTATCTGACTTAATACACACGACAATTTGTGAGGTAAGGACCACTATAATCCCAATTAACATATGAAGAGCCTAAGGCTCAAAGACATTCTCCTGTAAGGTGCCCCAGTTGACACAGCTGGTGAATTCCAAACATTGAATTCAAAGTTCTCTCCAAAACCCACATTCTTAACCACTGCACCAAATGCTTCATCATACTAATAGCTAACACATATAAAGTGTTTGACTGTGCAGTATGTACAGTGCCAAACATTTTCCGTACATCATCTCAGCCTTGCCTGATGGGGCAAAGAACTGGTAAAATGAAGGAAAGATCAATGATGAGAAGTAGGGAAGACGGCTATGTCAAAGTGTGTGGTCCAGCAACTTCAGTATCAAATAGCTTTTTAGATGCAGAATCTCAGGCCCCACCCAGACATACTGAACCAGAATCTGAATTTTAACAAGACCTCCATGTGATCCACAGTCACATTAAAGTTTGAGACACACTGCTATAGAAAACCTGTTAAAAAAAACCCTAATCCAGCAGTGGGTGGATTTCTCCAGTATGCAGTGGTTCTCTAAAAATGTGATCCCTGAACCAGCAGCATCAGCTTCACCCAGGAACTTGATTGAAATGTAAATTTTTGAGCCCTACCTCAAATCTACTGAATCATAAACTCTGGGGGATGGGGGCCAGTAATCTGTTTTAGCCTTCCGGTGACTCTGATGCACCCCAAGGTGTGAGAACAGGCCTTATTGCATCTATGCTCAACCTGGAAAGAAGAGTCAGCAGTGACCCCCGGTGGAGCCAAAGGAGGCCTGCACCTTTTCTATCAGTGTAACTGCTTTTTACCCTGGTAAGATAAAACCATCAAGATCTTTGTGCTTTGCCCTTAAAATACAAAGCTGACTTCTTTCCCTTTTTGGTCAATCAGATTAGGTTCTTTAATTCAGCAAACATTTCTTCATTCATTTCCTAGTACACGTAAAGGATTGCAATAGGGGTGCTACAGAAAATAAAGCATATCAAATTGGTCCCTGGAACAACCTATTAACAGTGTTATATTTATAACAGTACCAGCTACCACTTGAGTATTTACTGTGTGCCAGGCACTGTGCTAATTATTTTCCAGCATCTCATACAACCACTACCAGCTTGAGATATATTTATTATTCCCATTTTATAAGCAAGGGAGTAATGTGAGGTCTATTCTAAAGTTATGCTGTTAATCACACAGCAGGGCTCCTTAAAGTGATCCCAACTGATCATTGCTATTAGAACCACTTAGTGAGCTTGTTATGAGTGCAGATGCCCAGAGTCTACCAAATCAAAATCTCTTGGGGTGTAATGTGTTTAATAAGCACCTTAAGCCAATTTAACACACACTGTAGCTTGAGAACTACTTGTACTACACTATATTGCCTCCTTCAAAGTAGTATGGATTTTATCCTGAAATGGGTTAGCATCTACAATTTTCAAAGCAGTGGGGAGAGATGACCAAGTTTGTATTTTAGGGAGAATTATGTGGTGACAGTAAGAATGTATCAGAGGAGGGTGGTGGGGTAGAGACTTTACACTTTATCAGAAAAAAAAAAAATAATAATAATACTGATATCAATACCAGGTGGTGACTTGTTCATTATATGGGTATTTCAAATTTTTGCCTCAGGAAAATTCAATTTTAAGAGTTGCACGGAATCTGGGTTAAAAATCTTGAACCAAGTGCTAGGAGGAGAACTTAGATAAAATAATCTAAAAAAGGTGACAAGCACAGAGTAAACAATTGGAGCCTTGGGATAACAGTCATCCTTTCAGCAAATAAAAATAATTTTGATACCACCTAAAACTGATTTAGACTCTAAACAGACTGTCTCTAAATTCTTTTTGACACTTTTTTTTTGAGTTGTTACTATCACTTTAAAATTTTCAGTTTTTATGTTTCAAACCTTAAAATTGATAGCTATTCTAGCATTGGTTATGAAAGTTGTGCTATGCCCCCTGGTGGCATATGAATAATAAGATGAGAAACATATTTCAAAGGGAGAGAGCCAAGTTAATTGAAATAGGTGGCAGGCCTGAATTTGAAAATGGAATTTCATATAAAACTTTTCTGGTTTTACTAAAAATAGGAAACATCCCGTTAAACTAAAGTCAGATGTATTAACTTCTGACTGCAAAGTGCATATTTCAATTTCCCTTGCTTTGTCATAAAATGGATTAGCTCCTTGAAATATGTCAGTTGAACTTGAAATTAAATATTTGCTCTACATATAGCTGAGTAGCTGGACTCAAAAGATAACTAAAGTCTATCTGCACAGTATTTCCTTTAAGATCAGGCCTCAGCACAAGCCACATAAAAGTGATGCCAGTTCCTTCATCAGAGTATGAATTTCACCTAAATTAAAAAAATTGAAAAGTTTACATGGCCCAAATAGACATTTTCAAGCAGTCCATGGAAAAAAATTCGAAATTTTATAATTTATTCTTCAATCAAAATAGCCAAATATGGGTTTAACACGTAGATTATAATGAGGACCTCTTGAATAAGGCCTTTCACGTGTTTGGGGGCAAAAATAGATGAACGAAGATACCAAACTACTAGAACACAGTACATTCTATGTTGACGTTTGGTGTGTGAAAAAACGCAGAAAAGAGAAATGTTTCCTGCTAGGTTAAGATAAACCTGGCCTCAATGGCTATATTATTTGGTCACAGCAGAGAAAAACAGCTATTCATTGAGTAAACATGTAACAGACTATCAGGTACTTGGTACTGTGCTATACAAAGTACAAAAATAAAGTCACTGGTGTCAAGAAACACAAAATCTAGCAGGGTGAAATCGTATGTTAATATAACTACAATACAGTGATGCAAATTATAGTAAAAATAATGAGAACAGAAAAAACAAAACAAAACAAAACAAAGGAATAGCCTAGCTGATAGTTAGGAAAGGTGGTACAAGTGTAGTTTTGGACTAAAATTTGAAAAATGCATCCTCTCCAGTTCGAACATTCAATGACAAGACACTATAAGCTGAAGAAAGAATCATGTACAAATAAATGGAAATGTGAGGTGCTAAGAAAACTAAAAGGAGTTTTATATTACTTGAGGATAAAGTTCAAACGGGAAGTGACAGGAGAAAAGGTGAGACAGAATCTAGATTATGAAGGGTCTTGAAATTTACAAAAGCTTACTTCATCCTATGAATGGGAGGTCCCAAGACTTTCTCAATTCACGGAGCTCCTTTGGTGTCTCAGAAATTCTTTCAATGTGCCTTCTGGCCAAAAGAAATACTTAACAGTTGTGTTTATTAATTAGTTAGGTTCAAAGAACTTACCAGGTACTTATGTCCTAACAAAGTGGGTTGAAAAGATCACACAAATTGAAATAATATTTTGATTGCACTCTTAATAGCCAATTACTAATTAATTGTGTGTGCCTTTTAGGCACTGTACAACCTCTCAAAACTTGGAATCAGGTTGAATATCACCACTCTCATTTCCTGTTCCATAATGTTTTTCATGTGATACTTGCTTTTTATCATAGGAAATGCCAAGAACTAGCTTCACAAAGATACATCATTGTGATCTAACAATGAAACTGCTGGTAGTTTGCAATGATGTCCAACAGAGATCAAGTAACTGTGTTTTCTTTGAAAATTTAAAATAGTCCACGGTTCCCGAGAATTCACTGTGGCACCCTGCCAGCACAGTTCGGAAAGCCAAAAAACTTTGAGCCTAAACACTGGCATCATCTAATTTGAATAGTAGAATACTCTAATGCCTTTGTAGAAGTTAGTTAGAGACTAGATCAGTAAGGAGACTATTGCAAGTATACAGGTGAAAAATGATGAGGAGGCAAATTATAACACAGGTAAAGAAGCTGTGAGTGTGAGGGTTTGGTAGATGCATTAATATGGAATTCCTGTTAAGTAAATGGATATAAAGAAGAGATGTAGAGTGGTATAAGAGAGAAAGTGGAAGAGTTTGATGTGGGGTAGCACTAGAGAGAAAGTGGATGACCTCTTTTGTGGTTTCCCTTGTAATCCAGTATCTAATTTCATCCACAAAAAAACAATGTTCTGAAAAGGGTCCATTAGGCTTTACCAGAATGCCTGAAGTTTAAAAATCTCTACTGGTCACTGGATATACAAATCTAAAATTCAGAAGAAATAAGACAAATGTAATAAAATGTACACACATTATAAAAGTTGCAGAGATGCTTAACTCATGAATAAAGCCATGGTGCAGACAAAAGTTTTTAAGGAGTAAACATCAGCAGCCAAGAGAACACGAACATTAATAGGTGAAGAGAAAAGAGGCCCTCAGGGAAAAACATTAGAAAGGAACAGAGAATTAAGAGAACCAAGTGAGTGGCGCTGCTAAAACCAAAGGAAAAAAAAGTATTTGACAGGTACTATTAAGGAAGATCAAGACTAAAAATTGTCCATGGAATTTTTTTAGTGACCTTAGAAGTTCAGAGGATTAGTAGTGAGAGAAGTTAACACTGCCATCATGGGCAGGCAATGAAGTTGATTCACAAGTTTACATTAGGCTTCCTAGATATTTGGTTGTGAAAAACAGAGTGGGTAGGTAAAGGTGGACATAGGTCCAGGGGGGTTAAAATTGCTTTAAATATAATTTTAAAAAATTGTCATATTAATATCTCTAACCTGGTTTTAGAGGCAAAACTTTCTATTTGTTAAAATTTGTGACTATTTGAAAAGAAGGAAGGGAAAGGGTAATAGCTCGTTTGTACCCTCATCTATTTCTCCCTGGACAGCTAGTTTTTGCCACTCCTCCCATTCTAGGGCTTTTCTTCTCATTGAAAGCCTGGTTTCTACCTACAATATTTTGTTATCTCTGACAAAGAGAAAAGAATTCAGAATGCCTATGACTCTAAATCTAATAGACAATACATAGAGCATCTACCATGTGCCTGGTGCTACTCTCAGCACTTTATGTGTTTTAACTCATTCTTCCTCATCACAATGCCAGTGGCATCAAGGAAGAATTAGACTACCACATTCAAACTTTCAAAAGAATTCAACTGTAAAGTGCAGCACAGTAGAACCGTTGTGGACTTCGGTATCATACATGGCGCAGATCAAATTATGGCTTAGCCATTTATCTACTTTCATAGTTATTTCATTTATAAAATAATAATAAAAATATCTACCTATATGTTCTGGTTTGTTAAAGCTGCCATTTTGCAAAATACTGGAAATGGATTGGCTTTTATAAAGGGAATTCATTAGGTTACAAATTTACAGTTCTAAGGCCATAAGTGTCTAAAGTAAGGCATCAACAAGATACCTTCACTGAAGAAAGGCTGATAGCGTCCGGAACACCTCTGTCAGCTGGGAAGGCAAATGGCTGGCATCTACTGTCCTCTGCTCCCAGGTTCTGGTTTCAAAATGGCTTTCTCCAAAATATCTTTGGGCTTCTGTCTCTCTCTTAGCTTCTCTCTCTCAGCTCTTAGGCATCCTTGCTTGTTCTCTCAGGGCATTTCTCTCTAAGCCTCTGGGGGTCCTCTCTTAGCTTCTCTGGGGCAAACTCTGGGATTCATCTCTTAGCTTAGCATCTCCACTTGTCTTTCTGTTTGCATTTCCAAGTGTCTCCAAGCATCTGGTCTGTGTCGGCTCTTAGTTTCTCCTGAGGGCAAACTCTGGATTACATATCTTAGCTTCTCTCAACTCCTTCTCTCCATGAGGTCTTTAAGGACTCCAGTAAACTAATCAAGACCCACTCTAAATGGGCGGGGTCACGTTTCCATGGAAATAATCTAATAAAAAAGTCACACCCACAGTTGGGTATGTCACATCTCCATGGAAACAACCTAATCAAAAGATCCTACCCATAATAACTCTGCCACCAACAGATTACATTAAAGAACATAGTCTTTCCTTGGCCACATGACAGTTTCAAACCAGCACACTAGAATTGCTTGAGTGACAATCAAATGAGATTCCAACCATAATGCTTAGCACATAGCCAGGGCTCAATATATGCCCTCCCTCTGTATGTCAACAAACAAAGCAATAACAGCCCTAATAATAACAAAGTTACATATTTCAAATGAAACTATTTTTACTTTACCCCAATACTACTTTAAAAAAGAGACAGAGGAGAGACATGAATACCTGCACAAACTATTTTAATTACAAGTTAATAAAAGTCTACATGAAATGCATACATTATGAAACCATCTATCAAGAGTATATAAAAATTGATTGAGCCAACATTATTGAGTAATTCTGATACTTCCATTAGTTTCACCTTAACTATTCCTTTTCTGAACAGAAAATTAAAGGATGGTAAGCCATTCACAAAAAAGATATAATTTTGTTAATCAGGTTGAAATTCTGAACATCTTCTTCTTCAATTCAGTTGTTTTTTCATCTATCTTTGCATAACAGTCCTCTGATGCCTTTTCAATGCCTTCATGGTATTTCTCCAAAGCAGTTTTCAAGTTTAGAAATATTTCCTAGATGGAAAATGAAATAGAATAAGATAATTATTCAGTGCAATAAACTATAAATGAGTTACATGAATTCCAATAGTTTCATTCATATTTATTACTATTTTAAAACCTAAACTATCTTAAACCTACACATACCACACATGCACAAAGGGCCTGCTCTGATAAAAAATTCATTCTGCAAGCCATACAGGCACATCAAAAAAGTCTGCTACTTAGAAAAAAGCAAAGCAGTGATGTGGTAAAGGCTAGGATTTTAAGACACTAGTACCAAATGCATTTATAATTATCAAGGAAAATTTTTTTCTTTGGAACATTCTATCATTACCAGGCAAATACCGTACATAACCATATCCTCTACCTTTAAAACTGATCATCATTTAAAAGACTGGTAAACAGACTTAATAAGTAACCTATAGGACTGAAAAATAAACTAGTATCTTTTAGAGATATTTTAACAAACTGATCAGATAGTTCTACTATAAGTGATAGAGTTTTTATATAAACCTATAATGGATGTATTAAGAATTAAGAAAAAATGAGAGCAAAAAGAATTTTATAGATTAAATAAAATAAAATAACCTGCATATATTTTCTTCTATCTCATGTTTATCAATGAAAATTTTATCCCTTTTCATTACTGATTTTTAGACAAAACAATTCTCAAACCATACCAGGAACAGTGGTATTCTGCAAAGTTACAGGTGTTTCAACACAACAGTCAATGGATACACTGTTCTCAGTTTTAAGTATCTCTCCCATTATATTGTTCTTAAACCCATGGTTTTGGCTATTACTTACTAGTTTAAATTCTAGTGCAGGTAATATCTTATTTTGAATAAATTATAAAGATTACAATTTAAAAGAGTATGAAGCCAGTATTCCAAAAAAAGAGCAACACTATTTCCAGGGACTCTGCCACCAAGACAAGTTTGAGAACTACTGCTCTAGATTAAACAAATATAAATATATGCCTAAGTATAAACATTCTCCAAAATCCAAAAAGAGCTATTCAATCCTGATATAAAAGTAGAAGAGTATGTTTAGATTTTCAAGATCTTAAGTAGGTACCTAATTGCTACAACTATGAAAGAATACGAAACACGAGGAAAATGAATCAAAAAGTTTTGAAGGCTTTATTTCTTAAATATGGTAGAAAAAATAAGGTGAGTTAGTTATTAGCAAATGTGAACTCAATTTTTTAAAAAACAGCACATTTAGTAGTTATACATCAATTTTACCTCCCCATTCTGTAGGAGTATATGTTTATTCATACTAAAAAAAAAAGCTGAATAAATTTGGTAGAAAGATACTACTTACAAGAAACTTAAAATTAAGTGTGACTAAACTTAAAATTAAGTGTGTTTAAATAAAGAGATACAATCTGTAAATATCTGAACTAAGCATGGTTAATGTCAACACCCCAAAAGAACAAATGAATAAAGTACTAAAGCCCAATTCCAGTGGCACCTAACACTGAAGCAAAGGAAGCATTTGGGATCCTAAGTCAATCATCACAGTAGGTTTAATGGTAGTAGATTACAGCCCTCACAATGCTATAAATGTTAAGAGTTTCCAATTGAATTCTACATCCAAGTGAAACTTTATAATATTAATTCATATAATAGTCTTACTATAGTGGTCTCAACAAAGTTAAGTGTTTTTAAACTTAAAGTCTAGGTTCTGTGCTAATATGGTAACTACCAAATGCACTTAGCTACTTAAATTTAAATAAAATTCAAAATTTAGTTCCTCCATTGCACTGATCACAATAGCCATATGTGCCTAGTGCCTACCATATTGGGCAGTGCAGAAGAGCATTTCCATCATTGCAGATAGTTCTATTGGACAGTGTTGGTTTAGGTAATAATCTCACTTTCCAAATCAGGGAAGTTTAAGACTGAACAATATCTATGGATTTGCATAGTCAGTCTAGATATCTAATCCATAGTATGAATTAATTCATCAATGAAATACATTATTGAGTACCTTCTACAAGTAGCACTGTATAGAGTACAACAGTACAATGGAAGTCACAATTATGCTTTTTACCCTAAAGGAACATGTAATCCAGTTCAGACTGGATACTGACACTTGAAATATGACTAGAGTGAATGAGGATCTTAATTTAATTTTATTTCATTATAATTAGTTTAAATTTGAATATAAATAGCTACATGTTGCTAGCAGCTACCCCATTAGATAACAAAGATCCAGATTATTTGGAATAGACCACAGGTGCCATGGTATTTGAGAAAAGAGGGAAATCAAAGGTACCTGAAGGAGAGAACGTTATACAGAGAATACAATTTCTATTGAACTTTGTATATAGTAAATGTCTAAGCCATTTGTTGAGTGACTGACTGAATACACTGCAGGAAAACAAGGAGCTCCTGTTTTGAACATGAAAGTATAGTGATAAGAATGATATTATAGCAGGATAAACTTGGCAGTACTTGGTATTCAGGGCATATTTAACGCAGGAGAATCTAAGGACAGGAAGAAATTTAACTAGTTTTTGTTGCAATACATTAGTGATACAAAATTATGTGACAGGAGTGTGAACAGAGAAAGAGATAGATAAACATACCTTGTTTAAAACAAGGTATGAAATTAACTTGGTGATTGTTTGAATGCCAGGATTATCTAAAGCAAGTGTAAAATTTCAGTTCTTAGTGGTTGAAAATGATGACACCATTGAGAAATATGAAGAAACTTAATGAATGAGAGACAGAGAAAGGGAGGGAAGGAGATGAAGGAGGAGAAGGGAAGGGGGTTGGAGAATAAAATCTAAGAAAGGGGAGGATGTGGAAGATGTTGACTACAGTTTTGTAAATGCCATTTGTTGTGATAACTCATTAAAAATATCCATCAGGCATTTAAAATAGTAGAATAGGAGTGGCCCAAATAGGAAATATGGATTTGAAAGCTATCTAAATAAATGTATAATTGAAACTCAAAGAGATTAATTATTTATGGGAAAGAATACTTAATGAAAAAAGATATGGTGATCACTAACATCCAATAGAATTGCACAAAGAACAATTTGGCATTCTAAACATATCCTGCTCTCCTTTTCTTGGAGGATGATTATGAAGTAAGTTCAAGTCAGTCCTTTAACAAAATGTATCTTGATTTCATCAAAGTAAACACAGACTCTCCCATGCTATTTTGGAACAAACAGATATCAGAATATGGATTAGGTAAAGGTATGGTCAGAACAACTTAGCAGGTTGAACAACTATACCAAGTTTTGCTCAATAATTCTATGCCACTCTGAAGAAAAGGAATACAATTGCAGCAAAGGGCCGAGTTCTAGTTAGCATTTTTATCTTGGTGTTATGGTTAATTTTAGGTGTCAAATTGGCTAGGTTATGGTGTCCAGTTTTTTGGTCAAACACTGGCCTGGATGTTACTGTGTAGGTATTTCACAAATGAGATTAGTGGCTATAATCAACTGACTTTAAGTAAAGATTACCCTGAATAGTGTGGGTTGGTCTCATCAAATCAGTTGGTGGTCTCAATAGCAAGAACTGAAGGTTCCAGAGATGGAGGGAACTCTGACTCAAGACTACACCCTCCAATCCTTCCTGAGTTTCTAGCCTCAGACTCAAGAATTCAGACTAAAGAATTCAATTTCACTCTCATTGGAATTCCCAGCCTCTAGTGTGCCCTACAAATTTGGACTTTGCTAGCCCCCACAATCACTTCTTAAAATAAATCTCTTAATACACACATACACATGCATACACACACATGCACATACACACACCCTGTTGTTTCTGTTTCTCTGGATAACACTGACTGACAAAAATTTGATGTTGATCAAATTTGCAGGTGACAACAAGCAATGAAAGATAGTTAATGTGTATGACAGAATGATAATTTAAACTGACTGAGATATTTTCAAAATCTTTGTTGAAATAAATAAAATGAAACCTAAAAGAAATAATAGTAAAATCCTAAAATTAATAGTTCAAAGAAATAATTGCATTAAAATAGGGAGAGAAAATTTTAACCAGGCAGAGCTGCCTGTGAAAAAGATAGGTAGGGGTCCTTTACTTGACTATAAGCTTAATATGAGCCAAGGACAAGATGCTATTGCTAAAAATCCTACCCAATATCATGCTTCATTAACAGAAGCCATTGCCCTCTGGGGCTGGCCACACCATTATTTGGAAAGATTGTATTCAGTACTGAGCTCAACATTTTAAACAGAATAATGTCAAGCAGGAAATACAGAGTAGAGAAGACAGTGAACAGGATAGTAATGAATCTGAAAATTAAGCTATATAAAGAATGGCTGGAAAACTGGGGCTAAATAACCTGAATAAAAGAAGGCTGAAAGAACCCATGATCACTATCCTCAAATGTCCAAAGGGTTATTAAATAAAAGAGGGTATAGATTTGTTGCAGCAGCAGAACTTGGCTCATACAGTAGAGAAATGAGTATTATAAACCTAAAATAAGAAATAACATTTAAACAAATAAAGCTGTCCTATTAGAACAGCTTGTGTGGTAATGAGGTCTCTACTATTGAAGCAATTAAGCAGAACCTATCAGTGGATCTCAAAAACCATGTTAAAAAATTCAGGTTCATGAGCCCTATAGCTGGAGATTCTAATTCAATATATATTTACATGGAACTTTTTTCCATTTTTTAATTCCCCACTGAATTCTAACACACATTCAGTTTTACAAGACATTATGCTAGATGATCTTTCAATTTTACAAGTATTTATGGAAAGTATACTATATATAAGGCACTATTCTGGGCATGGTTGGGCATGACATACTAAGGTAAAAGACATGATTTCTATTGTGAAGAAACTTTAAAATATTATTGGTGAGACATGCATGCACAAAAGTAACAGTGAAATAAGGCAGGTATGGACATCTTCTGTGACTGATAGACAAAGGATGGCAACTAGTTCATTAACTATACTTAGACCCTGTCACGACAAATATTTGTTGATTTTTGGTTAGGAAGTAGGATTAAATTATCTTCTGAGCTCCTTCTAACCCCATTCTAGAGATGAACAGGGACAAGGACCACGTCTTAGAGAATATCCAGTTTAGGAGCAGGACAAAGGAAAGTAGTTGGAATATAGGAAGCAAAGGATGAAAAGAAAAGACCAGAAAAGGATAGTTTACTGGGTAGAGAATGGAAGAGAATGATAATCATTTTATTTTCTTTTACTTTCTTTTTTAATTCTTTCCTTCCTTTTAAAGTAGACTTCAGATAACCCTCAGTTTATATATATGTATATACTCACATGTGCAAGCGCTAATAATATAATCTTTCAAGGAAAACTTCCTCAGAACAGGTGAGGGGATTATTTACTGTGGCAATACTACTTGGAAATACTTGCAAATTGGATGTGGATGGTGGAAGCTAGTGATAATACATGTTTAAATATTTATTGGGAATCAGGGGTTTCGGAAACCTGGAAAGTCAAGAATGAGAAAAAAAAAGAGGCCACAGGATTTTAGATAATAAGAGGCTATAATCAGTGACCTCTGGTACAGCAGTTTGGGATAGTCTTGAAGAGATAAGTCAAACATAAAAAGTTAAGGAGCAAATGGAGATGTAATAAATGCATCAGGAACAGACTACTTGTTTGAGACAGTGGGAATTCAGAAAAAGAAAGAAACAGGTAACTGTACTGGCATTTTGAAAGGCAAAAATGTAGAAGACAAGACATCCATCCTCATTAAACTTAATGTTAATGAAGCATTAAAATACATACACTCAAAACAGGCAAAAAATAAAATAATTTTAGGTAACAGTGATAAAGAAATCATTAAAAGTCTCATAACACACAGGGACCAATCCAAGCTGCTTGTTTCAGGTAACAACTCAAACACATTTAACATTGATGTTAAGAAATAATTTTGTAATCTTTTTATCAGGGAAAAGAAATCAAATAATCAAATGCAGAAAGTTTTTAGAGGACATTGCTTAAAATCAGTACCCAAGTTCATTTACCAAATAAATTCTGAACCTTTATGGAGCACTTACTCCTCCTACAAGCCTGGTATTCTGCAACATGCTGATGGTACGAAAAAGGTAAGAAAGCCGTGTGGGGACAATTTCCATTCCAGAGAATTGACAAAATCTTCATAGTAAGATTTATAATTTACCTTTTAAACTTATGGGATTATCTGAAATTAATTCCTTATGTACACTTTCTCACCTGGGATTTCAGTTTCTCTCTTTCAGTGGCATCTTTTAGCTGCTGAATTCCAAATTTAATTTTTTGGATTTCTTGATGAATTGTGGTCACTCGCTCATAGACAGCACCTCTTTTTTCTTGCACTTTATTGCAATCTCTAAAAGAAAGGAGGCATTTAAATTATAATTTCTCTTAAGCATCTCAAAAGCCAAACATTTAACTCTAATTTTGATTCCAAAGTGATCATGTGTCAGTCAGTATTTGCTCGACAAACCTAAAACTATTCTCAAGATATAATAAAATGTCTTTTTGAAAACATAGCAGTTTTGGATCCCTGGGGAAAAATGTGTTTGTTTTTCCTAATTACTTTCTAATACATTAGATTGAAAATAACTTCATACTCAATGACGGTGCGTTTATACTGCTTGACGTCCTCATGCTTCTTATTTATTTTCAATTGTGTTGTGGCAAGTTTTTCTTTCTTTGCCATCATCAGTCTTCTGAGTGAATTTTCTTCAGTCTTCAATTTCTTCAGTTCTGACTCATCACTCTCAATTTGGTCCTCTAAATTCAGGCTCTATATTTTATGAGAAGTATTGAAAGTCAATGCAACCAATTAGAATTTATAAACAAAATGAAAGAGTATTTTCTAGGATGAGCTATAATAAAATACAATTTTAAAATGAGATACAACTGTTTAAACCTGGGAAGCCAGGCAGAAGAATGCAGACCAAACAAAGGAGACAACAGGAAGGCACCGGGGTGCTGAGAAAGAACGTGAAACTAGAGTGGTGTTTTTTTTTTTTTTATCAAGTTATTCTATCAGCAAGGGTTAGAGTTGAAGGGGTTAGTATCTAAACTAAGTAAGGTAACAGAAATAAAGAGAAAAGGGAAGACTCTAAAAACAACTAAAATCTTTTAGATCATCTTTTTTCAGTAACTCTGGATGGCAGATAAAAGGAGTATGGAGTTGAAAAAGATAATCTCAGGCACTTTCACCTTTTAACCTTTAACAACAACAAATCTTTTATACAAGTGCAATATTAGTCATCCTGGGGACAGTCTGGATTAGGCTGATAAAGTTAAATAAAAAATGACTTTCAATTTTTTTGCCTAAAAAACTTAAATAACATTGGCATTAGCTCTTGTTTTTCAAGGCAGGGGCTAGGTCCTAAATTTTAAATCTCTTTATATGGGCGAGATACACTGTTGGGCACACAGTTGGGACTTCATACTTACTGATTACAAGATTATTTCCAATTGTTAGAAAAAAGTTTAAAATTCCATTATTATTTTCCAATATATATATACAGCAACAACTGTGTTATGTTAATTTATTATTCATTTTACCTGAAGGTTAAAATGACTCTTATGACTGCTCTACTTAAAAAGAAAAGTGTTGTATTGCCTAGCATACATTGCTACATCTATTATACTATAGAATGATACTGTTCTTTTGAACTAGTAACAAAAGGTGAAAGCAAATCCAAGGAACAATAGTAAAATACAACAAAATGAAGACTTAGAATTGCCACACAATACAAACCTCCTTTAAGGTACTGGTTAGTTTTTCTCTATTATCTGCAAGGTCTTGTATTTTCTTTTGATATAACTGCACCTCCAACTGACATGAAGGTAGGCAGTCAACTGAGTCTCGATAAATTTCATACTTTTCCATCACTTCTTGCTTTAAAAGAAAAAACAAATAGAAACCACAGTTTGATATTCTCTTTTATGTAAGTGCAGTAATGTCAATTTGTTTGCTCTTAAGCAATTTCTATATTTAATACTGAAAGCTTAAGAGCAGAGAACAACTAAGTTTCTAGGTCAGTACAAAGCACTACTACTGACACCTGTCTAAGCACATATAATTATACCTCTCAGTTGTCAAATATCCTTGAATAAAGGAAAACTGCCATAATTTTTCTATATTACTCACTGAAGTACCTTCCAAAGGGTATTCAGGATGATATGAAAAGATTTCAAGATTTCATCCAGGCTACTATTCACATGACTTACTAATTGCTCCTGGGCAACCGTAAAACCCATTTATAGTTTTTCTATTTATTTGTAAATTTTAATAACTAATATTTACAGCCAATTCTTTTAAAAAAGATTAATTCCTCTTCTAAAATTATAAAATGAACATGTTTACCACAAACACTGTAATATAAAAATACATATTTAAAATTTAATCCCTCTCCAAACTCTTTTCTTCTCCTCAGTAGCCCACCCATCCCCCACCATGGGTATTAGCCTGTTGGATTTCATCTTTGATGAAATGCCTAGCCATATTATTGCCCATGTTTCAGTTGTCTTTTTCTTACTAATTTGTAAATACTCTTATATCTTTGAGTATCATGGGTATAATACCTTGACATAGCCATTGCAAATATGTTCCAAGAGGTGTATTTTTGTCTACAGCTTTTGGGTTTCAATCTTGATTTAAAAACTCTATCCCAGTTCAAGAGCATACACAAACTTTCCTAAAATTTCTAAAATTGCTATTTTTTTTTTAAATTTTAACACACATGGAATTTATTTTTCTAAATGCTGCAATGTGCAGGCTCAACTTCCTTTTCTACTAGATGAACCAGTCTTCTCCTGTGAATACTCAGATCTATTTCTGGGCTCTCATTTCTGTTTTGCTAAACTTTGTCTATTCCTGTGTGATAATTCTTAACTATTAGGAATGACTTGGATAACAAATTCAGAGACCAACAAAAACTATTTTTTTAATTAATGGTTTTAAAAACCTTGACTCATAAATTGTCTACCCACTTCCTTTTTGCCTTGCCCCACTGTAACCCATTTCCCATAGCAACCCATAAACTTTAAACATAAGTCTTACCATGTCTCTATATTCCCTTTTAAAACTAATCAATGGTGTAGCTTGCTCTTAAGATATATGCAGCAACTTGCATAATCTGCCCATTTTCCTATTTCTCCATCTCATATTGTGCCACTATTTACCATGCTTTGTTCCTTGAACATACCTTGCTCCCTACCGCCTCACAGAATTCACGTGTTATTTCCTCTGCTCAGAAGCTCTTCCATGTACAATTAACCTGGATAACCTCTAATCATCCTTCAGATGTTAGCAAAAATGTCCATTTCCTTCCCTTCTCAATCCAATCCTGAAAATACTTAATTAGGTTTCTTCTGTTACATTATTTCAAAGTATTCTATACTTTTTCATAGCACTATAATTCATAATTATATAATTGATTGCAAATTTGTTTAATACCTTTCTTCCTTGTAAGAAAGACTCATAAGGATGGGGCATGTCAGTTTTGACTATCCAATGCAAAGTCTCAAAACATTGTTGCATAATTGAATGAATATCTTGAAATTATTTCTTTTTTAGAGTAAGGGCAAAAGGTTAAAAGAAAGACAGTTATAGACAATCCATAAATCAGAAAATTAACACCTGATTAAACAAGTATTAATTAATAAGAAAAAAAAGAAAAGCTTTAAAATAAAAAGGAAACTTACCCTGGAATTTTTAAGTTTCTGGACCGTGTCTTTCATTTTCTCTTTGTAATTCTTTAGCTTCTCTGGGGAATCCACAATTTTGGCTTTCAAAGTCTCTTCTACTTCTTTCAAAGAGACCACTGACAGTTTTAGTTCATTCTGTTAAGAAAACATTTTTATATATTAGCTATAATAGTATTACTATTCCAGTGATGGAAAGGAACAAAGAACAGAGAAATCAGGCCCACATTCACTGTGATGGGGGTAAAATTAAATTCTGACCATATCACTCTCTCGTTTAATTGCTCACATTTGGCTACAGGCCAAAGTTCAAGCTGCTATGCATGATTTTCAAGGTCTTTCATTATTTGGTTCTTACTTTCCTTTCTACTCTTATCTCTTACCAGTTCCCTACTGCACCCCACAATCTGGTAATAATAGTCTTATGTTTGGGTAACTAAAAATGCTCTCTCTTTGATCAGTATGATTCTCTTAGAATATCATCATTCAATTTCTATCTGCCTGGTAAATTTCTACTGATCCTTGAAAATCCTGCTGCCAGTTCCACTACATTCCTTCTATAAACAGTATGATTATTTCACATGCAACACTGTACTATTATTATGGATTTAATAGGCCTTTCCTGACTGACTAAATAGGGATTAGAAACAGTTAACTTTGTTTTCCCAGTACCCAACAAAGTAATAGCACTGAGATAGTGTTCAATAAATGCTTGTTGATTCAAACAAATTCCCTTCTCCTCAGTTTCAAAAGTGAATGTGGATTGGCCGAGTGGGCAAGGCAGAGGTGAGCCATGTGCAGACCTGCAGGTGGCGCAGGCAAGGACCCTGAAAATAAACAGCCGTTCTCTTGCGAGCCTTCTTCCTCAGGGCTGCGTCCAAGTCTCTGCCGCTGCGGGTCCGCTCACATGCGGAAGATCTAACTGCAGCCATGAGCAGCAAATGAGTGCTTCAAGTGCGGACGATCTGGCCACTGGGCCAGGGGAATGCCCTACCGGAGGAGGCTGCGGTCATGGAATGAGAAGCTGGGGCAGAGGTGGTTTTACCTCGGATAGAGGTTTCCAGTTTGTTTCCTCATCTCTTCCAGACATATGTTATCGCTGTGGTGAGTCTGGTCATCTTGCCAAGGATTGTGATCTTCAAGAGGATGGCCTGCTATAACTGCGGCAGAGGTGGCCACATTGCCAAGGACTGCAGGGAGCCCAAGAGAGAGCTAGAGCAGTGCTGCTACAACTGTGGCAAACCAGGCCATCTGGTTCGTGACTGTGACCATGCGGATGAGCAGAAGTGCTATTCTTGTGGAGAATTTTGGACACATTCAAAAAGACTGCACCAAAGTAAAGTGCTATAGCTATGGTGAAACTGGTCATGAAGGCATCAACTGCAGCAAGACAAGTGAAGTCAACTGTTACTGCTGTGGCAAGTCAGGGTACCTTGCACGGGAATGCACAATTGAGGCTACGGCTTAATTATTTTCCTTTGTCGCCCTTCCTTTTTCTGATTGATGGTTGTATTATTTTCTCTGAATCCTTTTCACTGGCCAAAGGTTGGCAGATAGAGGCTACTCCCAGGCCAGTGAGCTTTACTTGCCGTGTAAAAGGAGGAAAGGGGTGGAAAAAATCTTCTTTCTGCATTTAACTACAAAAAAAAGTTTATGTTTAGTTTGGTAGAGGTGTTATGTAAAATGCTTTGTTAAAGAACCCCCTTTCCGTACCACTGGTGATTAGGGATTAATGAATGGGAAGAGTTGAGTCAGACCAGTAAGCACGTTCTGGGTTTCTTGAATATGTTCCCACATAGGAGGTAAAACCAATTCTGAAAGTGTCTATGAACTTCCATAAGTAACTTTAATTTTAGCATAATGATGGCCTTGGATTGTCTGACCTCAGTAGCTATTAAATAACATCAAGTAACATCTGTATCAGGCCCTCCATAGAGCATACAGTTGACTGCCAGTAAAGAAAATAAAAAGACAAACATGCGTATTAATGGCTGTGCAAGAGAGAAATCGAGATAAAAGCCTAAACAAGAACATCTTCATCACAGTGTTGATGCTGGATATACAGACGGTGATGGCAAAGGTTTAGAACACATTTTTTCAAAGACTAAATCTAAAACCTAGAGTAAACATCGATACTCAGAGTTAGCGTAATTTGGAGCTATTCAGGAATTGCAGAGAATTCAAGATGCTATTTTTTGTATACTATATCATATAGACAACTGTGTTTCATTTGCTGTAATCAGTTTTTAAAAGTCAGATGGAAAAAGCAACTGAAGTCCTAGAAAATAAAAATGTAATTTTAAACTATCCAAAAAAGCTGGAGGAGGAAGGGGGGAAAAGTGAATGTAATTATATGGGGAATTCTCTTAAAACTTTTCCAGAAGTCTGAAATTATGTTTAAAAATCTCAATTCACATGAACTACCTTCCCAAATAGTTGTTGCTAAAACATGTTTATATCACATTGGGATACTCTACACCTCTATGTTGTAGATGAGAAATATTAGATGAGAAAAGCAATTTATAGATCAGTACAAAAGACAAACCCAATTCTATAAAAACAACACAGCAAAATAATGACACATGACTACATGCAGCTTTATATGTACATGCAATGTCATGGAAAAAGGACTGAAAGGATATCACCTCTAGATGGGGAAGTGGGCTGAGAAGAGGGCCTTTACATCATTTGAGATTCTATAACTGATACTGCATGTAAAATATGTGTGGATTTTTTTTTTTTTTTTTTGCCTTTTTGATGCTGTGTTATATTTATTAGAACAAATTTAAAAAAAGAAAAAATTTACTTCTAAGTGTACTTAGTCAATGTGTGAACTGTGCCTAAATTTTTTTCTACATTTATTGTACTTGGGTTCTACTATTTGTGGACTTAGGTATATAAGTGCCTAAAGAAACCGAATAATGATTTAATCTTTTTTTTTTTTTCTTTTCTCTTTTTAATTTTTATTGGGATTGTTCAGATACCAAACAATTATCCAAAGATCCAAAGTGTACAATCAGTTGCCCCTGGTACCCTCATACACCTGTGCATCCATCACTGCACTTAATTTTTGTTCAATTTTTAGAAACTTTTCATTACTCCAGACAAGAAATAAAGTGAAAGATGAAAAAAGAAAAAAAAAAAAAAAAAAAAAGAAAAAGAAAAAGAAAAGGAAACTCAAATCCTTCCATATCCCTAACCAACCCCCCTCAATTGCTGATTCATAGTGTTGGTATAGTACATTTGTTACTGTTTATGAAAGAATGTTGAAATACTACTAACTGTAGTATATAGTTTGCAATAGGTATATATTTCTTCCCTATATGCCCCTCTATTATTAACTTCTGGTTGTATTGTCATACATTTGTTCTGGTTCATGGAAGAGTTTTCTAATATTTGTACAGTTAATCATGGACATTGTCCACCATAGGATTCAGTTTTATACATTCCCATCTTTTGACCTCCAGCTTTCCTTCTGGTGACATATATGACTCTGAGCTTCCCCTTTCCACCTCATTCACGCACCATTCAGCACTGTTAGTTATTCTCACATCTTGCTACCAACACCTCTGTTCATTTTCTGTGGATTTTTTTTAACTAAAAAAAAAGGTGCTTAACTTTTGATCAGCTAACTCACAAGTCAAAATTAAATGCTTGAAACAATACATTTCTGTTACTTTACTCTTAGAGTTTATCAAATCATGACACTAGCTATTCATGCCCCACAAAATTAGAGATCATGTTCCTTGAGATGGCATTGACTTTCATTACTTTTCTTCCCTTTTATAAAAACTCTAAACTTGATATTTACAATTAAAAAGATTAAAAAGTGATTTTGCTTTAACCTAGATTTAAACGGGACAGAGAAAAACGGAATAATAATATCGAACCATAGTTAATACTACTCTGATGGAAGCACTTGGCATTAAGAAAAAGAAAATTAAGTGATATGTTATACCAAAGTAAAGTCCAGATGGAGCTAAAGCTTAAGTGTTAAAATAACAGGAAAACCAAGAAAGTCCAATGAGTAAATATGGTATTAAAAAATAATCTGAGGAATGGCACAGGCCTTTCTGTGTATAAAATTAAAGACCAAACCTATAAAATTTATTACATAAGAAATGTAAACTTTCTGATGGGAAAAAAATATGAATTTTAAAGACAAATAGAGAGTTAATAGCCCCAATTTATGGAGTTTCTAAAAAATAAATAAAATTAGCAAAGTATACAAACAGGTAGTTTACAAAATAAGAAACACTAACAACCACTGAATAAGATGGTCAGAATGATTAGAATCAAAGAAATGTAAATTAAAATGAGGTCTCTTCATTTCCTGTAAGTGTGAAAAGTATTTTTTTAAAAAAAGAGCCAATTTTATCAAGGGTGTAGAAAAGGAACACTTTCATATTCTACTGGTAGAAATGTAAACTGGCATCTTTCTAGAAGTCAGTTTGGCAGTGTGGGTCAGTTTTAAATGTTTATACTCTTAGACCTAGGAAGAATTTATCCCAAGCTGTAAAGCAGCCAGGTGAACAAATTTATATGTAATTATGTGTATAGCATAATCATACACATATTTATGTTCAAAAACAAAAAAATTTGGAACATTAGAAATAATGTGAATGGCCACCAATAGGGGATTAGAAGGATCAATAGCATGGCATATATAACACACAATCATATGCATAGAGAAACATAATCTATGATAAATATTATATTGTGTGGCAAGATTTCAGGTGATTTTTACATTCTTCATACACTTTTGTGTTGGCATATTTTTTTAAACAAGTTATTACATTTAAATTGAAATAAATTATTTTCATTTTGAGGGAAAAAAAATAAAGGAGAAACAATCACACATTTAAAACACTCCTCCACACAATAAATACCTCGAATGCTAGTTAAAAGATGCTTACCAAACGCTTGGTTTTCTCTGAAATATCTGATTTCTTTTGAGAATTTCCTTCTTGCAGGACTATCTTAGGGAAAAAGCAAACAACTGTTTCATAATGATTCAAAAAGGATTTATATTTAGCAATTCAATGTTTTCTAATAAAATAAAGGTAGGAAAGAAAAGTTAAATGGATTAGAACAAAGATTCTCAAACTTACTCCATTCATAATATCTATAGGCAAAAAGAAATATCTAATGGTTCTTTTACTAAGTAGTTAAGTCCAAATAAATGCATTAATATTTTAGGTCCTAACAACTTAGTCCTTTGAAAAAAATAATGCATACAAATTAAAGGAAAAAATATTTTAATTTCTTCTTAAATATACAACTATTTCTTAATTGGATAAGTGTACCTATGGGGCACTGCACAAATTCTCAAATCCTGGATCAGAATGGAGATATACATTTTTATCTCCTGCTCCATAATGATTTTCATGTGATACTTGCTTTTAATCACAGCAAATACCAAAGCCCAGCTTCACAAAGATATGGTGTCTTTTAAAGGACATTCACCTGAACTAATGTTGACACTGTCAGCTACATTGAGCACTAGTTCAAGCAGATCTGACAGATGCCAAGTCTTAAAAGAGTGTTTCCTCTGAAAATTTAAAATATTCTGTGGTACCATTCAGGATATGCTGTGGTGTCCAGGGTGCCTCAGTGTAAACCTTAGAAACAGTAGGACTGGCCATAAGAAAATTCTAAAATGTTCTAGTCAACAAAATAGCACAAAATTTTGACAACACAAATAAACTATCATGGTTGATAGAAGCATATATCCATTATAAGGGACACTAACAGGCAACATATACTAATTTCAGTAATTAAAAGAAATGTGCTCTTATCCCTATTATATGCCCCGCTATATCTACAAAAAAATTGAAAAAAGAAAAAAAATGGTAAGTTACTTACTGTTTTTTGACGAAATTCCTGATTCAGTGATTGCTGCAGCTCCTGAATATCATCCGAAAGCTGCTTGAATTCTGCTTGCTCTTCAACTGGAACAGAACTAAATACAGCAAAATAGATAAAAATACCATTCATCAAATTCTTAGTTTTGAAAGGTCAAGATGAAATCTCTGTCCCCAAATAACTTAAATGAAGAAATCATTTCCTTTTATGTTTCTGAATTATCATCCTCCCAGATGATGGTCGTTTAAAATAGATTACCTGGTCTCTACTACACAAGAGAATAAAAATCAGATGAGCTCCTTCAATTTTCTACCACCAAATCTATGGACTCATCTGCATACAAACCTACCCTTTCTGCCTATGGCGTCCCTTCTCCTGTTTAATGCTAATTACTCCACTCTGGCTCTCATCTCACATCTCTCATTCCTGTATTATCCATTTCTTCCATTCTACTAGTCCTTCTTATCAGCATTTAAATGCTGTAGGTTGAAGTAACTTCCATATGAGTGTTAACAACTTTAATTTTTGCCTATCAGATATAGGAAATTTCGTATAGAATTCAAATTTTAATTTTCCTTTTCCTGACTGCTAGTGAGTTTAATCTTTTCATATTTTTAATTATCTATTTGCATTTATTCCTCTATAAATTCCCCAGTTATACCTTTGCCCATTTTTCTATTTAGTTATCTTAATAGGAGCTCTTTGCATACACTAGGAATATTACTTGGGCTTTGTTAATAGCGATATTAATGTTTTGCTGCATATATTGCAAATATTCTCTCCCGGTTTGCCACTCTTCTTTTGATTTATAATATCTCCCTCCTATCCCCAGTCTTTTCATCTTACTGCTGCCTCTGAAGTCAATTTTTACCAGGGGCATTATTATAAAAGCTTTCACTTGAAATAGTTAAAACTCAAATACATCAACAAATTAGAGGGGATAAAAAAATTCTTCTGTTCAAAATGAATATATATAAGGCCAAGAAACACAACTTGAGTGATTCTTTCTCCTAGCTGATCCGTAAATCAAAAAGCACAAAAAAACCTCTGTGACAGTCTGAAGCTTTATGTCCCCCAGAAAAACATGTTCTTAAATTTGAACCATTCCTGTGGGTGTGAACCCATCATAAATAGGACCTTTTGAGGCGTTTTACTTCCGTTAAGGTATGTGTGGTAAAATCCAATCAGGAAGGGTCTTAATCCTATTACTGGAGTCCTTTAAAAGAGAATGAAATTCAGATAGAGAAGAGGGCCACAGAAGCTGAAAGGGAACCTGGAAGAGAAGGAAGAGACCAGGAGATGCTGCCATGTGCCTTGCCATCTGACAGAGGAACAAAGGATCACCAGCAGCCAGCCCAGAACACCACAGTCTTTGGGAAGAAAGCATAGCCTTGCTGGTGCCTTGTTTTGGACTTTTTCCCAGCCTCAAAACATGAGTGGATAAATTCCAATTTTTAACCCAATCCATCTCATGATATTTGCTTAAGCAGGCTAGGAAACTAAAACAACCTCTATGTTGAATGAGTAAACATTTTACCAGAATTAACTGATTTGAAGGAAGAAAAAGAATCCAGGAAGTTACTACTCATCTACTTAAGATAAATACTCCCAGAAATAATTTAGGAGCATAACTTAACAGCTTTAAACAAGTTAGGTGGACACACTAACAAAAAGAAAGAGGTAAAAGAATATATCACATAAAAGAGTGTTGGGGATTGAATCATGTCCCCCATAAAAGGCACGTTCAGCTCCCAACCACTAGTCCTGTTGATGTAAACCCATTTGTAAATAGGACCTTGGAAGATGTTATTATTGAGATGTGCCCTAACTGAAAGGGTAGGCCTTAATCCAATATGGCTGAAGTTCTTATAAGCAAAGGAAATTGGACACAGAGAGAAAGTCACAGAGAGCAGCCAGAAGGCAGAAGTTAACAGAACCTAGAGAATAAAGTAGAAGACATCATGGTGTGCATTGCCACATGACAGAAAAGCCAGGAACTCTAAAGACTGCCAGCCAGTTAAACAATACCAACAGCAGGAGGAAGCAAGACTTCTAGCCTCTGAAACTGTCAGCCAATAAAGTCCTGTTGTTAAGCCAACGCATCGTATGACATTTATTTTAGCAGCAAGGAAACTAATATAAAGAGTTAGAAGAAAAACTGATTTTTTCATTTTTAGATAAGAAGTCCTCTGCTATTTAGCAAGGAACAAAATAAAAAAGGCAAGGTGGACTACAGGGTTATAAAATATTATTTACAATCCATATTGCATTTTGAAACTGAATGTTATTTGTAATTCTTCCACTTACTCAAGTCTCTCCAGTTTCATTAATGCCTCCTGGTATGCGGCGTTTAACTGCTGCATTTTGTCCACAGAGGATTTCTATTAAAACAATTTTAATAATCTCTTATTAGTGTTTTTCAACATGATCAGTAATGTATTAAAAAAATCTGCCAGCAAAGATTAAAAATACTCATTCATTCTATAGTTTTCAACAACAGAAATAAGAAATTTAAGATAGAATTAGACATTTGTAAAATACCTAAGTGAATTAGAAATTTACTTAATACAAATGTTGAGTTCTTACCATAATTTGGCACTTTGCTAAGTTCTGGGAATTTCCAAAAAGACTGAAAGTCTCTACATTTAAGGAGTTCAGTCTCTTTAAAGAGACAGATACATGAATAAAAAGCTACAAGCAACCTGTTACAGTATTGACTATAACGGAAACAAATAAAAGTAACATCCATTCCAACTTGGGTGAAGGCTAGGGAGGAGAAGCATAGAGGGCTTCCTAGAGGTGATGGTAGATATCTGAACTGTGTCTTTAAAAATGAGGAAATATTAGTCAAGTAAAATAGTGTGTAAGTGTGTGTTGTGTGTGTGTATGTGTATTAGCACATGCATGTGTAAGCTTTGGAGAGCATGTGATGTTTAGGGGATATGAAGTTAGCATGATTTGTGCAAAAAAGTATTTATCTATATAGTTCAGTATGGCTGGAACTTAAGGTCTAATGGTTTGGTGTTATTCTGGTGTTTTTCTAAGAGTATGATTCACCAAAACTGAGGAAAAATTGGAATAAATCACATAGATGACGCAAAATCATTCCGAATTCCCTAATTTGCTGAAGGATGGAGAATGAATTTCTATCTGTTAAAGTGACTGCCTTGGACTGAATCTTATATTATTAATAATATTAATCATCTTATATTATTTAAAAGGCAAATAATTGTATTTATAATATAATTATTTAAAATAATTATTTAAAGAATACTATATTATGCATCCAAACTCAAAAGAAAAAAAATGTGGATATTTTCAATATTCTCTGTATTCTCTTCCCTTATACTTTCACAGAGGAAGAGGAACCCCAGCTATAAGATTAAAACAAATAAACAAAGAACCCAGCATTTCCCTAATATTACCAAATATCAAAGAAAATCTCATTCTGAAATATATTTTCCAGTAAATCTGCAATTATAAAATCTGCAATTTTTTATAAATATAAAAATAAGATTAATTCTAAAGGCCATACAACAGTTTGACAACTATGGCAAACATCTCAAAGCAAATCCACGTTTCAGTAATGATGTTACTGATCTGACATGTGATGCAAAAATATATTCAAATCTTACATATTGCCAAAAAAACTCCATATATGTCTCACGGCATGCTTCTCTGAAGTGAATAAAGTTGATAATGCCACTTAAAAATCGACTAGTCCGTTTTGCTTCTAAAACAGAAAGAAAGACTTAAATCTCTTTGGAAACAACAGAATATAAAAGTGAAAATCCATCCTCTCTAACCATATATCCTGCTCATAGTATAGAGTAAAACTGTTTATATGTTATAATTAACCAAAGTGCAGAAAACATGTTCAAACTTAAAGTTCAGTATTATCTTTGCACCAATAACTAAAAACAAAAGGCAAACTAGGACTTCTACATCTGGCCAGGAGGGAACAACTGGGACCTCATTTACCCTCCTCCCCTTAAGTAAATAGAATACCAGGTAAAATAAATGAAAATAACAGATTTTAGACAGTGGACAACAGACAGTACAACAGAAAGGAAACAAATGAGATAAAGCCTATTGGTGTGCCAGCTCAAGTACTGGAAAGTTTTTAGGCTGTACCACTGGGAGGAAGAACACAAACAGAACTTGGGGGCTGGCTGAATCAAGAAGACAGAGTTTAGAGTCTGGAAAGGCCAAGGCAGCTAGAATTACAGGACTGAGTAATGAACAGGTGGGAACTACAAAGAGAAAGAGCTCTGGATAATTGTAGGAGGGAAGTTTTCAGTTGCATACCAATTGGTGCATGAATGTGAGGAAACTGTGATAGCCAGGAAAAGAACCAGAAATATTTAAAGGATGACAGAAAAATCCAGTACACAACAATGTAAAATCCACACTGTCTGGCACCCAATAGAAATGATCAGGTATGCAAAGATACAGGAAAATATGATCCATAACAAGGGGAAAAATCAATCAATAGAAACATACCCAGAAAAACACAATAATAGATTTAGTAGAAAAGGATGTGAAAACAGGCTTTATAAATATATTCCATTTGTTCAAGAAGATAAAGAACAGCATGAGCATGATGAGGAGAAAAAAGGGAAGATTAAAAGGACTAGTGAAGTTGAAGACCTAGCAATAGCAACTATCTAAAATGAAGCCCAGGGAGAGAACAGAGAAAAAAGAAAAAAAAATGAATAGACTTATCTGTGAGGTGTGGAACAATACCAAGTAGCATAACAAATGTGTGAAATCCCTGAATATTTTCCAGATTTGACAAAAACTATAAACATATCCAAGGAGGTGAACAAACCCTAAGCAGAGGTGGAAGGTGGGGCAGAAGGCTCATTATAATCAAATTACAGAAAACTAGCAATAAAGAGAAAATCATAAAAGCAATCAGAGGGGAGAAAGTGGCACATTACCTGTAGGGTAACAAAGGTAAAAAAGATAGCAGACTTCTCATCAGAAAACAATGCAAGCCAGAAGATAACAACACAGTATCTTTTAAGCATCAGAAGAAACTGTCACCTTAGAATTCTCCACTCAACATTTCACTTTCAAAAATACAGGTGAAATACACACTCTTTATCAGCACTATAAGAAATGTTAAAGAAAATTCTTCAGGCATAAGGAAAATCATACCAGATAGGATTATAGATCTACTTAAAAGAATGTAGATAAATATAAAACACCATTTTTCCTCATTTAAAAAATCTCTTTAAAAGATAACTGTTTGAAGCAAATCTAAAAACACTATGCATCAAGGTGTTTATAATATCTATAGAAGTAAAATTAATGACAAATAGCACAAAGGCCAGAAGTGGGAAAAATAAAAGTATATTGTTGTGAGACACAACATTTTTTGAAGCTAGACCATGAAATGTTAAAGATACACACACACACGCACACACACACACACACACACACACACACACACACAGAACTTCGGAACATTTATTAAAAAATAAAAATAATAGGTATATGGTGGTAAAGGTAGCACAACACTGTGAACATAATTAAAAGCACTGAATTATATATTTGAATGTGGTTAAAAGGGGAAATTTTAGGTTGTATTTATGTTACTAGAATAAGAATTTAAAAAAAAGCAACATAGGACTGTACAATACAGTGAACCCTACTGTAAACAATGGACTACAGTTAATAGTACAATTAAAAAATGTTCTTTCATGAATTATAACAAATGTACCAAACTAATGCAAGGTGTTAATATATGGAACTTTGCATTTTATGCATGATTTTTTCTGTAAACCAACAACTTCTCTAATAAAAAAATTATATAGCTGATAAGCCAATAATGGAGATAAATGGAATATATCTTCTGCATATATATAACTATCTAAAATAAAATATATTCCAACAAAACAAAAGAATACAGGAAAAGGGAAAAACCAGAACAAAAAACAGGGCAAATAAAAAACAAAAAGCATAATGGCAGATTTAAACTCAAACATACCAATAACTATATTAAATATAAATGGACGAAACGGTCCAATTAAAAGGCAGAGATAGTGGAATTGGATAAAAAAGCAAGACCTAACTAAATGTTCTCTATAAGATATCCACTTTAAATATAAAGACATGGATAAGTTAAAAGTAAAAGGAAGAAATGTCATGGTAACATGAATAGAAAGAAAACTAGAATGGTTAAATTAATATCAAACAAAGTAGATTTCAAGGTAAAGAATATGTCAACAAAAGGACATAATTCTAAATGTATATGCCTCTAATAAAAGAGCTTCAAGATACATGAAGCCAAAACTGAAAAAACAATCATATCTGAAGGTCACATCTGTCTATCAACAGTTCATAAAACAATTAGCAGAAAATCTGACAGGATACAGAAGACTTGAGCAATACTATTCAATAAGTGAATCAACTGAAATGTAAAGGACACTCCACCCAATAACAGAATACATATTCTTTTCCAGTGTAAATGGAATATTTACCAAGACAGACCACAAAGTACATTGAATAACAGCCTCCAAAGATATCTGGGTCCTAATCCCTGGAACCTGTGCAAGTTATCTTACATGGCAACATGGCTTTGCAAATGTAATTAAATTAAGGCTCTTGAGATGACAAGATTATTCTGGATTATTGGGGTGGGACTTAAAGACAATCACCAGTGCCCTTATTAGAGTGGAGGGAGTTTTGACTACAGACAAAAGACAGAAGGCAATGCAACAGTGGAAGCAGACATTTAAAGATGCTCCAGTTCTGGCTCTGATGATGGAATATGGCCCATGAGCCAAGGAATCCAAGGAATGTAGCTCTAGAAGCTGAAAAGGCAAGGCAATGAATTCTCCCCAAGAGTCTCCTAAGAGATTGCAACCCTAGTGACACCTTGGCTTTAGCCCAGTGAAACACATTTTGAACTTCTGACCTCCAGAACTATAAGAGAATAAATGTGTGTTGTTTTAAGACACCGAGTTTGTGTTAATTAATTACAGCAGCCATAGAAAACTAATATGTACCATATTCTAGGTCTTAAAACAAATGTGAATAAATTTAAATCAATTCAAATCATATAAATTAAGTTCTCTGATCACAAAAGAATTAAATTACAAATCAATAACAAAGGGCTGAAAATTCACTAAATGCTTGGAAATTAGACAACACACTTATAAATAACCCATGGATAAAAGAAGAAATTAAAAGAAAAATTAGAAAATATTTTGTACTGAATATAAACAAAAATATATCAAAATTGATGGCATGCTACTGCACTAGATTAGAGACATATCTTTAGCACTAAACTCCTATATTAGGAAAGAACAAACATCTCTAATTAATGACCTCAGCTTCCATCTTATAAAACTAGGGGAAAAAAAGAGCAAATGAAACCCAAAATAAGCACAAGGAAAGAAGGAATAACTATAAGCATAGAAATCAATAAAACAGAAAACAGAAACATAATACAGAAAAATCAATGAAACCAAAAGCTGGTTCTTTAAAAAGATTGATGAAATTGATAAACCTCTAGTCAGACTGGTCAGGGAAAAAAAGAGAAGACACAAACTACTAATGTCAGGAATAAGACAGGGAAAGGACATCACTAATGACCCCACACACATTAAAACAATAAGGAAATATTATGAACAACTTTATGTTAAATAAGTAGGCTAACTTAAGTAAAACAGATAAACTCCCTGAAAAAGGGAAACTACCAAAGTTCACTCAGGAGCTTCACAAATAAAGAACCAGAATACCTCTTTACCTACTAAAAATTTAAATTAATAATTTAATACCTTCCCACAGACAGATCTCCAGGACTAAGATTCACTGGTGAATTATACCAAACATTTAAGGAAGAAATAATACAAATTTTACAAAACTATTCCTGAAAATGGAAGAGGGAAACTTTCCAAATTCATTCTAAAAGGCCAGCATTACTTTAATACCCAGATCATTCACTAAGTGATCTTATAAGAAAACTACAGACCAATGTCCATTATAAACATAGACACAAAAAACCCTTACCAAAATATTAGGAAATCAAATACAGCAAGATATTAAAAATATACTATATTATAACCAAATGGAGTTCATCCTGAATGCAAGGTTGGTTAACATTAAAAAATCAAATATAATTCACTAACCTAAAAAAAAGACAAACTACATGATAATTTCACTAGATGCAGAAAAAGCATTTGACAAAATTTAATACCCATTCATCATAAAAACTATAAAAAACTAGGACTGGAAAAGATGTTGCTTACCCTGATAGAGGGCATCTAAAAAGAATCCTACAACTAATATCATACTTAATTATGAAAGAATGCTTTTCCTCTAAGATCAGGAAAAAGGTAATGATGTTTGCACTCAACCATTTCAACTCAATATAAAAAGAGAAGTTCTAGCCAGTGTAGAAGGCAAGAAAAAGAAATAAAAGTCATTTCATTGGAAAAAAAGTAACCTTGACTTTGTAACAACATAATCATTGATGTAGAAAATCCTCAGAAATATACAAAAGTTACTAGAAATAATAAGTGAATTTTTAGCAAGATCAAGGATACAAAGTCAATATACAAAAATCAATTTATTTCTTGTACTAGGAATAACCAATTAGAAATCTAAATTAAAAAATTTATAATATGACTAAAAATTTGAAGTGCTTAAGAATAAATTTAACAAAATGCATATAAGACCTGTGCTCTGAAATTTATACATTGTTGTGAGAAATTAAAGACCACCTAAACAAATGGAAAGATATAATATGCTCATGGATTGGAAGGCCCATTATTAAACTGTTAATTATCCCCAAAATGAACCATACATTCAGCATAATCTCAAGTAACATCTCAATAGGCTTTTTTGGGGGTGGGTTGGGATGGTGTGGGGGGATAGAAAGTGACAAGCTGATTCTAAAATTTATGTGGACATGCAAAGGACCCAGAATAGCCAAAACAATTTTGAAAAAAAGAAACAAAGTTGGAGAAGTTATATTCTGTGATTTCAAAACTTACTATAAAGCTAAAATAATTAAAGTAGTCTGACTAGTGTAAAGATAGATATACAGATCAGTGGAGCAGAACAGTAAGCCCAGAAATGCATGCACGCATGTACACACACACACACACACACACACACACACACACACACACACACGAACAACCGATTTTTGGCAAAAAGTGCCAAGGTAATTCAAAGGGGAAAGGATAATCTTCCTACAAGTAGTACTGGAATAATTTGATATCCATATACAAAAAAAAAAAGAACCTTAACCTTACCTCACACCATATACAAAACTTTAACATTAAACAATAAGAGCTAAAACTGTAATCCTTTTAAAACAAAATATAGAAGTAAATCTTAGTGACCCTGAATTAGGCCAAGACTTCTTGATTGGACGCACACACATATAGTTTTATGAGATATAAAATAGAAAATTTATCAGTTAGGCTCTTCAAAATTTAAGAATATTTTCCTCTTTAAAAGATACTGTTAAGAAATTGAAAAGGCAAGTGATAGACCAGGAGAAAATAATTGCATAATATATATCTGATAAACAATTTGTTTCTGAAATACCTGAAGAAGCCTTACAACTCAATAAGACAATTCATTTTTTTTAAATGATCAAAAAAAAAATCAACAAAAACGTGCAAATGATTTTTATCAAGACACTTCACCAAGAAGATGTACAGATAGCAAATAAGCATATGAAAATATGCTTATCATTATTATTCATTAGGGAAATGCAAATTAAAATGGATACCACCACACATCTGCAATGGCTAAAATTAAAAACTGAAAATATGAAGTGGAGGATGTGGAGCAACTGAAAAGTTCATACATTGCTTGTGGTAATGCAAAATGATACAGTCACTGAAAAATTTGGCAATTTTCTTAAAAAGTTAAGAATATACTTACTACAAGAACCAGCAATTCCACTCCTAGGTATTTACCCAAGAGAAATGAAACCACATGTCTCCACTAATTGTATGCTAATATTCACAGCTGCTTTGTTCATAATGGCCAAAAACTGGAAACAATTCAAAGTCCAAAAATGGATAAACGAATCATAGTATATATTCACAATAGAATACTACTTCGAAATAAAAAGAAAAAAGTACTAATAAAGGCAATAACATGGATGAAATCTCAGAAGCATTATGCTAACTTAAAGAAGCCAAACCTACAGACTATATGATTCTGTTTATATGAAATTCTAAAACCACAAACTATAGTAATAGAGAGCAGCTGAATGGTTGGTAGGGACCAGAGCGTGGCTGCAGAAGACTAAATGTTAAGGAATCTGAGAGAACTTTTGGAGGTCATGGAAATGTTATAGTGGTGGTTACATGAATGTATACATTTATTAAAACTCATCCAATTATAGACAGAAAATTGGAAAATATTGTAAATTATACATTAATAAAACTAAAAAATAAAGCAGGAGATCTGAAAAATAAAAGACAAATTTTAAAAATAGCACACAAATCTCTTTTAAAATAATGTATATATAATATCAGAGTCAAACAATTTAAGGGACACTTAAATAGAGGTAGAATTTTACATTCTAATATATCATGACTACTCTTAACACAATGCTAAAAGATACTCTTGATAATAAAAAGGAATTGTTACATTTGATAAAATTGGTATGATGAAACTACTGTGCAACATCACACTTTACACATTATTCATATTTTCAAATTTACAGAACATTATTTAGATGAAAGGAGTTAAGAAAAAATAATCACAAAAACAGCTTTTATGTGGATACATAAAGGAAAAAATTCCAATAATATACAAAAAAAATCATCCTTAAGAATTTGACAAGCTATCTAAAAGCCAGTTTAAATAAGCACTCTATCCTAGAAAATAATTCTAAAATATCATAAAATATAAAATGCTAATGTTATATTTGAAACCAAGGAATGGTTCATGTCTAAAGCTCTACCTAGCTTCCATTTATGAGTATCTTTATGTGCCAGTTATAGATACAATCATTTAGAGAAAATAAGTGATATAAATATGAATTTCTACATGGTAGTTTCCTCCAAGTTTTTTTTTAATATTTATCAATGAAAGGATGAAACATTAGATATTAAAAACTTTTAAATTCTAACTTACTTGGATAAAGAATATCAGCAATCTCAAAGTCATTCACCCGACAGATGGGCAGAAATGAGTCCCTTGAAGATAAAACGGAGAAAGAATACTGAAAAATGTTTTGTAAATTATATACTAAGCCACAGGATATAAACATTTATTTTCAGAAAGAGATTTATGAATATATTTCTCAATGTAAAACGACTAAGTCAGAGTCTATTACAATGCATAATCTTATAGCACTGAAATCAGAAATCTATTTTCTGAATATTACACAAGTATTTCTGTAATATATTCTAATAAACAACATACGCTCTTGTAGGCACTAAGCCTCTTTAAGAACTAAAAACCTTCCACAAAGATAGGAAACAATTTTAGATTCACAACATCTTTGAACTTCAACTGAAAGTATCCTGAGAAATTGCTGGCAGTTGAGGAAGTTAGGTATGCTGCGTAGAAGTCTACAATTTTAAATGTATACAAATGGGAGTGGAGCAGGAGATGGGAGAAATTCCTTCACAAAGAAAATCATGTCATTAAGAAAGCTTAATATAATGTAAATAATTTTGTAGCTTAAGACAATAAACCATTCTCTACTCACAGATGAATAAATAAATTGCTGACTGGTAAGAAGCCTTCCATTATATGTGGATACATGACTTCAGAATTCACTGGCATCTAGTTGTAATAAATCACAAATCCAAGTTACACATTGAAACAAAAGGAGAAAAAATTTTCAACCTCAAGAAATCTTAAACATACATTAATAAGAAAATATATTCATTTATCATTAAATTTAAAAAAAATTAACAAAGATATTAACACAAAGCTAGAGTACCCATGAATATTAATAATGCTAGGCTCACAGTGGGTGCTCAATAAAGATTTTTTAACTGAATAAAAAAATAAAAGTATGGTTAGCATTTACTAAGTATCAAGTACTATGCCAAGCATTTTACATATATTTTCTTTTAGTATTTACAAGAACCCCATGAGACAGTATTACCCCTGTTTTATAGACAAAGAAGCTAAGCTTAACAATTTCAAAGCTAGTAAGTGGAAAGCCTTTGATTTTAAACAATACGCAATTATATTGATAAGATACCAAAGGCACTGCATTTTTTAGTGCATCTTCAGATGATGTGTTGTTGATTTAACAAGAACGATTATAAATAATGATCTTTCTTACTGGAAATACCTAATCTGATAAAAGTACAGATGCCTCATTTCAATTGTTCTCAATCTTGCTGCCTATCTTCTACTCTAATTTGTGAGTCCTTACTGAGAAGAGAACAATATCTATGAAGGTTTTGCTGCTGTTTACTATAATCTCTGAAGACAAACCTGTAAATGTGAAAATAACTGTATAGTATGAATAATTTGTAAGCATCATTTTGGTCTTTTACTATAGTTTTCATCTTAGCTTAAAAGTAAACTAAAGCTATAAATGTAGAGAAACCATTGTTACGCTAAATTCCTTTGCAAGTTGATGCTAATTTTACAGAAGTCTTTGAATTCATTAAAAATAAAGTGAAGTTATAAATGTAATGAATTCCCTTGACTTGTATACTTAAGAATAGTTAAAAAAAGAAGATTTTGTTAATACATAGGTTACTACAATAAACTTTTCAATAGTCAGGAGCGCCCTCTCCTGCAAATCAGGAATGCATTGTGAACAGGAGAAATGCAGCAAAAGAACATAATTTTCCCTCATCTTAAACCCACCATGTAAAAATGCTCCAGTCGAATTCCATACACTATTTGTAAGGCTCTCATGTAGATCATGTGTAAGACTTCAGGCTATAAGAGAAAACAACTTTCAATACTCTGATGAATGACTTGCAAGTCTTACTTCTGTCATCATTACCATCCAATATTGTAGTAAGTGAATGAAAAGAAGGAAAGGGAATCTAAAATTCCCCTTGAAATATTTCTTAATTTTTCCAAAATTTAAAACACTTTATGGGACTTTTCAGTTTGCTCAATGTAATAAGATATCAAAGAGATTAGTTGCTTAAGTGTATATACAGAATATGAGCAAATATATCCAAATCCAATCTAAGCAACCTATCTGTGTTAGGGAATTGAGAAAGCAGGGTTAGTCTTTCAGAACAGGCAGTCAGCAGGTGGCAGGAATAATGGCACAGTGAAGATGCATTTTCAAAAAAAGCCATGAGAAACCTTGCTTGATGCCTCAGATGTTAAAATTTATAAGTGAACACTTTGAAGAAAGGGGTATAAATTTAACAGGGTTAAAACAGGAATTTTTAGTTTGATCTTCTAAATCAGTGGTTCCCAAATGCTAGCCTGTGAACCTGTTCTATTGGGTGAGCAGTAAAGTGAAAAATTAGGAAAAATACAGTAATTTTTTAATAAAGTTGAATTTATTCAATTTAAAGACCTGTCTTTATTCTGAGAATATTACTTCTATATTAAAGAATTAATGGGTACCAAGGCCAAAAAGGTTTGAGTTCTATATCATTAAACCAGCTTTTACTACCAATATAGGAAACTAGAAGGAGACTTTGGGATTTTCTCTAATTCTTTTTTAAATTTTTTTTTTCTTTATTAGAGAAATAATAGTTTATTATTATTATAGTTTATTTTTGCATTGGATAACTAAAGAGATAAAGAACAATGCCTATCAAAACAAGTCAATTCACCCCTGGGATATAATGCAAGAAAATTAATCTGTTAATTTTCCAAAGAGGATTGTTTTGTGTTTTTGTGGTTGGAAACTACTTGGAATAAGTTCCTTCATGCCCTACCAATAAGTAACATACTCAGACCATCACTTCCATAACAGTAATAATAATAAAATTTAATATACCTTAATAGGTCTAAGGTTTAGGGACTATTTTTAAAGAAAACAACCATATTAAAGAATTGAATTCCTAATGGAAATAAAGAAGCAGCACCATGAATAAACTTAATGTTATTTTTATATTACACTATGTGAGAGATTTTCTCTGGATTAAAATGACTGGCCTGTAGCAAAGAGTAGGGTACATGCTCTCTTGCTGCACTACAGACCTAGCAGCTTACTTTGTTCTCAAATACCATCATACCACATGTAACTACCACCACATTTTACCTTTGGATTTGGATGAAGATCATTCTTGGAGAGGTTTTTACCATCAGCGCCTGTTAAGATCTTGTTGCGAACATGAGTCACAATGTCAGCTACATTATATCTGGGGAAAGACAAAGTTTCCATCTTGGGAGTTTCCTGCTGGTCTGAAGGAGTAATAAACATATATGAGAAGCATGACACAGTTTTCATTATCTGGAAGCTGATAAGAAGACAAAATTAGCAAGGCAAATTTAACTTGATTATAGTAGTACTAATTATCATCAAATATCCTAGCAAGATAAACAGAAAATTCTTTTCCAAAATGACACAGTAATTTTCTGCTAATTTTCCCAATGCTGCTCTCTTTCATTTGGGAAGAAGGATTTTGGTTGAATAGACATATGAGAAACCATGTGGTGTTTCATTTTGTTCTTCCTCAACTTGAGCAGCAGGAAGGTTAAGCAGACCCTGAGAATCCTCAAAGCAAGGCTTAGAGGCAATACCATCAGCAGAATATTCTACTAGAATAGTAATAGGAGGAGGAAGAGGAAGAGCAGCCACAGTAGCAGCAGCACTGCCTTAGCCACTCAGGCAACACACACCTATTCTTACAGCTCTCCTTACTCTTCGGGAAACAGCATGATCCCAGAGATTCAGTGTGAATATACTGAGTTTTGCAAACAAATTGAAATAACCCATAATTCTGAAAATTGATTTCTTTAGGCTGCTAACATTTCTTTGAATATTAGGATTAAAAAGAAGCTTTAGCAACTTGCCTAACCTCTAACAAATGGAGAAATCTATTCTAAAGATGATTGACAAATGACTTCTCAGTTCTGCTTAAACTCAGAAGGCAACTTTTTCCATTTTAGAATGGTTGTAGTAAGTAAATAACTCTTCCTCATGCAGTGTAGAAAATCTGCTTTGTTATAACTTTTATACACTAGTCCTATTTCTAATCACCGTGACTACACAGAATATATTAAATTCCTTGTTTACATGATACCACTTTCCAAAATGTGAAGAAAGCTATCCTGCCTCTACTCAGTCCTCTCTTCTCTAAGGCTGAGTATAATTTCTTTAAGCATAGACACTCATATAATATTATTTCTGAAACTTTACTATCCTACTCACCTGCCTCTAAAACACTTTTTTTGACCATGTCTTTTAAAATGCAATACCCAAAATGAATGCAAAATTCCAGATATGGTCTGCCTAGGGCACAGTATTAATACAAGAGGCAATGTGCTCCCGTGGGCAATCGCTGACAAATATATATGTATGATCAGTTTAAACCCCAGGACTTCTTCAATGTGACCCACTTATAAAAAGCCAGACCTTCCGCATCTTTTTTCTTACTAATTGATTATTTGAACTTTGAGCAAGGGTTTGCATTTTCTACTATTAAATTTAATAATTCCAAGCTATTATTCTCAAGTCAGGATCTTTTTGAATCTAGATTCTGCCACCTCACATACTAAATGTACATTTCATCATAAATACATATTCTATATTTTCATCTAAGTCATAGATTTAAAATTGTAGAAATAGGAATGGGCCAAAGAAAGACCACAGAAAAAGTCACTCTTCTTAAACAGACTACATCTGGATTGGAGACTGTTATAGTAGAGAGAAAAAGTAGGGATAAAATATCTTCAAAATTAATAACACCATACATTCCTCTCTTCTCAATGTCTGGTATGGTGTTATCACATTAATCTATATGACACTGAATGCATCCCATAACGTCCATACAAAAATATTTCAGCTACTCCCCCTACCCACCACATCAAACACAAATTTTTCTGCTTGGTTTCTAAAACCTTTTACAATTTAATAGCCTAATGAACTTTCAGCTCGAAGTTAGTTTCCTCCAACTCCTTTCCCAAACTTCCAGTGTTTCTGTTTGGAATCTCTTTCCGTATCCAACTTCTATCTTTATTTCATAGTACAATTTCAGTTCCAATTGATTCATTCACGTATGTAAAGGAGGAGATGGGAGAGGGAGGGAGGGAGAGAAGGAGAGAGAGAGATTGAAAGACATCTTCCAACTACAATTTTAGCTATTTAGTAGGATAAAGTATATAAATTATTAAATCTTACCTAAATAGTATATAAATGATTAAAGTGATTCTCAGACTGCCTCGTAAGTAGCAGAGATTAACTGCTCATTATCACTTCATTTGCAACACCAAGATGATGAGCAGAATAAGTATTGAAAGAACAGCTGTTAAGTTTTATACATTATGCTTTGCTAAAATAAATTGGTTTGTGAAAATACAATTCCAAGAGGGAGAGATTAAAAGGAGAACAGAAATAACGTCCAGCCTCAATGAATTAAGTAACAAGTTCCTTGAACTCATTCAGGGAAAATGATCGTGTCCGGCATATATAGTTCCATGCATACATCGCTTTCTTCCTTTAAATTTTGGATTAAGTATGATATTTTTGCTTTTTGATTCTTGGTTTTAGATTTGTGGAAGCAATGCCTGAGCAACGGAGATCTAGGAGGAAGCTGATAAGCATCTGCAACCGAATAAACCCCGTTACCACCACCCTTCCAAATAAATGGATTTAAAAATACAAGCTTAAATTGAGCAGCATCAGGTCAATTCTTTTCCTACTACTGTCTATACTGCATCCATTTGTTTCGAAAGAACTGAGTTCGAGTTGTTTTTGTAGCTAAAATAAAATAAAAAGGAACTATCCACCTCCCAGAAGCTGGATTCCAGCCTTCACCTCATTGTTGAGCGCCACGAAAACATGCAAGGCCAGGAATCCTGACTCTTGCCCATGTCTCCAGAGGGAGAGGGCGCCCTTATTCTACCTTCCTCAGTCCTCTCGCGCCGATTCGCTCTCACCTACCGCACCAGTGATCAACAGGAAGGCGGCGACTTCAGCAAACAGCCGCCGGCGAAGTAAAAAACCAACAAATATCGACCGTTGTCACTTTTCAAACCTGCCGCCTCCTACGGGAAGCCCCGCCCCGTTCCTGCAAGCCCACTCCCGCCCCCCTGCGCCGGATGCCTGTTGGGCTCAATACACTTAAAGCAAATGGATCTTGCGTTGGTGGGAAAACCCAGGGCGGAACAATTTGCCGCGGATTTGGTGTCTAGTCGGAACCTGAATTCAGCAGGAAGTGGGATCTCTTCCGGGTTGCTCCGGTGTTCTTCCAGACCTTTGGGGTCCGAGATGAAAAGCAGAATTTAATGGAGGGTTTTGGGATACTTAGGCAAAGCTCAGAGTGGCAACGGAAAGAGGACGTGGGTCTCTTAGGGGGTCAGGGGTAAGTCAGAGAGTCGCAGTGTAATAATAATATTACCGATATTTGTTAAGCACTGATAATGAGCCCAGTTCTGTGTTGAATGATTCATAGGCATTGTTTCTTTGGGGCTTCTTTAAAAAAGGGGTGCGAAGGTTGCGGATAGATACTGTCATTATGTGCTTTTTACAAACGAGGACTCGAAATCACAGGGACATCATCAACCCGTCCAGGGCCGCGCACAGTAGGTCACAAATAGCATAGCCAAGATGGGAACTGAAGTTCACTGATTCAGCGTTCATAAACAGGACATCGAAAAGTGTTAAGAACTTAACAGTTCGTTTGGTAAAATCTCACTTTTACAAGCAACAACACTGGGGCTCAAAGGAATTGATTTGTTCCCCGTTATGCGGTAAGTAGCACTGTTTGGAGTAAACCCCAGATCTGCTAATCCTGGCTTCTCTCTCCCTTCTTTCATCCTTCCTCAGGAGCCAGGCACTCCAGGTGCTTTCCACCGTGAGTTGTTTCCCAAACTTGCCTATACCCGAGTGAGTTAGACTTTGAATAATAGGCCCACAAATCTATATTTTTTACATGAGTTTCCAGGCAAGAGTGGAAACACCGCACTTTATATATCAGACGTCAAGGTCTAGCAGCGGAAAACATGACAGAACTAGTTGTCAGGGGTGAAACCCCCAAGTTTTATTGAGGTTTATTTGAGAACAAACTAGGACTTGCATATCGTTATAGGTAGAGCATTATCTGGTGAAGGTTGTATGTTAGATGGGGAGTCTGCACTAGATGAAATAAAAATACTAGAAAGGTTTGGTTGAAAATAGACACAAATTTTGGTGCTTTGTTGTGTGGGCTGAAGGATTATACCAATTAGTATAGAGGTCTATACCTTTCTTTTTCCCTTTCCATATCCATTTACTGGTGCACGTCTCAAAGCCAGAAACTAGTAAAACTCAAAAGTAGATCAGGAAAATAGATAGGAAGATATCAGAATCCATGAAGAAAAGAGGGGGAAAAAAAGAGACTTTTCTTATTGAAAATCAAATTGATATTGATATTACTTATTGCATGCAAACCCCCCACTTTAGAGGCAGGAAAAGTAGCTGAAAGCAGTGCTCTGGAGTCTGAAAGAGCTCAGTTTAAACCCTTGGTTACACCATTCCACCTTTATAGCTTTAGACAAGTGTTTAAACCGACTCAGCTGGTTTCTGCATCTTAAAAATAGTGATAAAAGTCCTATCTGCTTTATGGGATTGAATGAATTAATTCATGGAATGTGCTGAAAGTGTCTGGCAGAATTGTGAGCACTTGACAAGTATTAGCTATTATTTTAACATAATTATTTATACATGGTCCCTAATAAAATAACTTGCAAACGGTAAGTGCTCAACATAAGTCTGAACTGTTGTTGAGAGTCTAAACAAGAAACAGTGACCCATATATAAGCCAAGAATAGAGTAGACCACAGGGAGACAGAAAAATGAGGTGAAGGAAGAAAGGTCAGGACAACTGTGTCTACAATAAAATAATTGGTTATTTGGGGATAATTTTACTATCGATATCGCAAATTGGTAGTTAAATTAGAATTAAAATTATGGGAAAAAACTATTGAGTGTTTGTTTATATTATCTCAATTGCAAGGATAAATCTGTCTTTTTAACAGTTTGGTTGCCTAGTAGTGAACAGTGTGAGGTGGAGGGTAGAACAGCAGGATTCTCACTTTAGATTTTCTGGAGATTTTTTTAAATCACACATGAAGACACTAACTATAATAGAAAATCAAACTCCAGTGTTCTTTTTGACAGTGTCATCTTATTTTTCAGCTCCTTCTGTTTTGTTTCCCCTTTCAGCCCTCCCTGCCATTATTTCCCTTCCCAGCCTAGTCTGTGGTTTATCAGCATCCAGACAACCTTATGTCTGATGCCTTTGACCCATATGTCTTCCAGAGTGTTAACCATATTTCTATCCAGTAAATCTCTAGCTGGGTACTGTGGAGAAAATTACACAGAGTGACATACCACAACGTCTTGATCTCTAACTTCAGCTGGGCCCTCTGATTCTTGACAGTGCTTTAATTTATCCTTGACCAGTTCTCTGTCCTACAACTTTCAGTGATTTCTCAGGAATTTACCACTTTCCTCAACCCCCATCCCAACCTTAATTTCTCTCTTTATTAGAAAGTTACCAAGATAGTCTAATGTATTTTTCAAGTACTTAACTCACACCCACATGCATCTGCAATTTTTTATGCCTGTTTACTTTCTAATTTTAATTCTATATTTCCTTTCTAGATTGTACTTTAGAGGCTGGGTGACAGACCTATAAGGACTGAGTGACTCTTTGAGTAACAAGATGGGGATGCTCTTTGAGACCATGGCTGCCTGCAGCAGGGACTCTATGTTTAATGCAAATGGTGTTCTATGGTGCCAGTGCTTTTGGTTAAAACAAACAAATGTCTTTTTAAAGAGACAGGTCTTAGGAATTGTTATTTCTGCTTTATTTTTAGCAGATCAGTAAGGATGAAAAGTTTATTCAGTTGGTCTAGTGTGGTAGGAATAGGTCACATACTAAAACAGGGTCCTAATCTCTAGTTACCATAAGGAACTCATTCATTTGAATAAAGATTCCCTAGGGGCCACAGACATCTTCAGGGGCCTTTTTCCTGGTTAATTGGGAAAACTAAAGCCATCCTACAACCTTTACCTTAATTTCCTGCCTACCCACTTCCCTCACTGCCATATTTATCTACTGCATCTGTCTGTCTCAGAAGATTAAATGTAGCTCCTCCATGTATGCTATTTCTCAATGCTTCTCTTTCTAGACCTCTCTGTTACATTTCATATCATTGATCAGACCCTCCTTGAAATCCAACTCCGTTTGCTTTTGTCTTGGTCCTTCTACCTGCCTCATACTTCTTAAGGAACTATTTCTGCCTGCCCTTTGAACAGTATTTCCCAAAGTTCCAACCTTAAGTTGGTTTTCTGTCTGTATCTTACACATTGAGCAGTGTCATCCACTCTTTTGTTTTAACCTGTTTGCTCAGAACTGCTGCTAGCCCCGACCTCTTCTTTGAGATTCAGACTTACTTGCATACTTTTGGATGGGTCCTTTTGGAATGGCTCCTGAGCTGTTTAAACTCAAATTTGTCTTTTCATTTCCACTGCTACCGGTTCTATCTCATTGTCTCCAGTCTTGCCACCCTCCCCACCAGGATCCCAACCCCTAAACATACACACACATACCTGCACCACCAAATCCATATTATAGTAGCAGCCAGAATGGCTGGTCTCAATTGTAAATCTGACAATTTTGCTCACCAACTTAAATCTCTACATCCCTTCCTCCCCATATCACCTCCAAGATAAAGTCCAACTCCATCGCCTGGAATCCTATGTACTTGCCTCTGTACTTTTTGTACATGCCTCTCTTGATCTTTCCACTCTCCTCCCATCATACTCACTTCCCAAACTTGAGGCTGTTTTATATTTTGAGACCTTTTTTCATTCATGTGAACTCTGTCTGGACTGTCCTGCTTTTCTTTGCTTGACTCATCATTACTTATTTTTCAGTTGTCAAGAAGCTTTCTTTACTACAAAAGCTGAGTCAGGCATCCATTTGGCTTTCTTGGTATTCATTCATTCAAGAAATATTTGTTGAGCACCTTATTTTGTACCATACACTGAGCTAGATACTGGGAATATAATGAAAAAGGAAATGTGGTAATAACCAATCTAATAACTGACCTGACAGAGATTGTATTCTTGTAGGGGAGAAAGACATGTAATAAAAAGAAATTCACTTCAGTCTGGTTGATTCTGTGTTTTTAAGAATAACCAGGTTAAAGGGTTACAGATTGAGTTAACAAAGCACATGAAGACCCAGACCTGAGAAGAGAGCAGTCGAGGAACTAGAGATTCTAAACCTAGGGCTGGAGAGGTAAACATGGACCAGATCATGAAGAGCATCACTAGTCATGTTAAGAAGTTTGGACTTCTTCCTAAGGGTAATAGTAATTTTGAAGGATTTCAACTTGATTCGTTGTATACTTCAGATGATGAATCCAGTTGCCATGAAGAAAAGGAGATGAAGAGTGGTAAGACTAGAGGGAGGGAAGCCAGTTAGAAAATCATTGTAGTAATCCATGGAAAAGAAGCTGGCAGACTATACTATGTTACCATTGTGGATAGAGATAGATTCCAGTGGAATTTAGGAAGTTCAAGTGGCAGAACTTGGTGTCTGATTGAATCGGGAGTGCAGAAGTGGGTGAATCAAGGATGGAGCTCCATAAAACAAGCTTTAGTGAAGACAGAGACTACCCTATTTGCCATAATATACCCACAGCATAACGCAAGCCCTTACACATTGTAGATACTCTAAATATTTGTGACATGAAGGAAAGTTTTCTGGATTGAGCACCTAGAGAAATGAGGTGCCATTCTCAGATTTAGGTAACAGAGGCAAACTCATTTACAGAGATGACTGGTGATGCAGTGTTGGGTGTGTCTATCTCGAGATGCCAGTGAGACATTCACATGACAGTGTGCACATGTATGGCAATTGGGTGTATAGTTCTTGTCGGGGTAGTTTCTTTACATATTAAAAAAAATAAAAAGGTTATATAATATTGAAATGGTCTGTGTTGTGTCTGTTTCCACTGCTGCACAGGGTTCATGATTACATTGATTCCCCAGCATCTAACACAGTATCTGCCTCAAGGAGGTCACCCAGTCAGTGTTTGTTGTCCAGCTGAATCACTACTTTGTAAGCATCCTGCATTCAACAGGAGAAATTAGTTATAATGTTAGCCTATGAAGAGGGAAATAGGGGTCAGAGTGAAAACAGTTTTCTTTTTATTGTATATACTTTGGTTCTTCCCCCCCACCCCATGACCTTATATTTCCTGTATGAGATAAAAAGATGACAAAAATATGTTCATTCAATTTGTATGGGCTTAGCACGGAAAATAATACTCCAACTATGGACTGATCGATATAGGGTGGAATATTAGTGCTCTTTGAGATCATATTTGCATTTTTGGCCACATCGCATTATCAACTGATTTACAAATTCTGTGGCAGTATCATTGATGTCATCATCCATTTCACTTATGTGAATACTGAATAATGTTTAGTGACCTCTTAAAAATTATGACATCTTAAAAATTATGGATCACAGGCTGAAGTGGAACCATGAACATGCATTCTATAATCATGGCATCAGACAAAATCTTTGAATGTATTGTGAGATGTAGATGAAACCTACTTAAGAAAAGGAGGGTCATCATTTTATGACATGCCTAAAATAATGTCTAACATTTCATGTGGGAGGAAACAATGATGTGTTTCTCTTATCAGCAAACATTTAATTGCTTGCTGTTAACATTTAATTACTATACAGGTAATCTTTAATATGCAAAAACCTTTACTCAGAAGTGTAGGAATATCCTTTAAATGTCCAAACTATAGTTAATTATGAATAAATAGGTAAAAATGTATAATGCTTTTATATGTTTTTGAATTAGTGTTTTAGTGTTTAATTTTATGTAAAAAGAAGCTATAAATATACCAAAAATACACTAATATTTAAGGAAAATGGTAAATTCTAGTAACATTTTTGTATTTACAGCATGTTCACTGGGTGGCGCTCTTGTATTAACATTAGCCTTACAAACTGAAAGTTTCATTTTCTTTAACATAAGTAAACAGAATTAAGTAATAAACATTGAACAAAATGTTCTGGGTTAAAAAAATAGATTCTAAATTTATTAGATTTAAAATGCATGCTTAGAGTTCAAGCCTAAGAAGAAAAATAGCATTGAATTCAAAGTAGCTGTAAGCGCTCTTTATTACCCTTTAATCATTCCAGCTCACTTCACTCCTTAGCTGTGTTCATCTTTATTATCGGATTTGGAAACTTTAGACAGTGTATTTGTTAAGGACTAAAATGGAATTTCTTGTTTAAAACCATAAAATATATGTCTTTTGCTAATTTGTAATGAACTCTGAAGCAGATTCAAGGGAGCAAACGTTTCGTATGTTATGCCTAAATCCCTTTACTATCCTTTTCCAACTTTTACAACAAGCTGTATCATTTTAATACATTTGTGAAAATCTTAGGAATTAATACCCCAAACAGATTGGATATTGACAAAAATATTTGTCCAGTTCTGTTTTTAAAATTCAATTTGTAGACTCTGGGTATTTCTAATATTGCTATTACAGTATCCTATGGTTTTCCAGTTATTTCAAAGGAGTTAATGAGATTCCCAGGAGTCAGTTATTAATATTAATGAACTCTAATTTTAAAATTAATCAATTTTATGACATCAATTTTGGATATTAACAATTGAAACCAATGATAACAGTATCATAAATCAGAAAAGTTTGGGGATACATTTTTTTTAGCCACTGGGGTCATGTTAATCCCATGGATGCTTTTATGCTAGTGATTTCTCTCATCTATAATAAATCACCTAATATGGACTCTATTTTATTAGCCCTTAGAAAGAAATCACATCTAATTTCTCAACATCTTCTTTTCATAACTCTGAATCCTGTTTTCTCTCAAAAAGGAAACTCTATCAGAGTGTTTTATCCAAGCATTTCTATATAAATACCAAATAACATCTGATTTAATGCTTGGTATTTGAAAAAATGTCACCTCTCAGTTTTTTCCTACTGTTCTTTAAGCAGTCTCAGAGTGCTTTGTAAAATAAGTTCTCCATATAAATTCAAAATTAATACCTGAATAATGTTCCTAGGATACCCCATTAAGATAATTTCCATATGTGTACCTTTTGCATATGGTACTTAAATGATAATAATAATAGCTCACATTTACAGCAGTACTAAGTGCCGTGTTCTCTACATGTGTTATCTCATTTAATCCTCACAAATGCATGAAGTAGTTTCTATTCCCATTTTTCAGGTGAAAAACCAAAATCTTAAATTATGTAAGAGTACTTAATTTACTCAAGGTCATGTGTCTAGTAAACTAGGGAGCCAAAATTTGAACCTGAATAATCTAATGGCAGAAGTGCTGTCCTTAGCCACTCTACTATGCTGCCAAATGTTAACCCTTAACAGCAACTTTTGGGGGCAGTGTTAATTTTTGTCGTCATTTTTTTTCTGGAAGTTAGGAGCCGTCAGCACCCAGGGGCTGAGTTTATACTCCAAAATTACGAAACACTTTGAGTCATTTTCTCGGTCACAGAAGCTATCACATGAGTAGCTTTTACATGCTTGATAGTTTTGCACTTCTCCAGCTCCTTTCAACTCTACCCAAGGTGTACAATGTTAGGATGTTCAGGCACTTGGATATATTTCATTTGATACAGTATTGTGGCAATAAAACACTGGGAATTTTTGTAATTTTTATAACCTGTGCAGGAGACCCCTTCTTCTTATGTTCCACAGGTTGTCCTTCTAGCAAGGGTTTTATCCCTAGACACCTCTTATCTTCTACCACCTTCCTATAATACACACAAAATGATCACAAAAGTAATTTTTGTTGTAAAATTAAAAAAAATAATAATTTTGAAAAAAACTCAACAGACTAAGAGTAATGAGGACCTAGGTGAAGTTTGAGGACATGAAGTTTTAGTGCAGTGGGCCTGGCCAGCCTTGCATTCTGGTTTCATTCAGCAATCCCCTGCAGTCCTAGGAGAGAGAATATTGGTCCAAGGTGAATGTCAAGGTGTTTAACTGAAGCTAGAATGCTAGAGAGAGAAGTCCTAAAGTAGCAGACAATGAAGTTCAGGCCAAATAGGTGGTCTAGATGACACATAAGTTAAATAGACCGAGGAAATGGAGGAAGCTGGAGTAATGGAGAGAGCAGCATTAGGGGGCAGGTCTGGCAGGTAGTAGAGGTGACAGGCAAGGAGGCTGTGGTTATAGCAATAAAAGAGAAAGAGTTCAGCTATGGAACAGGGTTATAAAATGATCTCTTCAGTGGTTGTGAGACTATGAGACTAGAAAGAAGTGGAGAAGGCCAGTACATTTACTCCTAACAGAAGGGGTCCTGGATTCTGGATATCTGGGGAGAAAGAGAGAGTACTCAAAGAATGAAAAGGGGAATGCAAGGGTATTGAAGTTGTTTGTTTGCTTTTTGCTACAGACCAACCCTAACCAAAAAAAAACAAAAAACAAACAAAGAAATAGAAAAAGAAAAAGAAGCAACTAGAGGACTTGGAAGCAAATACTCTACACATAGGGGAAAAAAAAAAGATAAGCTTAAATATGTATGTGTAGAGTATTTTTAGAGTTAATCACTGAGACCTATGAAGGGTTAAGCATTTCTTCTGGGATACATTTAGATGATTGGATTCTTTGATCTAGCTGCTTTGCTCCCTTGTATTGTTCAAAGGATGAATTCTCCCTTCCCAGACCCCTGGGTGGGCTGGTTGTCCCTAGAGCTTCAGAACTGTCCTTCTTGGTATTGTCTCAGTCCCTTAACCCTCTTTTCCCACACTTCCTGGCAGCGTCCAGGGTTTCTCCCATCACTCCAAAGAGAAAATAACATTTCAGGCTCTCTTAGTTTCTTCCTTTATCCTGAACATTTTACAGTTTTAGCTATTTGTTGCTTGCCAGTTGCTTCTGGTTCTACTCATTGACTAAAGGGATTCGCTGTCTGATTGCTTCTCCTGTGGAAAGGGTAAGCCTTTGGTTTTCTCCTGGAGTTAATATTAAATAAATCAAAATACATTCAACACATTTATCCTACCCTGAGAGTTAATTTCCTTAAGAAAACCCCTATATACTATACGTTAAAAATCGATAACCACTACATTAACATAATTTTGACCTTATTTCTTGGGAATAAGCCAGACTGTATTAGGCTAAGAAAATATTCCCACCTTTCCTATCCTGAATTATAGTTAATTTGTTTATCTTAAATGACTGTTTCTCCCCTAGCCAAAGCAAGGAGGTAAGTGGTATAGGGGGGATGAGGACATTTTATTTCATCCTGTTACATTTTCATTTTAGGCTTGGAGATAGAAAGCAGACTAACAGAGCATGCAGACATGTGGCTAAGTAGCAAGCAGAAATTCAAACTAAAATTCTGAACCCACTATAAGTCAGACTTGATAGGTATTGCAAAGATTTTACAAAGCTTATAAATGTAATTGTGCCATCAATAGGCCATCATGCCATCAATAGGAATTCACTGAGTACTTGAATGTGTCAGAACCAAAAATTAGGACAAATTATTTGCCAGCACAAAGTGGTATTTTAACTTTGGATTCTTCCCTATGTGAAAAACCACAGTACCCTTGTATCTGCTCAAGTCCAGATTCCTTAATCTAGTATGTCATTTCTCACATCATCCAAATCCACCTTTCTTATCCAATGTAATTCTCCACTACTTTTTAAAATATACCCTCTGTTCTAATCAGATCGGTCTCCTTACAATTCCAGCTCACATCACTGTCACCCTCAGTAGCTCACTTTTGCCCTTGTGTGTTTTGGTATTCTCTTCTCCTTCTTTCCTGCCTACCTAAATTCAGTTCAGGTACCAATTCTTCCACTTTTATTTCATCTCCCATTATACGTACCTACTATCTGTACCATGTAATTATGTACTCTCTTATATTGCTCATGAGTTAGTCCATGCAGGTAAATTTGATTATCTTAATTGAATTACAATACCCCTACAGTCTTCTTCTGTTTCTTCCATTTTTAACAGCAAGGGACCAGGTAGAAAGATCACTGGACTAGAGCACATTTGAGTATTGGTTCTCTATTTAGTAAAATGAGGAATTTTTTCTAGATTATTTGATAGGTCCTTCCTGCTGGAAAAAAGAATTCTCATTATTACTTCCCAAATAAAATTGAGAAGACTGGATTAAATTCCCCAACTAGTTACCACTTTGACAATGTACAATCTTAGGTTTATGTTGGAGAAAGCCATTTCATTTCAGTTAAATGGATAAGTAAAGTAGCTACTGGAATCATTTTTTACTGGATATTAAGCCATCTCTTTGGCTAAGAAAGGGGGTGAGCAAGAGAGAGATGGCAGGAGCTAGAGACGGAAGGCTGAGGAAGTCACCCTTCAAGTGGCTTTACCACATCAGATCTGAGCAGCTCTTTCCTCTGTTTTAGCCTCACCCCGATAGGAGTGGCTCCCAAGTGTGAGGTGAGTGGTTTTTGTATATGAATTCAGAAATTAAGAGATTAGAAATAATGCAATGTTGACAGCATCATGAACCAAAACTCCTCTTGGGCAGGATCTATAAATAGCCTGAGGACTCAAGCCAGGACAAATGATCTGCTCCCAAAAGATTAGTATATGATCCCAGAATCTACACACCCCTTTAAAATTGAATACTAATCACTTACTTTAAATTACCAATGCCCCTTGAGTGCAACATGCTGAATACATGTAATTCATTTTAATTTTCATAGAAACAGCTCTTAATAAAGCACTGTCTGGATATCTTCTAAGGGAACAAATATTATGTTAATTGAATCAGTGACACTTTGGTTCTCTGTCATAGAAGTAAGGTTTCATTTAAAAGAGCATAAAGGATGACCCTAATTTTCTCAGGACTGACAGTGTCTGTGAATTCTAAAACTGCTCTTAGTGAATAAACAAAGATAAAATTGAAATGAGGAGTAACAGAGTAACAGTAAAAGCTGTGAAAAAGATAAGCACAGTCTTTTTCCTCATGGTGAGCATGGTCTTGCAGAAGCTCTAAACAGTTAAACAGGTAATTTCAATACAGTGCAGCAAGTGCCCATATAGGAGTAAAGAGAATGATTCTTTAATAGGATGATGACTAGGATTTGTTCTGTTCCACTCCATTCTAAAGACAGCCACCAACAACTAGGGTTGGCAGAACTGGCATTATAAGGAGAGGACTGAAGAGGGAGGGCTATCCTCCATCCCAACTCCAAGAGAATCATGGATAGAGGTAGAGATGTCAACACAAGGGAGAGTTTGATTTCTCATTCCTTGCTGATCTGGAGAACATAGAGGCCCAGTGTGGAGACCCCATTGGAACACGCCCCACTGGAGCACAGTGGAGATGGTGAGAGGATCCTTGGGAGAGCTTGGCAAGGAATTGGGGGAAAGAGCATATGTGAAGAAGGGTGACATCATCAACATGGCAACATAAACAGCTACTAAAAACTCTCCAGAGGTTCAATAAAAAAAAAGACAGCTCTGAATTGTTTGAAACTGTGGAGGAGGATATAGACCAGAGAATGACCCTTCAGATGCCAAATGGAAGAAAAAGAAGAAATATCAGGTATGAATCTTCATCCCAGACCAGCCGGTCCGGTCCCTCCCCTCCCCCTGACTCGGTCTCTGAGTGGAAAAGGCACAGAATCAGCAGACAGGTCCCTTCTCACAAGGGACACATATTTTAAAATCTCTTACAGCAGTGAGAAATAGTCCCACTGTTTGAAGACCCGGGAGACAGGGGAGAACATTTCAAGGCCCAGGTCACTGTGGGACAAAGAGACTGAGAAAATGTAGACAGAGACTGTGATTCCAGCTCTGGGTCTGAAAACCTTTCCCCCACCCTTGAGGGAAACAGCAGACGACAGCCGTTTCCTTGCCTTTAGGACAGCTGGAGTACTAGGTCCACTGAGGTAGTACTCTACCACAGGTATAGCACTCCATCGAGCCAGATTTTGGCTGGCAAAGTGAAGACATAGGAATCCTGCAGTTTCAGCTCACCTGTGTAGACACAGCCTGTGCTCAGAGGCAAAGCAGCCTCTGAGGACAATTAAGTTACCGAACAGCACCATCTGCTGGACAGTCTGGAAAGTGCAAGGGAATAGAAACACTTAAAAAGATGTTCCAGACCCTTTATTAGGACAACAGTAGCTGATCTACATGCCCTTCACAGAATCCCAGCCCTGTTTTGGCTGAGAAATACGGACAACCCAACTGTTAAAGTAGGGCTCTAAAACAAAGCCAGGTCTTGCTGGTTGGTGGAAAACAGCACCATTGGAAGCCAGCAGGTCTATATTACCACACAGAGTGAATTTGTTAGGGTGCCCAGTGCCTACCTCCCATCCCTGTGGCAGGCCATGGTGGGTGCCTGATTTTGGGGGAAAAATGGGGGGCAGAGCCAATCTGACAACTGGCCAGTGAGAAAAACAAAGAAATATAGAAATGAAAGAAAACCAACAAGGAAACCCAAGGCAAAAGAAAGGAAACAACCTGCAGAATACACTACTCAAGAAAATCAGATGTCTAGATTGCAAAAATCATGAGCCACACCAGGAAACACATAGTATGGCCCAGTCAAAGGAACAGACTAACACCTTAATTGATACTCAGGAGTTGAAACAACTAATTAAAGATGTTCAAACAAATCTAAATCAAATCAGTGAGTTAAAGGAAAATGTGACAAAAGAGATGAAGGATATAAAGAAGACACTGGTTGACCATAAGGAAGAATTCATAAACTTGAAAAAACAAATGGCAGAACTCATGGGAATGAAAGGCACAATAGAAGAGATGAAAAACACAATGGAGACACACAACAGCAGACTTGGAGAGTCAAAAAAAAGGATTACTGAACTAGAGTACAGGACATCTGAAATCCTACACACAAAAGAACAGATACGGAAAAGAACGGAAAAATATGAGCAGGAGCTTAGGGAACTGAATGACAACATGAAGCACATGAATATACATGTTATAGGTGACCCAGAAGGAGAAGAGAAGGAAAAAGGGGCAGAAAACATGATTACTGAAAATTTCCAACTCTTATGAAAGACATAAAATTACAGGTCCAAGAAGTGCAGTGTAACTCAAACAGAATTGATCCAAATAGACCTACTCCAAGACAATCAGATTTTCAAATGTCAAAGACAAAGAGAGAATTCTGAAAGCAGCGAGAGAAAAGCAATCCATCACATATAGGGAAGCTCAATAAGACTAATTGTGGATTTCTCTGTAGAAACCATGGAGGCGAGAAGGCAGTGGTATGATATATTCAAGAGACTGAAAGAGAAAAACTGCCAACCAAGAATCCTATATTGGCAAAACTGTCCTTCAATAATGAGGGAGAGTTTAAAATATTTACAGAAAAACAGACACTGAGAGAGTTCATGAACCGGAGACCTCCTCCACAAGAAATACTAAAGGGAATGCTACAGACAGATAGGAAAAGACAGGAAAGAGAGGTTTGGAAAAGAATGTAGAAATGAAGATACCAGGAGATAGAAAGAAGGTAAAGATCAGGCATTTGATACTGAAGGAGTACAGAATGTTCAACAGGTATAGAGCCAGAAACAGATAGCACAATACTATGTGATGGTAGCACAATATTGTAAGCACACTGAACAAAAATAACTGTGAGTACAGTTGTAAGAGGAAGGTTAGGGGCATCTAGGACACCAGAAGGAAAGAGAAGATAAAGACTGGGATGGTATAACTTAGTGAAACCTGCAGTGGTCAATGATTATGATTAAATGAACAATTAAAGAATGTTTTTACATGAGGGAGAACAAATGAATGTCAACTTTGCAAGGTGCTGAAAATGGGATGGTATTGGAGAAAAATATAATCAATGTAAACTACAGTTTGTAATTAACAGTAACATGTAATATGCTTCCATTAATTGTAACAAAGGCAATATACCGAAGCTAAATGTCTATAAGAGGGGGATATGAGGGAGGGGTATGGGATTCTTGGTGTTGGCCTTGTTGTCTGACCTTTTTATTGTATTGTATTGTATTTTTCTTTTTTCTTTTTTTTGTCACCATTTCTCTCTTTCATTTTCTTTTTTTGTCTCTTCCTCTTTCTTTGTGGAAGTAATGGAAGTGTTCTCATATAGATAGTGGTGGTGAATGCATAACTGTGATTATACAGAGAACCATTGATTGTTTACTTAGGAGGGAATGTATGGTGTATGAATAAAACTGTTTAAAAAATAAACAGGAATACAAGTGCTGGAGAAAATGTGGAGAGAGGGATGCACCTAATCACTGTTGGTGGGGAAGAAGAATAGTGCAGCCCATCTGGAGGGTAGTGTGGTGGTTTCACAGGAAGCTAAGTATGGGTTTGCCTTATGGTGTTGCAACCCTGTTATTGGGTATTGTGCCAGTTTGGATGTATCATGTCCACCAAAATGCCATTATCTTTGATGCAATCTTGTGTGTGCAGACATATTAGTGTTGATTAGATCGTAATTCTTTGAGTGTTTCCATGGAGATGTGACCCACTCAACTGTAGGTGATAACTCTGATTATATAATATCCATGGAGGCATGGTCCTGCCCATTCAGCATGGGGTTTGATTAGTTTACTAGAGCACCATATAAGCTCAGACAGAAGGAGCAAGCTTGCTACAGCCAAGAGGGACACTTTGAGGAACACACAGGAGCTGAGAGAGGAGCTGCAGAGACATTTTGGAGATGGCCTTTGAAAGCAGACTATTGCTCCGGAGAAGCTAAGAGAGGACAAATGCCCCAAGAGCAACTAAGAGTGACAGTTTTGAGGAACTGCAGCCTAGAGAGGAATGTCCTGGGAGAAAGCCATTTTGAAACCAGAACTCCAGAGCAGACACCAGCCACGTGCCTTCCCAGCTAACACCATTGGCCATCCTCTAATGAAGGTACCCGATTGTTGATGTGTTACCTTGGACACTTTATGGCCTCAAGACTGTAACTGTGTAACCAAATGAACCCAGTTTATAAAAGCCAATCCATTTCTGGTATTTTGCATGATGGCAGCATTAGCAAACCGAAACAGGTGTACACTTGGAAAAACTGAGAACAGGGATATGAATGGACATTTGCACAGTGGGGTTTATGGTGGCAGTGTTCACGATTCACAGTGGATGGAGATGGCCTAAGGGTATATTGACTGATGAACGAAGTGGTGAACTATGGTGTATACATACAATGGAATATTGAGCTGCTACAAGAAGGAATGAAGTTATGAGTAATGCAACTAAATGAGTGGACATTGAGGACAGTATGGTGAGTGAAATAAACCAAAAATGAAAAGACAAACATTATAATGCCTCACTAATATGGACTAACTTTAATGTGCAAACTCTGAGAATATAAGTACAAGTATCAGGGGAAGGCTAATTGTAAAGATACCTAGGTTGTAAGCTGTTACAGCAGTTACATCTGTTCCTGACTTGTAATGGCTATTTCTAAATTCTGAGGTGCTGAGCTCTTTGTGTATAACCTGGTTGGTCCCTGGAACTTTGGGTATCTGTGTGACACCTGAGACTCACTGCCACAATCTGGCAGATATGAATGTCAACATTACCCTATACAGCAAATGTTAAAGAGTCTGAAAATGAGATCAGACTTCAATTAGAGATATGAATGAAATGGACTTAGTTAGGACTAAGGTAAATCAGACAAAAGGGTAAAGGATAATATTGACAGTGTTTTAAAACTTCAACTTCTATGTGAGATCAAAAAAAGTGATGTTTGTTAGGTGCAAAATCTATATTTTTTGTAGCACACTATATAATTTATTTTGTATGGTCAGTATTTTCAAACACCATAATTACATGGAACTTTGAATAGGGAGTGAAATCTGGTTGGTTTGTACAGGTTAGTGTAAAGCCCTGATACATCCCAGAGTGATCTGGGCAGAGAATAAAAATGTATTTGCAAAGCCCCCTTGAGGGACTGGGGGAAAATGTGGAAATATTAACCCCACCCCACCTTGGGTAATTACTGATATTCTCTCAAGCACTGGGGACTACCAATTTAGAAGGCTGAGCCCTTAATCTTGGTGCTTGCCCTTATGAAACTTGTTACTACAAAGGAGAGTCTAAGCCTGCTTATAATTGTGCCTAAGACTCACCCCCAGGGAACCTCTTCTATTGCTTAGCTAAGCCAACTCTGCAGGTAAACTCACTGCCCTCCCCCCTATGTGGGACATGACTTCCAGGGGTGTAAATCTCCCTGGCAACATGGGACATGACTCACGGGAATGAGCTTGGCCCTGGCATCTTGAGATTGAGAAGCCTGCCTTGGACCTAAAGGGGGAAGATAAATGAAACAAAATAAAGTTTCAGTGGCTGAAAAGACTTCAAATAGAACTGAGAGCTCATTCTGGAGTTATTCATATGCATTATCTTGATATCCCTTTTTAGTTTTTAGTGTGTTGGAATAGCTAGAAGGAAACACCTGAAATTGTTGAACTGTAACCCAGTAGCCTTGATTCTTGAAGATGATTGTATAACTGTATAGCTTATACTGTGTGACTGTGTGATTGTGAAAACCTGTGGCTCCTTCTCCCTTTATCCAGTGTATGGAAAGATGACTAGAAAAATGAGGACAAAAAGTAAATGAATAATAGGGAGGATGGGGGTATGGGATGTTTTGGGTGTTCTTTTTCACTTAACTTTTATTCTTATTTTTTGTGTTAATGAAAAGTTTCAAAAATTGAATAGGGTGATGAATACACAAGTATATAATTGTACTGTGAACAATTGATTGTACAGTGTGGATGATTGTATGGTTTGTGAATATACCTCAATAAAATTGATTTGGAGGCTAGAAGTTCAAAGTCAAGGACTCGACCGGCCATGCTTTCTCCTGGAGTCTGTAGTGTTCTGGTGCTGGCTTTCCACAATCCTCAAGTTTCTATGACTTGCATCTCTGCCTTTATCACATCATGATCTGCCTCATTTTCTGGCTAATTCTGACTTCTGACTTTTATGTCCCAATTTCCTTTGCCTTATAATGACTCAGGTCATATAGATTAAGGCCGACCTTGATTCAATTTGGCCTCATTTAAATAGGATCTTCAAAGATCCTAGTCACAAAAGGATCCACACCTTAAATGATAATAGCATATCCAGAGGTCCTGTTCACAAAGGGGTTGGTGCCCACAGGGTGGAAGTTAGGACTTGAACATGACTTTCGTGGGGGACATGATTCAATCTCCAACAGCACTGTTGGAGACAGTAATTAGAGGAAAGAAAACAGTCTACGGTTTATAACACTCTGCATTGTAAATATCCCTGAAGCAGTAATAATCCTATTCTCAGAAGGTGCCTGAAGAGATCTTCAGGGCTGACATACTAGGGACACTACTTGTCAGACTTCAAGATCTAAAATAAAAGTTTTCCTTATTGGCTATTCCCAATGTTTGATTCTCTAATCATTAGTCATTGCATTTCCTGTTAAGTATCCAGAAAACCCCTATTTCAATAAATTTAACAAAAATGTTTATTTAACAAATATGTATTGAGTGCATATAGTGAAGCAGATACTGTATTAGGGGTTGGAAATATAAAGATGAAAAAGACATCATCTCTGTCCTTGAAGAAGTCATTCTCTCCGTGTATGCATGTATGCATGTGTATATAAATAGCTAATTATATTTCAACCAAAGAAGTGCTAAAATAGAGGGTTGATAGAAGTGTGGTGGTAGCTCCCAGAAGGAAGCAGTTAACCTCCTGAGGAAATCAGTAGAGTCTTCATAGAAAATATGACATTTGAGTTTGTTTGGAAGAGGTGCACATTAAGCCTGTTTAATCCATATCAGCTTTTAACACATTTGTTCAGATTAGTTCACCAGGTTGCTTTTCTACCTGACAGGTAGATGAGAACAGGGCAGAAATATTCTGATAGAAGGAAGAGGTGCCAGAGAGAGAAGATCCTACAGGGAGGAAAACCTGGCAGGCAAGGGTCACTGAGTATCTTAAGGGGAAATATATGGGATGTAAAAGAAAGTGCTGCTAGAAGTATGGTGAAGGGGGACCAAAATTGTGATCTAGGTAATTTTATCTAGGTCTGCCCTGGTTCTACTGATATATCTTGGGGGTCTTTTTATAACTGAATTTCATTTAGCAGGAGGGATTGATCAGTGCCCTAACAGACAGGACAATCCATACCTCAAGACTTTAAAATTTGAAGCAATGTGTACAAATGTGTAGAGGGACATAGATCAATAAAACTAGGGCCTATAAAATTGCAATTGCTAGCCTCAAATTGAGTTAATGAGCACATTCCGAAGTACAGTTCAATTTCTCTTCATCTTGTAGCCTTCTGAAGCTTTGATGATCTTCTTTACATTCTCAACAGTTCCTGTTTTGATAAGGTGTGCAGTAGAACATTGGCTAATTATGTAATTTGGAGCAAGTCTCTGAGCAATCCCCATTAAAAAAAATAATAATCCTAATACCAGAAGTCTGAACCAAATGACTATCAAGATCATTTCCAAGGTATCTATAATTTATGACCATTTGAGGTTAATTCAGTCTGATACCATAGTCACAGCATTAGAACATTTAGATGAAATTCATTCAGTATTGGCTAGTGGGGGGTTGTATATAATAATGAGTTTGGCTTCCAATAGAAGGTGTGACCTTTGTCCTGGCTACTGAGGGATAACCTCTACCTCCTTAAAAGTTCTGGATTGTTATTCGTGATGGGCCCCTGACTCCACACCTGACAGTTTATGCTATGGAGATGACTCAGGGTGGGGCCAGTCACACTGGCAGTCTTAGGTTGGGGGCTGGCCCGAAAAACCAACCAAGTGATTAAAGGGTTGGAGCTTTTAGCCACAATGTATCAGCCCCATATCTGGGGAAAGGAGGGGCTTGAGAGTAAGTTCAACCAGGTGGGGCATAGATTCAATAAATCATGCGTAGCTAATGAAACCCCCCAAAAACTCTGGACAATGAAATTTGGTTAAGCTTTCCTGATTGGTAATACACATCAGTTGCCAGGAGGGTGATACTTCCTGAATCTACCAGGATAGGACATGGAAACTTTGCATGTGAGACCCTCCCACACCTTGCCCTATGTGTCTCTTCTTATTTGTATTCATTTTGTTGTACGAAAATTAATAAAAAATATAGTGCCTTCAATGAGTTCCATAAATCACTCTAGCAAATTATAGAGCATAAGGAGGTGGGGAGTACCCCTGAATTTGTAGCCACTTGGTCAGAAGTGTGGGTGGCCTGGGAACCCCCGAAATGGTGTCTGAAATAAGGACAGTCTTGTGTGTCTGTGCCCTTAAACTGTGAAGTCTGCGCTAACCCCAGGGACATACTTGTACTAAAAAAAGTACCCATTCTTTATCCAGAATTCAAATTTAATTTGTTGTCCTGTTTTTTTACTTTATTTTATTTCTAAATCTGGCAACCCTACTATTAGAAGCTAGGCTCTGCAGAAGATAAAGCAGTAAACCAGGCATAGATAGATCCTGCCTAGAGGGTCAAATGAGACTAAATTTAAATAACTAAGTTACAAAGTGGAAAGTGGTAAATTTATGGAAAATATACAGAGAGGATGCTATAAAAGATTCCACAAGAGAAAATAGCTTCCTGTCATGAGAACCAGAGGAAGCATCTGAGCTGAGCTGCGAAGGTTGGGGGGTTAAGGCATGGGAATGTGGTAGGGGAAGGGACATTTTTGGTAGGTTGCGTGGCTTAAATAAAGGCATAAAGATGGAAAGTGTAGAGGAAGATAGAGCAGGCTAGTCATCTGGTTTGACTGTGTGTGGCCTGGGTGGCTAAATGGAAATAATGGGAGAAAAGATTGGAAAAGTAAGGTGGAGCCCTTTCATGGGAGCCTGGCCAGAGGTATAAGGGATGGAGGCTAGATGTCTGACTAGGCTAATGAGCTTGGACTTGATGCTGGACGGCTGCTGAAGGTTTTTGGTCCAGGGTGACACTGCACACCAATAAGGCAAGGGAAAGTGTGAAGGATTATCCCAAAACAATCACCGTCAAAGAGAAATGCAGAGGACATTAGTGTTGTCTTCATTCACAAAAGAAAATCTGTTTCTTAAGAAATGTATTTAGTGGAGAGGAAATACAGTAAAGGGAGAAATCACAAGCTTTGGTGTGAAAAGTTTCTGAGTCAAAATTGCATCCTCTCCCCACCCCCACAATGATCCGAAGTTATTTCCTGTCTTTGAAACTTGGTGTCCTTGTTTATAAAAGAGATTAACAGTGTTGTTGTTAGGCTTAGAGGTTATGAGTAAATACCAACATTTGCCTGGCTCACAGCAGGGTACTCACTAATACTAATTATTAAGGGAGTTATTATTTTACTTATTGCTTATTCCCCTTTAGCCCCAGAGTAGCTAATCTTCATTTCACTACCACAGGTGAAGATGCTATTCAAACTATTCACTTTTTTCTCTTTGTAAAAAATAAATCTGGAATGAAAAAGAAGGAAAAACCAAGAAGCTAATGTTTGGAATATTGGGGCAAAATATTGCCTTTAATTGATTTCCTCACTACCAAAGTAATGTTAGATTTCTTTCCTAACTGAAATGTCACATGGCTGGATCAGGTCCCCTAGGAAAGCTCAGGTTGTCTTTTGGGTAATTTTTAAGTGAAAATGTATTTCTCTTTAATTATCTACGGCCTGACCAAGCAAAGTGAAAGTGTAGCTCAGCTGGTGAACCAAAGAGTTTCATGGATGCCTGGTGCTTAACAGACTAACAGAGCACTTATGTCATCGGCTGTGAAAGCCAGAGTTAAGGGGACAGTTGAATAGTAATAGGATGGTTTATTCTGTGTAAGTAGTCATTCTGGATACTTGTTTTCGACTTTGTCTCCTAGAATCCTATCTCCTGTTTGTTTATGTAAAATAGGCCACAAATTTTGATGATAAACTTGTCCTCTGAAAATAGCACCAAGAGGAACAGTTATCGGAAGTGTCCTGTCCCCTGTCGAAGTCTGAAATAACCACCATTGTTGAAATTGTGTGTTTGCAGATAATGTCTCCCTATTTTGGCAGTTTTCTTTCAAAACTGAATGATCACTAATAGCTGCATTTATACGCATCTTTTCTCTTCAAACTCATTTCTGTCCCCAGTGCTGGCTTTCTAAAATAGATTTGCAGCTGAAGAAAATCTACCTGTTCCCTTGTTTTTCCTCACCAGGCTTGCAGTTTACTTTCAAGCTTATTTCTATGCACAGCACAACACGAGTTATGTCTTAGGTTTATTTTCATACTTTGTATTCAGGGTTAATAAACTTGGTAAGTGCACAGCTGTGACACAGTAGGGTCCCTCCAGGCTTTAAGCAAATGTACGTGATTTTATCACTCCCAGAAGACAAGCTCTTAAGTGATCTGCTTGGGTAACATCTTTGGCAGCACTTCTTTCTTTGTTTTATTTTAATACTGTTCTGAATTCACTTTTGTGAAACTTTCAGATTTATTTACAATAAGATAGAGGTGACATTCCCCTTCTCTCAAGCTGAATCTTCCATGAGGCCCATGAATCCTGTTGAGGCCAATCACATCTGTCATTTGTTAACTCTTAAAACACCGTCCACCTTAAAAGAGCTAACAGAAAAGTAAGATTTCAGCATGAAGGACGAATAGAATGGTCAGGCACATCACCTAACATTTTTATCAAATTATTTTGTTTAGGACTTTGATAGCTTGGTTGGTGCTTGAGCATTAAGAGATTGTGAATTTAAAGTAAGATGGAGAAACTGAAGGAAGCTAAATCACAGACTCCAGAATCAGGACCAGTAATATTCAGTATAGAAATATTTGGCTCAATGTCTGGGGACACTGAGAAAATTACACTTGTTTAGAACTTAGCTCTGAGGTGTTTTGGTGACCTCCACACACAGCATGACACACTCTGACTCTTACAAGTCCATTGCTCTCCATTCCATCTGTTCTCCAAGCCTTAGAACACCATAAGGAAGAAGATCACAGTGATCCTCTCCTTTCTGCCTGTCATTCTCTCTTAGAAAGGGGAGAGTTTTACTGCGTACTGATGGGAGACATCAAAGTTAAATATAATATGTATAAATGGTGGATGAAGCCAGCATAGGAAACTATAAAGTGGAAAGTGGGATATTCTGGAGTAATGTATGCTCTTTTTAAAAAGAAAACACGTATGAGTCATTTTAGAAAGGTTCATTTCTGACACCTCTCAAAATATTCCTAAAACAATGCCAATAAAATTTTAATTTGAAACACTGAGGATACAATTGATGAAAGACAACTGTCTTTTGTTTTTTAGTTAGCAAAGTATAGCACATACTAGATCAAAATGGTAGGGTAATGATGTTTACTCAGAAGTCATAGTTCTGGCCACTAGAAAACAGAGAATCCAAACCATTATTTCTGAATATTTTCATTCCAGTGACCCAAAGATAGTTTCTCTCCAGGAGAAAATATCCCAGTGTTCATTTTAGAGTCTCCATCAATGCAGAAGAATAGCACCTTGTACATGTTGCTCTGTTTTGCAGAACACCAGAAATGGATTGGCTTTTATAAAGGGGGTTTATTTGGTTACAAAGTTGCAGTCTTAAGTCCATTAAGTGTCCAAGATAAGGCATCAACGATAGGGTACCTTCACTAAAGGATGGCCATTGGCGTCTGGAAAACTTCTGTTAGCTCAGAAGGCACGTGGCTGGTGTCAGCTGGCTCACAGGTGGCCTTTCAAAGATGGCATTCTCCAAAATGTCTCTGTGTCAGCTTCTCAGGACAAACTCTGGGCTAGTACCTCCAAAGCATCAGCAAAACTCTACTTTCAACGGCTGTCTTCAAAATGTCTCTGTAAGTTGCTGCAGCTCCTCTCTAAAATGTCACTCTCAGTTGCTCTGAGTGAGGTCCTTCTGTCTGTGAATTCCTTTATACAAGTCCAGTGATCCAATTAATACCCACCCTGAATGGGTGGGGTAACACCTCCATGGAAATTATCCAATCAAATGTTTCACTCACAGTTGATTGAGTCACATGTCCATGGAAACACTCAATCAAAGAATTCCAATCTAATCAACACTAATACGTCTGTCCCCACAAGATTGCATCAAAGAACATGGCATTTTGGAGGACATAATACATCCAAACTGGCACACATGTATTGTCCTTCCAGCTTTTCAAAGCATTTCCACACATGTTCTCTCAGTTGTTCATTAGAGTAATAACACTGTGCTGTTGTAATTTTCCTCGTTTTTAAAATGAGGCAGCTGAGACAGAATAGGAGTCCTCCATAATATATTTAGGTTATAGTGGCAGAGCTGGGGTAAAACCAAAAATTCCTGCCACAGGCCACCTCCATTAGCCTTCATTGGCCTCTTGGAGATCTTCAGGGGCACTCTTCTTGTGGTACTGCAAAAACCTAAAGTTTGAGAAAGACATGCAAGAAGGGAGGCAGGTGAGTTGCCATTCCACAACTGGCTTCTCCACAGCCTTCTCCTCCCAATATTTAAAATCTAAAGCAATAAAAGAAAGAAGACTGGCATTTTAAACACTGAGCTGTTGTTTAAAGAGAATTCACTCCTCTGATAGAAGAAGACAATTTGTTCTTCCAAGGTTGTACAACTGCACTCTCCACTTAGACTGCACACATGTACATGTCCTACCACTCCAAATGAACTGATACAGGTGTGTGTGTATTTATATCATCTCTTTCTCCTGTTTCCCTTCATTCCTAGCATCATGCTTAGCATCTTGTTGGTGCTCAATACATGTTTGTTAAATAAATGAGACAAACGAAATGAAAGAAATAAAAAGCCCTATCTACAAATCTATCTGGGTTTTTAGAAAGAATACATTTGACAGGAAATTGTAGCTGTAGTATTTTTCTTTCAAAGAAGCAAGCAAAGAAAATCTTGGAGATTTTCCTAATGACTCAGCAAACAACAATTCTCAGTTCAAAATAAGTTAAAATAAAATGAATTAAAAGAAATAAAGTAAAATAAAATAGCAAAATAAAATACTATAAAAATAAAATAATAATAAGATAAAATAATAAAATAAATAAACATTTCCTCTGTTGTATGAATGTTTTCAGAATAATATGGTCATCAAAAATTTGGTTATAAGTAAATTGTATTTGTATGAAACTACTGGGAAAATGTTTCATATTGCTCCTTATTCTCAATTACACTTGTAGCAGGATGAAATTTTCTTTCTGCCTTCTTGATTTCTCTCTGCTATGCCCATTTCTGTGAGAGATCTGTTAAAAAAAAAAAGTGAGAGAGAGGCTTGATTAGTATAATGAGGAGGCATTCAGTATAAGCAAGAGAAAGGCATTTTTTTCTTGGAAATACCATTCTCTGAAGATTTCAAGAACCCACAGCCTCCTCTGATGACTTGCAATTTCAATCTGATATCATGAATCAAGAAAAGAGCCAAGATATTTGCCTGAAATCTTGCTGCCCTGAAGATGCCCCTCCAGAATGGGTCCAAGAAACTGGGGTTGGGTGTGGTGATACACAAAAGGGTAAAAAGTTAGAAGCATACAGCGAAGAGGAAAAGGGGGAGTAAGAGAGAGCAACTGCACGTGTACTCATCTGGGAAGCAGTATATTATAGAGGTCAATGCCAGGTTCTCTGGAATCATATTGCCCCTTTGAATCTGCCTCCTTGTTACATGAGGAAATAAATAATAAATAATAAATGATCCTGCCCTCAAAAGTTTATTTTAAGAATTATATGAGTTAGTCCATTTAAATTGCTTAGCCTAGTGCCTGCCTTGTAATAATCATTTTATAGATGTTAACCATTATTATCTGAAGCAGACTTTGCTGAATTGGTGGGTATTTTGATGAGGAAGATGTCTGGACTACATATATATGTTGAATCAGCTAACATAATTTTCAGGTGTTATGATCCTAAATGATGTTCCATATCATTTGGTTTCCAAAGTCCCTGTAGTATAGAGGAATGTCTCTGGTTTTCCCACTAATAGACCAACACTATCTTTTCTGAGTCTATGGGTTGGGTTTTTTGTTTTGTTTTGTTTTGTTTTTTTTGTTTTTGTTTTAGGAAATAGCTCAAGCCCTCCCCTTTTTTCAAAATACACATGTGTTTATTTCTTGAACTAGTTTCATTAATAGAACAGGTTATTTTCCTATTATTAAAGTTCTTTTTTTTAACCTAAAATCTTTGCTTCTTTTTATTTAAAGTGCTGTTAAAAAGCAAATGCTCACATATGTTATTACATTTTTAAAAAGGCAGAGCATAACATTTTATATACAGGATAACTTCAGTTGTTTGTAGTAGTTGCCTCCTGGGATAAGATTAAGGATAACTTTTGTGTAACTTCTTTGTGCTCTTGCATATTTTCCAAATTACCATAATATCCTTAGATTACCTTGATAAATAATTAAATGGTATTTAAAATGTCTGTGTTCCTTACAAAATATTGTTTCTAACAAAGGAAACTTATTCAGAAGCAAATTACAAATGGAAAAACTAAACTAAACCTGTTTTCCAGATCACTAATGCCAGTGTTTTTACTGCCAGTCAAGGATTGAAGAGTGGAAAGAGAGGAGACCAATATGGTTGAAATATTTCCTTATCAGAATTACCTGGCTGATGGAACTTAAACACATGGTATATTCTCTTAATATTATTTAGTACATATCACAAAGAATCTGTGTATTGGCCCTACAAATAAGGTGGTTATTCTATGTTGGGCCTATTGGCATATTTTTCAAACCCCATATTTTTCAAAATAATGAGTAAGGGTGAAGTAGAAATGAGTCCAACCCTAAATGTTGCATAACATCCAAATCATTTCCATTTAAGTTTGAAAGGAGATTGCATTGGCAAATTTATGCCTTTTATCCTTGGAATTCACAAAACATAAAATAAAATAATGAAGGTACACTGTAAATATTTGACATGCAGTAGCATACAGTTTTATGATTCCATGGAGGACCCTGGTTTTTTAAATGTGCAGGCTTCTTTTTCTCAGAATGGATGCTCTGAAACTATCTGCAGCACTGGGGATCCATGTGGTATTTGATTCAGTTGGTTAAGCCTGTAAAATCTGTGGAGCAGAAGAACAACCTGGAGTTTGCCTTAACCCTTCTTTTATTTTTAATTATTAAACACCTGTGGTTGCCATTTATAAGCAGAATTTTGGCCTTTTCCGCCCTAATCATAAACCTGAAGAATTCTGTTCATGTGATATTTCTAAGTACATAGCTCTTTTAGGACTGAACTTCATGATAAGTAGCAGGCTTTAGATTGGGGTGATTTCACAGAATATCAGATGCATCCTTTATTTGGTGAAGTTATGAATGAATTGAGAGAAGCGCCTTTTCTTGTATTTGAAATTCTCTTTTTCTCTTTTAATGATAGAAACCCTAAAGTCTGAGATCTTTGAGACCTCCATTTTCTCTGTATGAGCTACAGGTGTCTTTGGACAAGATACTTGAATATGAATTTATTGCCATGAGAGAGGAGAACATAATATTAATATGGGATTTATTATAAGAATAAATAAACCTCTTCTAACAACAAATAAAGGCATATTTAGATTATTATAAAGAGGTATTTCCATAAATACATTGGTATGGCTTAGGAAGCAATGGAGAAATTTTTTGCAATGATTCTGGCAAGATTTATGCAGAAGGAAATAATGTTCAGATGTTGTTTGTGAAATTAAATATAAAATGGGCTACAGTTGCATTGAGCCAGAAGATAATAGGACTATATCATCAGAATTTTATATCAGAAAAGGACCTAAAAGATCAATTAGCCCAACTCTTGCATTTTAAACTTTGGAAAAACAAGGCTCAGAAACTTACTGACTTTTCCAAGTTCAGACGATTAGTTTAGAGTTAACATCTCAATTCAGTTTAGTGCAACAAAATTATATTAAGCACTTAGTATGTGTCAAGTGTTTAGGTGCTCAGGGAACAAAGATTTAAAAAAACAACACAGTAACTACCTTCAAGCTTCCTATCTTATTGGAGAGCTATGCATTCTTCTAATTTAAAAATTGAGTAAGTTATCATAGGTTTTGTGACAGACACATGTATGAAGTGCCCAACTTGGATTTTCTGAAAAGCATTGTTGGAGAAGATGACATATGAATTGGCCAAACAAAGAAAATTAGGAAGGGCATTCCAGAAAGACAGACAACTATAGGAGCAAAGGCACAGAGGTATTGAGCATATAGGAACTAACAAGAAGAAATTGTTGAGATAGGAGGTGGCAAGAGGTTTGCTAGAGAGATAAAAGATCTTGTAAGGCAACATTGGCAAATGCTTGGGCTCTATTCTTTAGAACAGTAATATGGGGTATTCTAAGGGTTTTAAGCCTGAAAATAAATATGCATATAGTTTTAATTCACCTTCTGGTTGCAGAATAGAGGATATGTGACCAGGTAGGAAAAGTGACCAGAGCATCTAGTCCAAGAGATGATGAGATCGTGATATGAACAGTGATCTTTGGTAGGAATGCCAAGGAAATGCAGATTGAAGAAATAGCAGTAGGTAGAATTGTCAGAGGTAAGGGGTTTATGATTGCTTCCATGTTTCTGATTTGATTGGTGCCTAAGATCTGGAGCATAAAAAAATGTTAGGAATGAAAAATGAATTCAGTTTTGAACAAGAATTTGAGGTGCCTGTGGGATATCCAAGTTGACTAGTCCAACAGGATATGTGAATCTAAAGTTCAGGATAGAATCAGGAATAGGTTTAGGTATGCGGGAGTCATCAATCAATAGGTTTTAGTTATAACGATCAGAGTAGATGAATTTACTGAAGAGGCTGTATAAATAGCAAAGACTATTGGGTTCTGGTTAAAAACCTGTAAATCAGACACACACACACACAACTATCACAAAAAATCAGAGAAGAAAAAAGGAGAATCAGTAGAGTATTGTTATAGATGCTAAAGAAGAGAGTGGAATTTTAAGAAGTGAGTGGTCATCAATGTTAAATGCAGTGAGGTCTAGGAAGGTAAGGCTTGAAAAGCATCATTGGATTTGTCCACATAGACATGTTTGGTAATCTCTGCCAGAACCATGATGTTGAAAATCAGGCTACACAGTGCAACACCAAATGACTGACAATGACTTCTAGTCCAGAGCTCTTTTCACTACACCACATAGTCCTCAAAACATTGTCTTATACTATCTTTTCTATTCTATCCCAAGTATGCAGATTACATTTGCACATTATGTTTTTTGTTTGAAAACAGTAGAGAACTGTTGGACATAACTTCAGAGCTGTAAGTTCAGTGTTTTCTTGGACCTAACTTTATAGGTTTTACTGTATCTATTACTTGAAAATAAGATGAAATGAAAAAGTAGGTCTTATAGAAACTATGTGCTTTTAAATTTATTTAGATCCAAAGGAAAAATTTAACTCATTTTCTGGCTATAGGTTTACAAGGTGATCAATTATCAGGAAGATCAGAAAACATTAAAAATCAATTTTATGTCTTCAAGTTACTAATCTCCCTGCAGGAAAGGCACTGGAAATACAACAACGAAAAATTTAGAATAAAACTCCATCATTAGTAAAAAGAAGAAAGACCATAAGGAAGTCTTAAAATATGAAGTCAACCCACTAAACTCATTAACATTTGGACAAATTAATGTGAAGGTTATGGTTGAAATATAATGAAGTTCATGCTGAGAGGCTGACCAGACTATGATTGCACCACAACAGTTATACAAAGGTGTAAACTGATTGAATGACTATTCCATTAATTTAGGTGAGCCCTATTAAAGCAACACATGCTGCTTGCCTATTCAGAAAGTATATGGAAGAAATGTGGTGGATAGATCTTTGGCCAAAAGGGACTTGTAAGTGCTTGTCGGATACTTGATGCTTGTAGCCACAAGCTATAGGACGTAATCCAATCGCATGGATCAAACAGGAACTTTCAGAGGTCAGGATTGGATAGTCATTATTTTAGACCTCAGCTAGGGTATAAATTTATTTTTAAAGTAAATGGCATGGCCCTGAAAGCTCATCAGTGACTCTTTAATTGAATCAATGAGATGCAGGAATGAAGGACCCATAAGCAGCAATGGGGGCAGTTGGGAGGATAGGGGAAGCTTGGGGGAATGTTTCTATAAAGACCAGGTTCCAGCTCAAACACTGTAAGTGTAAGGCTGAAAAGGGCACTGTGCAGACTTCCTCCAGTGTTTTCTTTGACTTAGCCATCTACACAGAGAAACTGCTTCAAGATGAAGCAGGGAAAGTTTGAGAAGGGTAACAACAAATAACTTTGCAGTAGTTGGCCAAAATCAGTAAATCTTTCATTGGGGAACCTCTGATACATACAGTTTTACTGTGAGCCATGTTCATTTTTTACTTACCTCAGAGGAAGAAATATGAAAACTGAAAGATATGTTCCCAGAGCAGAGGAACAATGAAGATTTTGTGAAAAAGTGCTTGAGACAATACATAAATTTCAGCATTTGTCTTCCCCAGCTTGACCCTCCTCCCCATACTTTGCTTCCACAAATAATGGATTTCCTGTTCAAAGATAAATTAAAAACAGAACAGAAAATATGTATAATTACTATCAAAATAGGGAGATGAAAGCAACAATGTAGAATAAGGATATCCTCTCCAAAGAAACAAAACTTAAAAAAAAAATTTTAAATGTTGAAATAAATAAATTTGCATATAGCTCTGCAAATATCGGCTAAAAATAGATTCAGAAGATTAAAGAGAATGAGAACTGAGCTGGCAGAGATTACAGAAAAAAGGAAGATAGAAATAAAACATTACCAAAAAAAGTCAAATTAGAAGCATTAAAAAATAACAGAGTGATTTAAAAAATTATGATCAGTGATACAGAGTGTAGGCTTGATAAAATACCTTAAAAGGAAATAGGAAAGAATAAAAGGAAACTGTTATTAGATAGATAATAAATTTCAAAAATAGCATCCTATATATATATATAACCCACGGTTACACACACACACACACACACACACACGAAGAATGAAATTAAGTAATTTAAAAGATACACTGGATCCAAGGAAAAGTTAATTCAGAATGATCAACACTTGGGCAGATTATAGTGAAGTAACTGAATTTGAAAGAAAGAATGAAGTGGAGTGTGGAGAGCCGCTTTCCGGGTTAGGGCCTAGTGGACACGCTGCAGCCTGCTCTAGAGTACACCCCTCCCATCGAGTGAGCCAAGATGGCGCTCACATCCTGCTTCCGCATATGACGCATGAGGCAGCGGTTGCTGCTAGCCTATTGTACACGCTTACGTAGTGCCAGCTTATTGGTTGTGACTATTGTATATAAGAGATTACCCGGGCTAGCCTCGGAGAGACAGCCCACAAGGAGCCGTGCCTGACGGCCGCACAGAGGTTGTTCTCCCACGGGGTATGAGGCCTCGTGTGGGAAATGTAACAGAGAAAGTTTCTTCCTGACTCCAGTAAAAGGCTTGCGCTCACAGCCATTGTGTGCCTCGAGTGTTAGTTTGTCTGTGTCTCTCTCTCTCTCCCTCTGTTCTCCTCGCCGGCCGAGGACAGGACGCGCGGGACAGATCGAGAGGGCGCCGGACAAGTGGTGGCCCGTACGGGGACCTCGGCACCAGCGGACTTCCCGCGCCTGATCAGCGCGAGAGGGTGAGTGTTTCTTTTACGTGAGGGTCAGGGCCCGTGGGTTCTCAGGCGATCCCGGGGACTCGGAAGAGCTCTCCGAGTGGTTAAAGTACAGTGCCGACTGCAAGCATGGGGCAGTCTGGAAGTTCACCTCTGTTAGCTCCTTTAAAAACCCTCCTGAAGCAGAGGGGTATCTCAGTTAAGAAAAACTCCCTACAGAGGTTTCTTGATGATATTGAAACTTTTGCCCCCTGGTTTCCCTCCACCGGCGGCCTCAGTCTACCCTCTTGGATGAAGCTTGGTCGCGATATAGACCGGGCGCGTCAGACGGGCATTTGCTTAGATCCGATTCTAGTCCCTATATGGGAGACCGTCCGCGCGGTCCTTGAACTGGAGTCAGCTACAGGCCTAACTCCGTCTTCCGCCTTGCAAGAGGCGCGGCACGCTCTCCAGGAAGCCCAGTCGGTGTCATCTGCGGCTGGCTCCCATAAAGGCAAGCAGCCAGAGTTGAGTGGTGGTAGCTCGGACACCTCTGCCTATAGCGATGACGGTGAGGGAGCGGAAGCGCCTCCATTAATTGATTGGGAGGAGCCTTCCGCCCCACCCACGAGGCCTTCCGCCCCGCCGGCATCTGTCGCCGCGTCACAAAAAACGCCGCAGCTTCCGGTGGGCGGGTTGAGCGGCCCCGCTAAAGGCTCCTACCGGGGGCTCCCCCTAGTGCCCGAATCCGGTAATTTCGCTGATCCGCCTTTGCGGAGCCGGGAACCCCTTGCAGACGGGCCGGGGGAGGGGTATCCACAACTGCTTCCCCCACCAGAGTACCCAGGCCCCTTAGACCCCATATCAATAAAAGATGGGAGGAGGCATTTCTGGAAATGGGTCCCCTCTTTAACCTTTAGACCTTTCGGTGTACTAGGTGGGTATCAACCGCTTAAGCCTGAATCAACCACAGAAATGTTCCCGGTCATTATTAGCCACCAAGGCAACAACCAATATGAGGCATATGATTACAAACTCTTGAAGGAGCTGAGGCAGGCCGTTCATCAGTACGGTCCCAATGCCCCTTATACCTTGAACATGATCGAGAACCTCTCTGCTCTAAATCATACACCCGCAGATATTTTTCAGCTAGCCCGTGCTTGCTTGCCGTCAGGCCGATTCATAGATTGGAAAGCATGGTTTGAGGAGTTAGCTGAAGAGCAGGCCGCAAGGAATGCGGCGGGGAGACGTGGCGGGTGGAATGCTGACATGCTGTTGGGGAGAGGCGCCCATGCCCAGAACCAAACGGGTTTCCCACAAGAGGTCTACGCCCAGATCTTCCGCTGTTTTGTGGGTGCCTGGAAAAAGCTAACAGGTAAGGGAGAGGCTCAGGCCTCACTCAGCAATATACACCAAGGCCCCACAGAACCATTTGCGGATTTTGTAGCCAGGATGCAAACCGCAGCTGAGAGAATCTTCTCAGATCCAGGAGTAGCAGAGACTGTGGTTAAGCAAATGATTTTTGAGCAGTGCAACAAGGAGTGCAAAGTTATCCTGGCACAAAACAGAGCAAAAAATTTGACAGAGTGGGTCAGGCTCTGTAGAGATACTGGCAGCCCTTTAACTAATGCAGGTCTAGCTGCCATGCTAGCTAGCTCCCTACAGGTGGCTACAAAAGGCCCGAGAACCTTAGGGGCAAAGTCTAACGGGTGCTATGGCTGTGGCCAATCAGGGCACCTTAAGAGAGATTGTCCCAATAGACGTCAGCCCCCTGCCACTCAACGGTTTGGCGAACCAGGTGCAGTAACCAGGCCGTGTGGCCGTTGCCACAAAGGCCCTGACCCGGTGCTCAGCTGGGCCAGAGGCTCTGTTTGTGTTTTTCCCCAGGAACCAGGACGTCAACCAGTGTGGGTTCCGGAAAGACTGGTGAGAACCGTGACATCACCTGAAGAAGCCAAGGAACAGCTGTCAGAAACGCCAACGAATATACAACCTGAACCATTAGACCAAGCCTCCGACCCTGCTGATGATGGCGACGACCGACAAGACGATAATAGTAGGACTGACCACATCTGCCTTTTTCTTTTTTTAGTGGCACTCGTACCCTGTCTCTAGGTCTCCACCACCTGCCTTCTGACAGAAATATTTCCTCCATCCTCTCTTTTGCTAACCTCTCTGTCAAGGTTGTCAACACCACAGTTGCGGCGAATGCTACTTGTGAAACTGGTAATGGCGAGTTAAGTAAGGGAGTCTTGCTTGAATTTCTTAACGTTACAGGGAAGAGCCGCCAGTCTTGTGAAGGGATCTTGAGTAAAAATGAGACTCAAAGGTGCCTTTTCCTTCCGGGGTTTGCTCCTACAGTCTGCAACCGTTCCAAAGACCCGGATGCCTCGCCGCCCCGCTATCCTAGTGTATCGCCCAAGTTATGTCTGGCTCCCCGTCAAGGCAACCGACTGGGTTGGCCCTGTTTCTCAAGTTGTTTCACTTAACAATATCCCCTTCTCTAAGTCTAGGCGTCCAAGAGGCATACCTTACCCGAGACGTGCTACGCCGCCACAATCAGATGCTGAACTTAAATTTCCAGGCCATTCAGAAACTCCTAGCGGAGATAGATGAACTTGGACTAGAAATAGATGGACTCTGGAGAGTTCTCCAGCAGACGTGTGATACCCGATGGTTATTCGGGAGGCTTTGTGTCACCCCGGTTAGGGTGAACTTGACAGAGGAGCAGCAAGATGTCGCCGAGTGGCTCAAGGACACTTATCTCCCCAACTTCACCAATCTCTCCGACCAAGTGAAATCCGACCTTCAGGGACTTGAGAACATTAGGAAATTGAAGCCTGTTAGTTTCGACCTTTCCACACTGGGCGAGACTGTAAAAAATCTGTGGGACCAAGTCACCTCTTGGTTTTCATGGCCCAATCTGACTTCTTGGGTTCTCCTCGCTATAGGATTGTTGGTGGGTTTAGTAATCGTTAAATGCCTGTTAGAACGTTTGTTTCAAGCACAGCAGCGACTGCGCGTTATGGCTATGTCTTCAACCCATAATACTCCTGACAGTAGCTTCTATTGATCAATCCCCATCCCAACCACTCGGGGTGGGGCGCTCTGGGGCTAGGTTCGCAGCAAAGTCCATGGCCGTATCCCGGATATAGCATATGACTCCAGCAGTCTTAAATTTTGTCTCAGGCGAGTCTCTTAGGTGGAGTTCCAGTTGTGGCCAGACTGGACTCTGGCCATTGCACAGAGACGCCTAGTGACGTCCTTGACGCTGATTGCCACTCTCCTGCCCCAACCGTCTTTCCCCAGTTGCGAGGTAAAGTACTGCACGGAGAGTCACGTTGTTTCCAGCTCACGGGCTCTCCGGTCTCTATATGAGGTAAGCATTCTGGTCGGTGCCAGAGGTTCCGCCGTAAAATGGCAGGGGCCTAGTCCAGACTCCCCAAAGCACAAAAACATGTAGTGGGTCACTCAGGCCCACGGGAGTACACTCATCAATGGAGACACTGGGTTGAAATAAATAAAAAGGGGGAGATGTGGAGAGCCGCTTTCCGGGTTAGGGCCTAGTGGACACGCTGCAGCCTGCTCTAGAGTACACCCCTCCCATCGAGTGAGCCAAGATGGCGCTCACATCCTGCTTCCGCATATGACGCATGAGGCAGCGGTTGCTGCTAGCCTATTGTACACGCTTACGTAGTGCCAGCTTATTGGTTGTGACTATTGTATATAAGAGATTACCCGGGCTAGCCTCGGAGAGACAGCCCACAAGGAGCCGTGCCTGACGGCCGCACAGAGGTTGTTCTCCCACGGGGTATGAGGCCTCGTGTGGGAAATGTAACAGAGAAAGTTTCTTCCTGACTCCAGTAAAAGGCTTGCGCTCACAGCCATTGTGTGCCTCGAGTGTTAGTTTGTCTGTGTCTCTCTCTCTCTCCCTCTGTTCTCCTCGCCGGCCGAGGACAGGACGCGCGGGACAGATCGAGAGGGCGCCGGACAGTGGAGGGAGGAAGGGAAGGGGACAGAGAGAGAGAGCACAAGAGGGGGTCAAGCAGGCAAGCAAAGCAAGACAACGCAAGGCACAAAAAGATTCTAAGGCATCTAAGCAGGAAAACAAACGTTATCTCCAAAGCAGGAAAATGGGATTAACTCCAGGCATCTGTAAAGCTACATTTGGTACCACAGCATAATGTTCATAAGGGTCTAAAAGTAAGAAACTATGACTTAAGTATTTTATATACAACTGTGCCAGTTTGGATATATTATGTCCCCCACAAAAATCATGATTGTTTATCCCAATCTTGTTGGTGGGACCTCTTGATTGTTTCCATGGAGATGTGACTCATTCAACTGTGTGTGATACCTGTGATTAAATTATTTCCTTGGAAGTGTGGGCCCCACCCACTCATGGTGGGTCTTGATTGGCTCACTGGATCTCTTAAGAGAACTCAAGAGCCGACCCAGATGCTCGCTGATGCTTGGAGATGCAGGGAGCTGCAAACTGAAGAATGTTTGGAGATGCTAAGTTAAGAGATGAAGCGCAGAGTTTGCCCTGGAGAAGCTAAGAGAGGATCCCCAGATGCTTAGAGAGAAATGTCCTAGGAGAAAGAAGCAAGGACACGCAGGAGCTGAGAGAGAGGAACTAAGACAAAATCCCAGAGATATTTTGGAGAAAGCCATTTTGAAACACAATCCAGGAGCAAAGGGCCAACAGACACCAGCCACGTGCCTTCCAAGCTGACAGAGGTGTTCCAGATGCCATCGGCCATTCTTTAGTGAAGGTATCACTATTGTGATGTGCCTTCCCAGCTGACCATCAATCATTCTTTAGTGAAGGTATCTTATTGATGCCTTAGTTTGGACACTTTTATAACTGTGAATTTGTAACCTAATAAATCCCCTTTATAAAAGCCAATCCATTTCTGATATTTTACATAATGGCAGCATTAGCAAACCAGAACGCCAGCCAAGAATTTTATATCCATGTAATCTCAATGGCAAAGATATGCTCACAGTAAAAAAAACAAAGTATATTTAAACAGTACCAGCACTATGAAGCAGAAACAACCAATTACAAGACATGCACATGATATTCACAGACACATATAGACTGCAAGTAAAAGGATGGAAAAAGATACATCATGCAAACTATAACTATAAGAGAGCTGAAGTAGCTAATTAATATTACTCAAAAGGGACTTTAAGTTAATAAATATTACTAGCCATAAAGAAGAATATTTTATAATGAAAAAAGAGTAAATTAATCAGAAATATATACCAATTATAAGTGCATTTTCACTGGAAAACACTGGCCCACAATACATGAAATGAAAAGCTAACATAATTGAAATAAGAAATAGGCAATTCAATACCCACTTTTAATAATTGATGGAACAACTAGAAAGTAAATCAGCAAGGATAAAGACAACCTGAACAACTTTATCAACAAATTTGACATAACTGACATTTGCAGAACACTCTACCCAAAGTCTTTAGAATACAAATTCTTTTCAAGCATCTATGAAAACATTCTCCAGATAGATGACATGCTCAACTATGAAATAAATCTCAATAAATTAATAAAAATTAAATTATATTATATCCTATGACCACAGCAGAATTAATTTAGAATTCTACAACTGGAAGGAATCTGGGAAAATCCAAAATAGCTGGAAATTAAATGACACACTTATAAATAACCCATGGTTCAAAGAAGAAATCACAAGGGAAAATTTTTAAATATTTTGAATGATTGAAAACAAAACAAGACACATAAAAATTTATAGGATGCAGCTAAAGCAATGCTTAGAGGAAAATGTATGGCTTTCAGCAACATATCAGAAAAGAAGTAGGATATCCCATTAAAAACATTAGTGTCTACCTTAAGAAATTAGAAAAGTGGAATCAGACCCAAAGCAAGAAGAAGGAAGGAAATAATAAAGATCAAAATGGAAATCAATGAAATAGAAAAAAAAATAGAGAAAAATCAATGAAACTAAAAATTAGTTCTTTGAAAAAACCAACAAAATTGAAAAATACTTAGCTAGATTGTTTGAGATACCTAGGCTGCTCTAAGCAAATATGATGAAATGGTTCAGCTTAAATAATGGAAATTTATTTATTTATGGTTTTGAGGACAGGAAAATATCCAAATCAATGATTCATCAAGGCTATGCTTTCCTTCTGAAGACTGCTGGCAATCCTTGGCTTCTCTGTCACATGGCAAAGCACATGGTAGCATACTCTGATCTCTCCCTTTTTTTCCAGGTCTCAGTGATTTCAGCTTTCTTTCTTTCTTTCTCTCTCTCTTTCTTTCTTTCTTTCTTCCTTTCTTCCTTTCTTTTCATTCCATTTAAAAAGGACTCCAGTAATAGAATTAAGGATTAAGACCCATCTGATTGAGGTGGGTCACACCTTAACTGAAGTAGTCTCATCAAAAGATCCTACTTACAATGGGTCTACACCCACCTCATTCAGGATGGGTCTTAATCCTCTTACAGGAGTCCTTTATCAAAGGGATGACTACAGAGAGAGAGAGAAAGCCACGGAAACAAGAAGCTGAAATCAACAAAACCTGGAAGAAGGGAAAGACCAGCAGCAGTCTTCAGGAAGAATACATCACTTGATGATGCCTTGATTGGAACATTTTCACAGCCTCAAAACTGTAAGCTTCTGGGCTAATAACTTCCCATTTTTATAAGCCAACCCATTTCATGTTATCCGCATTTAGCAGCCTAGGAAACTATATCAGATCCCCCTTACAATGGTTTACACCCAAGCTTTGTACTCAAGTTAATAACATGTTTTCTGGGATACATATAGCATAAAACTACTATAGACACTAAGACCAGAAGCACTCTATCAGGGGTCTCCCTGAGCTGTCAGGAATGGAGTCCCTAACTGTCAGGGCTCCTTGTAAGGGTTTGACTGAACCACTCTTTGCTAAAGAGTGTGTGCCTGAACATGGATCCAGTCATCCATATCAGTGGAAGACAAGATTAGAAATGCAGTTATCCCAAGAGAAACAATGGAAAGTTCTGTTGTCTGATGGTTTTGAGTAGCTTGAATGCACACTAAGCCAACAAGGTTATTGCAAAATTTGTATGAGCAGAACCACTGCCAGCCTAGACTGAAAGGAACAGTGGGATTAAATGAAGGAAGAATGACTTCAAGGGCAGAACCATGGAAGTAAAGTCTGGACTGAAAATCTCTGCTTAGGCCAAGAGAGTAGGCACACCTATGTGTGGGAAGGGTGATTCTGCCTGCCATGCTTAGAGGGGGCAGGCTATCTGCCTCACCACTTGGAAGGGGTGGGCCTTTCATCCAGTTGTTCAGGATGAATACTGGGAGATGGTAAGGCTATTTTTTGGGAGATGGTAAGGCCTATTTTTTGGCATTCATGGAGAGCCCATGTTTGGAAAGGTTAGAGGTTTCATCCCAATGTTCAGGGAAAGCATGGCCACTAAACAAATGCTTGGAAGATGTGAGGCTGCTGTTCTACCAGGCCCAGAGGACAAAACATCAATCAATATATGACTCTCAGACCTTGAAATCTAATGGAGCATATCGTGATGGACCTATTTGGGAATCATGACCCCATGTTTTCCTTCCAGTTTCTCCTTTAAGAATGGTAATGTCTATCCTATGCATGTCCCACTATTGTATATTGGAAAGAGATAACTTGTTTTTTAAGTTTCACAGGTCAACAGAAGGGGAGTTTTGGATGGATGATAACCATAACCAATTTTAATGAGACTTTGCACTTGGCACTTTTAATAAAATGACATGGATTGGGGCTGTTGTGATGGAACAACTGTATCTTGCATGTGGGAAGAACATGTATTTTGGGGTCCAGAAGTTGGACTGTAGTGGATTGAATTATGTACCCCAATTTGGATATATTTTTGGTCTTGGTCTACATTTTGGTTGGTGTGGACTCATCATAAAAAAGATCTCTTCAAGATGTTACTTCAGTTAAGGTATGATTCAACTAAATCAAGTTGGGATTTTTTTAATGCAATTTTATTGAGATATATTCACATACCAGATAATCAGTCAAAGTGTATTATCAATGGTTCACAGTATCATTATAGAGTTGTGCATTCATCACCATAATTTTTGAATATTTTCCTTCCTCCAAAAAAAGAATAAAAATTAAAAAGAACACCCAAACAACCCATACCCCTTATCCCCCTTTCTATTTATTTATTTATTTATTTATTTATTTATTTATTGTCTTTATTTTGTTACTCATTTGACCATACACTGGATAAGGGAGTGTAAGTTGCAAGGTTTTCACAGTTACAGAGTCACACTGTAAAAGCTATATAGTTATACAATCATCTTCAAGAATCAAGGCTACTGGGTTACAATACAACAGTTTCAGGTATTTCCTTCTAGCTATTCTAATACACTAGAAACTAAAAAGGAATATCTATATAATGCGTAAGAATAACATCCAGAATGACTTCTTGACGCTATTGAAATCTTTCAGCCACTGAAACTTCATTTCATTTCATTTCTCTTCCCCCTTTTGGCCCAAGAAGGCTTTCTCAATCCCATGATGCCAGGACCAGGATTTCCAGGAGTCATGTCCCACATTGCCAGGGAGGCTTACACCCCTGGGAGTCATATCTCATATAGAGGGGAGGGCAGTGAGTTTAACTGCAGAGTTGGCTAAGAGAGAGGAGCAACAAAGGTTCTCTTTGGTTGACTCTTAGGCATAATTATAAATAGGCTTAGCTTCTTCTTTGCAGGAATAAGTTTCATAAGGGCAAGTCCCAAGACTGAGGGCTTGGCATATTAAATTGGTAGTCCCCAGTGCTTGCAAGAATATCAGGAATACCCCAGGGGATTGTTTAATATTTCCACATTTTCCCCCAGTCCCTCAAGGGGACTTTGCAAATACTTTTTATTCTCTGCCCAAATTACTCTGGGATGGACTGGAGCATCACACTAACCTGTACAAATCAACAAGATCTCACTTCCTATTCAAGATTCCATATAATTATCATGTTTGAATAAACTGACCATGCAAGTTAAATTAGATAGTATGCCACAGAAAATATAAATTTTGCACCAAATAAACATCTCTTCCCTTGATCTCACACAGAATTTGAAATTTTAAAACACAGTCAATATCGTCCTTTACCCTTTAGTCTGACTTGCCTTAGTCCTAACCAGATCCACTTCATTCATATCTCTAATTGAATTTGGATTTCTTTTTTCAGCTTTTTTTTCTTTTTTTTTCTTTTCTTTTCTTTTATTTTGAAATAAATTCAAAGTTATAAGAACAGTTGCAAAAACAATACTAACCCCATACAAAGAATTCCATCATACCCTGACCCCCCTCCCCCGACAGTTCAATCCACCAACCTTAACATGTTGTCACATCGCTATTTCTTTCCCTCCCTCCCTATCATCCATCATCTATTGCTCTGTCTTCTGAACATATAAGAGCTAGCTGCACACATCCTTGAACATACACTATAATTCACATATACACTTCCCATGAACAAGAATATTCTTTTATGCAATCCCATTAAGCACAGCTAAGAAGTACAACAGGTTCAACAATGATACAAAGCTTACATTCTATATTTCCTTTACCTTATGTCTCAACTGTGTCCCTTGGAGTCACCTGTCCTCTATCCTCTAATTCCATCCAAGTTCATCCTTGGCATTCAATCATCTATTTAGGCTGTCTTTTTTTTTTTTTTTTTTTTTTTTTTTGTGGGAACCTATATACAGCCTAAATCTTCCCATTCCACCCCCTCCCTAGCATTCCATTAGTGGGATTAATAGCCTTTAGAATGTTGTAATGCTCTTTCCCACCATCCATTACTAGAAATTTCCCTTCACCTCAAACAGCAACTCCATCCTCATTTCTTAACTCCCCATTGCTCCTTCCCCCATTTCTCTTAACCCAAACTCTACAATTCATCTCTATGGTTACATTCTCTGATAGTTTCTTTGTGTTTGCTGTGGGAGTTAAAATTACCTCTTAAATCCATATCAATCTTGTTTTTCTTTGATACCACCTCCACTTCAAAAGGACACATAAACTATGTTCCTAAACTCCTCCATTACCCTACCTTTATATAGTTGTCTAAAATTACATATTTTACATTGAGTTCAAAACCACTGATTTGTCATTAGAGTTTCTGTAATTTATATCATGTAGGAAGTAAATAGTGGAGTTACAGTTCAAAAATTATTGACTTCTATTTGTATTCCACTGTGGCCGGAGAACGTGCCCTGAGTATATTCAATTTTTTTTTTTTTTAATTTCTTGAGGCTTGTTTTATGTCCCAGCTTATGGTCCCTTCTGGAGAAAGATCCGTGATCGCTAGAGAAAAATGAGTGTCCTGGTGCTTTGGGATATAAGGTACTATATATTTCTGTTAAAATTCTCTGTATCTCTTTCTTCTTTCTGTTGTTTCTCTGTCAGTAGAGTTCCCTTTAGAATCTGAAGTAGGGCAGGTCTTTCATCGGCAAAGTCCCTCAGGATTTGTTTGTCTGTGAAAAATTTAAGCTCTCCCTCAAATTTGAAGGAGAGTTTTGCTGGATAAAGTATTCTTGGTTGGAAATTTTTCTCTCTTAGTATTTTAAATATGTCATGCCACTGCCTTCTCATCTCCATAGTGGCCACTGAGTAGCCACAAGTTAGTCTTATGTTGTTTCCTTTGTATGTGGTGAATTGCTTTTCTCTTGCTGCTTTCAGAACTTGCTCCTTCTCTTCAGTATTTGAGAGTCTGATCAGAATATGTCTCGGAGTGGGTTTATTTGGATTTATTCTACTTGGAGTTCACTGGGCATTTATGCTTTGTGTATTTATATTGTGTAGAAGGTTGGGGAAGTTTTCCCCAACAATTTCTTTGAATACTCTTTCTAGACCTTTACCCTTCTCTTCCCCTTCTGGGATACCAATGAGTCTTAAGTTTGGACGTTTTATTTTATCTACCGTTTCCCTGAGATCCATTTCGATTTTTTTGATTTTTTCCTCCATTCTTTCTTTTGTCCTTTCATTTTCTGTTCTGTGGACTTCTAGGACACTGAGATGTTGTTCAGCTTCCTCTAGTCTTGTATTGTGATTATCCAGAGTCTTTTTAATTTGGCCAACAGTTTCTTTTATTTCCATAAGATCTTCTATTTTTTAATTTAGCCTTGCAATGTCTTCTTTATGCTCTTCTAGGGTCTTCTTTATGTAGCTTATATCCTGGGCCATGGTCTTCTTGATGTCCTTTAAATCCTTTGCCATGCTTTCATTCCTCGATTGTGTTTCTTTAATTAATTCTGCGAGGAACTTTGTTTCTTCAGATAACTTGATTTGTGTGTTTGGAGTTGGATTCTCCATATCATCTGGTTTTATCATATGCATTGAGATTTTCTGTTGTTTTTGGCCTCTTGGCATTTGCTCTGCTCAAGAGGATTCTTTTAATTTGTAAAAAAAAACCTATCTAATTTTTCAGAAACACTGTTTGGTGACATACACTTTCTCTAACTAACCAGCAGATGGCATCTGTGAGTCACCTACACCTCTCAAGTCAGTTCTCCACTTGTCCCCGCCGTGAGTGGGGAAATGATTCTTGTGGGGTCCAGCCAGAGAACTCAGCCTGGGTGTGTTGCTGGAGCCGTCCGCCCTGAATGCGGGGCGCTTGTACGGGTGGTCAGGGAGGAAGGACAGCTTCAATATTCAAATCCCCCCGGTTCCTGGAGATTCAAGGCCGCTGCAAGAGACCAAGCCTTCATTTCATTTCAGCCCCAGCCCCTGCCCCTCTCTCTCAATGTCTCACAAACCAGCAGACTTGGTGTAGTGTCTCTGGGATCTCCGAGCAGGTCCCCCTGCCCAGCCGCGCTCCTCCAGGACCACTGCTGAGAAAATGCCGCGCTACATCATCAGCACATGCCGTCCCTCAAGGGAAGCCCCGGGCCGCTGGGCCAAGCCAGCTGGCTTTCAGCCTTATGCAAAAATGGCCGAACGGGGCATCTCCACACCCTCCTCCTCACACAGTTCCTCCTTCCCAGCTCCGGGACAACTGGCGGGGCTCTGGGCTGTGGGCATGACCTCAGGCAGGGGTTTATCCAGCCCTCCCGGGAGCGAGCTGCTAGCCGCGGGGATTCTTTCGGCTTCTGGCTCTCCGCTCCGTTCCCCCAGCCCCAGGGATATCTGCAGCAGGCTTTCTTCCAGGCCAGTCACTGAGAGGCCGGCCCAGCCCCCTCTTGCTGTGTTTTACTGCGTGTTTCCCACGATCGCACCTGCAGCCGCTCGCACCTGCAGCCGCTCCTGGGTTTTCCCCTTTTTCTTTTTTTTTTCCCCAGATACCAAACCCTGGCTTCCCCAGATCGCCACACAGCTGTGGGACTTCCAGCCAGCTTACTCACTCATTTCAGAATGCAGACTCTCAGTTTCACCAAGTATACAGCCCCTGGGAACTAGGAGATCTCATCCAGCTGGCACATTGCTGCAACCGGTATTCTGGGTCACTCTCTGGTCTTTATCTAGTGTTTTCCATGGAGGTGTTCCTTAGACCTGTCTCACCTAGCCGCCATCTTGGTTTCTCCCCCTTTCAGCTTTTTTTTTTAACAGTAGCTGTATGGGGTAATAATGACTTTCATAACTGCAGAACTCTAGCTGTGAGTCTCAGGTGTCACACAGATACCTGAAGTTCCAGGGAATGACCAGGTTATACAGAAAGAGTGCAGCATCTCAGAATCTAGAAATAACCAAAACACATCAGGAATAGATGTGATTGCTTCAAGAGCTTACAATATAGAAATCTTTACAATAAGCCTTCCCCTGATAACCTGTACTCTCAAATTCAGTTCTCAGAGTTTACACGTTACATTTAGCCCATATTAATGAGGCATTATTCTATTTGTCTTTGTTTCTGGCTTATTTCACTCAACATACTGTCCTTAAGGCTCATTCGCCTAGTTGCAGCCTCACAACTTCATTCCTTCTTGCAGACATTCAATATTCCACTGTGTGTATACATCACAGTTCACCCTTCCATTCATCAGTCAATGTACCCTTAGGCCACCTCATCCATTACAAATCATGAATACTGCTGCAGATTGGGATTTAATATGGTTTATGGGAGTCTTTTATAAGCAGAATGAAAATCAGATGGAGATGGAAGTCACTGGAAAAAGCCAGAAACTGGAAATCATTAGAACCAGAAGAGAATGGAGAAGGTGCTGCCTTGTGCATTTCCATATGACTGAAGAGTCAACTTTGGACTTCTTTTAGCCTAAAATGTTAGCCAATAAATTCCTATTGTTTAAGCCAACCTATTGCATAGTATTCATTATAGCAGCTTGGAAATTAAAACACTCCTGATACTTGAAGAAATCTCTGTCTTATTACTAACTGGATATATACTAAAAGAACAGAGACTCAGGGACTAAATACCAGAGTTCACACATTAAATATAAAAATAAACAGTGAGCAACAAAAGATTACATGATAAGCAAAGAAATAGGAAATGATGGCCAATCCAAAGGAACAAGATAAAAATCCAGAAACCATCAATGAAGAAGACCAGACTTTGGACATACTGGACAAAAATTTAATAAATGAACTTCAGTATGCTCAAGGAGATAAAGGAAAACACAGAGAAAGAACTAAAGGGTACCAGGGGAAAAAATGAATGAACAATATGAGAATCTCAACAAAGCTATAAAAATGTTAAAAAAAGAATCCAAACAGAAATACTGGAATTGAAGACCACAATAAACAAAATGAAAATTCTCTGAAAGGTTTCAATAGCACATTGGAACTGGCAGAAGAAAGAATCAGTAACCTCTAAGACAGACAATTGAAGTGATTCAGGCTAAGGAGGAGAAAGAAAAAAAGAATGAAAAAAGTGAACAGAGCCTAAGAGACCTTTGGGACACCATCAATCACACCAATATACACATTATTAGAGTCCCAGAAAGACAAAAGAGAGATAGGAGCAGAATGAATATTCAAAGAAATAATGGCATAAAACTTTCCAAATTTAGCAAAAGACATGCATATATACATTAAAGAATCTCAATGAACCCAAACAGGATAAACTCAAAGAGAACCATGTCCAGATACAGAGTATTTAAACTATTTGAATGCCAAGGACAAGGAGGGAGTTCTTGCAAGCTGCAAGAGAAAAATGTGTTATGTATGAGGGAGTCCCAATAAGATTAAGTGCTGATTTCTCATCAAAACCATGAAGGCAGGAAGGCAATGGGATGAAATATTTAAAGTGCTGAAGGAAATCAATTGCCAACCAAAAATGTTATATTCCATGAGACTGTCTTTCAAAGTGAGGGTGAGATTAAGACTTTCCCAGAAAAACCAAAGCTAAGGATGTTCTTCAACACTAGACCTGCCATACAAGCAAACCTAAAGGTAGTTCCTCAGACTGAAAGGAAAGGACTCTAGACAGCGGATTGAAGCAGCATAAAGAAATGAAGACCTCCGTTAAAGGTGACCATATGGGTAATTATAAATGCCAGTACTCTTTTATTGTATTTTTGGTATGTAACACTACTTTTTACTTCTTACAGGTTTTAAAATGCAGTGTATAAAGATATCATTTCTAACAAGGACAACAAAAAGGTTGTGGGGGCAGAAGGGTATGGGAACTATGTATGTGTATGGTATTAAAGTTAAGTTAGTATCAAATCAATTGTGATTATTATAGATTTAGAATGTTAAATTTAAGCCCCATGGTAACCACAAATAAAATATCTGAAAAATATATACAGAAGGAAGTGAGAAAGAACTTAAAATGGCACACTGCAAATAATCAAATAAATATGAAAGTAAGCATTAATGGAAGAAGAAAGGGACAAGAAGGTATAGGACTTACAAAAACCAAAAAGCCAAATGGCAAAAGAAAGTCCTGCATTATCAGCAGTTACTTTACATGTTAATGGATTACACTCTACAGTCAAAAGGCAGAGAATGGCAGAATGGATAAAAAAAGCATGATCCAACTGTATGCTATTTGTTTACAAAGACATAAGTAGGTTGAAAGTGAAAAGATGGAAAAATATATACCATGAAAATAGTAACCAAAAGAGAGCTGGTGTAGCTATATTAATATAAGATAAAATAACTTTAAGTCAATAAATGTTGCAAGGACGAAGAAGGTCGCTTTATACTGATAAAGGTGTCAGTTAAACAAGAAAACATAAGAATTATAAATATATATACACCTAATGGCAGAGCCCAAAAATATATGTAACAAGTATTGACAGATTTGAAAGGAGAAATAGTTCTACATTGATAGTAGCAGACTTCAATACACCACTTTCAATAATGGATAGAAAATCTAGACAGAAAATCAATAAGGAGCTAGAAGACTTGAACAATACTATAAACCAATTAGACCTAGAAGACATATATAGATCACCCAACAAGAGTAGAATAAACATCCTTATCTTGTGCACATTGGCCATTCCCAAGGATAGACCATAAATTAGGGTACAAAACAAGTCTCAATAAATTCAATAGTATTGAAATCATACAATGTATTTTCTCCAAACATAATGGAATGAGGCTAGAAATCAATAACAGAATGAGAACTGGAAGATTCACAAATACAAGGAGATTAAACAATGCATTCTTAAGCAACAAATGGATCAAAGAAGAAATACAAAGGAAATTAGGAAATATCTTAAAGGACATGAAAATGAAATCACAACATACCAAAACGTATGGGATGCTGTAAAGGCAGTGCTGAGAGGGAAATTTTACCTCTAATTGTTTACATTAAAAAAGAAGAAAGATCTCAAATCAGAGTCCTAACCTCACAAGTGGAGGATCTAGAAAAAGAAGACCAAACTAAGCCAAATGAGAGATAATGGAAGGAAATAACAAAGATGAGAGCAGAGATAAATGAAATAGGGAGTAAAAACACTAGAGAGAATCAATGAAACTGAAAGTTGATTCTTTGAAAAGATCAATAAAATTGACAAAGGTTTAACTAGGCTGACAAAGAAAAAATAAGGGATATAATAGAGGACACAAATAACTAAAATCAGAAATGACAGGCAGGACATTACTACCGACTCCCCAGAAATAAAAAGGATTACAGGCATACCTCAGAAATATTGCAGGTTTGGTTCCTGATCATCACAATAAAGCAAATATTGCAATAAAGCACATTTTTTTTGTTTCCCAGTGCATATAAAATTTATATTTATACTATAATGTAGTCTATTCAGTGCACAATAGCATTATGTCTAAAAAACAATGTACCTATCTTAATTAAAATATGACACAGGGACATGAAGTGAGCACCTGTCGTTGGAAAAATGGTGTTGACAGACTTGCTTGATTAGAGTTGCCCCAAACCTTCAGTTTGTAAAAATCACAATATCTTCAAAGTGCATTAAAATGAGGTATGCCTGTATAAGAGGACAGCATGAACAACTTTATACCAACACATTAGAAAACCTAGATGAATTAGACAAATTCCTAGGAAGACAATAACTACCTATACTGACTCAAGAAGAAATAGGAGATCTCAACAGACCAATAACAAGAAAAGGTATTGAATCAATAATCAAATATCTTCCAACTAAGAAAAGCCTAGGACCAGATGGCTTCACTGGTGCATCTTACCAAACATTCCAAGAAGAATTAAAACTGTCCTGCTCAAATTCTTCCAAAAAATTGAAGAGGAGGAAATATAACTCATTCTATGAGTCCAATATCACCTTAATACCCAATCCTGATAAAGATAACACAAGAAAGAAAATTATAGACTAATATTCCTAATGAATGTAGATGCACAAATCCTCAACACAATACTGGCAAACCAATTCCAACAGCACATTTGTGCCAGTTTGGATATATTATGTTCCCCTCAAAAGCCATGTTTAATACAATTTTGTGGGATATTTGGATTAGGTTGATTCCATGGAGATGTGACTCACCCAACTGTAGTTGAAATATTTTGATTAGATATTTCCATGATGGGTGGATCTCAATTAAATCACTGGAGTCCTTTAAGAGAGCTCACAGACAGAAGGAACTCAGAGCAGCTGAGAGAGACTTTGGAGAGATGCTTGGGAGTTGAAGACAGAGACATGCAGAGATGCCTGGAGTTGAAGACAGAAGGACATTTGGACACTAAGCTAAGGATGCACAGGAGCTAAAAGAGGAGCTGAAATACAACCCAGGACCAGCAGACACCAGCCTGGCATGTGCCTTCCAGCTGATAGAGGTGTTCCAGACACCATCGGCCTTTCTTCAGGGAAGGTATCCTCTTGTTGATGCCTTAGTTTGGACACTTTTATGGCTGTAGAACTTTAAATCTGTAGCCAAATAAACCCCCTTTATAAAAGCCAATCCATTCCTGATATTTTGTATAATGGCAGCATTAGCAAACTGGAACAACATTAAAAGACTATACACCATGATCAAGTGGTATTTATCCTTGGTATGCAAGGTCAATTCAACATAAAATCAATTAACATAATATACCACATTAACAGAATGGAGGAAAAATCCACATGATCATCTTAATGGATCCAGATAAGGAATTTGACAAAATCCAGCACCCTTTCCTGATAAAACTAAGAAAAGAAGGAAACTTCTTTAACATGATAAAGGGCATATATGAAAACTCATAGCTAACTTCATACTTAATAGTGAGACTGAAAGCTTTCCCTCTAAAATCAGGAACAAGACAAGATGCACACTGTTACCACTGTTATTCAACATGGTATTGGAAGTTCTAGCAAGAGCAATTAGGCAAGAAACAGAAATGAAAAAGAAATGAAAGGCATCCAAATTGAAAGGAAGAAGTAAAATTTCCTATTTTCAGATGACATAATCCTCTATCTAGAAAATCCCCAAAAAATCCACAATAAAGCTACTAGAGCTAATAAACTAATTCAGTCAAGTGGTGGGGCACAAAATCAACAAGCAAAAATCAGCATTGTTTCTACACTATAGTAATGAACAATCTGAAGAGGAAATCTGGGGAAAAAATTCCATTTACAGTAGCAACTGAAAGAATCAAATATGTAGGAATATACTTAACCAATGATGTAAAGTACTTGTACATGGAAAACTACAAAATATTGCTAAAAGTAATCAAAGAAGACCTAAATAAATGGAAAGACATTCCATGTTCATGAAACAGAAGACTAAATATTGTTATTTCAGAGGCTGTGGAGAAATAGGATCCTTCATTCATTGTTAGTGGGAAAGTAAAATGGTTCAACCACTGTGGAAAACAGTTTGGCAATTCCTCAGAAAGTTAAGTATAGAATTACCATATGAACCAGGAATCCCACTTTTAGGTATATACTCAGAAGTATTTAAAGCAGGAACTCTATCAGATATTTGCACACTGATGTTCATGGGAGTATTATTCACAATCGTTATAAGGAGGAAGCAAGCCATGTGTCTATCAATAGATGAATGGATAAACAAAATGTGGTATATTCATATAATAGATTATTATTCAGCTGTAAAAAGGAATGACGTTCTGACACTTGCAATAACATGGGTGAACCTTGAAGACATCGTGTTGAATGAAATAAGCCAGTCACAAAAACACAGATATTGTATGATCTCACCTATATGAAATAATTAGAATAAGCAAATTCATAGAATCAGAAACTAGAATAAGGGTTACCAGAGGCTGGGGTGGAGGTAGGGAATGGGGAACGAATACTTAATTGGTACAGAGTTTCTGTTTGGGGTGATGGAAAAGTTTTGGTAATGGGTGATAGTGATGGTAGCAGAACATTTTGAACATAGTTAAACAGCACTGAATGATATATTTGAATATGGTTAAAAGGAGAAATTTTAGGGTATATATATATATATATATATATATATGTTACTAGAATACATTTTTAAAAAACTATAGGACTGTACAATACAAACAGTGAACTGTAATGTAAACTATGGACTATATTTAATAATATAATTATAAAAATATTGTTTCATCAGTTGTAGCAAAGGTACCACACTACTGAAAACTGTTAAAATAGGGAAAACTAAGTGTATGATGGAGGGTATTTGGGAACTGTCTATTTTCTGCATTTCTTTTTTGTAAAATTATGACATCTCTAATTAAAAAAATCTGAAAATGAATTTAAGAAAATAATTCAATTCACAATTTTATCAAAAACAATAAAATACTTAGGAATAAATTTAATAAAAGAGGTGCAATATTTGTATACTGAAAACTACATAATATTGCTGAGAAAAATTAAAGATCTAAATAAACAGAAAGACATTCTCTCTTCAAGGGTTGGAAACTCAGTATTGTTAATATGACAATTCTCCTTCAGTTGATCTATAGAAACACAGTCCTTTACATAATCCAAGAAGGCTGTTTTGTGGAAATTTTCTGACTGAATCTAAAATTTATATGGAAATGTAAAGAATCTAGAGAAGCCAAAACATTTTATTTATAAAGTTGTGGATTTCAACTTCCTGTATTCAAAACTTGTCATAAAGCTACAAAAATCAAAATAGTGTGGTATTGGCATAAGAATAAACATATAGATTGGTGGTACAGAATTAACATCAATGGCACAGAATTGAGAGGACAAAAATAAACGCATACATTTATGGTCAGTTTATTTTCAAAAATAGTGCCAAGATAATTCAAAGGGATAAGAATAGTCTTTTCAACAAATGGTGATGGAACAATTGAATGTCCATTACCAAAAATGAGGTTCAACTCCCTAACCTCAAGCCCTACACAAAAATTGACACAAAATGGATTATAGAACTAAATTTAAGAGCTAAAACTGTGTTAAAAAAAACAATTAAAAAAAAAATGTAGGAAAACAACTTTGTGACCATGGTTTAGCCAGAAAGTTCTTAGATAAGACAACAATAGCACAAACCATAAAATAAAAATTGATAAATTTGATTTCATTAAAATTTAAAACTTTGGGGCCTCAAAAGAAATCATTAAGAAAATGAAAAGACAAGTCTCGGCTTCAGACTGGGAGAAAATATTTGAAAATTACATGTCTGATGAAGATTTGTATCCAAAATATATAATGTACTAGCATAACTCAATAAGGAGGTAAACAATCCTATTTAAAAATGGACAAAAAACAGGAATAGACATTTTACCAAAGATATATGAATGAAAAGGTATTCATTATCATTAGTCATTAGAGAAATGAAAATTAAAGCCACAAAGAGATACCACTACAAACCCTGTAGAATGGATATAATAAAAAGGATAGACAATACCAAATGTTGGCAAAGAAGTGAAACAAACTCAACCCTCATACATTGCTGGTGAGGAGGTAAAATTCTGTAACCACTTTGGATAACTGTTTGATAGTTTCTTTAAAAAGTTAAACACAACTTACCATATGGCTCAGCAATTCCACTCTTAGACATCTACCCAAAAGAAATGAAACTATATATCCAAAAAGGCTTTGTATGCAAATGTTCATATCAGCATATTCATAATAGCCAAAAAGTGGAAACAATCCAAGCATTCATCAACTGGTAGATGATTAAAGAGTGGCATATCCATACAATGGAACATTACTTAGCTGTAAAAAGAAACAAAAATGTTACTGATGCATGCTACAACAGATTAACTTTAAAAACATTATGATAAAAAGAAGTCAGATGCAAAAGACTACTTATTGTATGATTCCATAAACAGGAAATGGCTAGAGAAGGCAGATTTATGGAGACAGAAATCTGGCAGGAAGGGGTGGGTGCCGGTGGTGGAGAGTATACTGACTGCAAATGACCTCAAAGGAGAATTTGGGGGTGATGAAAAGTTCTATACCAGAATTGTGGTGAAGGTTACACAACTCTATACATTTACTAAAAAACATTGAATTGTATACTTACAATGGATAGATTTTAGAATATTTAAATTATACCTCAATAAATATGTAAGTATATATATAAACTAGCTTAAAGAAAAAAAATAGGAATGGGAAAGATCAAGGTCTCTGGTCAAGTCTGGCTTTGTATATTTAGGTAAAGACTGAGTTGAACAATGATTATTTTTCTTTCTCATCATCTGATTTGATAAACTCTCCTTTCAGGCAGAAAAGTCTATGGGAAATTTAATGCTTCATTTCCCATGGGACTTTTGAATTTTCTGTTATCTTCAGAAGAGAAACATGAAATAACAGATGCATGAATTTCATTAATGATGAAAACTGTAGAATTTTTTAAAATGCTTTTTCAGGAGAGACCGTCAGTAGCTCTGTTCATTCACCAAATGATTTATCTTCTCTACAGGCAAATCCACTTTCTGACACCCCCACAAATTAATTTAACGTTAGGGCTAAAATATCCTTATTAACTCTATTGATAAAGAAAAAGAAAAACTGTATCAAGAATCTAAAGATCTTTAGAGTTTGATAATATAGACCTATTTGATTGCTGTGTTCTTTCAATTTATGTCCCCCTTTCCAATTAGATTTTAGTGAGTCCATATAATGTCAAACAACTGGTTCATACATTCAAGCCATTGAGGGATAAAAAAATCATTCAAAACTGACTATTAAGTCAGTTTCATATGCCTGCATATTGGTGATTAAATGTTTTATCTTTCAAATAATAGCTCAGAAACAATATGGAACAGAGACCAACAGTAGATCAGAGGTCAGGAAACTGTGAGGCTATTTTCTGTATTACTATTATTAACTGTGATTCTGGACAGTGAAAATCTCCAATTCTTTTTTTCTTAATATATTAAATGAGGTTTGTATTAATCAGTGTTCTCTGGGGAAGCAGAACTGACAGGAGATATATACACACACACACACTTATATGTATATGTATGTAAATTATATGTATATATAATGTAAATACTATGAGATTTTTAATAGGAATTGGGTCATGTGACTCTGGGGATAGGCAAGTCCAAATTCCCTAAGGGAAGACTGCAAACTGGGAACTCTGACCAAGATTTTCAATGAATTCCCCAGGTGAAAGAAGCTGGCTGGCTGAAGTAGAGATGGAAGTTCTTCCTTCTGACTGCTAAAATCATCACTTCTCCTTTTAAAGCCTTCAGCTGATTGGATGAGACTTGTCTCATTGTTGAAGGCAGACTCCTCAGTTGACTATAGATGTAATCAGCTGTAGATGCAATCAACTTACTGATGATTAAGTCCATATAATATCCTCACAGTAACAATCAGGCCAGGGCTTGCTTGAACAAACAACTGGACTCCATAACCTGACCCAGTTGACACAAGGAATTAACCATCACAGGGTTAATAATAAAGTAACCACTGCATGGTGCTGCTGTGATAATAACATTAGATAATTAATATGTAGCCAATCTTAACCAACATGTCCCCAGGTCCTATAAATGGTATATACAAAATGAAGTGATATTAATAACCCACATTTTTCTACTTCAAAGGGCCAAACTGATTCAGGACCGTATATTTCCAACCCCAGTGAAGGAATCTTGTTCTCATGAAAGCCCAGGAACACATTTTTTCACCTTCTTTTCTCACATTCATGGGATAGAGAGATCTGTTCTTTGCTGAATTCTGTAGAGCAGGGAGTGTCCTTTTTCCCATCTCCACACCACATTGTTACCTGGAACCTAAGGCAACCCTACATGGATCTGAAATTTCATGGTGTTCTCATGAAACCTGACTTTTGGTGCTTTTCCTAGTTCCTTATTTCTAAAGGGAATTGGACCTTCTTTCTGGATCTGGTTGGGAAAGAGACAGCATGTCTTAATTTCCTCAGGCATGGAGCACAAAAATTTCACTTCAAGGTCCCCTTGCCCCATGCATATCAACACATGCAGATAAATGTCTGGATGTCTTCATCCCAAATGTGTATAAAACAATCAAACTGATTTCTAGAGTAAATTCAGCTGTGACCTGTTACATGATAAACATTATCCTTATATAAAATATGTGAATTTATTTTTTTGGACATAGAGCCTTTTTTAATTTATTGCTCCAATGTAATACTATAGTGCCTTTTCTTGCACACCCCTCTGCCTTGACATGTTGCAGAGAGGCATATGTAGCATACAGATAGAAAACACCTAGAGGCAAAGATAGGGCCTTGTTGATCTTATCTGCCATCATGCTTAGGACAGTATTTGGCACAGATATCCATTAGCTACAGAATAAATACAGATGAGAAAACTGAGGTGCCCTTATATATCACTGGCCCATTTTCATATTTAACACCTTCCCACATATAAGCACAAGTACGCACACACAAAACTGTTTCCAGGATTTCTTTAAGTATTCCAAGAAGCAGCAGTAATACAGTATATTTGTATAGAACTATTTTTAAAGTTTTGTTTTCCAAGGACAGTTTATCTTTGTAATCTCATTTGGTCCTCTCCAGAGATATATCTCTGGCCTGCATCCCTCTCAGGACAGAAGAAGAAGTTCATGGAGCTAGAGGAAAACACACAGATCTAGCAGGCTGGAAACTCGGGTTACAGTCATGAATCTCTTACTACTAATCTGTGTTATCTTAATCAAGTCGATTCAACTCTCTGGACTTCAATCCCTGTAAAATGAATATTCTGAATGAAGTGATCTCTAACATCTCTTTAACATGCCCTGGTAATAAGGAGAAAAACAGCTATTCTTTCTTAGCCCTAGGTTATATGTTTCAAGCTTCTTTTTATGTAGTAAGCAATGACTATAGTTAAAACCATGACTCTATCCTAACATAGAAGGTATTGTTTATGTCTGAATAATTGTATTTTATGAAAAGGAAATATGCCTAATAACCCTTGAACCAAAACATTTAGTGTTTCATTTACACAGTTTTTTCCTTAATAGGAGCTGAGCAGATAAAACGATTGAGTTATCCGGTAAAGCTACAGAAACCTTAGGAGATCGGAGAAAGTGCCAGACAAATATCATTCCTGTTTACTAGAAGAATGAGAACTAGAAGAATGAGTCAGAACAGATAAAGTATATTTATTCATATACAAGTCATCCTGCAGCAAACTAATCTTTTTGTTGTAGAAAATTCTATATTCTGCTTTTTGATGAATTTGCCAAATATGGTCATATACATGTCTGAAGATAAATGAGATTTATAGAGGCCAGGCACCACTTAGGTAATTTAGGAGTATTCTTTTCATAATGTCATCATAAGACATAAATAAAAGTTCAGAAGTTCAGAAAAATATCATTCTCATTTCATGGTTTCTGCTTTTGATCTCTTAAATTGTTTTTCCATTCCCTACCACTTACATAACTCAAATGACTTCCCAGTGAAGCTAACCTAGCTGCAGGTATTATAATCTTGGAACAGATTTAGAATAGGATTGCCACATGTAGTCATGCAGATTGTGGGCTGCACAAATCTAGGGCACTCTTCACAATCAGACTCAATCCTGATCCTACAGATGCTTTCAATCTAAATAAGGCACCCATGTTGCAATACGTAAGTGTGTAAGTGGTGTGAGAAGAAGGGGACTATAATGTCACATAGGATGGATAAATCACTTTGGGTTGAGATGACCAAAGAAGTTCTGTCCAAACAACCATCACCGTGTGAATGGCACATCCTAGGATTATGAAATCCATGATTTTCACAACTACAATCTCTCTCTGAAGCATCTTTTAACCTTATTTTTTATATATATATCATATTATTCCACTCATCTTTTAAGGCCCATTTGAAGAGCCAATGATTCCATTTATTTCTATAAAATTATTTATTGAGAACTAACTATTGTCCAGACACTATAGTAGGTATTGAGAATGTATGGATGAATAAGATATGCCCCAACTTCCTCTTGACTTTCAATCTAGAGGAGGAGATAAATGCAAAATGCAATCAAGTGTCAAAGATGCAAGGATATAAGTCCAGACGAGGGAAAAAGTAGTACAAAAGAGAAAATGATGATTCTACATAAAGGAGGTGAGAGAGGATATGGGGTGGGGAGAGTGGAGTAAGAATTCATAGAAAAAAGTGAGTTTTGAGCTGAATCTTGATAAATGAATAGGTGTTTGATGGGTGGAGTTTAGGGATGTGGACATTAAAACATTGAGGCAACTGAAACCCAGAGGGACCAGTCTCTTCAAGAACATAAGGCAGTTTTATTCCTCTCCCCCATAAGGCCAACACCCATTTCCAGCAGAAGTTAAAATGCCCATTGCCCAGATATCCCTGAAGATGGAGAGAATGATCAAACGAGAGGAGAAGGTGTAATTGAGAAATTAGGATTTAATAAATGACAGTGACTACTGACACATTATTAAGATATTTCTTTTTAGTGTCTGATGTTTTAGAATAGCCAGAAGAAAATATCTGAAGTTGTTGAACTGTAATCTAGTACCCTAATCTTTGATAATGATTGTATAACTATATAGCAAAAAAAAAAAAAAAAAAAATGTCAGTTGCCCATGTTTGTGTAGATCTACTTCTGGATGTGTATCTATATGTCTATCCCTGACAATACTACACTGTCTTAGTTAACCTACTGCTATTGTACATCTTAAATTGGGAAGAGCACAATATTAGTGGTCAATAAGAGGGGGTGGAGTAAGGAGTATGGGATGGTTGGAGTTTTCTTGTTTCTTTTTATTTCTTTTTCTTGAGTAACGCAAATAAATGCACAACTATGTGATGATACTGTGAACCATTGATTATATACTTTGGATGGATTGTATGGCGTGTGAATAGATCTCAATAAAATTACATTAAAAAAACATTGAGGTGAGGCATGGTGATAGGTCACTGAAAGTTTTTTATGATACTCCAAATGGTTTGAACTCTATCCTTTAAAGAGTGGGGTGCCAATGAAGAACTCTATGCATTAGAAACACCATTCTGGTGTTGATTTGAGACAGAAAAGTTCAGAGTAATGGAGACAAGCTAGGTGACAATCACAAGATTCAAAAAAGAGATGATAAGGGCCTAAAACTAAGAAGATAGCAGTGGAATGGATGTGGGGGTGATTATGAGAAATATTAAATAGGAAATGTCTGTAGAATTTGACTGGTGAGTGAATGTGAGGGCATAAGTGTAAGGTAGGAGACCAGAGTGACTCCCAGATTTCTGACTGAGATGACTGGATGGTATCATAAATTAGGATTGTAAATTAAAAAGGAGGAGCAGATCTGTCTGCAGTAGATGGGGTAGAAGGGACGTAAGTGATGAGTTCAGTGTTCGACTGATATTAGATGGGATGTTGAGACTGAGGGGTCTCCTGAGGGAGACTAGTAGACTGTTGGGCTGCTGGGTCTGGAGAACAAGGGCCAGGTCTGGGCTGGAAGTATATAACCTTTGGAATCATAGTAGGTATTGATTGAAGCCAAGAGAACATAAAGAATGACTAAAAGAAGGCCAAGGATGGAGTCCTTGGGATTACTAATTTTTAAGGAATGGGAAAGAAGATGAGATGCCAGAAAAGGAAAAGAACTGGATATAGAGGCAGGCTGTAGAAATCAAAGATGATAATGAGGTATAAGAACTTTTAGAGGAAGGGAGAGGATAAGTAAATTTAGAACTGAAAGAATCCTTTCAGTTTGAAAATTAGTCACAATTTCAGTGGGAGAAGAACTCTTAGGAGTGAATGGGAGTTTGAGAAGAATTAACAAAAGAAAATGTAATCTTTTGAGGAGTTTGAATGTAAAAGGAAGGAGAGATATAGGGTATAGTTAGAGAAGGGTGCAAGGTTGACGAACTAGATTTATTATTATAATTATTATCATTGTTATGTGATGATGATGATCATGTTTATAGTCTACTTGAAAGGAGTCAGAAAAGGAAATGATAGTAAAAACAGGAAGTATAAAAGATTAGCTTACCGCAGAGGGTTCTTTAGGTTTATTGGAGGTAGAATCTCCTTTATAAGAGGAGGAGATCAGATGTACAGACAATATGAATAAATTATCATTGAGCTAGGAAAGAAAAACCTCTTCTCTGAAATAGAAGGGGAAACAGTGGGGAAGAATACTGGGCTGGTTTGAATGTATTGTGTCCCCCAAATGCCATTATCTTTGTGGTCTTGTGGGACAGACGTTTTGGTGCTGGTTAGATTTGCTTGGAATGTGCCCCACCCAGCTGTGGGTGGTGACTCTGGTGGGATACTCCCATGGAGGTGTGACCCCACCCATTCAGGGTGGGCCTTGATCAGTGGAGCCATATAAAACCTGCTGACTCAAAGAGACTGAACGGAGTGCAGCTGTGAGTGATGTTTTGAAGAGGAGCAAGCTTGCTAGAGAGGAACGTCCTGGGAGAAAGCCATTTTGAAACCAGAACTTTGGAGCAGACGCCAGCCACATGCCTTCCCAGCTAGCAGAGGTTTTCCAGACGCCATTGGCCATCCTCCAGTGAAGGTACCCGATTACTGATGTGTTACCTTGGACACTTTATGGCCTTAAGACTGTAACTGTGTAGCCAAATAAACCCCCTTTTTATAAAAGTCAATCCATCTCTGGTGTTTTGCATTCCGCAGCATTAACAAACTAGAACAAATACATATTTTAAAAAGTGGTAAGCTTGTAGGTTCAGAAGTAAGAAAGTAAGGGAGATCATATCTGATAGTCTCATTATTTTCTATAAACTTAAGGGACACGATCATCTGTTGAAGTTGTGGGAGAGAGATGGAGTAAGGGTTTGTGAAGTGTAGAGGAAGTATGGACTAGCCCTGTGAGAGATAGCGGCAACAATATGCACAGATATGCAATATCTTTTACTAGAACCTGAATTTAAATGTAGGACTGGAGAAGGCACATGGCTGGATTTATCAATGGTTGTGATTCAGCACAATGGATTCAGAAGGGTAATGATTTTGGACATCGAAGTGATGGTGAGAAAGTAATAAACCATCAAGAGCGTGATGAAGAGAAAGATTTAAGGTTCAAAGTTCTCAGTAAGGTTGAAGAGAGGGTGGGCACAGGAGAACATAACGGGTATGATGATCAGAAATGGATCTTGGAATATTGGAATTTACCATTCCAGAGATGAGAGTCCATGCCTGGTGGTTGTGTTTGGGTTATTTAAGTGAAAGAAGGACTTTGTGGTCAAGGGGCTTAAGATCAGGTCGTTGGTTGGGCATTCATAACGAATGATGTAATCCTAGGTGATCCTGACAGGAATTGGGGCAAAAATGTAGATTGTGAGTCATACCCAGCGTGCTCAATGATGAGAAGTGTGGGGTGTGGGATATAGAGTAAATAATGAGCTTTTATTCAACTCAGAGTTAACAAAGTGTGATTCACAGATATTATTTCGTTTTATCTTCACAACCTATGAGGTAGACGTGACTATTAGTTCTTATTTTACAGATAAAGAAACTGAGATTTAAGTTTGGACTTGCCAAACAAAAATCATTCAGCCAGTAAATGACAGAACTGGGGTTTAAGCCCACATTTTCAGATGCATATCTCATGTTCATTCCAGGATAACATTCTGCCTTAGGCGAGGTTTAATCCTACCCCTCTAGAGCACACATTTCATAGAACAACTCTGAAGATATATAAATACCTTGATCCAAACAAAAGATAGTGTAATAGTGAAATTTGAGGTCCTTATTAGGTAAGCTGCTGGTTAAAGAGAAAAAAGTTTTTCCACCAGTTTGTGCCAAGATAACAAAAGGCACATATGAATGCATCAGTCATCACCCCTCCTCAGCTGCCCCAGGATAGTTGACCCATGACCCTCAGCCATGCCATCGGTGCTTCTTGATATTCAATTTAATTCAATTCACTTGGATAAAAATGCCTGGGGAAGGAGGAGTCAGGAAATATAGGATGGAGAGTCTGGTATGCCACTTATTTTTACTTAAAAACAACAGTAAAAGGAAGTGAGTGATTCAGATCTTATTTTCACCTCTCTCTAATGACTCTCATTTCCTCTCAAACATAGTCCTTTATTTAAACAACATGTTTCTAAAGTACCAACCTTGCTGCAGGAAAGAATCCAAGTCCCTGCTTTCAAACAACATTATGGTCATTTCTTGCTTCTCTTTGACTCAACATTACTATTAAGGCAAGAAGCTTTAAAAAAAAAAAAGTTGTTAATTCCATTTTCCCCACTTTCCTAAAATTTCTCCATCCAGAGTTTACCTATGACAAAAAGTGAGAAAGAATTAGAATGATCTTTGGGAGTCTTTGGGGCACCTCTCCCACCCAGCAGTAGTGTCTATAATATGACAGGTGCTCAAGGAATGTTAGTTAACTAAGTTACATTTAGCCTAGTAACTAAGTGGGGGGGCTGTCCATCAGGAAAGAAAAGTTAGAAAATGTTAGAAACAAATACCCAAAGTCATTTTCAGAGAGCTTAGGAAGTGGAAAAAACTTAGTACAAGAATTTGGAGAAGCAACACTCCTCAAATACGAATAGGGTTGAATAATTGAAGGACTCAGGAAAGGGCCCTGCCGTGTACTTGGATAGAGTGGACCCACAGAAGGCAAGTCAGGAAAAAATTTGAATTATAGAAATAAGATGCAAAAATGTTAAGCAAGCTATTTCCAGTCCAGACCTCATGAACAGGGTGTGAGCTATAAAATCCACATGAGGGGAAAAGTAATGAGGTCCCTGAAGTCCTTTACTATATAAGATGTGGGTTTGTGGGTGATGGGAAGGCGAGCTGAGAGAGAGGGGAGCTGCAGTCAGATGCTGTCACGTAAATGTAGTTCTCATAACAAACTGAAAGAAGACCAAAACTGGAAATAAATTTAGCCCTTGAAAGTAGATCCAACACCACTCTGGTTTTGAATGCTTAACGCAATTTATTTCCTTGCTTAATCACAAGTTGCCAATATAACTAATACACAATAGCCAGGTCAAGGGCACACAATACATTTAAAGGTGGAAGATACCAGAATCTCAAAAGTCCATCAACCTGAGGGCCAAAAGAAAGTGGACATAGCTTTAAGGAGAGCCAGGTCCGCTGCAGGATTCAGCGGAGATTCCAAAGCCGAAAACAGGAGGTCACAGCACAGTGACGAGAATGACAGGGAGCTTTGTGCATTGAAGCTGGGGTTAAGAGTGACTGAGTGTCAGCCTGCGTCAACCTGACACTCACCAAAGTGGGGTTTGCTCTGTTTTATTTTTTTAACAGAAAGTGCGCCTTTGGGTGGCATCAAGTCAGTCCATATATTCTCGCACACATGTCTGGTTATCACTTGTTAAACATACAGATTTTTCTCAAGGTGTTTACATTTTAATTGTGGTCAACATGTGTACATATCTTGCTTTTTTTTCCTCAGTTAGTTCAAATTCTAATTATGGCCAACATGTTTACATTTTTTTGTATTTGAGATCATTAATATCATTTCAAAACACAGCAGATGCCACCTGTAGACCACTTGCTGGTCTCCTGAACAAAATTCAAACAAAAGACTTCACCATCAACTCTTACAGAAAATTGCAGTGTGGACAGAAATAAAACAAAGTAAAGTTGCAATGCCTAAGATTTTTTAAATGGAACTGGCGGGGGGAGGGGTCATTCTGGAGGTTACTCTTTTGCAAATCTCAGTCAGATATCACAAACTGCCAAAGTATGAAAGCCTCAAGAAGCAATGTTCCTCAAAACCCTAAGGACATCTGGACACCATAAGTAAACCACAAGATAAAGAACTCAGTAAACCATCTAATCTAAAGAATATTTGGAGTGCCCCAAATATCCAACAATTACAAACACCTTATGTAATTTTTTCTTTAAACATCCTTGCCTGGAAGTGCCAAGACAGAACACAATTTGGGTTGTTACCTGAATCTGTGCTCCCTGAATTGCAGTTCTAAGACCCCAAATAAACACCTTTGTTGCCTAGCAGCTTAGTTTGTTATTTCTTGGTCAATGCCAGCCTGCTGGCTTCCCCTTTGACATTAGGACTTAAGACTGCAACCTCAGAATTTACAGCTTGCCAGGCTACCCTACCATTCTTAGGCTCTCCAGCCCCCCACAATAGTGTGAGCCAATATATTAAAATAAATCTCTTACACACACACACTCATACTACTGGTTCTGTTTCTCTAGAGAACCCTTACTCATACACTGCCTGACACCAAAGAAAGAATGGAAACATCCTGGTCACTCAGTTATTTAGCAGATGCTTGTCAAGCCCTACCTACTAGTTTCCAGTACTACTTATTTCCTAAGGATATATCTTTGAACAAAATTCAGGATATTCCTGGTCACATAGAGCCCACAGTCCATGCAGGAGAAAGACAATATTCAAAGGAACAAATAAAGGACATGTTAGGTGATGATAAGTGAAGTGAAAATTATGAAAATTATGAATCAGGGCAAGGGGAATATCTAGAGTGTTCGCTAGTTTTGAATACATGGCATTTGCACAGTGAAATTGTTTAACAGAGTTGACTGGAACTCACACTGTAGCAATAATTTTGATAAACTAAGAACATTTGCTCAAGAAAGCCAAAATAAGCAACTGAAAGAAGCAGATATTTATACAGGATTCATAAATAAAACAAACCGACTAAAGACCTCATTAATAGACTTTAAAGAAGGAGAGGTAAAACAAAAAGCACACAAGGCAAGAACAAAATTTATTTTTAATAATTCAAATCCAAATATGCCTAATTTCAAAGCTTGGGAAGTGTTATGGTATCATGAAAAAAAAAAAATAAAGCATAGACTTAGTATCTGAATTCCTGTTTCATAGCTTTCTAGCTGTGTGAACTTGGGCAAGTTACATAACTTTTCTTAACTTTTGAGAGCTTCAGTTTTCTTATATGTGAAAGGAGATTAGTTATTCCAAATTCACATGACTGTTTTTGGGACACAGAGACTGTGAGCTCTTTGAAGACTGAAATTGTGTCTTATTTTATCTTTTAACCACAGTGCTTGCTGTAAACTGGGAGCTCAGATATTTTTGTTCAACAAATAAGATACTAAAACCATCATCACCATATAATACATACGGGGCACCTTGGCTCTTTGCCTAGCATTGTGCTAGTAATTTTACATATTTTAAAATGTACATTTTAGTAGTCTCTTTTGAAGATAAGGCTGCATGTTTGGTTAAATAACTCAAGTTGTACATCCAATGGAGACACCTATCAGACCAAACCAGAGATAAGGGTCAGTGGGGAGACAAACTTTTGAGCAGATGAGAGATTTTAGTTTTCCAAAATCACATATAAATGCAGCCACATTTTCCACTTCTGTGTTATACTGATCTTGGCTTTGGGATCCTGAATAAGTTATTGCAGAAAGACAAAGGTATAGCAGGGAAGGGGCTTTTCCACTATTTAGCCAGTTCTGTTTACTCCAGTTTTATTTCCATCTCCCGCCCACTCACAACTAAAATCTGAAAAGGGTATTATTTTGGTAAGTTATTTCCTTGAGACCATCTGAAATAAAATCTTCCTCAAGCTGAAAATATCCCAGGAGGATATCCTGAGAAACTAGTTGAGCTACTTCTCCAGTAATCTTCAAAACCATCAATTAATTCTCCTATGAACAGGTTCAAACCACAAAGATTGTAAATGGCATTGGAAGATGCCGGACTGTCTACATGCATAAATATTTTCCTCAGTATGGATTGAAAATTGCATGTTTCTTAGCACTGCTGAGAGGGTGTGGCTGGCAGGAATGCACTAGCTGGGGACACACAATCCTGAGGCATGCCTCTCTCTGGGGAGCACTGTCTTTTAAGGTGCCACAGGGATCAGTTACAGGGCCAGCCCGAGGTCCTCGGGTCATGTCTGAAAGAGGAAACAACAAAATCTTCATGGGAAAATTATGCACAAATGAAAACAGCCAGAATATACAAGTATTATCTAGGACCCTAGGGAGATTATAAGTATAGCCTGAAAAACAAATTAAAAAAGTGGAGGAGGGTTGGTAATGGAAAGAAAAGATCAGAAATTTAATCCCAGTAGTGTTAGACTACTCCAGGGTGCATGTTGCCATCTCTCTCTGGGCCTCAGTTTCCTTTCAGGAAATGTCACTTTCAGTTACGTTCTGTGAGGTGCCTTTTAGGGCTGAAACTCTATGGGACTGTTATCAAATAAGTCCCCTGGGTAAAAAGTGGAATAGACACCAAAAGAACACAAAACAAAGTTAATTCTGAATGTGTGGAAATTAATAACAATGAAACAGGAAGAGGAGAAAGCTTTGCCATTTGGTGCCAGGCGGAGGGTCTAAGGAGCTGCACCCCTCCCCCACCCCCACACATACCAGCTCCGCGCCCCAGAAAGAACCAGATTGGTGAGGTAGGATCCCCAGTGGGGACTCTAGACATAAAGAGTCCTTTTTTGGCTATTAAGTCTTTAATCTCCCCAACCCCAAATCTTCCTTCCTGTGAACTTCCCATTTGCTCAGGCAGAAATAAGCATTCTTCATTTTTGTTTTCAATAGCACCAAATGAGTATCTCCAAAAATATACATCACTTTATTTTGTAACTATTTCCTTAGTTGTCCTAATTAGACTAGACTGGAGTAGAACCCCACTCCTTGATGAAAGGGATTGTCTCTCATTCACTCTGGAATTCTCAGGATCTATGGCAGTGCTTGGCACCCATCAAGAGCTGAAAAAGTATATATACATATTGAGTAAATGGGAAAATGAATGAATGACTATGTTGAAAAGGAAATTTGAGCACAGAGAAAAGGGAAAGGCAGCTGGCAATAGATTACTATTAAAATCCTTTCAAAAATCTGAGATTTTAAAACTTTTATGCACCCAATTAACCAAATCGTTTTCTAAATCACAACTTGATTTTGTGACTGCATTCTTCCCCACCCACCCTCACTGTCTGTCTGCTTTCTCGGTCTTCCACCTGCCTCTTTCTTGCACTTACATTTCTGCTTCTCTTTCCTTCAGTACCAGGATATCAGCATTCTTAGACTATTACTTCTATCCTTCCTTCCCTCCCTCCCACTCTCCCTCCCTCCCTCCCTTTCTCTCTCTCTCTCTCTCTCTCTCTCTCTCTCTCTCTCTCTCTCTCTCTCTCTCTCTCCAGTATTCTTTGTTCCCTAGCCTTGGGATGACAGGTTGGGAGAAAAATATCTTTTAAAACCGACTTCCAAATTGCCCAGGAGGTGTACTTTTCTTTGTCGAGTTTCCTTTAAGCAAGGATTCTGCTGCAATTAATAATGAACCAGTCTTAATGATGCTCTGCTTATTGGATGGTTGCAGATTTGCCTGCTGTCTAATTAATCATCCCAGGCCTACTCATCAGCTTCTCCCTGTTCCTCTCTTACTCCTGCTCCTTTCCTGTCCCCATCCTCCGTTTGACTTTAGGAAATGTAGTCTCATTCTGTCCTATTTTACTCCCGATCACTGATTTTCAAAGTAGGTTAAAAGATTAGAAATAAAGGTATCAGAAACTGATGTGTAGATTTCAGAGCACTCTGACAGAGGAAACCTGGAGTGGTAGAGGATTTCTTTAACACTTTGATCTTAGAAGAAGCAGAAAAAAAAAAAATACCCTGTGTCTTTATTAGAAAGGTAGGACAAAAAAATCTGCTCCTTCCCAGAGAGATCTTCTGGGTTATTTAAACACATCCAAAGCTCAAATGCTCCCTATCTTTGAGAGCTCCCAATGGGAATCATGCAACAGTTTCATCACAGAGAAAATTTCTGACTGCATTTGGATGGTTTATTGATGTGAGGTAGATTCATAGAACACTAAATATACTACAGTCCCTTCGTTTGACAGATGAGGAAACTCAGGCCCAGAATGGAGTGGCTTATCCAAGGCCACACAGATAACTAGTGGGTGCATCTAGGACTAGAGCACATGTCCAGTGCTTCTCTTGTAGCCATGGAGACTAAAATACCCACCCTTCAAATCATTTCTACTTTGTTTTAAGTTAGTCTCCAGAAGGCCCCTGACAAAATCCAGTATGCAATCTGGGGAGCGTGGTGCATTCCTGTAGCACTCACTGCCATAGATTCATTTTTCAGATTAGCTCCTGACCGCTAGTAGAAAACAGGACCCTGAGAGAATTGAAGGCATCTGATAGCTACATTCGGATGTTGGGAAAGAAAAGACAAGCTATGACAGGGAGGAAATATTTGCAGACCACATATCTACAAAGGACTCAACTAGAAAATGTAAAGTATTTTCAAAACTCAACAGAAACAAAACAAAACAAAACAAAACAAAAAACAATCCATTTAGAAAATGAGCAAAAACATGGAAAGATACTTCATAAAAAGAATATGCTTATGGTAAATAAATACATGAAAAGATGTTCAAAATCTATAGTTATTAGAGACAAGAAAATCAAAACCACTGCAAGATACCACATCCAATAGAATGGCTATAATAAAAAGGACAGACAGTAATACCAAGTGTTGACAAGGATGTGGAGAAACTAGATCTCTCATACTTTGCTGGTGGGAATGTAAAATAGACAGTCACCCTGGAAAATAGTTTGGCAGTTTCTTAGTAAACTAAATATATACTTAACCTTACAACCCAGAAATCACACTCCTGGGGGTGTTTATCCCAGAGAGATGAAACTTTTGTCCACACAAAACCATATATATGAATGTTCCCCACTGCTTTACTTGTAATAGGCAAAAATTGGCAACAACTCAAATATTTTTCAATGGGTGAATGTTTAAATAAATCATGGTACATACATGCATACATACCATAGAAATGAATGTACAGTTGATACAAGCAGCAACTTGAGAGCATCTCAAGGAAATTATGCCAAGTGAAAAAAAAAACCTATCTCAAAAGGTTACATACTGTGCTGGGGACTAAGGATGGGGTTGGGTTTAACTATAAAGGGATAGCATGAGATCCAGACTGAAGTTTTAAATTCAGGAGTTATCAGCATACAAATAGTATTTAAAGTCTTGAGACTGGTTGACATTATTTTGTAGAAGTGGAGATAAAAAGATGAGAAGTCCCAGAACCAAGCCCTGGGACCCTGCTACATTTAGGAATTCATGAGACGAGGAGGGGTCAGCATAAAGGAGTAAGGAAAGGTGGAAAGAAAGGTAGAGGGAACACTTGGTAGGATTGGAGGTTGGTCAGCCAAAAGAGGAAAGTGTTTCATTTGTCAAATGCTGCTTGTATATTAAATAAGTTAATGACTGAGAAATGACCAACGGATTTAGCAATGTGGAGGTTATTCATTACCTTTAAAATAGCAGTTTCAGTTGATTGGTAAGGCAAAAACTAATTGGAGAGAGTTCAAGGGAGAATGGAGGGAAGAGAAATCACAGACAGTGAGTATAAAGAACTTTCAGGATAGCAAGTATAAAACAAAGGAGAGGAGCAATACCTGGTGGAAAAGTGGGGTCAAGACAGGGAAAATATATGTATATAGATAGATAGATAGATAGATAGATATAGATATAGATATAGATATATAGATATACAGATATATGTCAGAGGGATAACAGTATATTTGTTATTCACAGCGAATCATCCAGTAGAGAGGGGAAAGTGAATGACAAAGGAGAGTGAGGGAAGAACTGCTGGAACACTCTACCTGAATATGCAAGAAGGAACGTGATAAAGTACCTAGAGGAGGAGCAGGGACAGTTCATTCATAGTGGCAGAGGGAAAGTAGACTCTATGAGCACAGATTCAGGGAGGTGTGTGTCTTAGTTTCCTGGCTGCTAAAACAAATATCATATAATGGATTGGCTTAAACAACAGGGATTTATTGGCTTATGGTTGTGAGGCTAGGAGAAGTAAAATTAAGGTGTCTGCAGAGCAATGCTTTTCTCCCTAAAGACTGTGGCATCTTGGGGCAGCCTGCTGGCGGGTAATCCTTAATCCTTGGCTTTTCTGTCACATGGCCACATGCATGTGTCTTCTCCTTTCCCCTTTCTCAGGGTTCCATTGACTTTCAACTCCTTCCCACGGCTTTCTCTCTGTGTGTCTGTATTTCATTCTGGTTACAAAGGGCTCCATTAATCTGGATTAAAAGTCCAACCTGACTCAGTTGGACCACACCTTAATAAAAGTAGCATCTTCAAAAGATCCTGTTTACAATGGGTCCATGCTCACCAGCATGTGCACCAGGACCAAGAACATGTCCAAACTGGGGTATACACTTCAATCCACCACAGTGGGTGTAAGTGATAGTGGGAGCTTCTGATTGCATTACTTTTCTCAGTGCCCCAGGAAAAGAGTTTGTCAGCTGAGAGTGAGGAGAGGGGAGGAAATGTTGGAAACTTGAAGAAAGATAATAAAATAGTTGTTTGAGGAAATGGGAGAGAGAATGGTTTCGGGAAGGGGAATATAAACACTGGGCAGAACAAAGGACCCCGAATTTAAAGGGAGACCTGTCAACATGGTTTTGTTTTTCTCAATACTTGTTCAACTGCTCAGGTGGAAGCTCAGAGCAGTTGGAGACTTGGATTTAATCAGGGTTGTGTTTTTGCCAGAAGCTATTCCAAAGGAAGAGAGGGACAAGGAAGGTGAGGATATATGCAAAGAAATGGTTTTAATGACTGCATCATATTCGTAAGGCAGGTATCTTTGAATAACCACAGTGCCTAGTATCTAGTTTCACATGTTAGAAGCCCACTAAATATTTGTCAGAAGAATCAACGGGAAGATTTAAAATCATGGAGCCAAGCTGTGGACTAGCAATATGTTGAAGCGTAGGGCCTGCTGAGCCAGATAGCAAAAGGAATACTAGAACAAAAGCAGAAAATCCATGCTTTTATTTGGTTGTGTCCTTGTTCTCTGTCCTTCCCACTAGGAAACCAATGGGTCCTTAGATCTCAAAGTGGAATGGCCCACTCTAAAGAAAATGCCAGATTCTTTACAAACTAAATTTTATGGGATGAAACCTAGTTTTTTGTTTTGTTTTATTTTATTTCTTACTTTGGGGACTAGAAAAGGAAGTCCCCCCACACACACACACACACAAAGATTCATAACAAATTTTCTTTAAAGACACACACTCTTTTTATAAACTAAAAAAAAATAATGACTAATTAAGATTTAAAGTACTAAACACAACTGTTAGGCTTTCCTGGAACTTGGAGACCACAAAGACATTTTTTATCTGTAGTCAACTCCTTCAGGTCATTATGCAAAGATCCCTAGAGGGGTGAGTTTATTCTTTACTGCCACTGGTGGAAGCTCAAGTAGCACCAACCACCATGTAAATTATGGGATATCCATTCTGTGTGATATCATACAGCTATCAAAATTGAAGACTATTAAAACTATTTACCAACCAGAATGTTTACAATATAGTATAGAGTATAAACTAGAATTACATTTATGTAGAGTGTAAAAAAATTATATTATATAAACTATGCCTGGAGAAAATACTAGTAGAAAAAAGCTCCAAAATAATACTGGTTGTGTTAGAGTGGTGGGATATGGAGTGATATATTTTTCTTTATTTATATTTTTCTCATGGTGATTTTATTACTTTAAAAATGAAAAAAAAATTCAAATAAATCTTCTTTGATGTGTTTGTAAACTCTTTGAAGAGCAAGCAGATCTTTTATTGCTTGCTCTGGGGTCCTTTTTATTTACCCCAAGTGCCACGGAGGAAACAACATTCTTCACAGAGAAGCTTATTAATTCGAGGAATATATTAACTGAGTGTTAACAGACATGAAAGAGGATTGCGTTTGTGTGGTATGTGTTTGTGTTGTCTGCCATAAAAGACCAGAAGTTAAGGGAAAAAGTGCAATACTAGACAACTTTCAGGATTGAATCTTCCCTTCTCTAGATGATAAGTTTCATAAGGTCAGGGACAGTTTCTATCTAGTTCTTTGCACAGTGCCTGCCACATGGTAAGATCCCCCAATATTTGAAACATTTAGGTCTGTTGAAAACCTGGAAATACCCAAAGCCTTACATTTATGGCAAAGCTCCCTTGCTAATGGTTAAGTCGTGGGCAACACTTTTCTACAACTTTTACTTGTCCAAATTCTTTTTCCTTTTATGGATGGAGTTTTAAAGATTGTAAATTTTCAGAGAACCGTAGAAGTATTTATTCTTACCGTCATTGCCAATCCTCTTAGGTTGAATTACTGACTCAACAGAGCTTAGTTGAAATTGGCATTTTTCTAAAACTAATAATTTCTATTTTTTCAGGGCCTTTCTGCCAAGAGCTTACAAGTACCAAGGTAAGCAGGAAAAGGGCATTCCTTTCCCTAGACCAAATCTTGAAAGTTCACGTTTGCATTAGCCACAATGAGTCTTTCTCCATCTCACTCGCACCTTCCTTTAGCAGCTTTCCTTTAGGAGAGGTTTAGGGAACCTGGGTTCTATTTGTACTATGCAACTAACTAGCTGTGGGACCTTGGACAGGCATATAATCTTGAAGCTATAATGGCTCACTTCACCATCACCACCTTGTAAGTTTGCTGTGGGAACACTTGAGACAATATCAATGAATGGGTGCAAGACTCAAAGAGGGTTAAGGGCCACTGCCCTAAATATAGCTATTCTTTACATATCAGTATGTGGCCCACCCCTTTTTACTTTGCCCTCTTATGATAATTTCATAGCTCCAGCCATTGCTTCCAAAGGATTTAGATTGCAACTTGTGTTTGTAGTCATGCTCTCTCTCTAGTGTATCAGTTCTAGGTAAACAGCAGTTAGCCTAAGCCAGGTTTGCGGAAACAGTGACTTTGGATTCAACCTGAGAACCAGTCATCTTTGGGTGCTTGTGCCCCAGGTCTCCTGAGATCCATTAGGTGATGTTAAATTAAATGAATGAGCTGAGGCTGCTTAAGTACTTTCAGCCTCAAGCCCACATTAGTCTAGCAACTGTGGCAGTATTGTACCTAACTACCAAAGAGAATACCGTGTACTAAGCCAGGGATGGCTGAGAGAAGACACAGAAAGAGAAATATAATGAGGGCAATAATAGCTAGTATTTATTAAGTGCTTTATAGTATTAACTGATTTAACCCTCATGAAAACCCTGCAAATGTAATTACCCATTCTCCATTCTTATGGATTAGGTAACTGAGAGATCTCATGGCTAATAATAGTGGAGTTGGGATTTGGATCCAGGACTCTGGCTCCAGAACTTCTGCCTCTGAGTGAGAAGCTGGAAAAGCAGGGCAGAGATGCTGGAAGAACTTTAATAGCATGAAATACAGGTAGGACTGTATGGCACTGACAGTGAGGTAATATTGAAGGTTTTGTAGAAAGTTAGAGGCATTGTTTTCTAAATGGAAGCTCTCCTTCCATGTTGTGAGAACATAAATTAAAAGAATGATGAAAAACATACTAATTAGGAGACTTATCTTAGTGTAGGTGAGAAATGATGAAGGCCTAATCTAAAATTTTCCAATGAGAGGAACTCATTTTTCTTTCCTTACATTTCCAAAAGGGGGAGGGTATTGGAGTGAAAATTTCCTTATTCTCTCCCTCTCCACCCATACTGTTCCACCTCAGGGAAAAAGAGTGGGTGACCTGAGATTTGAGAGCATCATATCCTCTTGGGCAAGTTTACTTAAGGTAAATTTATTAAATTGAATGGTAATATGAGCACATTTCTCTCCTTCACTCTTGTACTTAGTTTCCATCTCTCTGCTCACATTAACCAAGTTGTCCACTTTTTCCATTAGAGCCCTTAGCACATTAATCATAATTATTTTAAATTCCTGGTCAGATTATTTCAAAATCTCTGTCTTATCTGAGTCTATTTCTGATGTTTTCTTTGCCTCTTAACTGTGTTTTTTGCCTTTTAGTGTACTTGGAAATGTTTTGTTGGAAACCAAACATGAGGCATCTGGTAAAAAGGATTGAGGTAAATAGGCCTTTAATGTGAGGTTTTATGTTTATCTGCCTGGGAATTAGGCTGTTCACTGTTCTAGCTGTGGTGTGAGAGGCTAATATTTCCTCCAGTATTATTGTTTTTGTCTCCCTTGTGTCTTTGGGTTTCCATAAAGACTTCTTCTTAAACAAGGTCAGAGGCTTGCAGTGCTATCCACGTAATCCCTGTTATTACACAGGGTCCCTGTGGATGTGGTTGTGAAGTGTGAGAGATTACGTCTCAGTCTTTTAGTGAGCCTGTGTCTCTGGGTTAGGATCTTCACTAATGCTTCTTTTCATTCCTCCCCTTAGGAAGGCTAGAGGGAGCTGGAGGTGGGTATTTCCATTCCTCCACAAGGTTAGGCTTTGGTAAACTGTTTCCCTTAAGGAAAGGTCATTGTTAAGGAGTAAAGAGCACTCTGGGCTTATTTAAAAATTGCTACATTACCGCTCCTCCTGCCAGACACTTGAAGGTATAGGGGATTTATTTTGTTGATGATCACCCTGAGAACCTGGTGGGTGTCCTGAATGTAAAACTCATGAAATTGTGTCCCCCACCCCCTACCCCAAGGCTGGGCCCCAAGAGTTTTTAATATCTCAAGCTAGCCCACACTCAATCCCCTTTGAGTGTTCTTTGCAAGCTCCAGTCATGGTTTCTGTGCTTGATAAACTGTGATTCTCTGTAATCCCGTCTCTCCAGTTTTCAGGTTGGCAGTTTACCCTGTGACGTCAATTCCCTGAGGAAGCTGGGAAGAACTGTCGATTTTCAGTTGCTCAGTTTTTTCTTGTGAGGATAAGAGTAATGACCACCAATCTCTTTACACGTTGGACTAGAAACCAGAAGTCTGCCTTTTACTTTCTGCCCCTTATTCTGCAAGGGGCAGGTTTTCCTCACTTCTTCCTTCCATCATGAAGATGCACAGAGGCAGATGCTTCTCTAGTTGGTGGAGTTGGGCGAGTCTCCGTTTTCTTCCTTACGATTTGGGTGAGTAAATCAGATCCACCTCTTCACACTGAGGTGTACCTGTGTCCAGGTTTCAGGTGAGATATTAAGATGGTTGGCCTAAGATACCAGCCACAATCTCAAATCCAGCTTTACCAAGGGCCCCTGTATTTTGTACTTTACTGAACGGTCATCAGTTAAGCTGATACTTTCCTCCTTTCATCTATTCTATACCTGTTAGGATCCTAAGGAGAAGCGGGGTGATTAGCACCTGAGATTCCAAGAGAAGCACCAGTGGGCATGGAAATAAAAGGTTTCTGCTCACTAAACTGTGTTTTTCCAGGGAAATGTTTGTTCCTGATGGATCAGTTAGTCTCTGTGAGCCTCAGGTTGCTTATCTGTAAAATAAGGATCAAGGATACCTCAGTTTAAACGAAAGTAATACCATTTCCTATCTCCCCTTAAGTTCATAATAGAGCATTTATAAGGGCATGGTGAGTTTTCTATCATCTCATCTCCAATAGCAATCAAAGCTCCATTTGGGCTTCCAGGATACCCTGATGGAGTGTCAGAAGTCATTAAAGTTAAAGAGTAAAGATAAGCAGCAGAAGTCTTTGATCCCTGGGCCTGGTATACAGTCCATTAATAATAAAATAGAGGGTAAGATCCAGTCACCCTCTCTAACTGTATTAAAGCCAAGGCAGATCTGACTCTCTGCACATTTCAGGGACCTGTTATCCTCACCAAGATTTAATAAAGTAGGTGGCTTTATCTCTTCTCTTACTAACAGTATCACGGTGTACTAAGGGAGATAATATGGGTGAAAAGAAAGTGAAATCTGGAAAGCTAAGCACCAGGATTGCCCTGCCCACATATTTGTGAGTGCCCCCTGGGACAAATCCATTTTATCTAATATCTCTTTTTATTCTTTTTTTTTTTCAAAAGAAATTATAGAATTCCAGAGGTTGCAAACCCTTCCTTTTTCATGGAGGAAACAGGTTAGGCTCATGGAGATTGATATTATTCTCAAAGTCACAGAGCAAATAGATGGAGTACAAAAAAACTGAGAAAATGTATTAATTGATTGAAAGAACAAACATTCATTGATTATCTACCATGGGCCACTTCTATTCAATTCAATTGCAATATGATTTTCATAACTAAAGAGGCATGTAGATGATTTTAAAATTTTGGGGGGAAAATTACAGGCAATTTAATTAGATTTGCTTTGCCTTCTAGTCAACCTTAATAGCTACTGATTACATATTAAATTGATCTGAAATAGCTCATCCTGTAACACAATATAATTAGGAAGGCATAGTTGGAGAACGGTGCCATATCCCAGGGCCGGAAAGAGCCCTGAAAGTTCACCATTTCACTTGGCTAGAATAAAACTCACATTGTCCCCCATAAACATTTTTTTTTTTTAATTTCCCAGATGACTATTTTATCTTGCAAAGACTATGCAATTTTGGGAAGTTGATTGTTGCAATTAATTCCCAGAGCAGATAACATTCGACTCATTGTAGAGTTAATTGCTCACAGAGACAAGGAAGGTTTTGTAACAATCTGTCACCTTAAGAAGAGCCCTTCTTCCAGCAGATTAGAGTTGCTATTAAGTGCTCAGGCATTCGTTCTCACAAATGGCCATTTTGCTTCTAATTGAATGCCAAGTTGAGGGCGTTACCTGAATAATTTATTTGGAGAAACTAGTTACTACATCTCGGCTCCACAGAAGTCAACATTTGTCAAGCTATTATTTACTGAGCACCCACTAAGGGCTTTACATATGTTGTCATAGTTAATCCTTACAACTCTTTGAAACTGGTATTATTACCCCTATTTACCAGTGATGAATTAGAGGCTCCAAGAGGTGAAATAATATACTTAAATTCACACAGGTGGTAAATGATAAAGCTATGGTTTGCACTTGCATTCTTGATTACACTGCAATGAACATTATGCCAAGTATTTCGGAAAATGCAGCAATTAAAAAATCTTGGTTCCTAATCTCTAGGATCTTAGAATATGCTTGGGGAGTCAGATATTTAAGGAGAAAACTAACAGAAAGCAAAGTGAGATAGAAGTGTTAGAGGCAAAATCCTATAGGAGTATTTAAAAAAAAAGCAGAGATCTGCAAAGGCTTATTTAAGGAGATGGGGGTTTTATGACACTCAAAAGAAAATTATTTCTACAAGTTATCCTAGGGAAAAAGAGAATTCTGGACAAGGGCACTTGAATCAGGATATAGGGTACACTCAAGGGTCAGCGGGTAGAGGGGTGAGTAGGGTTCATGACGTATACAAAGGATGATAGGAGATGATAATGCTTGAAAGGTAGATGTGGGAAAAAAGAACAAGACCATGGACTATTTCCCAAGAAAAAAGTTGGCAGAATTTTAAAACCACAAGGATTCTGATGTATTACAGAATTTTTTCAGTGGATACAAACTTTATCATTGTTCTTTTGAAGCAATCTACTCAGCAGTGTACATTCAATAATACAATCTAGGGTTTTATTTCTTAGGTCATCTCCTTCCAGTGCCACTTCACCCCCATCTACCTAGAGAAGTCAGGGAGTAGGAACTGAATCCAGGATCTTATTAACCTTTACAGGATATGAAAAGGGAGTTATTTGGAAGGCAGAGGCATAGGTGTCTATTAGGAATCAGACCTTCCCAAAGAGAGTGGAGTCTGGGACAATGCTCTCTTCAATGTCTACGTCATGGGGCTCATTACAGATGAGCTGTTTATAGTGAAGCCCTTCTGGTTAATCAAACTCTCTGGAAGATTGTGTGTTATTCTGAGTTTTGTGGACCATCGCAGAGGAAGTCTTCAGTCTTGCTATCATAGATTACTGTTCTTGGTGACTATCTTTCTTTGTTTGTTTACTCTGTTTGGCGCCAAGCATCCAGTGAATCAACAACCAGAGTTGAGGACAAATTACCCTCTTCTTCTTTTCTGAGATTTTTGATTTGCTTTCTCTTTTATTTGTTGTAAATGTCCATGTTTCTGCTAATGTTGATTTTTTAAAAATTCTGCCAAGAATATAAAAATTACTCAGAATCCTTGTGGCTTGCTTTCTCCTCAAGTCATAGAGGCTACAGTAGGGTAAACTTCAAAGCAGTTGGGAACACTTTGCTGTGTTAAATGCTTTGAAGATTATTCTTGAGCAAGAGTAGCATAATGAATGAGTAAGTACAGAGTTAAGTTGCAAGAAAGATGGAGAGTGTTTGCTCATTGAAGTAGTTTCTGGGAAAGAACTTGGAACTTTGGAGGATTCCGTGTTCTGTGTCTGGATCTTCTTTTGCTAAAATTGCAAAACCATGGTCATGGAGAGAATGGGCTTTATCTTCCTAACTGTGTACACTTCAAGCTTCTTCTGCTAACTACTATTACCAAATTACTTATTAACTTGGGGTGGGTCTCACATTTTAACAATAATAAAAATGGCAGTAGTAGTAATGTGAGCTTCTAGCTGCTGTGTATTTATAATAGACCAGCACTATATTAAATCCTTCACATGTTATCACATTTCATTCTTAACAAAACTGCAAAATAAGTATTTTTAACTCTATTTCATATTACAGAATTTAAGAGTCTTAAAAAAAAATTATATAGCTAATGAAGGAGTGAGGCTGAAAGTCCACTTTTGTCTGTGATATTCTGCCTCTCAGACTGGCTGATTCTCAGCCAAACCCATGGGTGATGTAAATGTGTGTGTGTAAATGCCTCCTCCTATATGAAGACAACCATACAAATCTATCTATGCTCTTTTGTGTATAGAATATTTGGTAACACATTGAACTGTCATCATTTACAGGGATCTGCAGCTGACTGTAGAGACTGCCTTTAGCCTGTTATTGCTGAGCGCAACCAGCTCACCTTTACAGAGGTAATCTCTTATTATACAGATCTGACCATGTCACCACTTCCCTTAGAAAATGTTATTGGCTCCCTATGAAGAAGAGGATAAAGTCTAAACCCCTCAGTCCTCCATTATAATTTCCCCCTGCTGAATTTTTCAGCCTTACAGCTCATTACACCTTCCCTCTAAATCTAAGTTTTTCTCATCCTAAACTACCATTCCACCAACATACATGCAATTTCCTGCCTGTACCCCTTCCTTTCCATGCTGTCCCTTATGCCTGAAATGCCCAACCTGTCCTAACTCTTAAACATCTTTTAAGGCTCAGATGAAAGCCTATGACAGAATCCTGCCTTCCCATTTTCTCATTGGATACATTTGATTATGGCGTGTTTCACAGTTTGACTTATACTATACTATTCACTTGTGTTTGTATCTGTCTTATCTCACAGCTCCCTCCCATCTGTGTTCCTTCAAGAATAGGAACAACATGTGGTCCATTTTTGTAACCACAGTGTTTTGTATAATGCTTAATACGTAATACATGCTCATAAAATGTTGGTTAAGTTGAATCACATATTTGCTAATCTTATCTATTTCTATTTCTATAACTACTTTCATTCCAACAGTGCACAGAATGTATTTATCCCATGAAGTGAACATAATGTAAATATTTTTCTGATATATTTAAACAATATGCCATGTTTGATCCATTATCTGTCTGTCTTCGTGGAGCCAACTAACTCAGATGTTCTGGTCAAAACTTTTATAGAACTCATCTATAAAGCAGAAATCAAAACATTTTTTAAGGACAATTTATTATTTTTCAAGAAGGATCTTTCTACATAATGAAAAGTTTCGGTTCAGTGATCTCACTTCTTTGATCTCAGGGCTAGCCATGAAACCTGAGGAAGTAGCCTGAGATGCTTGAGATTAATACTCTATGGACAATTCATCTAGTTTAATCTCGAGCATAGAACATTTAATACTGCAGAATCCTGTAAGTACTGTACTTATGCAGCCTTTCATTTTCATAGTGACATCATATCCCAGAGAGGTCAGCCAAAGTTTTCCATCTATTAAAGCCACTGGCCAACCATCCATCTCTGATGAAAATGATGGCTCCCTTTTGTATTATAAATATTTTCAGCTTGATTTTATACATGAATGTCTGTCTGTATCAGTGTTGTCTCTCTTAAACCACACATATAAGAATGAAATGGCCATACCAAAAGAGGTTCAGTCTGATCATTTCAGTCATTTTAATTTAGCAAATGAATTAGATCTGCAACTTAACAATCTGATTCAAGCTACACAGCAGGTTTGGAATTCAGATAAGGAGTAAAGATATGGCCTTGTTGTGCATATGTGAGGCCCACCCCTGTTTGGAAGGATACAGTAAACCAGAAATGCTGTAACTTGAAACATGGTGGAAGAACAACTCGATCACAAGAGAACATAACCCTAGCTACTGCTGATAGAGGAGGCGCTTGTAGGGAGAGACAGATGAAACCATGGGGGAAAATATTTCAGAGGAATGGGAGACAGTCTCTTGGCAATGTTCAGGCTAGAAGATGATATATTTCCAAGTAAAACCTTGGAGGTATTCATTCATTCATTCCACAGATATTTATTGAGGGCATACTCTGTGGCAGACACTGTTTTAAATACCGGGATGCAGTGATGATCAACAGCAAAAAAAATTCCCGGTCATCACGAAACTCACATTCTAGTGTTAGGACAATAAATAAATGAATTAACATATAATACGCTATCAGGTGTTATATAAGAAAAATAAAGTAAAGTAAAGGCTTATTGCATTTGGGGATAAGTCAGGGAACAGATGGTTTCAGAGAGTGGTCAGGAGAGGCCTCTCATATGTGATGATATGTGAGCAGAGACCTGAAGGAAGCAAGGAAGTAAACCAGGAAGTTTCAGGCATAGAGAACAGCAAGTTCAAAGCCTAGATGAGAGTATTTGGTGGGTTTGAGGAACAACAAGAAGCTCATAGTGACTGGAGACCCTGTGAGCCATAAGTGGAGTGGTAAGATTTGAAATTAGAGACGTAGCCATGTAGTACCTTATAGAAAAGGCACAGATTTTTTTTTTTCTTTAATTGAGGTAAAATTCACATACGGTGAAAGGCACAGATCTTAGGGGTAAGATTAGATGATATCTGATAAATATATGCACTCATGCAATCACCAACACATACAAGATATAGAACATTTTCATCACCCCAAAATGTTCTCATATCCACTTCCAGTCAATCTCCATTCCACCTCTTGACGCAAACAGACTAGTTTTTTTTCATATGAATGGAATTATAGAGTGTGTACTCTTTGGGTAAGGTGGGTAAGGCTTTGCTTGTTCAAAATACTTTTTTTTTTTTACTATATAACAGCATGTTAAAAAATATGTTTATTTTACACTATGTACAATCAGGAACATATTTAAAAGTATTATCAAATAAAATAAATGAAGACTACAAATCACAATTTAGTTTGTTCTTAGTGTATATACTCACATTAACATATAAAGAATATATATGAGCCCAAAAAGAACCCAAAGTATGTATTTCGCTAAAACATGGTCTATACATATTCCTTTGGAAAATAGCAATCAAAAATGACTTTAACCAAAACTAAGTTCCTGTGATGCATAGTAACCATTATATTGTTTGTATGAGGTACTAACTAAATTATTTTGTCCATTGTTAATATTCTAAATCAAAATAAATATGAAAATGATCATAAAATAAGACCAACAAAAGTAAAAATTCGACTAGAAATTTGAACCACTTCACGCTATGGAATGTCAAAGTTCTTCAATGTGATTATATGAAACGTTTAGTGCAGATTCTTTAATAATACTGATTTATTCTTTGTGCATATTGTAATTCAGACAACAATTGCAAAGTTAACATCACAGTACCCCTATTCTGTGATCCAAAATTTTTTCAAAGTTATTGTTTTTAAGCATGGGTAAGCAATCTTACAAGATTCTGCTTAAATATAAAAATACCAGTTACTACAACAAAGGGGTTGATCAGTTTGTTTCACATAAAAAACAAAGCCAAATACATTTCTAAAAGATGTTGTGGAACCAAGTGCATGTTGACAATGTCACAGCCTACTTTTGTGACTTAATACATCACGTATCAATACTTTGTGCAAATATAAACACCAGTGTACTTGCATTAAAATGAAAAACAAGCATATAAAATGATTACAGCCTAGATTACAATTTTAAAAGTTACAAGATTTATATTCCTATTATTAAATTACATATAATAAAATACAATAGTATTAAATGTACTGTTTTCATTGCCAGCATCCCATTTTGTTATATAACCACACCCAATAATATACTAAAGAATTCTTAAAATATTATTCCCAATTGCAATTTTCAACATTTACATCTGTACACGGAAGACACTTATTATACATCACATAAAAGTACATTATCTACATAAACTTTTATTGTTTGTTTTCAGCAATATGAAGTGTCACAGAAAAATACCACCTGTATGTACAAAGATTACATAACAATGAATTAAGCACTTGTGTGGTTCAAGATGCTAAATGTATCCATACCACTAAAAACAAAAATTTCCCCATCTTTTTTTCATGCCACAATAAATTTCAAAGTGACTGAAGCCAGGTTACAGCTTTTGTACAGCTTCAAGCATCCATTAATGTTGCAGTTATCGTGTTCTTTCTTTCTATAGTTAACTGTCAAAGCACAACATTTCTCAGTAACTGTTTTCATGACCTGCTAGGATGTATAAATTGCTGTTTGCTGTGGAGTTATCAGTGGGTCTATTTTTCAAAAACACTGCTCTGTCAGACCCAAGAAGCCTGAAAATTCTTGTGCTATCTGAAATTTATTACCTTATTAGATCTAAAACTACAATCTTGCATTCCATGTTTCCAGAATGCAAGCACACTGTCTTGTAGGCAAACTACTGATTCAATCCGGAAATCAAAGGTGAGTTCTGATGATAAATTTTTACTAGATTTTAATCTTCCTTGGAGATTTGCTATTTTTATACAGTAGTCCAAGCAAACAAGAATGGTATCTCTCCCCATGTGGGTTACAAGAGTAACACTTGTCTGTAGGGTATCTGATTCTGTAAACCATGAAGAGGTAGAATTCAGATTGACGGTCTCAAATTGAACCACCTAGTTGAAGTCTCTCCCTCTACTGACACCAACACAAACTAAAGGGTACTGCTGTTCAGGAACTATCAGCATTTCAAACATTCTAAGTGGACATGGTATAGGAAAGCCTATGTGCTTAATTAACATACATTTCTACATTGGTTCAACCCATTCCAATAGAACAATGCTCATCTGAAGTGCCCCGCATAGGTATTTATGGCCTGTATAAGGATTTCTCACAACACAGCACTTCTGACACCACTTGGTTTCAGAGATTTTTGCTGATACTGCAAATTTCCTGGACAGTATTCTGTCAGGAAGTTTGTGTGCTGGAATAGCAACAGGTAACTTTTTGCATGTGTCTTGCATAATCAAAAAGCCCTGGTAAATTATGGGAATAAAGCTGAGATCCTTTAACAGATATTGACAGTAAGCAATTGTTCATTACGTACAACCATGTATATCTTCAGGGAAATAGCTGTTCCACTGATGTTTCATGAAGTTCAGTAAGATTCAAGATACATAATCCTTCTTCAGCACCAAATATCAAGTACTGGTCTCTTGTATCTAGGTTTATCCATGATGTACACAGTGGATTTTCAAGGGGCACTCATAAAAAACCTTTAAAAAACATGTACCTGTGTGCACTTTAGGTGCTGGGGGAAGACCAATACTAATAGGCTTTGGTACATCTTTCTTTTCTTTTCTTGAAAGGTTTGTGCCTCTATGTTCATTCTGTTGTTGGTACAAGGAGCCATCTCATTCACCATTTAACTAGAAGAACTCACTCCATTTCCTAAAGTAATAGGCTTTTGTGTGGGTAATCTGGGAAGCAGTACTCCAGGTGGAACTTGGGATGGTTTTGCTCGGCTCTCAGACATGGGACATCTCTTGATTGTTCCTTGGTTATCATCCTCAGTAGAATGAGTTTCCTGTGGTGTAAAGATGGGTTTAGGTTTTGGTGACAAAGAGGTGGAACTTTTGCTTTCATCATTGAATGTTTAGATTCATCTTCATTTCCTTCATCATCTTCTAAATGTGCCACATGTCCTCACTGATGTAATTCTTCAACAGACTTCAAGAATTTTGTTTCCAGCTAAAAAGTAACTACCTTGGTGCCCTTGTCCAGTTATAGTTGTAGATCAAGTTCATGATGGGGTTCTGTTTCCTTCCTTAAAGATGGATCAAACTTTACTTGGCCAAAGTTTGTTTCTGAGCATGTTTTTCTTCTTTCACATTCCTACTTGTTGAGCGAATTCTACATGGTATAGCAACAAGAGGCTCAGGATCATCATCGAAATCATTAAGTGGAATGATCTGGATTATTCACTTTATATCTCAGCTGCCAAAGACTGTGTCAAAGGTTGTGTGACAAAAGGTGTCATAGTAATTTTTCAGCCATAGGTCTTTTTTTTTTCTTTCTTATTTTTTGGATATTTGGTAAATGCTGTTTTCACAAAATGATGAAAACTATTTGACCACTTCATTTTGTTCTTTAATTTAGGAGGCTGAAAACTGCTTTTTGTCATTAGAAATAATGCTCTCATTGGATGTAAGTCAAACATAGGAGGCTGAAGCTCCTCAAGTTCTATGACAGTTATTCCCACTGCCCAGAGATCACAGAACTGATTGTACCCCCCTTTTCTCTCAACAGCTGTGACTTCTGGAGCCATCCAATATGGTGTGCCAATCAAAGAAAGCCTTCCTTTTGGCAATTGTAGCCATCATCCATGCAGATACTCCAAAATCAGCCAATTTCACATAACCATTATCCATTAGTAGAATGTCAGCTCCCTTTATATCTCTGTGCATTTTTCCTTTACTGTGAAGATAATATAATCCCTGTAGTGTTTCTCTGCTAACATATGCAATTTGTAGTTTTGATAGAGGACTAGTTACATGATAAATATCCTGTAAAGAACCTCCTCCACAAAATTCCATGCAAATCCAAAGTTTACCTGGCTTGTGATAGCTTCCAAAATAAGCAACAATATTTCAGTGTTTACAGTCTTTCATCATAATCATTTTTGCTGCACAACTGCAAAGTCTTCTCCTGGTTCCAATTTTATTACTTTAATTGCTGCCAATTCACCAGTGTTAACATTCCGTGCCTTGTAGACTTCCCCATAGGTGTCGCTGCCTATGCACTCAATCAGCTCCAAGGATACTCTTGTGGGTTCTGGTGAGACAGATGGAAGCCGGGGTTCATGGTGGGCCTCGGGTGCCCCCTGCCTCCCTCCAGTCAGGGGATGGCGGGCGTTCAGGGGGCCACCCGAGAGTGGGAGTCGCTGCCAGCACCCCCCTCCCCCCACAGTCACAATCTACCGGCTCCACACTGTGGCTACCGCCTCCACACTGTGGCTACCGCCGCGCCTCAATATGCTTTTGAGATTTATATCTGTTGAATATTATTAATCTGTTCTTTTTTTACTGCTGATTAATTTGTTTATGCACAATCTAATTTATCCATTTTCCTGTCTATATTCATCTGTGTCGTTTCCTGGGTTTAGCTCATACGAATAAAATCACTATTTTGTATAAGTCATTGTGTGGATAGGTATTTCCATTTCTGTTGGGTAGATACTGGAACTGCTAGGTCATAGAGTAGGCATATAGTTGACTTTAAATGAAACTACTTCATAGTTTTCTAAAGTAGTTGTACCAGTTTTTCATTATAATTAGCAATGTATGAGAATTCTGAATTCTTTCCTATCCTCTCCAACGTTTTGTGCTGTAGTCTTTTTTCATTTTAGCCATTCTACTGACTGCCTAGAACTATCTCATTTTGGTTTTAACTTGCATTTTCTTGACATCTAGTGTTTTTGAGCACTTTTTCATGTGCTTATTGCTTGTTTTTATGTTTTGGGTGTGTGTTCAGAGTCTGTTCAAATGTTTTGCCTATTTTATTATTAGTTTGCAGGAGTTATTTATATGTTGTGCATAAAAGAAGATAAAGACTTTTAATTTTTTTTTCTAATTGTCAAAGGAAGCCATTAGAAAGTTTTAAGCAAGGAATAATGCAAAGCTATTAGGTACGGTCATGTGGGTTTTGTACTGCACAACTTTAGGGGCTATCATTCCCATTTGTAATTTTTATAGATTTATATATTTGTTACAAAAATTCTCTATCAGATGCCAGTAAATGTTTCGAGTCAGGGACATCTTTTTTTTAACTCACTCAAAAACACTGTTTGGGTCAGTAGTAGACTATGAACTTCTACAAGTATCATTCTGTCTTCACATGGAGAATTGGCCATAAGGAGGCAAGGATGTTTTCCAAGCAGAAGACTGAAGGTGTCTATTGTGTTTTGTGGGGTTTTTAAGCTGTGTAAGTTAGGGTATAAGAAGAAGGAGTCAATCAAAGGAAGTAAGAATTTAGAGAAAATATGAAGGGCCTAGGATGTGCTAGTTAGAAAAATTAAACTTGCAATTAGAATTTAGAGGAAATATCAAGGGCCCAGGATGTGCTAGTTAGAAAAATTAAACTTTTTCACATTTCCAGTCTTTCTAAGTGGCATAAGATTATCAAAGTAAGATATGACCACAGGCAGTAGATTAAATCAAGAGCAAGACTATAAAAGTCTTTGCTAAGACTCTGAAAGATTTAAGATGGTGCTTACTAGACTCTCTTATCTAGGCATAAAGGCTTCTAAGAATCTTAAAAGTATAGTCCTGACATGCTGTCCAAAGTAGAGAGAAGTCTTTCTCAAAAAGAATTATAGGAATGAACGTTGCCTTGTAGAGGAACTATAATCTGGTACACAGAAAGCCTACAAAGCTTATAATGAAGTTGTATTGTATTAGAATAAAGGGGATGGATGGTGAAATGCAAGAGATCTCTGGGCCCCTAACTTTCTATGTTGGCTGAGAAAACTAGTCAGGTATGAACAATAGCCATTGTTTATGAAACAGGGAAGATGTCTCGGAGGGCAGAACCAAGATTCAGAAGGAAGGAACATGAGATGAAAAGAACCATGAATTAGGGAAGTAATCTCAGGGATTAGAATTGGGCCCTAAACAAGGCACATTCTTGACTCCTGAAAATGGTAGAACTAGCAACCTGTCAATGACTGAAGTTCAGAATTGCTACAGACCAGTAACTTCTATTTATTTCCTGTTTGAATAGGAGCCTCTAGAGTGAATATCCTACCCATCTTTCAACATTTTATCTTATGTGTGTGGCAGGAGATAAATTGTCATTTTAGTCCATAGGTCTCTAGATCAAGAGGATCAGTAAACAAAGAGCTACACTTGAGAAACTACATCCAAGGTGCCTCAAAACTCCTGGTTCAGATGGATTCACAAGTGAATTCTATAGTATTTATGGAAGAAATAAAACCATTTTACACAAATACATCCTAAAATAGAGGAGAAAAGAACACTTCACAACTAGTTTTATGCAGTGAGCAAAACTGTGATATGAAAAGCAAACAAATATTTTGCAAGAAAAGAAGGTGTTAGACCAATATCCCTTATGAACACAGGTGTAAATATCCTTAAGAAAATATTGGAAAATTGAATTAATGAGTTCATCATATAAATCTGGTCCAGATTCTGATCCCTGATTGCATGAGAATTTGGGGGTCTAGAAAAGGAGATGAGTATATTTTGCATGTAGAAGGGATCTGAATTACTGTGGTCTAAACTGACTACGACAGATTATTTGCAAAGCTAGCTGCACCAATTTCTTACATTTTCCATCTCCCTTTGCTTTTCCCATTCATAGGCAGAATGTCTTCCCCCTCCTTTGAATCTGGGATGGTCCCATGACTTACGGAAGAAGCAACTGTGTGTAACTTCTGAGGCCTGGTATTATGAAGGCTTACAGCTCCCACCTTCAATCATTTGTAACACTTCCCTGAGATTGCCAGGATGAAAGAACTCATGGAGAGAAAGGCTGAGTCATCAGCTAGCACCAAATAACAGACTTTGGAGTCAGGCCATTTTGGAGCTCCCATCTCAAGGTGAATGCAGGTGAATGCTATCATGTGAATGAGCCCAGGAAATGTGAGAAAAACCAGATTGATGTTGTTTTAAGCCACTAAATTTTGGGATGTTTTGTTACACAGCAATAGATAACTAAAGCAGAAACTGACTTTGACATCAGAAAATTTTCCCCAAGGAAAACTCCTGGCTCAGATGGATTCACCAGTGAATTCTATAGTATTTGTAGAAGAAATAAAACTGTTTTACACAAACACTTCTTAAAATAGAGGAGAAAAGAACACTTTACAACTAGTTTTATGCAGTGAGCAAAACTGTGATATGAAAAACCAGCAAGTATTTTGCAAGAAAAGAAGGTGTTGGACCAATATCCCTTATAACACAGGTGTAAATATCCTTAAGAAAATATTGGAAAATTGAATTAAATAATATATAAAAATAATAATACATCATTACCAAGTGAGGTTTATCCTAGGAATAAAAGGTTGTTTTAGCATTCAATAATCAAGAAATAATTCACCATCTTAACAGATTAAAGGGGAAAATATGATAATTTCAATAGATGCATAAAAATTGAAAATTCAGTGTGCATTTATAATTAAAAACAGTCAGAAAAATAGGAATAGAAAGGAACTTCCCTTGATGAAGAAGCTAGCATCATGCTTAATGGTAAAAGATCTTTCCAGATCAGGCAAGGATGTTTACTCTTATCACTTATATTCAACATTGTATGAGAAGTTCTAGCCAGCAGAAAGCAAGGAAAAAGAAATAAAAGATTTATAGATTGGAAATGAATGAATATTAATTGATTGGTTGATTTATTTAATTATTTATAATAATGGTATCGTTTACATAGAAATTCTCAAAAACTCCTGCTCCCACTGGGAACCAGTGAAATAGCATGCTCATGAATTACTAATAAATGGTAAGGCTATTTGGTGAAAGTTTGATGAAGAACAGAATACTTACATAATCTCAGAAACCACTCCACAGAATACTTACTAATTACAAAGGGAAAAAAAGGTTAAATTTCCCATGGAGAAACCTGGCAGGTGCGCTTTTAATCAAATGATTATAGTTAATGTGACCAATAACAGGGCAAATAATGAAACAAAGTTAATGCCACCAAATCATGTGCCTCCTGATACGAAGCACTGAGAAGGACAAAGCAGCACTCATGTAGTATTCCTGTCCAAGATAAATAACCTGAAGCTAATCATGAAGAAATATTTTAGAATCCAAATTGAGGGCATTCTACAAAGCAACTGGCCTTTACTCCCCAAAAACTTCAAGGTCATAAATGACAATAAAGCCTGAGGAACTTAAGACTCATAACAACCAAATGAAATGAGAAATCTTGGATTTGATCCTGATTAGGAGGAAAAACTGATATAGAGGACATATTTTGGGACAGTTAGTGAAATTTGAATATATACTGAGTTGTAAATAATAGCATTAGTGATTGCCCTCCCCCCATGTGGGATCTGACACCCAGGGGTGTAAATCTCCCTGGCAATGTGGAATATGACTCCCGGGGAATCTTGACCTGGCATCATGGGATGGAGAACATCTTCTTGACCAAAAGGGGAATGTGAAATGAAATGAAATAAGTTTCAGGGGCTGAGAGAGTCCAAAAGAAGCCAAGAGGTCACTCTGGTAGGCACTCTTATGTACACTATAGGTAACCCTTTTTAGGTTCTAATGAATTGGAACAGCTAGCAGTAAATACCTGAAACTATCAAACTACAACCCAGAACCCTTGAATCTTGAAGACAATTGTATAAAAATCTAGCTTATGAGGGGTGACAGTGTGATTGGGAAAACCCTGTGGACCATACTCCCCTTTGTCCAGTGTATGGATGGATGAGTAGAAAAATGGGGGCAAAAAAAAAAAAAAAAAAAGGCACCCAGTGCTCTTTTTTACTTTAATTATTCTTTTTCACTTTAATTTTTATTCTTATTATTTTTGTGTGTATGGTAATAAAAATGTTCAAAAATTAATTTTGGTGATGAACACACAACTATATAATGGTACTGTGAACAATTGATTGTACCCTTTGTATGATTGCATGGTATGTGAATATATCTCAATAAAGTTGAACTTAAAAAAATAACATTAGTGATAAATTTCCTGAATTTGATCAATGTTCAGTGGTTTTGTAAGAGAATGCCCATGTTTTTGGTAAACACACACTGAAGTACTTAGAGGTATGGAGCTATGACATTTGCAATGTGCTCTCAAATGATTTAGAAGAGAAGTAGATACATTGTGTGTGTGTAGATAGTTGATAGGGGAGAAAGAGAGATTGGAAATGCTAATGAAGCAAAATGTTAATAATTGGTGAATCTAGATGAGGGTATAAAGGAGTGTTTTATACTACTCTTGCAACTCTTATGTAACTTCGAAATTATTTCAGAATACAAAGTTAAAAATCAAAGATGATGTGGAAACTGCAATAAATAGGAGAGCACATGCCTAGTCCAGTGCATTCAAATCAAGTTTTAGAACACTGTGGACCAAACAAAACACATAAACAAGTCAGATCCATCTCATGGGCCACCACGTTGCAACCTCAAATTTCTTCCTTCAGCCATGCACGATCTCAGTCTTTCCACAAATGTCTTCTACTGTTCTGCACACTTAATTTTTGATGGTAACCTGGTGTGCTCTAGTACTTCCAGGAATGTTCTGTTCTTTACACCTTGACTTACACTGCACTGCTTATCTTCTCCATAGGCATTTTCTCCTGGTCTCCTAGTTCTTGCTCAAATTCTACCTCTTCTCTGAAACCTTTTCAGTCCACAATCCTGTCTCCCTCAGAACTCCAATAGTATTTACTGTGTGCAACACACTATTGTATAGATTGAGATTAGTTAATCAAATAGAAGTCACAACATATCAGCTTGATTTTATTCCCCCCTCCTGCCTACTCCTGATCTCTTAAGATATAACCTATACTAATATACATGATAAACTTCAAACCACACTCATTATCACACCCAAACTTACTGAGCATAAGCTTAGGTCTCCAAAATCAAGTTTGCACTGATCTTTAAGAGTGTGGTGAAGACAATACCAGATATATGTCAGATATATATTGTTTTCTTCAGAAGGCAGAGGAAGCTTTCATTGAGTACTAATAGTGAATGAAGTAATAACGGGGGCTGCATGTCTCTGCTCATGGCAGAAAAGTGAGTCAGAGAACTGTTCCTACTTTAAATTTTAGACAAATTGATCAGTCACGATACCATAGTTTTTCCACAAAATAACCTATCAAAGAATTATAGTGTTAGATGAAATCAAACCAAGAGACCACTTAGTTCACTATGCCATTTTACAGGAAAACAAAATAAAATAAAGAACAGAGGCCTAATAATAATAAATTAATCTCCCAGGCATGCACAATTAGAGGGAAAGAATCCAGATCCAATAACTCCTGTCCTTTTCTTTTCTCTCTGAATATCAGCCTCTCTGATTTCACCCTTCAATATGAAAACTATGTATTTTTAGCTTTATAGCAACTACTATAGTTTATGGAAGAATTCTACTCTGCACAAATGGCAATAGCAAGGAAAGGTGAAAGGCCTGATAGTCTCTAAGTCCTTCAAATCAAGTACCAATCTTACCGTGAAGAGAAGAAAACTTCCAGTTTAGACTTTGCATGATCTTACCATTTGTTTCTTGCTAGAGCACAAGGTAACAGAGCCTTGATAAACATAAACAGTCCAAGGGACTCTGAGTGGAGAACATAGACAAAAGGAGACAGTACCAAATAAGTTCAGCTTATTCCCCTTCATGCAAACACATTCTTTCAGGGTTACTCTAGCCTTGTGCATAACATTGGACTGAAAATAGACCCAACGTGTTTATTCCTGGAACATTGTTTGGTTTACTATTGTTAAATTTTCTAGATAAAGTGGTTTCTCCCAAAAGATTACATTTGGGGATTACAAAAGCTAAGTTTCTCCTGGTGTTACTCTACAAAGTATCTTTCCTCTTATGCTTGGTAATATGAACACTGGCTATCTTTTACCAGTATACAAACTTCAGCAAGTCAACTGATCTCTCCATCTCTCCATCTCCTCCCCTGTAAAATAGGAATATAATAACTGCTTTATAGTCATTCCACAGGTTTTGTGCACCTCTAATTGCATACACACACACACACACACACACACACATACAGGCATTTTGCAAATTGCAAAACACTGTAAAATGCTGTGAAAATGCATAGGATTACTATGGTCATGAGGTTCCCCTAAGAGATATATTTATTCGATACTACCTGTTTTGAATTAATATTAAAAAGAGAGAGAAAAATGTTGGAAAGATTTTTCTCTGTCATATCTTTATGGTCTTGGCCTTTCCCACTAGTCTATCACAGATCCTGAGATGTATACAGTTTCTCTCACTTTGGCTCCTGCTGAATATTCTCATGTATTGGCCTGAGAGTGTTTTCTGACTTGACTTTGCCAGTGTAACAAATGCCAATTGCTTGTGCAAAGTCCATTTAGAATGTACCATTACCCTCTTTTAATCTATAATGGGAAAATGATTATAAATGACATTGAATTTCTTGTGATATGTGAGTCACTATAGATTTTTTTAGAGAACTCCTAATGAACAGATTCTGTTATGTGGTCTAGAAAAACTGTCTAGAAATAATCAGAAAATCTGACAAGTATTTTTAAAGGACTCTATTCCAACCAGCCAATGTATTTTGCACTTCTTTTTATATAAATCCAATATACTGTGTACTCCTGAATGTCAATGTTCAGGTCTTATAAGCCTTTTATCCTTTACAGAGTAAATTAATGGCAAAAGCAATACAGTAATAGTACAGTGTCACTGAACCACTTGTCATCAGAACCTGAACTTTAGACTGTTTCTTTAAGTTGTATAAGAAAGGTGTGGGCTGACACACTAAGCCCTAATTGCCAGCCTTCATTGGTAGACACGTATGGCCAGGGTGTGAGTGGAGTCAGTAGTGACAAAACTGAATTAAACTAATTAGCCTGTGTGGAACTAAATCCACAAAATCTCGGTATTTTGGAACTAAGTTAACCAATTAGAGACAGTAATAGTAGCTACTAATGATTTTATTAGCATTGGCTATTAGTCAGAGTTCTCTAGGGAAACAGAACTAACAGGAGATATCTGCAAATATGAGACTTTTTAAAAATGTCTCACGCAACTGTGGGGATGCACAAGTCCAAATTCTGTAGGGCAGGCTCAGGCTGGCAACACTGATGAAGGTCTTCAATGAATTCCACAAGAGAGACTGGCTGGCTAGAGAAGAGATGAGAATTCTCTCTTCCGACTGCTGAATTAATCACCTCTCCTTTTAAAGATGTCAGCTGATTGGATTAAATGTCTCTCATTGGGGAAGACACTCCCCTTAGTTGATTACAGATGTAATCAGCCATAGATGCAAACAACTTACTGATGATTTAAGTCTATGAAATGTCCTTGCTAAGTTAGGCCAGTGCTTGCTTGAACAGACAACTGGGCACCATCACCTGGCCAAGTTGACATATGAATCTGACCATCACAGCATTATAACTTTCTTTTTTTTTCCTGATTGGCAAAGGAGAAAAAAGAAAGGAAATTAATATGTAATGCATACCTACTATGTTCCATGTTCTCTTTCAAGGCTCACGGCAATTCCAGGAGGTAGAATGAGCAATTATGATACTGTAAATATGAAGTTCCAAGTAGTGCCCAAGATCTCTTATCTATGTCTTGAACCCAGGTCTTCTGACTTTCTGACTTTAAGACCAAAGTTGTTTTTTATTTTTACTTCTAATATGAACATCTCATCTTTCAGTGTTTTTTATTCAGAATTTCAAAGACCTCTGCAAACATGAATTGACTATGATGGTGAAAAACCAAGGATTTATATGGTAGTATTAAGACCTATCAGAGTCCAAAACAATCCAAAGAGTTGAAGAGTGACTTGCTTTCAATCAGCCAATGATTCGATGTAAAGCTCAGGATTATTAAATAGCATCCATCCATTTAATTATTAATTTGATAAATATTTGTTGAGGACCTACTATAAGCCAGGTATCTGGAAAGTGGAGAAAATTCAGCAATGAACCAAAGAGATAAAAATTCCTGTCCTAACAGAACTCAGGGACTAATGGGAGGATTTAGACAATAAAAGGCAAGAAAGGGATAAGGAGAGGATACCTGTGTATGATTGTGATTTTAATTAGAATCACCAGGGGAAAGATAATATTTGAGTAAAAGCCTAAAGGAAGTTGGAAAGAAAGCCATGCAGGTATGGAGGAGGTGCCGGTTTTAGAGGATTCCAGGCTGAGGGAACTGCAGGGGCAAATGCCTGAGGTGCAAGCATGTCTGGCTTTTCAGGGCCCAGATGGTTACAGCAGTGTGAGTAAGGGGAGATGAATTGAAGGAGAGGCCAGAACAGTAACAATCACTGGGCCCAGGGATGGAGGGGCTATATGTAAATAACCCTGAAAGAAGAAACCTGAACTTAAATGACTGCTATTTATTCATGTTGAAAATTACGTGGGGTTAGACTGGGATTTTGGAACTTTTATGGACAGGAGACTCAAAATTGTCTGAAAAATACCCTTGCAATATTCCTTCTCTGACTGGGTTTTTAAGGTCATACTAGCCGAAAGGAAACTCTATTATTTTGCTAATAACTTTGCAAACATATAGTTTAGCAAGTGAAGTTAAAAAGTTTGCAATGAAAATCTTGTTAAAGGTTGGGTTAGGAGCATTGGCTTAGGCTAGAGTCTTAAGCAGAGCCTCCTACTTCCCACATTGAAAAAACGGGGTATTGTCATTCTTTGGCTGGTCAGATAGAGAAAGTAAGTTGAGGAGAGAGAGTTGGAGTTGCTTGTTTTTCAATCTACACAGATATAAAGTTGAGAGGAATGAACAGGAAGAGAAGTTGATAGCAGGGCATGCTGAGAACTTGAAAAATGGGGGGTAACATCATCTATTATTATATCAGATGGAGAAAGAGAGAGGAGTGGGGTGGGGAGAGTAAAGCAAGGGCATATGGAAGGCATGAGAGGAAAAGGAAAGGAGAAGATGAGAGAAGAAGAGATGAGTGATGAAGGCCAGCATACATTGAAAAGTCATGCCCTGCTTGGGTCAGTTTACCATATGAAGGCAGGCCACACATGAGATCTCCTGATCACTAGCCTCCATAACCAATCTTGCCTTGGAATCTAGCCAATCAGGTCAGTATCTACTCCTCTATTGATGGATCAGCTAAAGGAAAGGAGGGGAAAGAGAGGGGCCTAAGTGTGAGAGAAGGAGCTAAAATTGCTTTTAAGGCTTAAAATATACAGAGAAAATAACTGCTTTTTTTTTTTTTTAATGTCATTTGTTTCCTTTGGTCAGATGATGTAAATGGTACAGTCCAGTAATTGTTTCCTTTTAAAAATATGTCCACTGAGAGTTTACAGTTCAAATGAGTTAGAGAGTATGGTGGTTTGGAGCTGTGTGTACAACAAAAAGAAAACATGTTCTTAAATTTAAACCATTCCTGTGAGTATGAGCCCATTGTAAGCAGGACTTTTTGATGAGGTTACTTCAGTTAAGATGTGACCCACCTCAGTCAGGATGGGTTTTAATCCTATCACTGGAGTACTTAATAAGTACAATGGAATTCAGACACAGAGAGAGAGAAAGCCACAGCCGGAGCAGCCAGAAGCTGAACATCACCGGAATCCAGAAGAGAAGGGGGAGGCCAGGAAAGTCCGCCAAGTGCACTGCCGTGTGACAGAGGAGACAAGGGCTAAGGATGGCTGACAGCCAGCCCCAGAGTGCCACAGTCTTTGGGCTGAAAACAGTGCCTTGATGATCCCTTGATTTGGACTTTTTCCTGGGCTCAAAACTGTGAACTGTGTATGATATTTGCTTGAGCAGACTAGGAAACTAAAACAGAGGGGAAGATGGTATTTTTGAGTTCACAATTTGAGGTATACTATCTTCTCCATCACAGAATGAAAATAATTTAACCTGTCATCAGCAGAGGCCAACACTGAGACCCTGAAATGGTCATTGCCATACCTAGTGGCAGGGAGAGAGGGAAGCACTTTGACTCACAGAGACAGATCGAAATTCTAGGTACGGTTTTGCCTTCCCTGCCTGCAGATCTTCTGCCAGCACTACCATCTTCCGTCTTACAAAATGTCTTATTTATCACTATTACATCCCACACAGCATTGCTTCCAATCAAGGTTACATTGTATGCTAAAGGAGGTGTGGTAATGGTTCATGCCTACTAGTCTTGACACAGATCACAAGGCCCAGAAATAGCTGGCTAGATAGAACAGATGAGTGCCAAGGTGAAGGCAGTTACAGTGTCAGCTGGGGACCAACTCCCAACAGCTCCCAATTGAGCTGTTGTCCTTCTAGATGCAGTGTATGCTTTAAACCAGCAGCCCATGCATGGTGCCAGCTTTCAATAAATAGAGTGCATTGGTTCAGGAACATAAAGGTGGAAATGATCCTGCTCATTGTTATATCTAATATCTTGTTAATCAATTTTTGCTTCCTACTCTTTGACCTTAGTCTTGGTGGGTTTGGAGATCCTGGTGCTGAACAATAGACTGCTGCTACTAGGAAACATCTTTATGGCTCCAAGAAATTGGCAACTGAGACACTATCCTGGCCATTGGGACTATGACTATAATCCAGGGCATCTGTTGATTGATCCGTTATTACTCCCTTGCCCAAGATGTACTGTGTGGTAGAAGAAGGCAGCTACGATACCAACGTAGATCTTTGATCAGCTACAGAATTAGAGACTGTAGCAGCTATGCTTTATGTTAAACAATTGTTTTTCTTTCCCCTTTTTCTTTGTTATCTTATATGAAACATGTGGATGTTGAATAACATTTTATCTTTCAGGTCAGAGTATGAATGAATGATCTCCCCATGATGAAATGGTGGCTGATAGGATTTTGGACCCTGTGTTGAGTTCACAAACTCCTGGACAAAGGGTAAAAGTTGATGCAGAAGAGCAAGAGAGGTGGACTGTGTTTGATACCTTATACTTGACCCTCAAGATCAATTTTACACCCTTCTCATAAAAACTCATAGGTCTGGATGTTGACTAGAATCTCTACCTGTGTATGGAGGCCACAGTGAATGATGACAAAATTAACTACAGAGTGCTTGAGGAAGAGTGTGAGCCAGGAGTTGAAGGTTTTAGAGAATTGGTAGGAGAAACCAGGAAGGTGGACATGGCTATTTCATTGTTTCAAATGGTGGCTTATATAAAGGAGGAGCTTTATCTTTTTTATGTAATAAAAAGTCTGGATGAAGGTTCTTCAGGCTGATAAAGTGGCCATGTGATGCCAGTAGGGATCCAGGCTTTTATTTTTTTTTTCTTTCTAGTAACCATATTTAGCTTTTGGCTTTTGTACTCATTTATTGCTTCAAGATGGCAAGAGGGCAACTCTACCTCCAGCATCAAGGCAACGTTGCAGGAAGGAAGAAAGAATGGGGGACAAACTTTATTGATTCGGCTGAGTCTACTCACTTTTCAAATGCTTTCTGCCCTGAGGGATGGGCCTGTGAGGAGAGGCTGTCTTGCCTTCTGGCTTCTGGTTGGATTTGGCCAATAAAGAACCTTAGAAGGAGACTGGAGGAAGGGAGAAGAGAGAGGCCAGGGAATACATTTTACTGATTCCCTCTCCTAGAGGATATTTTAAGCTGGCTGTGTCCTTTTACTACATGACCCTACCCTGGATTCTGCTAACCTCTTTCTTGAAGAGATTTAGATTGCTGCATATACGTGTGTAAAAAAGTTATAAAATATAGTTTGGATACAAATACAATTCCTAATAGTGGCTCTCTCGTAAAAGGGAGAGGAAGCAGACTGGGAAGGGGAGCAGAAGGGAGGTCAATTAATTTTTAATGATATATTTGTTTTTGTCTCTCTGCTACTGTCATGGGTTACAGTACTATTTATTCCTTGTGGTTCCCCTACCCCCGGCCTATACTTTTGTAATTAGTCCTTGTGTAATAAACCCTCTTCCAATTATCCTAATTTGAGTGTGCCATCTGTTTCCTGACTGACACACTAGTATTACATATTTACTGTGGGCCAGGGGCGTTTTACCTGCATTATATAGATTAAATCATTTAATCCAAAAAGGTAACTATAATTATTAACTATATTTTATAGATGAATAAATTGATGTCAGAGTAAGATCACACAGCTAGTAGGTGACAGGGACTTGTACTAAACCCAAGCAGTCAAGCTTCAGAGCCCCACTCTGAACCACTATGTTATGCAGCTTCTCAAATACATGATTTTGAATTCACGTGATGTAATACATTCCAGGATTTACAACGAATGACATAGATAAATATGAATCAAAATGGATAGATCTCAAAGAAAAAAGGTCAAGGCAAAAAAAATGTTTCATAATAATTCCATTTTATGTATATTTTTAAAAAATAAACAAAACTGTATGGATTGTTTATGGATACATTCTCATTAAGCCATCTTTAGCTTGTGGCTTTTGCCCTCATTCTTGTTTCCTCTTGATTACCAAGTTGTAATGTCAACTTAATGTTATATCCAGCATCAAGCAGGCATTACAGTCAGGAAGAAGGGAAAGGAGAGGGGCAAAAATAGGCCAACTGAATCTTTCCCCTTTTAAATGACTTCATGGAAATCTCTCCAATGACTTTTGCTTGCATCACGTTAGCTAGAAGTGTGTGGCTTAGCTAAATTTACCTGCAAGAGAAACTTATCATTCAATTTTTATTTTAGAGCTGGACTTTAGTGCTGTTCTATTCAAAATCAGTTTTTTGTTTTGGAAAGAAAAAGAAAATGATGAATGCATGGGCAGCCATGTGATATAGCCAGAGAATGTGAATGTTAAAGATAAATTGATTCATGAGAATAAGGAGGCTTATTGATCTGGAAGTGACAATATATAGCAAAGAGGGCAACTGAACTACCTCCTCATCCTGAGGTTCACAGGATATGAAAGAAAGGAATTCAGAAGGGCCAGTATGTCAGTGTGGATGTATTATATCCCCCAAAATGCCATGTTCTTTGGTGCACTCTTGTGGGGGCAGACGTATTAGTGTTCATTAGGTTGGAATCCTTTTGAGTGTTTCCATGGAGATGTGACATCAACTGTGGGCAAGACCTTTGATTGGATAATTTCCAAGGAGGTGTGGGTCTTAATTGAAAACTGGAGTCCTATAAAAGTGTTCATAGACAGAAGGAGGTGCTGCAGCCAAAAGAGAGACTTTGAAGAAAGCACAGGAGCTGAGAGAGGAGCTGGAACACAACCTGGGATCAGCAGACACCAGCCATGTGCCTTCCCAGCTAACAGATGTTTTTAGGATGCCATTGGCCTTCCTTTGGTGAAGATATATTTTGTTAATGCCTTCATTTGGATATTTCATGGCCTTCAGATTGTAACTTTGTAACCCCCTTTCTAAAATAACCCCTCTTTATAAAAGTCAATCCATTTCTGTTATTTTGCATAATGGCAGCATTAGCAAACTGGAACAGATTTTGGTACCAGAGAAGTGGGGTGCTGCTGAGTTTGCAAATACCAAATATGCTGGAATGGCTTTTTAAATGGATAAGGGAAAGGTTCTGGAAGAATTGTGAGGAGCTTGATAGAAAAGACCTAGATGGCTTTGAAAAGACTGTTTGTGGAAATATGGACTCTAAAGATACTTCTGATGAGACCTTGAGCAGAAATGATGAATTTGTCATTGACAACTGGAAGGAAGGTGATTCTTGTTTTAAAGTGGCAGAGAATTTGGTAAAGTTGTGTCCTGGTATCAGATGGAAGGCAGAATTTGAAAGCAAGGAACTGGAATACTTAGCTGAGGAGCTCTCCAGACTACATGTGGAAGATGTAGTCTGGCTTCTCTTTGCAGCTTATAGTAAAATGTGACAAGATAGAGATAAGCTGAGAAATGAACTCTTGGGTATGAAGAAACCAGAAACTGATAGTTTGGAAAACTCCAGGCTTCCAGAAAGTGAGATCCCAGAGGCTACAGCCCCACATGAGGATTTAACCAAATATGGAACCCAACCTCCACTTCAGTACAAGCCAAGATTGGAGATGGAGTTATCCAGAAAGGATTTGTGTAAAGTCCTGTTGTCTGACAGTTTTGACCCCTGTGTGCTTCATGCCAAGCCAATGAGATTTTTGAGAGAACTGTATAGACAGAGACACAGTCCGTCTGGACTGGAGGGAACAGAGAAGGAACAAATTGAAGGAAAAATTTCTTCAAAGACAGAGCCATGGAGATTGAGGTCTGGAGTCAAGAGGTCTGGGGCAGGGAGAGCAGAGTAGCCCACACACATAGAAAGGATGAGTTTGCTCTGGAGGTTGAGGGTGGGCCTTCCACATCAATGCTCAGGAAGAGTGCTGCCACCCCAGGCCCCAGAGAGACCCTGGCTGCCACCCCACTGTTCTGAAGGGGTTGAGCGTGTGCCCAAAAGATGGAAGAGAGTCTGGGTGCTGCCCCAATGTTTGAGGAGGGTGGGGCCAAGAAGGTGGTCTCCCCAGTGTGTGGATGTGTTGGAGCACTCATCCCAATGTTTGGAGAGAAAAGGGCTGCCACATAGGCCCTTGGAAAGGGTTGGACTTCCACTCTCTCAAGCCCCAAGGATAAAACATCATTCTCTAAATGACTCTCAGATTTTGAAATCTAATGAAGTATGCCCTGCAGATTTTAGAGACTGTTTTGGTCCTGTTACCCCCGTTTTCCTTTCAGTTTCTCCTTATGGCAATGGGAATGTTTATCCTATGACCGTCCCTCCTTTGTACATTGGAAGCAGATAACTTGTTCTAGGTTTCAGAGGTCCACAGCTAGAGGGGAATTTTGCTTTAGGACAGACCATGCCTGTAAACTGATTTTGATGGGATCTTGTACTTACCTATTGTTGCTGAAATGATTTAAGCTTTTTTGACATTGTGTGGGGATGTAAGTATATTTTATATGGAAAGATCATGTCATTTTGGGGTCCAGTGGGTGGAATGTGCCAGTCTGGATGTATTATGTCCCCCAAAATGCCATATTCTTTGATGCAGTCTTGTGGGGGCAGGCATATTAGTGTTGATTAGGTTGGAATCCTTTGATTGAGTGTTTCCATGGAGATGTGGCTCAATCAACTGTGGGAAAGAATTTTGATTGGATAATTTCCACGGAGGTGTTACTCCACCCATTCAGGTTGGGTCTTAATCGAATCACTGGAGTCCTATAAAAGTGATCACAGACAGAATGAGGTGCTGCAGCCAGAAGAGACACTTTGAAGAACACACAGGAACTGAGAGTGGAGCTGGAACACAACCTGGGATCAGCAGACACCAGCCATGTGCCTTCCCAGCTAACAGGTTTTCTGGATGCCACTGGCTTTCCTTTGGTGAAGGTATACTTGTGATGATGCCTTCATTTGGACATTTTCATAGCCTTCTGACTGTTACTTTGTAACTCCCTTTTAAAATAAACCCCCTTGATAAAAGCCAATCCATTTCTGTTATTTTGCATAATGGCAGCATTAGCAAACTGGAACAGTCAGCAATAGGGAGTCGAGAGAGAAAAAAGTACTGGTTCAAAATAGTATGAGGTTAGAAGTCAACGGGCAGTGAGGCCCTCACTTCTGGTAGCCTGAGGTAAGTAGGCGCACGCAGCATGATGTTGGTCCCTAATAGTCTCTCACAGGAGGGTGTATGTCTGCTTGTGGACTGTGTTCTAGATGTTTAGGTTAATGGATGGTAGCTCCCAGGACAGCCCCTTAGGTTACATGCAGACCCATGGGGAGGCAATGAGGGAGTCTGCTCTGCAGCCTTCACTGGAGGTTCAATGATGATATGGCAATAGCAGAGCCACCCTGGGCAGTCATGTAATCTATATCCTGTGCAAGGGCACATAACCAAGAGAGGCGATTAGGGGCTGAAATTCAGTTAGTGCTCACTAATCAGGCCACACACTTAGGTGTTAGATCTACCTGGAATTACTTCTCTTTTCTAATTTTCATTAAGGCAGCGTCCCTTGGCAATTATATGATATTTGGAGGCATTGCTATTTATTTACTTGACTCATTTATATTTTTAGTAACAGATTTGCTGATGAAAGCACATCTGCTCTAGATGCTTTGGGGGACCCAAGGACAAATAAAATGTGCTCCTTACTTAGTCTCAGAAATAAGATACAAATAGCTGTGATCGCCCAGATTCAAAGAGCCCCAGTATGTTACTATTGGAAGAGAATTTAGATGCTCAAATCCCTCATTAAGATGTGGAAACGAAAACTAAAAAACACTTGTGAAGAAGATAGAAATTAAGGATTAAAAAACTAATCCCCCATCCAAAATATCCTGCTTATTTTATGAAACAGGAAATAAGCTCAAGACATTTTGGCTCAAAAAGATCAAGAAAGGCTTTGTTTTTAAAAAGTCCTCTAGTGCTAAATTGGATAATATTTGTAGAGAGAACATGGACTAACAGAATGTTCTTCCAAAAAAATGATTTGTCATGGGAGGTGCTCTTCTCTAGGGAAAAGGAGAGCCTTTTCAGCAGCCACTACTGGCCTTGGAGATAAATACTACATTAGAGTAATTATACCAGAAAAGCAACACTCAGAGAGCTTTGTTGACTGTCTGTTTACTTTAGCGACAAGTGAAACTCCTTGTTTTCAACATTTCCTAGGGGCAAAAGGCTGTGAAGTCTGGACCTAACTCCCTGCTACCTCTGATTTAGCATTTGTGGTGAGAGAATCCAGGAATTTCTCCCCCCAAATTGTCTTGTACTACAGCTGAATGCTGTTTGGATACAATGAAGCATCCCCTCAAAGATAATTCCATCAATCAAAACATGCAATGATTTACCTGAATTTGGATTTTTTCAGTTACAATTCTTCTATGAACCAAAGAGAAAGAGCTAGAATGAGAATCTTTCCCAAAATTCTATGTCTTCACCTCCTCCTTAACTGCAACCAAGTAAAGCCTACAAGGAAGCTCCTTCATCTTCTATTCTTTTATCATAAATTTTCGTAGAAACATCATCTATCCATTTCCCTTCCCTTCTGTCTCAGAAAAGAACTACCTCTTTTCCAAACCTAAGGCCGCCCAATATTCCACCTATAGCACCTATAGACATGCTCACATCTCTTCTAGCCTTTTAAAAATAATTCTTAATCTTATTGCTTCTATAGCTACCATAGCATTTCTCTCCTTCCACTCACCCCCCAACTTTCTTGAAAAAAACAGTTTTTACTCATTGATTCAACTTCCTCAAATTCCATTCATTAGTAAATTTCTTAAAATTGGAGCACTGTACCCAGCTTCTCTGAAATTTTTATCTTCACATTATTCTTTCAGTCAAGTAACTCTGATAATGCCTGAAACAAATTATACCTGTCTCACTCCTGGCTTACTCCTGGCTAAAGTCAGGAATCCTAGTTCTTCTAGTTTAGACCTTCCATATCCAAGATCTAGATTTAAACTATTTACCCCTCCCATCCCAGCACCCAGGTCCCAGCCAAGACACCAATATAAGACTTTGCTTGGAACCAATACTTCCAGTCAAGCCTGGTAGGAAAACTTAGAAACCTGACCATCGTGAGGTCTATAAAACCCAGGTCATCCTTGGGAGAGAACTCTCAGGAGGAGGCAATTCTGCAAAAGATGAAATCACAGGCAGTGTTAAAAACCATATGTGGAAATTCAGTGTCAAAAAAACAGGTCAAAATAGAAATAATTGTAATACTTAATCTTACTGAGTGCTTATAAACTTTTATAGGCATTGTTTCTTTATGCTTCACATCACAGAAGAAAACACTAAGAGAGCAAAATTTTAAGCAATGCACCCAGTTTCACAGTAAGTGATAGAGCTAGAATTTGAACTGAGGCACACTATCTCTTCAGCCTGCAATTATGTTATACTGCATCCTGAAAGCAAATTTAAATCCTTTAAAATAAGTCTTTTAATGTCAAGACATTAAAGCAGAGCATAACAGCCACAAAACTAGAACAAGAATAGTTATTCAAATGAATCAAGTAGAAATCATAGGAATGAAATTATAGCCATTAAAATTTAAATAAAGAAAATACCTCATTTTAAGGGTAAATAAATAGTAGAATTCTTACAGCTGAATTCAGGATTAGTGAGTCGGAAGATAACATTGAGAAAATACCCCAGAATGCTAGTCAGAGTGATAAAGACACAGAAAATATGGAAATGAAATTAATGGAAAAGGAGGATAGGATGTCACACCCAACATTCATCAGGACTAGACGCTCCAATAGGACAGAGGTGATTGAGAAAAGAAGCCATGTGCAAAGGGCAATGGTGGAGAATTTCTAAAACTGAAGAAAGACATGGGATCTCATATTTTAAAATAGCCTGAGGTTGAGCAGGATTTAAAACAAAACAAAACAAAAGGCTGTGGTAGCTTTACTAATATTAGACAAAATAAACCTTAAACGCACAACTGTTACAAGAGACAAAGAAGGACACTATATATTAATAAATGGGGCAATCCACCAAGAAGAAATAATAATCATAAATATTTATGCACCTCACTAGGGTGCCCCAAAATAATGAGGCAAACACTGGCAAAACTGAACGGAGAAATAGACATCTCTACAATAAGAGTTGGCGTTTTCAATACACTGCTCTCATCATTAATAGAACATCTAGACAGAGGATCAATAAGGAAACAGAGAACTTGAATAATATGATAAATGAACTATACCTAACAGACATGTACAGAACATTGCACCCCAATGCATCAGGGTATACATTCTTCTCAAGTGTTCATGGATTATTCTCCAGAATGGGACACAGGATGGGTCACAGAATAGGTATCAGTAAATTTAAAAAGATTGAAATTATATAGAACACTTTCTCTGACCATAATAGAATGAAGATAGAACCAATAACAGAAAGAGAACTGGAAAATTCATGAATATAGGGAGGTTAAACAACATACTCTTAATCAGTGGGTCAAAAAAGAAATTGTAAGAGAAATCAGTAAATATCTTGATATGAATGAAAATGTAAACACAGTGTATCAAAACATATGTGATGTAGTGAAGACACTACTAAGAGGGAAATTTATAGCCCTAAATGCCTACATTTAAAAAGAAAGAGCTAAAATCAAAGCCCTAACTGCACACTCAGAAACACTAGAAAAAGAACAGCAAACCAATCCCAAAACAGAAGCAGAAGGAAAGAAATAACAAACATTAGAGAAGAAATAAATGAAACTGATAATTAAAAAACAATAGAGAATAAACAAAACCAAAAGTTTGTTCTTTAAGAAGATCAGTAAAATTGACAAACCCTTAGCGAGACTGACAAAGAAAAAATAAGATGCAATTAAATAAAATCAGAAATAAGAAGAGGTCCTCGTTATTGACCCCACAGAAATAAAAAAGTTCACAAGAGGATACTATGAACAACTGTATGCCAACAAACTGGAAAACATAGATGAAATGGTCAAATTCCTAGAAACACATAGTTCCAGTTTGCTAATGCTGCTATTTTGCAAAATGCCAGAAATGGACTGGCTTTTATAAAGGAGGTTTATTTGGTTACAAAGTTAAAGTCTTAAGGCCATAAAGTGTCCAAGGTAAGGCATCAACAAAGGTGGCTTCACTGGAGAAAGGCCCTTGGCATCTGGAAAACCTCTGTTATCTGGGAAGGCACGTGGCTGGTTTCTGCTTGTTCCCAGGTTGCATTTCAAAATGGCATTGTCCAAAATGTCTGCATCAGCTTCCAACGGCCGTCTTCAAAATGTCTGTCTGAGTTGCAGCTTCTCTTCATAAATGGCACTCTTAATTGCCCTCAGCTCCTTCTTTGTATGAACTCCTTTACAGCATTCCAGTGATCCAATTAACACCCACCCTGAATGGGCAGTGCAACATCTCCATGGAAATTATCCAATCACACGTTTCACTCAAAGTCGATTGAGTTGCATCTCCATGGAAACGCTCAAAGGATTCCAATCTAATCAACACTAATACATCCTCCCCCACAAGATTGCATCAAAGATAATGGTGTTTTGGGAGACAAAATACATCCAAACTGGCACAAGTCATATCTCCATGGAAGCAATCAAAGGATTTCAACCTAATCAACACTAATACATCTGCCCCCACAACATTGCATTGAAGAACATGGCATTTTGGGGGGACATAATGCATCCAAACCAGCACACACATGAGCAACCTACACTGACTTTAGAAGAAACAGAAGACCTCAACAGACCAATTACAAGTAAAGAGATTGAATCATCAAAAACTTCCCAACAAAGAAGAGCCCAGGACCAGATGGCTTCACTGGTGAATTCTACCAATTTTCCAAGAAGTATTAATACGAATCTTGCTCAAACTCTTCCAAAAAAAATTGAAGTGGAGGGAATGCTATCTAAGTCATTGTATGAAGCAAACATCTCCCTAGATACTACAAGAAAGGAAAATTACAACCCAGTTTCTCTAATGAATATAGATGCAAAAATCTTCAACAAAATACTTGCAAATCAAATCCAACAGCACATCAAAAGGATTATATACTATAAGTGGGTTTTATCCTGGGCATGCAAGTGTAGTTCAACGCAAGAAAATCAATTAATGTAATATATCAGATAAACAAATCAAAGGGGAAAAACCATATGATCATCTGCATTGAAGCAGAAAGAGCATTTGACAAAATTCAACATCTTTTCTTGATAAAAGCATTTTGAGAGATAGGAATAGAAAGAAGCCTCCTCAACATGATAAAGGGCATATATGAAAAACCCACAGCTAACATTGTACTTAATGGTTAAAGACTGAAAGATTTCCCTCTAATATTTGAAACAGGACAAGGATGCCCACTGTCCCCACTGTTATTCAACATTGTGCTAGAAGTTCTAGTTAAAGCAGTTAGGCAAGAAAAAGGAATACAAGGCATCCAAACTGGAAAGGAAGAAATAAAAATTTCCCTGTTTGCAGATGACATGATCCTATATACAGAAATTCCCAACAAACTACAATAAAGCTCCTAGAGCTAATACATGAGTTCAGCAAAATCTTGGGATATAAGATCAACACACAAAAAATCAATGGTGTTTTTATACACTAGTAATGAGCAATCTGAGGAGGAAATCAAGAAAAAATTTCCATTTACAATAGCAATTAAAAAGAATCAAATGTCTATGAATAAATTTAACCAAGAATGTAAAGGACTTATACACAGAAAACTATAAAATATTCCTTGAAGAAATCAAAGAAGACATAAATAAATGGAAGGACACTCCATGTTCATGTATTGGAAGACTAAATATCATTAAGATGTCACTTCTACCCAAACTGATGTACAGATTCAAAGCAATCCCAATCAAAATTCTAACAGCCTATGTTGCAGAATAGGAAAAGCCAATTATCAAATTTATTTGAAAGGGTAAGAGGCCCCCAGTAGCCAAAAACATCTTGAAAAAGAGGAATGCAGTTGGAGGACTCACACTTCATGACTTTAAAGCATATTACAAAGCTACAGTGGTCAAAACAGCATGTTACTGGCATAAAGAGAAACATATTGACCAATGGAATAGAATTGAGATTTCAGAAATTGGATCTCTCTTCTACAGCCAACTGGTGTTTGATAAGGCAGTCTAGTCAACTCAACTGGGAAAGAACAGTCTCTTCAGCAAATGTTGCCAGGAGAACTGGATATCCATATATAAAATAATGAAATAGGACCCCTAGCTTACAGCTTATACAAAAATTAACTAAAAATGGATCATAGTCCTAAATATAAGAGCCAGGAACATAAAACTCCTAGAAGAAAATGTAGGGAAGCATCTCCAAGATCTGTGTCAGGCAATGGTTTCTTAGACTTCACATCCAAAGCACAAGCAACAACAACAACAAAAAAATAGATAAATGGGACCTTCTTAAAATTAAAAATTTCTGTGCATCAAAGTGCTTTGTCAAGAGAGTGAAAAGACAGTCTATGCAATGAGAGACAATATTTGGAAACCACATATCCAAAAGGGTTTAGTATCCAGAACATATAAAGAAATCCTACAATTCAACACCAAAAGACAGACAATGCAATTAAAATACAGGCAAAATCCTTCAGTAGATATTTTTCCAAACAGGAAATACAGATGGCTGAAAGCACACGAAAAGATGTTCAACCAAACAAGCTATTAGAAAATGCAAATCAAAACCACAGTGAGATATTATTTCACACCTACTAGAATGGCCACTACTAAAAAAAAAACAGAAATCTACAAGTGTTGGAGAGGATGTGGTTAAGAAAAATATTCATTCATTGCTGGTGGGGGTGTAAAATAGTGCAGCCACTGTGGAAGATGGATCAGGGGTTCCTCAGGAAGATAGGTGTAGAATTGTCATATGATCTGACAATCCTGCTAGTAGGTATATATCTAGAAGAACTGAAAGCAGGGACACATTTTCACACCAATATTCTTAGTGGCATTAATCACAATTCTCAAAAGATGGAAGCAACCCGTGTCCATCAACTAATGAATAGATAAGCAAAATGTGGTATACACATATGATGGAATATTATTCAGTATTAAGAAGGAATGAGGTCCTGATGCATGCAACAACATGGATGAACACTGAGGACATTATATTGAGTGAAATAAGCCAGACACAAAAGGACAAATATTGTATGATCTCACTGATATGAACTAATTATAATATGCAAACTCATAGCATTGGAATATAGAATATAGGGTACCAGGAAATAGAATGGGGATAGAGAATGGAGAGCTGATGCTTACTTTGTGCAGAATTTCTATTTAGGTTGATTGTAAACATTTGGAAATGGGTAGAGATGATGGTAGCACTTTACTGCAAATACAATTAACAGCGCTGAATTATACATGTAAATGAGGATGAAAGGGTAAGTTTAAGGTTGTGTATGTTACTAGAAGAAAAGCTAGAGGAAAAAACATGGGACTATATAACATAGTGAACCCTGTGGTGGACAATGTCTGTGATGAAAATACAAATATAAGAATGCTCTTTCATGAACTGTAACAAATGTACGTCACTATTACAAGGTATTAATAATAAGGGGATTTATGGGAAAGAAACACCCAATGCAAACTCTGGACTATAGTTAACAGTAATATTTTAATATCCTTTATGAATAAATCTGTAGAGACAGAATTAGATCTGCATTTATGCAGAGCAGGGGAAGGATAGAACAATTGAGAGGTAACTGCTAAACGGTATGGGGTTTTTCTTTTTGAAGTAATGAAAATGTTCTAAAATTGACTGTGGTAATTAATGCACAACCCTGTGATTATACTAAAAACCACTGATTGTACACCTTGGATGGATTGTATGCTTTGTGAATATATCTCAATAAAACTGCTAAAAATATTAATTCTTTGGAAAGGCTAACAAGATAGAATAAGCTTCTGAAAAGGCTGATAGAGATGAAAAATTAACAGAATACTAGGAATGAAAAAGACACAAACATAAAAAATAGATATTTAAAAAATACTGAGATATGCAAATGAATTTGGACATCTAGATGAGATGGACAATTTTCCAGAAAAATAAAATTGCCAAAACTGACCCATGAAGAATTAGAAAAGACCTAAATTAAATCTGTAACTGTTAATGAAATTAAAGGGACCACATAAAACAAATTCTTTCAGAAACACTCCAGGCCTGAATAGTTTTTTTAAGTTTTATTTACTCAACTTTTACAAAACAAATAATCTCTATTTGACACAGTTTTTGTGAAATGGAAAGAAAGAAAAAGCTACTCCTTTTTCCCTCTATTTTGTTATTTACATCAAGATTTTTTCTTGATCCACATAAAATAGCAACAAAAATGTATTGTATCGAGGGACAGAACTTACCAAAAGTATGTACAACCATGTGCCAGTTTGGATATATTATGTCCCCCCAAAAGCCATATTCTTTAATGCAGTCTTGTGGGGGCAGATGTATTGATTAAGTGTTGATTAAATTGTAATCTTTTGATTGTTTCCATGGGGATGTGACTCAATCAACTGTGGGTGAAATGTTTGATTAAATTATTTCCATGGAGATATAGACCCCATCCATTCAAGATGGGCATTGATTTAATCACTGGAGTCCTATAAAAGAGCTCACAAACAGAAGGAGATCAGAGTGGCTGAGAGGGACATTTTGGAGAGAAGCTAAAAGCTGACACTGACACTGACATTTAGAAATACTTGGAGATGCAGACAGAAGGACATTTAGCTATGAGATGAAGCCCAGAGTTTGCCCTGGGCTATGCTAAGACAGGACCCTCAGGTGCTTAGAGAGAAACTTCTTGGGAGAAAGAACCGAGAACACACAGGAGCTGAGAGGGGAGCTGGAATACAACCCAGGATCAACAGACGCCAGCCAAGTGCCTTCCCAGCTATAGGTTTTCCGGATGCCATTGGCAATCCTTCAGTGAAGGTATCATCTGTTGATGCCTTAGTTTGGACACTTCTATGGCCTTAGAACTGTAAGCTTATAACTTAATAAATCCCCTTTATAAAAGCCAAACCATTTCTGGTATTTTGCATAATGGCAGCATTCACAAACTGGAACAGACCATTAGGGAGAATTAATTAAACTTTACTAAGGGACAAAAAGAAAATTAAAATACAGGGATTTATTTTATATTCATAATTTGAACTTGACAGTGTAGAAATGTCAATCTTCTATAAGGTAATCTATAAAGTCAGTGTGATTTCAAACGAAATCTAACAAGATTCTTACAAGAACTTTAAAAGCTGATCCTAATATTCATAGGGATGAGTAATTATGAACAAGAGTAGCTAGGACAATTCTGAAAAAAGATAAAAAGATGCAATTGCTCTGCCAGTTTTTAAGATATTACAAAGATATAATGAATAAGACTGGGTGATATTGGTATATACCTGCAACTAAATTGAATTAGAAGAGAATAGACCAACCACATATATAAACATATTTATATTAGAAGTAGTATGACATATCAGTGTGTTAAACGTACTCTACAATTAATGGGCTTTGGACAATAATTCTCTATATGGAGAAAAATAGACTAAAAGTTTCTTGCCTTATTCTATATAAACAAAAATTAATTCCTAGTGGATTGAAAGCCTAACTGTGAAAGGCAAAATTTAAGTGATTGGACAAAAATATAGGGAAATATCTTTATGACTTTGTTGTAGTGAAAATTTTTTTATATAAGACCAAAAACCTCATATGACAAAGGAAAAACTAGGTAAATTTGTCAAAATTAAGAGGCACCTTAAAAGAGGCAAAAAGAGAAGCTACAAAATGGGAGAAGAATTGATATCACAATAACCAAGGTTTTTAATTTTTAAAATAATTTTAACTATTTTAATTTAATGTAACAATTTAATTTTGATTATTTTAAATAACTTTCATTACAATTTTGAAATAATTTTAAACTTAAGAAAAAGTTACAAAATTGGTCCAGAGAGTTCCTGTGTACTCATCACCTAACTTCCCCCCATGTTAACAACTTACATAACCAAAGTACAATTATCAAACCCCAGAGAGTAGCATTGCAACAATACTATTAACTAATCTACAGACCTTTCTTGAATTTTACCAGTTGTCCCACTATTGTCTTTTTCTTAACCCAGGATCCAATCCAGGATCCCATGTGGCCTTAGTTGTCATGTCTCCCTAGCATCTACCAATCTAACAGCACCTTTGTCTTTCTTTGCTTTCCATGACCTTGGCACTTTAGAAGAGCAATGGCTAGTTATCTTGTAGAATGTTCCTCAATTAAAGTTTGTGTGATGTTTTCTCAGAGTAGATTTTGTTCTCCTTTGTCAAAATTAACACAGAAGTGATGTTATTTCCTTCTCAGTGCATCATACCAGTAGATATATGATGTTGATACGTCTTGTTACTTGTTATGCTTACTTTGATCACTTGATTAAGCTTGTGTCTGCAAGATTTCTCCACCATAAAGATGCTAGTTTGTCTTTATAATTGGTAAGCATATTGTGGGGAGATACTTTGAGACTATTAAAATATCCTATTTCTTAACAGTTTCACCCACTAATATTAGCATCCATCAGTGATTCTTGTCTGCAATAATTATTATTTCCCTAATGGTGTTTTCTTATTTTCCATTTCTTCTACATTTATTAATAGCAGTTCCATTATAAGGAGGAGCTGTTGTTTCACTCTCATTAATTAATTTATTCAATTAATTTTCACATCAATATGGACTACTCATGGATATTTATTTTACACTATGGGTTATAACTAATGTTATAATTTATTTTGTTGTGCAAGTCATCTCAGATTTAGCTGTTGGGAATGCCTTCAAATTGGATATTGTATCCTTTTGAGAGTACTCCATTCTGTTTGTGAGCACTTCCTTTTGGGCATCACAAGATCTTCCAAGCTCATCCTATTTATCTATCCCAGTTACAGAATCAACCACTTTTCCAAGGAGCCTTGACTCCTTTTATTGGAGAATGGTGTTTAGAAACCAAGATCTAGACTCTGGATTGCTCATTGCTACCAGAAGCTAGAAACAAATCACAGTGCTAGAAAATAGATAGAAACACATCACAGAGCTAGGAAACACACACACTAATTCTATCTATCTATCTATCTATCCCTCCATCCATCCACCTATCATCTGTTTGCCCTCCTGCCTGCCTACCTACGTACTTACCTATCTATCTTTAAAGAAATACTATGAGTTTATACTGATATCTATGATTTCAATCAGACATCCCAGGGCTCATTCTAGCCTACCCCCCTGTTCTAGTTTGCTAATGCTGTGGAATGCAAAACACCAGAGATGGATAGGCTTTTATAAAATGGGGGTTTATTTCACTACACAGTTACAGTCTTAAGGCCACAAAACGTCCAAGGTAACACATCAGTAATTGGGTACCTTCACTGGAAGATGGCCAATGGCGTCCGGAAAACCTCTGTTAGCTGAGAAGGCACGTGGCTGGCGTCTGCTCCAAAGTTCTGGTTTCAAAATGGCTTTCTCCCAGGACATTCCTCTCTAGCAAGCTTGCTCTTCTTCAAAACGTCACTCACAGCTGCACTCCGTTCAGTCTCTTTGAGTCAGCATGTTTTATATGGCTCCACTGATCAAGGCCCACCCTGAATGGGTGGGGTCACGCCTCCATGGGAGTATCCCACCAAAGTCACCACCCACAGCTGGGTGGGGCACATTCCAAGCAAATCTAACCAGCACCAAAACGTCTGTCCCACAAGACCACAAAGATAATGTCATTTGGGGGACACAATACATTCGAACCGGCACATTCCACCCCCTGGACCCCAAAATGACATTATCTTTCCAAATACAAAATACATTCATTTCATCACAATATCACAAAAACTTAAACCATTTCAGTAACAAAAGTTAAGTACAAAATCCCATCAAAATCAAATATAGGCGTGGTCAGTCCTAAGGCATACTTTTCCTTTAGCTTGGATCTGTGGACTTAGAACAAGTTATATGCTTCCAATATACAAAGGAGGGACATTCATAGGATAAACATTTCCATTGCCATAAGGAGAAAGCATAACAGGACCAAAACAGTTCCTAAAACCTGCAGGACAAACTCCATTAGATTTCAAAGTCTGAGAAGTCATTTACAGAACAACGTTGCATCCTTGGGGCTTGAGAGAGTGGAAGCCTAACCCTTCCTAAGGGCCTTTTCGGCAGCCCTTTCCTCTCCAAATGCTTAGGTGAGTGCTCCAACATACCCACACATTGGGGAGACCACCTTCTCGGCCCCACCCTCCTCAAACATTGGGGCTGCTCCCGGATTCCCTTCCATCTCCGGGGCACACGCTCAACCCCTTCAGAACAGTGTGGTGGCAGCCAGGCTCTCCCCAATTCCCTGGGAATGTGCTCCACCCTCTTTGGGACCTCGGGTGGCAAAACTCTTCCAGAGCATCGAGGTGGAATGCCCACCCTCGACCTCCGGGGCAAACTCACCCTTTCCATGCGTGTGGGCTGCTCCACTCTCCCAGCCCAAGGCCTCTTGACTCCAGACTTCAACCTCCATGGCTCCGTGTTTGAAGAAATTTTTCCTGCAATTTGTTCCTTGTCTGTCTCCTCCAGTCCAGACTGGCAGCTGCTCTGTCTATAAAGTTCTCGCAAAAATTCTGTTGGCTTTGCATGAAGCACACGGGTCAAAGCCATCAGACAATAGGAGTTTCCACAAATCCTTTCTGGATAATTCCATCTCCAATCTTGGCTTGTACTGAAATGGCGGCTGGGTTCCATGTTCAGTTACATCCTCACGTTGGGCTGTAGCTTCTGGGATTCCACCCCGTGGAAGCCCGTAATTTTCCAAGCCATCAGCTTCTGGTTTCTTTGAACCCAAGAGTTCAGTTCCAAGTTTATCTCTTTCCGCTCTCATTTTACTATAAGCTGCAAGGAGAAGCCAGGGTATATCCTCCACAGGTAGTCTGGAGATCTCCTCAGCTAAGTATTCCAGGTTGTCACTTTTAAATTCTTCCTTCCATCTGACACCAGGACTCAATTTTGCCAAATTCTGTGCCACTTTAAAACAAGGATTGCCTTTCTTCCAGTTTGCAACAACACATTCATCATCTCTGTTCAAGGCCTCGTCAGAAGTATCTTTAGAGTCCATATTTCCACAAACAGTCTCTTTAAAGCATTTTTGGCCTTTTCTATCAAGCTCCTCACAACTCTTCCAGAAACTCCCCATTATCCATTTAAAAAGCCATTCCAACATGTTTGGTGTTTGCAAAGTCAGCAACAAAAGCACCCCACTCCTGGTACCAAAATCTGTTCTAGTTTGCTAATGCTGTGGAATGCAAAACACCAGAGATGGATAGGCTTTTATAAAATGGGGGTTTATTTCACTACACAGTTACAGTCTTAAGGCCACAAAACGTCCAAGGTAACACATCAGTAATTGGGTACCTTCACTGGAAGATGGCCAATGGCGTCCGGAAAACCTCTGTTAGCTGAGAAGGCACATGGCTGGCGTCTGCTCCAAAGTTCTGGTTTCAAAATGGCTTTCTCCCAGGACATTCCTCTCTAGCAAGCTTGCTCTTCTTCAAAACGTCACTCACAGCTGCACTCCGTTCAGTCTCTTTGAGTCAGCATGTTTTATATGGCTCCACTGATCAAGGCCCACCCTGAATGGGTGGGGTCACGCCTCCATGGGAGTATCCCACCAAAGTCACCACCCACAGCTGGGTGGGGCACATTCCAAGCAAATCTAACCAGCACCAAAACGTCTGTCCCACAAGACCACAAAGATAATGTCATTTGGGGGACACAATACATTCGAACCGGCACACCCCCTTTCCTTATTTGTAACTCCTTTTTCTGACAGAAACTTGGCTGTAACTATCCACACTATGTTTACTTATTTGCTCAACCAGACAGAAGTAATTTCAGAATTGTTCACCCATATCTCTTTGAAAAAAAATTTACTAACCAGAGTACAATACTTGTGTGCAGTTCCTTTTGTCTTTAGCCTTACAGTGTACAGTCAAAATACTGCTTTCCAAAGTTACTTGTTAGTTCTTTTCTTCCCCATTCCCTTCAGTGTGATTATTCATTCGTAATACTGTCAGGTTCCACTTGTTGTTTTTTTGCATTCCATTTTGGGTTCCTCCATTATCTTGGCTGGTTTTAAATATTTATTTAGTTTTTTGGAATGTGAAACATTACCATGGTTCTAAAGTCAGAGCTATATGAAAAAGCTGTACTCAGAGAAGTGTCCTGTGCCCTTCATTCCTTATATCTCTCTCCCTTTCCCCCATACTTTCCATCCTGTTCTTATCTACCTCCTGTAGGTAATCAATTTCATTTGTTTGTGGCTTATTTTTCCTGTTTCTTTAAAAATTTTCCCACAAATGAGCAATATATATTTCTTGCACCCCCTACTTTTGTATATGAAGCATACTACAGATATTTTTTATTGTGCTTTACTTTTTTCACTTAATAACATATCTTGGAAGTGACTCCATATCAGTTCACAAGCATCCCCCTCACTCTTTGTTACAGTAGCATAATCCCATAATATTCTATTATGTAGATGTACCAGATAGTTGTCTCCTATGTAGGGACATTTACACTGTTTCTAATAATTTGCAATTGTAAACAATGTTGCAATGAATAAACTTGTACATATGTTATTTTGTATTCTTAGAGGTGTATTTTTAGGGTAAGATCTTAGAAACAGGCTTGTTGGGTAAAAAGGTAAGTGCATACGTAGTTCTTTTTTTTTATTGACATATATTCACATACCATACAATCATCCAAAATGTAAAACAATTGTTCACAGTATCATCATATAATTATGCATTTATCCCCACAATCAATTTTTTGAATATTTTCATAACTCCAAAAAATAAGAATAAAAATTAAAGTAAAAAGAACAACCCAAATGTCCCTGTGCCGGTTTGAATGCATTTTGTCCCCCAAACGCCATTATCTTTGATGCAGTCTTGTGGGACAGACTTTTGGTGCTGATTAGATTTGCTTGGAATGTGCCCCACCCAGCTGTGGGAGGCAGACAGAATAGTGGGGATTAAGTTGGAATGTTTGGATTAGGTTGTTTGCATGGAGATGTGCCCCACCCAGCTGTGGGTGGTGACTCTGGTGGGATACTCCCATGGAGGTGTGGCCCCACCCATTCGGGGTGGGCCTTGATCAGTGGAGCCATATAAAACATGCTGACTCAAAGAGACTGGACGGAGTGCAGCTGTGAGTGACGTTTTGAAGAGGAGCAAGCTTGCTAGAGAGGAATGTCCTGGGAGAAAGCCATTTTGAAACCAGAACTTTGGAGCAGATGCCAGCCACGTGCCTTCCCAGCTAACAGAGGTTTTCCAGACGCCATTTGCCATCCTCCAGTGAAGGTACCTGATTACTGATGTGTTACCTTGGACACTTTATGGCCTTAAGACTGTAACTGTATAGCCAAATAAATCTCCTTTTTATAAAAGCCAGTCCATCTCTGGTGTTTTACATTCTGCAGCATTAGCAAACTAGAACAGTCCCATACCCCTCCTCCCCTGTATTATTCATTTACTTTCTGTCCTTATTTTTCTACTCATTTATCCATACACTGGGTAAAGGGTGTGTGCACCATAAGATTTTCACAATCACATGGTCATGCCATATAAGCTATATAGTTATATGCTCTCCTTCAAAAATCAAGGATACTGGATTGCAGTTCAGCAGTTTCAGATGTTTCCTTCTAACTATTCTAATCAACTAAAAACTAAAAAGGGATATCTATATAACGCATAAGAGTTACCTCCACAATGACCTCCTTACTCCATTTGAAATCTCTCAGTGACTGAAACTACATTTTGTTTCATTTCCATGGTCCAGAAGGCTTTCTCAACCACATGATGCAGGGTCCAGGCTCATCTCTAGGAGTCACATCCCACATTGCCAGGGAGATTTACAACCCTGGGGGTCATGTCCCACTGTAAGGGGGAGGGCAGTGAGTTTACCTGCTGAGTTGGCTTAGAGAAGAGAGGCCACATCTGAGCAGCAAAAAGGTTCTCTGGGGGTGATTGTTAGGTACAATTATGAGTAGGCTTAGCCTCTCCTTTGCAGTAACAAGCTTCATAAAGGCAAGCCCCAAGATTGAGATCTCGGTCTACTAAGCTGGTAGTCCCCAGTGCTTGTGAGAATATCAGGAATTCCCCAGCTGGGGAAGTTTAATATTTCCACATTTCCCCACAGTCCCTCAGGGTGGCTTTGCAAATACTTTTTGTTCTCTGACAAAATTACTCTGGGTTGTATCAGAGCTTCATGCTAACCTATACAAACCAACAAGGTCTCACTCCCTAGTCACAGCTCCATGTAATCATGGTATTTGAGTAAACTGACCATACAAGATAAATTGTATAGTATGCTACAGAAATATAGATTTTGCACCAAATAAACGTCTCTCCCTTTGGTCCCACACAGAAGTCAAAGTTTTGAAACACAGTTAATATCATCCTCTACCCTTTAGTCTTATCTACCCCCATCTCAACCAAGTCCATTTAGTTCATATCTCCAGTCGAAGTCTAATCTCCTTTTCAGCCTCTTGAACAGTTGATTCATGGGGAATGCTGACACTCACAGCTGCCAAACTCTGGCTTCAAGTCCCAGGTGCCACACAGATACCTGAAGCTCTAGGGATCAACCACATCACACACCAACAGCTAAGAATCTCAAACTTTAGAAATAACTGTTACAACTCATGAGTAGATGTGACTGCTATAAGAGCTTAAATCTAGGAACCTTTACATAAGCCTTCCCCTGATAACACATGCTTCCAGATTCAATTCTCAGAGTTTGCACATTATTGTTAGTCCTTATTAGTGAGGCATTATAATGTTCATCTTTTTGTTTCTGGTTTATTTCACTCAACCTACTGTCCTCATGGTCCATTCACCTAGTTGCATACCCCACAACTTAATTCCTTCTTGCTGCTCCCTCATGCAAACACATTCTTATATTTGTACATATAATCACACTCATTGACCACTCTAGGTTTCACTAAGTTGTACAGTCCCAGTATTTATCTTCAATCTTTCTTTCTGGTGTCGTACATACTCCTAACCTTCCTCTTTCAACAGTATTCATAGTCATCTTTTTTCAGTGTACTTACAATATTGTGCTACCATCACACAATATTGTGCTATCCATTTCTGGAGCTACACAATCAATCCTCCAGAACATTCTATACTTCTTCAACATCAAATGCCCAATCTCCACCCCCTTCCTATCTCCTAATATCTTCATATCTACTGTCTTCTCCAAACCTCTCTCTCCTGTCTTTTCCTATCTGTCTGTCGCACTCCCTTTAGTATTTCTTGTAGAGGAGGTCTCCTGTTCATGAACTCTCTCAGTGTCTGTTTCTCTGTAAATATTTTAAACTCTCCCTTATTTTTGAAGGACAATTTTGCTGGATATAGGATTCTTGTTTGGCAGTTTTTCTCTTTCAGTATCTTGAATATATCGTACCACTGGCTTCTCACTTCCGTGGTTTCTGCTGAGAAATCCACAGTTAGTCTTGTTGAGATTCCTTTGTATGTGATGGATTGCTTTTCTCTTGCTGCTTTCAGGATTCTCTCTTTGTCTTTGACATTTGAAACTCTAAGTTGTGTCTTGGAGTAGGTCTATTTGGATCAATTCTGTTTGGGGTATGCTGTGCTTCTTGGACCTGTAATTTTATGTCTTTTATAAGAGTTGGGAAATTTTTATTGCTTATTTTCTCTATTATTCCTTCTGCCACTTTTCCCTTCTCCTCTCCTTCTGGGGCACCTATAATCTGTATATACATGCAATTCATGTCATTCAGTTCCCTGAGACCCTGCTCATATCTTTCCATTCTTTTCCCTATCTGTTCCTTCATGGGCAGGATCTCAGATGTTCTATCCTCAGCTCATTGATCCTTCTTCTGCCTCTCCAATGCCTCTAGTGTGTTTTTTCATCTCTTCTATTGTGACTTTCATTCCCATAAGTTCCGCCATTTGGTTTTTTCAAGCTTACAAATTCTTCCTTATGATGACCCAGTGTCTTGTTTATGTCTTTTATCTCTTTTGTCACATTCTCTCTCAACTCATTGATTTGATTTAAAAGATTTGTTTGAATATCTGTAATTAGTTGTTTCAACTCCTGAATCTCAGTTGAGGTGTTAGGTTGTTCCTTTGACTGTGCCATATCTTCCTGTTTCCTGATGTGGCGCATGATTTTTTTGCTGTCTAGGCATCTGATTTTCTTTATTGGTTTATTCTGGAGGTTGTTTACTCTCTTTTGCCTAAGGTTTTCTTGTTGGTTAACTTTGATCTCTATCTTTTCTTTGTTTCTTTCCCTGGCCAGTTGTCAGATTGGCTCTGCCTCCCAGTCTCCCCCAAAAATTAGATTCCCACTGTGGCCTGCCAAAAGGATTGGGAGGTAGGCACTGGGCACCCCAGCAAGTTCAATGTGTGTGGTAACACAAATCTGCTGGTTTCCAATGGTGCTCTATTTTCCACTGGCTAGCAAGACCTTGGTTTGTTTTCGAGTCCTGCTTTAACAGTTGGGTCTTCCCTATTTTTCGGTCAAAACAAGGCTGGGTTTCCATACAGGGCATGTAGACCAGCTTCTGTGCTCCTAAGAAAGGGTCTGAAGCCTCTTTTTTTAAAAAATATATATATACATTTTACTTCCCTTGCACTTTCCAGACTGTCCAGCAGATGGTGCTTTTTGGTAACTTAATCATCTTCAGAGGCTGCTTTGCCTCCAAACTCAAGTTGTATACCACCCAGCAGGGCTGAAACTGTGGATTTCTATGCCCTCACTTTGCCAGCCAAAATCTGGCTTGATGTGGGGCTCCACTTGTGGCAAAGTACTCCCTCATCCTACCCAGCACTCTACGTGTCTCCAAGACAAGGAAACGGCCATTGGCTGCTGCTTCCCTCAAGGGTGGGGGAAGGGTTTTCAGACGCAGGGCTGGAAACAGCCTCTGCCCACATTTTCTCAGTCTCTTTGTCCCTCACTGATCTGGGCCTTGAAATGTCCTCCCCTGTCCCCTGGGTCTTCAAACAGTGGAGCTATGGCTCACTGCTGTGAGAGATTTAAAAATCTGTGTCCCTGATGAGAGGGTTCCCATTGCTATTTCCGTGCCTTTCTCACACAGAGACTGAGTGAGCGGGAGGGGAGAGGGCCAGATGGTGTAGGACAGAAGATTCCTGTCTGATATTTCTTCTCTTTCTTCAATTCGGCATCTGCAGGACCTTTCTCCAGTCTGTATCCTCCTCCAGAGTTTTAAACAATTCAGAATTGTCCTTTTATTCATCAAATCTCTGGAGAGAAGTTTTCAGTATCTGTTTACATCGTCGTGTTGATGATGTCTCCCTGCATATGTAGTTCTGTTAATTATTCCAATAACTCTCCAGAAGTGTTATAGGAAATTGCATTTCCACCAGCAATTTACAAGAGTATGTTTTTTTCACAGCTGCACCAAAAGAATGTGTTGTCATAATTTTTATTTTTTGCTAATCTAATAGGTGAGAAGTGGGTTCTCCACGTTGTTCTGGTTGTAAATTTTTAGTTCTGTAAAGAGTCTGAACATTTTTCACATGTTTGAGGTGTATTTTTTTAAAATTCATTATATAACAGGGATATCAGCCCTTTGTCTGTGACGTGTTCTAGTTGTTTTCCTAGTCTGTCAGTTTTCTTTTAACTATGGTTTTTCTCATTATTTTTTTTCTTTAATTAAATTTACTAATCTTTTGTTATTGACTTCAGATTTTAAATTCTTGTTAGAAAGCTTTCTTCTATAGTGAAATTAAAGAGGAATTCACCCATATTTTCTTTTAGTATTGTTTGGTTTCATGTTTTATTTTTAGATTTTTAATCCATTTGAAGTGAATTCTTAAATATTGTATGAGGTATTGATCTAATTTTAGCTATTTCCAAATGGAAAACCAATTGCTCCAGCACAATTTATTGTTATGTCCATTTTGTCCCAGTGATTTGAGATGCCACTTTTGTTAGATATCAAATTTCCATACTTACTTGTGTCTACTTCTGGCCTTTCTGTTTTATTCCACTGTTATACTTGTCCTTTCATATGCCAGTACTATACTGTTTTATTTATGCAAACTTTGTAGTATGTTGAACGTTTGGCTATTCTTCAATGTTTGTTCTTTTCAAGTTGAATTTTACTATCAACTTGTCTAACTCAATAAAAAAGCTTGTTGGGAGATTTGATGAGGGTTGTGTTAAATTTATACAATAATTTAGGGAGAACTGGTATCTTTATAATGTTGAGTCATTCTATCCAAGGACTGGGGATGCCTTTCCATTTATTTGAGTCTAGTTATGTGTTTGCCAGGAATGTTTAAAAGTTTTCTTGTATAGGTTTTATTCACTTCTTAAGTTTATTCTAAAGTATTTAATCTACTTTGTTTCTATTGTAAAAGAGATTTTATCTACCATTATGTCCTTTGACTGGTATTGTTTCTATATATTGAGGCTATTGATTTCTTGTTCATTGTACATAATGATTCTTTACTGAATTTATTTTTGAGTTAGTTTTATCATATATTTTATCACATATATGGTATTGTTCTAGTTTGCTAATGCTGCTGGAATGCAAAACACCAGAGATGGATTGGCTTTTATTAAAGGGGGTTTATTTGGTTACACAATTACAGACTTAAGGCCATAAAGTGTCCAAGGTAACACATTAGCAATCGGGTACCTTCACTGGAGAATGGCCAATGGTGTCTGGAAGACCTCTGTTAGCTGGGAAGGCACGTGGCTGGCGTCTGCTCCAAAGTTCTGGTTTCAATATGGCTTTCTCCCAGGACATTCCTCTCTAGGCTACAGTTCCTCAAAAATGTCACTCTTAGTTGCACTTGGAATATTTGTCCTCTCTCAGCTTCTCCGGGGCAATGGCTGTCTTCAAACTGTCTCTCATCTGCGGCTCCTGTGCTTTCTTCAAAATGTCCCTCTTGGCTGTAGCTCCTCTTCAAAATGTCACTCTCAGCTGCACTGAGTTCCTTCTGTTTGTCAGCTCATTTATATGGCTCCACTGATCAAGGCCCACCCTGAATGAGTTGGGCCATGCCTCCATGAAAATATCTCATCAGAATTATCACCTACACTTGGGTGGGTCACATCTCTGTGGAAATCTAATCAGCACCAAAACATCTGCCCCACAAGACTGCATCAAAAAATATGGCTTTTTCTGGGGGACATAAAACATTCAAAACAGCATAGGTATCATATATCATATATTCTCATACTAGATTTTGAGCTTTACTATCAATCTTCTGCAAAAAAGAAAGAGTTTCACTTCTCCTTTACCAATGCTTATGCCTGTAATTTGTTTGCCTGGATTACATTGTCTAATACCTTTATAGTACAATATTGAGAAATGGCAGTATATTAATCAGGATTCCCTAGGGAAACAGAACCAACAGGAGATATCTGTAAATAGTATGAGATTTTATAAGGATGTCTCATGCAACTGTGGGGACACATGAGTCCAAATTCCACAGGGCAGGATGCGAGCTGGCACTCCGATGAAGGTCTTCAGTGAATTCCCCAGGAGATGCTGGCTGGCCGAAGTGAGACGAAAGTTCTCTCTTTTGCCCACTGAAGCTACCACCTCCCCTTAAAAGCTGACTGCAGATGTAATGAGCCACAGATACAATCAATGTACTGATGCTTTAAGTCCATGAAATGTCCTCACACAACAGACAAGCCAGTGTTTGCTTGACCAGGCACCTGGGCATCATCACCTGGCCAAGTTGAAATATGAACCCAACCACCACAGTCCACCCTTTGTCAACTTGGCAGCTGTACACATCACCTTAAACCACACTTAATCGCTAAATGAAAAACAATAACATACACATTTTTCACCTAACAATACTCAACTCTCCTGTGTACTACTGGAAATGCACTCAATCTCTCCAGAATAGGGTGCAAATCCTTGGGTAATATTTACTCTTAAACTTGATTTCCTATAACTTAAATACTGTAACATGAACAATACAACTTATGTCATATGATAAGGGGATTAGATAGAGAAGAAAACAAAGCTATGTGCTTTATGTACAAACACAAACATACTCATAACAAAATAAGGAAGAAATATTCATAGCATTACAGTCCTTATTTCTGTAACAGGTCACATGGTAGTAATTCATATTTATCACTACCTTCTTCCACTACCCTTTTCATGTTTTCTTTACCCTCAGCAAGCACCTCAGCTGGCCATGGTTCTTTTCCTAGTGGATTGACCCAAACCTTCATGCAATCAACGTACTGATGATTTAAGTCCACAAAATGTCCTCGCAGCAACAGATAGGCCAGTGCTTGCTTGACCAGACAGCTGGGCACCATTACCTGGCCAAATTGACACATGTACGTAACCACCAGAGGCAGAGATAATGGGCATCCTTTTACCTTATTCCTGACCTTAATGGACATTTTTCTAATGTTTCCTCATTAATAAGAGATCGGTTTTAATATTAAAGTCTGTAATGTGCATTACATTTTGTCAAAGGCTTTTTCAGCATCTGCAGTAGTGATCATATGAATTTTGCCATTTAGATCTATTAATATGGTATATGACATTAATGGACTTAATAATATTTGCATTCCTGGAATAAATCCCACTTTGTTATGTAATGTTGATTCTGTTTGCTAATATTTTATTTAGTAATTTTGTATTTATATATATGATACTCATCTGTAATTTCCTTTTTTTATACTGTCTTTATCAAGTTTAGATATTAATGTTAAATATATTTCATAAAAGGAACTGAAAAGTTTTCTTTCATTTTAATAACAATTTGTAGAGTACTGGGACTGTCTAGTCTTTCAAAGTTTGGTTGAATTCCATGGAGAAGTAATCTGGGACTGAAATCTAATATTTTCATTATTTATTCTGTAGAAATTGGACTGTTTAAGCTTTCTAACTTACATGAGTTCCATTTTGATAATTTGTATTTCCATAGAAAATTAACGTTTCATCTAGGTTTTTAAATTTATTTTCATTACATCTGCAAAGAAGTCTCATTTTTTTTTTAAAGTATTCTTTTCATTATTTCCCCCCTGTCATTTCTTAGTTTGTGTATTTGTGGGTTTTTTCCTTTCTTGATTAGTGGTTTGTCTTTTTCATTAATTTTGTTTATAAATTAGGTTTGCTGTTTTTCTGCTTTTATCTTTATCATTTCTTTTGAGCTTTTCTATTATTGTGCCTCTTTCTAGATTTTTTTAGCTGAGTAGTTAATGAACTTATTTTCATTTTTACCAATAAATGTACTTGGTGCTGTGAATTCTTTTCTGATCACTATTTTAAATGTATCTCATACTTTTTAGGATATGTTGTGTTTTCATTGCCATTATTTCTTAGATATACTGTAATTTCAAATTGTATTTTTCCTCTTTTACTCAAAAGCTGTTTAATAGAAAGTTTTAAAGCATCCAGCCTTTTTGTTTTTGTTAATCACTTCTTATTGCACTGTGATCAGAGAGTGCTGTTTTTAATACTTCTTACTTTAAAGAACTTACTAATACTTTCTTTGTGAGGAAGCATATGTGCAATTTTTGTAAATATTCTATGGGCATTTGATGAGAAGACATACTTTCTATTATCATGGTGTAGAGTTTGATATATATTCCTAAGAAATACTTTTTGATCATGTGGTTTTGTTCTTCTTTCTCTGTACTTATATTAGTCCTCTTTCTTGTTCTAACAGTGGAACATTAATCTCCTATTATTAATGTGTTTCTATCTCTCATAAAGGTGGCTTCTGTGTTATTTCGTAGAAAAATATTTTTACATGTAATATTTGCATTGTGAGTTGTGACCTCTAAGCATTAAAAAGTGTCTTTTTGTCATGTGTAATACTTTTCCCTTGAATTCTCTTTTGTCTTATTTCAGGATCATTACTCTTGCTTTTTTGTTGTTTCCAAATACCCCTTATACCTTTGTTCATCTCTTTAATATTTTAAAATGACTTTGTTTTAGGTATGTTCTTTGTATACAGACTATAGTTGGAACTTTCTTTGTCAACTTAATAAAAATATTTCTTTTAATAGGTGAGTTGAGTCCATTCATGCTGATTGATATGGCTATTATGTTTGGTCTCACCTCTGTCACAATACATTATATTGTGTGTATTTTGTGATAGTCGCTTTTTTTTGTTGTTGTTGTTCTCAATGACGTGTATTCTTTGTTCTTAAATCTGTAACTTTTTAAAATTTTTGGTATTTATGAAGGTTTGTATTGTTTGTCCTAATGGTTACTTTTGTACATACACCTTTCTTAATGCCCTTAGTCCCCTATTTTCTTCTTTAACCTGTAGTATCTGGTTTATCAGATTTTACTGGTATCCTTTAACTTCCAATCATTTGCCTAAACAATAATCAGTGACTTCGTTCCACTTTCCTCCTTTCTTCTCTCTTGCTTAATTTCAATATTTATATAAAGAAATCTAACACAACAAACAGAAAAACAGTAAATTGGTTTAAAAAATGGGAATATACAATTTATGGAAAAAAATTTCCAATGGTCAATACAAATATGAAAAGAAGATCAAATTCACTAATAATCAGAAAAATACAAATTAAAATGAGATACAATTTTGCCTATCACTGGTAAAAATTAAAGCCTGTCAAATGTTGTGTATTGGGAAGAATGAGAGGGAAATGATACTTGTATATTCTGGTGGGGTCTAAATTGATCTGATTACTTTGTTTTTTTAACTTTATTTATCAAAAAACAAAAACAAACAAACAACAAAAAAATCCCACAACATTTTAAACAACATAAAGCAAAGGACTGAGAAAAACAAATATGGTCTGACTACTTTAAAGAGTAATTTCATGGTATTATACCTCATGATCCAGTAATGTCTCTTTATGAAATATAGAGAAACTGTTGCAAAAGACATATACAAGGATGTTAATTGAAGTACTTTTGCCAGAAGCAAAAAATTGGAAATTACCCAGATGTTCAACAGTAGGCCTATAAAGAAATAAAACTATACATCTATATGATAGAATTCTCTGCAGCAATTAAAAAGCACAAACAAGAGGTAGAATATAAGTTTTTTACTTGCTGTGTTAGTGTCAATGTTCTTTAACTTTCAACAATTTCATCTTTATTTAAAAGCTCAGCGTGTTCCCTCATTTTTAAAATGGCAATAATTCTACCAAACTATCTCATGGTTTTATTGTGAGAACGATATATATGAAAAGTGATTAGAAAAATGCCTGGTACATAGAAAGTGTTCTATAAATGTTAGCTATGACTATAATTGAAAACTAAAACTAAAAACACAATTGTAAATGAAAGACATATAAATTATGCTACTCTTTATATAAATCAAAACACATGTGGACAATTACTATATCCAGTACATTTTATGAGTACATATGTATGTGAAGGCATTAAAAAATGATCTGGAAAACTACACACTAAAATCTTTATAGAGATTGCCTCTGTGAAAGGTGGGAAAAGAATGGAGATGGGACTGGTAGTTTAAAAAGATTTTAGCTTTATCCTTTGCTGCTTTATTTCTTTAAAACAAACAAACAAAAAAATACCTGAAAGCAAATATCATAACCTGTGACAGTGTATACTTCTGAGTGGTAGACTTATGAGTGATTGTTATAATAGTCTTTGAGCTTGTATGTTTTTTTTTAAACATTTATCAGAAAGAAAGAAATCAAGCAACAAGTTAGATGAAGATTTTGATCTGCATGTTCCTAACTGGCCATCAGAGGAAACTCTCTGCAGCAGTAAAGAAGCTTAATTATCAGCTTGAGTGTCTGTTTTCTGCTGTCCATACAGCCCCAAAGGCTCCCAGATTGGAGGTTTTCCCTGCAGGTGTACTGTCACTGGTTGTAGATACAACTCAATAAATGCATTGCTATTAATTGTTAAAATAAAGAAATTTATATATGATTCATTTGAGAAAATGGATCAGAGAGGTTGGGGAGTAAGAAGTGTGAAACGTGAGGGTCCACTGTTTCATCAGTTAAGAACTTTCTATTACTTCCACTGCTTCCAGTTCTGTAAATCCTGCCCTTCACAAAGTTGCCTAACACCATGGAGTCTGAACCTCTGTGGCATCCTACAGGGGAAATGAATACCTCTTTGAAGTTTCCCCCCTGAATATTTCCCCTGCTTCATTAGTAACCTCTCCTAACCACACCTTTTCATCTTCCATAAAGTGGTTGAAATCACTCAGAATTTGATGGCTTATTTCTCTTTCTCTTTGCTATTACCTTTTTCATACATTTAGTTTCATTTTGAAGGGTTTTCACGAGAGAAAGAAGAAAAAAATTGCTCAATTTATTTTTTAAAACTCCAAATTTATTTTACATGGCCATGGTGTCTTACAAACTTTCTGTCTCTCTCATCCTTGTGAAGTTTTTAAAAAGAAATATATGTCAGAATTAGTATTTGTTTCTGCTGAATTTCACATTGTGGGTTCTAGTCCATTCTTCAGTATGGTTGATTCTTGAAGAGTCCACCCATCACATGAACTCCTCTTAGCACTTGGACAATCAGAAACCTGCTTCTACCTTCAGCCCCTACCCAAACATCACCCTCCGTTATTCTCCATTAATCTGGGGTTTTCCCGTATTGCTCTTTCTCCAAGCCTTAGGTGTTAGTGATTACTGGTTACAGGTCCCAAGGAGTCTCCTCTACCAGTTTATATTCCCACTATTAGACTTAACAATGGATTAGACAAGAACGGTGTGCCTATCTCTAAGAAGCCACAACTAACTGATTTTCTGGTGTCTAAACAGCCAATAAACGGCAACACTTGGACACTTGCTTTTAATTTAACGAGTGTTTGTAAGCACCTATATGCCTGATGTTGTGCTAAGTACTAGAGGTGCAGGGGTGAATATAAGAAAGTTCCTTTTTTTTAAAAAAAAAAAGATGGTGCAAAGCTATGACTTTCAAATCTTCCTGTTTATGACCCAGAATAACAAATACGAATAATGATTCTGTGCATGTGTGTTGTGTGTAAACTGAAACAAAAATTTTCAGAAAACATTACTAGGCTTTCTATACGCATTGCACCTGGATGTTTGTCTATTCCACTCTCTTTATTAATTTAAAATATCAGATCATAATACACCAAATTGATTTTTACAAGCCAATAACTGGTCTTGGTTAGCAGTTTTTTGCTGTTGTTGCTTTTGTTGTTGTTGTTCTGTTTTCAAAGGGTCTACAAGGTGAGAGTGATTTAAAACAATTTCTGATAATGGGGAAAAGTATGAGAATGATCTTTAATCAAAAGTCAGAGTTTTTCTAACAGATTATGTGATGCTGCCTATTTTTCTCTTGCAATCATGCCTACCCTTTAGGCATTTGTGTTTACACATTAATTTATCAGCATCCTGAGCCCTGACAGGATGAGACACTAGTCAGGTAACTTTGGGTGGATTATCTCCATGGCTGATAGGAAGCAGGAAGAGGCTGAAGTGGGAGGACAAGCCTAGCCATTGATGGGTGGGTACGTGGGTGAGGAGTCCAAAGAATTAACCTAACCCAGAGCTGGGGTCTACTTTGCCCCAGTCATCGAAGGAAAAAATCCCAGAAGATCCATAGCAGAATTAGGAGAGTTGTGGAGGTGATATCTAACAGATAAAATCAAGTATAGTATTTTGTCTTTTCCATCATTTAGTTCGGGGGTTGCTTCCTCCAGAAAATCTTCCCTGGTGCCCTGAGGGCTCACAGCCTCCTAGGCCTGCCTCCATCACTCACTTACATTGCATTGACATAATATGTTTTGGGGTGTTTGGAGCAGGGAATGCCTCTTTCCTCCCTGAATTCTTAGCATCTAGCTGAGTGCAGTCTCCTCCACGGAAACAAAGTTGGACTAAGTGATCTCTAAGGGCCCTTCCACCCTAACAATCTATAACTTTGACAGATCTGAAGTGGCTTGAGGCACTCTGCTTTGTAACAAAGCCCACATTTTCTCCGTGGTTGGCCAGAGATAACAAGTTAAAACAGGACCCATCTGTGCATGACTCAGGGTCTAACCCTCGCCTGGCAAAATAAGCAAGAGAGTGTTTTGATAAGAGCAGCTGAAAGCCTAACACTGAAGCAGCGCCTGCAGCAGAGAAAGAAATCCAGCCTCTGCCGCACGCATAACTGCAGTTTCCTCTGAGGCTCTCGATTGGTCCGAAGAGCTACAAAGGGCTGGGAAAGAGCCTCTATATATTCCTCTGAGTGAAAGACAACCCAGACAGTTTTGAAGTTTTCAAAGACTCACTCTGCTATTAAGAGTCTTTGCTCAAAGCTGAGGCGCTCAACCACTTGCCAAAATGTGCAAAGGACTTGCAGCTTTGCCCCACTCGTGCCTGGAGAGGTGAGAAATCAAGTTATTTTGGGTTAAGAGATAGAGATATGGAGAATCTTGATTCAGGAGGATTATTCAGAGGCATCAGGGGACCACTGCAATTTGTTGCTAAACTGAGGTGAAGCAGGTGCTTGATTGTAGACTGGGAATTATCTCTTCTCTGTTAACAATGCAGAGGTGGACTTTAGCAACAATTTTGAAAGATACAAGTTGGGAGGTTGATACAACAGGGAATAGTTCATACATTATGTAATATGCAAAGCATCACTTCTTCAAAGGTGCTTATTCAAAGTCAAAAATATATGGTTAAGAGTGTAGATTCTAGTATCAAACTACCTGTGTTTGAATCCTGGCTCCACACCGTACAATCTGTGGCACTGGGCAATATATTTATCCTCTCAGTATCCCAGTTCCTTTATCTGTGAAATGGAAATACCTTATCTACTGCATGGGCCAGTTATGAGGGATCAAATGAATTAATGTATATGAAATGCTCAGAAGAGTGTCTGGCACATGGCGAAACTGTATAAATGTTAACTTTTATTAATGTACACAGACTGGGAAAAGAAGGCAGAGTTGCAGTGAGACAGAGGGGATGTCTCACTGTTCTTTGTAGCCTGACCCCATTAGCTAGAAGTTACAGGATTGATGGACAGAAGAAAAAGACCCTCTAGACATTGAGGTTATTTATTCACTAGCATTCTTTCTTAGGTAAACAGAGCTACACCTTTGAGGCTTCCTGGTTATACTTAGGCTGGGCAGTATTCTGCAGGGAATCTGGGGTATCTAGGCTTTAAGTAAACAGAAGAAAAGCAAATATCTGACTTATTAGACAGTTTAGCCCAATAATCCTACCTAATACAGAGAGGTAGGGATGCTTCTGCTAGTCTTATTTCCTAAGAATGGATTTTATTAAAGTTAGCCTAATTCCTCATGATTTGAAAGAAACAAGGTTGAATTTTATGCAATCTGACTCTGTCTCTAAAGACACTGGCAATGTTTGTCAAAGATGGTTGTGCTGTTTAATGGGCCACCTATGACTTCTGTTACCTCTTATAAGCTTAGGTTCTCTTTTTTAATGACTTCCACCCTATTATTAGAAATAACCTCAAAATGATTTTTAAAGAGGTAACATTGTAGTTTAGGAATTTGTTTCCTAGAGATTGAAAATAAAGCCTACCCTTAATCCCTACTGTCAAAAGCACAGATTATTTTAAAAGATGCACATAATTGCATTTAAACGTTAGTGGTTAGATTGTAACTATGGGGCAAAATGGTGCATTGGACCGGCCTTGGGAAGGAGGACTGGTTTTATTGCTGGATACTATTTCTCCAAGCCTATCACTACCTCTGACCTATTCTGAGAAAAAGGCTAAGAAACAGGACAAAGGGTGGGGGTGCAGGCAGCACCTAAAGTTCCTTGAATGTAAGATGAGATGCAATGATTCCCTTTTTCATTTCTTTCAAGTATGGGAATTCCAATTTGTCTTTCTCAACAACTTTAATAGAGGTCTATAGTCCACTTATTATTTGAAATTATTGTATACTCTCATTCAGTAGATGCATCCTATTGAATTAAATTGTGAACAATTAACTTTAGAATGATTGTAACTAAGTCTGCCAGGTAGTATGTGATGTTATGACATGCTGCCTATAACCTATTCAGTAATCAGTAAATATTTGTTGAAAGTTTGATATTGTTACTAATTTTCCCTTTCTTGTTCTTGTAAATGTGTATACTGTTCACTGAGACATGTGAATGGAACTTTTCTTTCACTCCTTCCTATTGTTGCTTTAGATCTGATTCACTATAAACATCAATATTGAAATACCCTATGCCTCTTTTAATGCACAGTAATTTTTTACACTCCAGGGTATAACTAATGTTCATGCAAAATATTAAAGAGTGGTTGAGGAGCAAACTTTTCTGTATAGATTGCCTGAACCTTATGATTTACTGGAAACTGGTAGAATCCTGCAATTATTTTCCTAGTACATATTTTTTCATGATATGTTACCATTGCAAACACAGTCATATTTCCAATTACCATGCTGCCTGTAAGGAGTGTTCTGGAGAAAGGGAATTATGGGGCTGTGTAGCTATTAGCACATACTCATGGAAAGGATCATTGATCAAATAACTCAGATTGTTTATTCTAGAGGACAAATGATACATGAATAACTGTTTTCCTAACCTGCCTTCTTAGTCTCTCACCATCATCCCCTCTACAGGTTCCCCACCCCTTCATTTCTTCTCTCTGTGCTGTAACAGGAATACGGGTTTGCCTCGATGCTTAGAAAAATAGATGTTTAAAAAATTATTCTAAAATAAATTAGGGCAACAATATGCATTACCAAACGAGTCTTTTTTTAATAGAAAGTTTTGCTGAAGAGTTAAATTGCAATTTCTTGATCAAATTGGAATTAGAATTTGATTTACAACAATCAGATTAACAAGTTGTCGTTTATCGTAGTGGGAAGAACACCGGTTAAGGAATAAGGAGCAGACTCATTTTTGTCATTATCTTTATTTGTGACTTTGAGCAAGTTACTTCACTTCCCTAGGACTTCATTTTCTTATTTAATAAATGAAAGTTGAATTAGATGTTCTCTAACATCCTTTCCAGTTGTAACATAATTAAATGAAGTGAGATACACTTGGTTTTAGTGGCTAGAGAGATGTGATGAAAGGAAACTTTTTCATAATTTATTTTTCTCTAAAAGTTTGGGAGTAGAAGTGTCCAGTAATAACCACTAAGGATCCATCCAACCCCTTGCTGAAACCACTGAGCTGTGGCAGAAACAACCTATGCAGTTTATAAGAAGTATAATTTCTTCATGTAAAGAGAACTTTAATCCTGGGGGATATCCTTTTCTCAGTGTTTTTAGGGAAGCATTAAGCCAGAATCAACTTTGACATATTTGTAGAGAGCTGTTGCTCATTTATTTATTTAGATGTTTAACACTCTTGCTCATTAAAATTCAGAGTAGAGTTCAGAATATTTTTACATATTTAATGAGACAAATAATCAAACATTTGAGCAATGATTGGCTACTGCCACACAATTTCTACCATCTCCCCTATGGAAACCCCCTAAATGAGATTGCAGTATGTGCAGCATCTTCCAGTCAATGGAAAGGGAAGGATCTGAGTCAACTGAAGGTCTTATTTTTATGAGTGAATTTCAACTTCGAATTTTAGGCTTCTTTTGAAATTTTGTGTTATTTTCATAGCCTCTGGAGTTTCTCCAAAAAAGCTTAATTTTTAAAGTAAATATTGCTTTTTGGAAAACATGGAAGTATTCTGAAATAATAGTGGTTGTTATTATGATTCCTAAAAAATTGTCACTATAACATAAAGCTACCAGTACAATTACTATTATTTTTGTTCATCAGGGTTGACTACCATTAGTACCTGTTTCACAGTCTCCTAAAGTGTCATAAGTCTTTTACCCCTTTAGAGGTCTTGCATAGATCTGATTGTGACTTAAAGTTATAAAGTCATCTAGCAGCATAATACATTTAATCCACAGCTTACACAGGAGGCTTCTGGCTACTTCAAGTGTGTGACAATGCTGGGAATTTCAGAAACTGTATAAAATAAGTGAAGAAAGTGACTTTCTGTTTTTTTACTACTATTTTACTAAACATTCAATGTTCATCTATCTTCTCTGATTAATGTGAGACTAAGTATGGAAAATTTGGAGGAAAAAAGGCACTAATAAGCAGGGCCACTGATCAATTAATCGTCTTCTAAAGTTGTTAAGTCACATGTAAGCACTAAACAGTGGGCTAAGGCTCCCAGGTCTGCAGGGTTGAGTAAGGATAGCCTTTTCCAAAGGCTTCTGAGCATATCACTGGGCCAACTGTGGAAAAAAAAAGTATCATGTGAATTAAAGACTACAGCAATTAGCTTGAACAAATTTTAACTCAGTCTCTCATCAGTCAGCAGGATATCTTCAAAGAAGCTTAAAAAGATAGTTTCAGAGGCTCTGGTTGGGTTTAGGATCATGTTTGCTGGGAATAAATGTGAATTTGAAGCTACCTATAGCTGATAGTCTAGTGATATAAATTGAAAGTATTGCAAAGAAACTTTGTAATGTCAAGGAATTGAGTGAACTATTTAATAAAATTTTGTGGTGGGGTCAGTAAGAAAAACTTTATTTTAGTCTTACTGATGAAGCAGTGTTGATTATTTTTGTTTTGTCCTTCCAATCTCAGCATCAGTACATTGCCTGGGCATAGGGTGAAAGTCTCAGGCTCTGCTCTCAAGGGAATGACAGTAAAGGGAGATACATAAGAAAGCAATGAGTACATGGTGTTGCATTCCACTATGAAGGAATAAATACACAGTCCTGAGAAGCACAGAATGGGAGAGGCTGGCCTCATAGAGTTTTTGGTGGTCAGGCAAGTCTTCGCAAAAAGTTACACAGTCTAATGCTTGAACTAAGTCTTAAAGGATAAAGGCGTTAGTCAGGTCTAGATGGGAAGAGGAGTGAGAGGGGGCACATTTCGGGTCAAGGGCAAAGGCACAAAGTGAGAGGGTAGAGAAAGTTTGGTTGATGTTATGGCAGCTTTGCACAATCCATCTTATGTCTTACAGGCAGGTAATAAAGAAGCTTCCAGAATTTCCAGTCGCAGTCAACCAGCATTATTCCCTCCTGTGTAGCATTTTCTGCACGTTGTTCCCTTATAACTTGTCTAGTGCATCTCCATTCCTGACTCCAAAGACTCTGAAGAGGTTTGTTCAGGGGAAAGATCTCTCCCTCTTGCATAAAAAATTCAATTACTGGAAAGACAATTTATACTTGGCATATAGTAGATACTCAATAAATATTTTGTTGAAAGAATGTACAAATGGATTTGCAGCAAGTGCACTGCTCCCAATTTGGTCTGGTGCTTTCTCTGCTTCCTAAGTGATTGGCAAGAATGGTATCAGCAATGACATTGTAGGCTACAATGGGATAAAGAGTGTTTATTGATAAATAAAGAGGGATTATTGCTGGGGGAGTATAGAAGGGGACATCAGGAAAGGAAGAAATGTGGATGAGAACCTCAACAGGTAGAGGTGAGTCATCTTTTGTTTTTAATGATCATGTGCCTTTAGTTATTGGTGGACTTGAAGAAATTGTATAGCTTCAGCTATTTTTCATGCAGTTATTTACATATAATTTAATTAATTAAATTCATTATTCTGTATTCTAACTAACTGCCTCTTTCTAGTTTTCTTCTCATTTAGTCTGGGCTATGTAGAATCACTAGACATCAATTCGTAACATTTTTGATCCCAGAATTTTAAGTTTGGAAGTGTCCTTGAAAGGATATCTTACTTGTTTCTCCTCCTCTAGCAAGGACTACATACTATTATGCAGTAACTGATACCTAGGGAGGAAGTTTATTTATATCTCTGGGGCCAAGGTTTTGCCTGTTTTGCTGGCCGGAAAGCAAAGGAGCTAAACTGTAATTAATTCAGTCAGGATCAATCATTAGTAACATAAGCCAGAAAATGTCTGGAGGCCAGAAGATAAGAGATTCCCATCTCTTTCTTCTGTTAAAATTCCAGTCAGTTCTGGACCTGGACTATATTTTAAAAGCTGAATCCTCAAGAGGGTAAAGACAGTGAAAGCCTGCTTGTTTTTGACTGCCTGAAAAAGTTACTCCTAACATTACAGTTTTAGGTATACAAAAGAAAAACCAGGGTAAGGATGGATGTGTGTCCCCTGCCTTAAATTAGCATATTGCCTACCAAGGCACTTACTTGAATTGCTATGTGGTAAGATAGAAAGAACATGGAGGTCATTACTCTATTTTGCTACTTCTTAGCTGTGTGACTTTGGGAAAATCACTAATCCTCTCTGAGCTTAATTTCCTCATCTGTAAAATGAGGATATTTATCTGGTTGGGGAGAGGTGCTATAAGAAATAAATGACATAGCATGTATAATGCGACTGTTTTTAATAGGTACACCCCTATTAAAGAATTAATTCCCTTCCATTCCTCTTTTCCTCTTTGTAGGTGGTCAGGAGATCATCATTTAAGCCATTGAATTATGTGTCAAGGCCTTTGATAAAGTTTATTTCTATTTATCCTTCCTCATTATAACCTCATCTTTTACTTAAATAATAAAGATGAATTTTATAATAGCACAGTATTTTTACCATTTTACCATTTCATCCATAATTATTCTGGTATGTATCTCTTAAAAAAAACATACCAACTTAACAAAAAACATAAAAAAACTCATTAGAAGTCATTATCACACTTAAAAATTAACAATGATTCTTTAATACCAGTAAATCATCAGTATATATTCAATATCCTCAGCAGTCTTTTTGCAGTTGGATTCTTTGAATCAAGGTCCAGACAAAGTCCAAACATTGAGATTGGTTGAGTGTCCCTTAAATCTCTCATAATGCATAAGTTTTGTGGTGTAAGGCCTAACATTAAGTCTCAGTACTATGTGCTGCTTTGACATCTGGTAAATCCGGGCAGGCCTCGAATGATCTAACCACAAGTTGCCTCCCCACTCCTCACCTGAGGATAATGCTAATTCCCCAGCCAAACAACCCTCCCTATTCAATGGACCAGAGGCAGTTCCTGCTCATCCCCGAGAAGCAGGCTTCAGTTCCCTGCCAGCCCATGGAATTATTCAAACAAATCAACCACATCCTCTTATAGGATTCAGGGGGCTCCCATCTTCTTGATACTTAAAAGCTTCCTCTCACGGACCCTGTTTGTTGACTCCATTCCCGAGTACAATCCTCGTGGACCTGCACATCCTCCCCTGCTCTGTGAGTATATGTGACAAATTAACTGCTATTGATCTCATCTGACCAGTGTTAGTGATGTGTATTTGGCCATCCTCATAACCCAAGGCAGAATCCCTCCCTTACCAAAGAGGTGAAAAGAAAGTGGTTAAGACAGTGTCCTGTCTTTTTGTCTTCTTTACAATTCATTTGTAGAATACAGCATTTAAAAATATAAGATGCTTTATAACACACGGGAAAAGGTCTGGGTGGGGCTATAGGTGCCCTGAGCTGGAACCTTGGCTCTACTAACTTATGTAGGGTGAGTCAGGAGTCACTTGCCCTCTCTGGGCCTCACGCTCGGATGATGAGGTAAATCAACTACATGATCTTCTACATTCCTTCTAGCTCCGTCACTTTACTATTCTGAATTTGGAAATCATCTATTTTGAGGAAATAGTCCATTTTCTTTCTAATTTTACATCTCATCCTAAATCATATAGGAGGTTCATGGAACAAACTGGATGTGAAATAAGAATCAATTAAAAAATGTGCAATCTTTAATTAGATAGATCATGAATTCTAATAGTCTATTCATGCATTTTATTTATAGCTAGTTTCACTCCCTCTTGTCTCAAGAGTGTAAGTTCCTTCAGTGCATAGAGGAAAAAGTTAACAAACATTCATCTGACTTGGGGCATGTGACACCGTTAACCAGTTTCCATGCTATGTCACATTTTCCTTTAGCCAATGGAAAGGGTGGCCCAACTGAGTCCTTCTGAATGCTACCCTTCTGGGATATTTGTCCTTTGCTTTAACAGGGAGTTTCCATCCTTGAGGCTAGAATGAAAAAGGTGAATCAGGGTCTCTAGGCCTTTACATAATTAGCCAGTTTTCAAGCACCAGCTGGGTAGATTCTGGAATACTCAGAATTTTGGGGAGTGGTAATGAAGACTGCTTCTGACCATTTAAACTCACATCAGGCATATGCACAGCAATTGCAGTTTCCAACCAGAATCAAAATATACTGTTTGCCTCTAGATTGGGCATTAAAAATTGGGTCTTTCCTGGAAAATCCTGTAGGTGCTGTCAACCTAATCATAGGGTGCTTGCACAGCTAACGCACACAGGCCTTTGGGTCTATTTACCCTGATCATAATGTTCCTGTAAAGTCCAGATAGGGTCTATCTTTGCAAGGAATTCTATTAAGTTGGCATGTTCAGATAGAATTAGTCAGCCTGCCACTTTTTTTCCTTCAAAAAAGAAAACATTTCAGGGTTTAAAGGATTCAACCAAGCACCATCTTAATGCTTTGGGCAGTAGATACTTGATACTCATGTTTGTTGCATGAATAGTAAATGACACGCAGACCATTATTCTGTATTCTCCACATCTTCCTTTCCCCTTCCCAACTGCTTCCACACCCACTCAGGTCCTTAAAACTCTACATTCTAGAAACATGCTGGAACTTTTATGTTAGACTGGATGAAGTGGTGCAACAAGAAGCACAGCACTTGAAAAATGTGAAGTGCTCTACCCCATACTTATTATTATCAGTGAAGTCTATGAAACCTTTTGGGTCAAGCCATCATTTTTGACATCTTCTGGTGCAGAACATTTGCTTATTGATAAGACACTTGTCTATGGGGATTTAGGAAGTTTAGAAAGAATCACTATTGTGTTGTTTTGAAGCTGAATGGACCCAGAAAATTATGTTTTTAAAGTTAATCCATTCCTGTGGGTGTGGACCCATTAGTAGGATCTTTGGGTGAGTGGGTTCTTAAGATATGGCCCACCTCATTCAGGGTGGGTCTTAATCCTCTTAATGGAATCCTTTCTAAGAGGATGAAATTCAGACAAAGAGAGAAAGCCACAGAAGCAGGGAGAAAGACTCAGAAGGAGAGAAAGCCACAGAAACAAGAAGCTGAAAGCAAGGAAACCCAGAAGAGAAGGGAGATACCTTCAGGTACCTTGCCATGTGACAGAGGAGTCCAAGACCACCACCAGGTGGTCTTTGGGAAGAAGGCATTGCCTCACAATGCCTTGATTTGGACATTTTTCTCAGCCTCAAAACTGTAAACTTGTACGTTAATAAATCCCCATGTAAAAGACAACCTATTTCACACTATCTGCATTTCCTGCAGCCTAGCAGACTAAAACAAATATGTTCTATTACAAAAGCAACTTCCTACATTTTTGCAACTTGTCTTAAGTGATAGTTCACAAGATATACCTGGGTCAACAGCAGTGTGGGACTGAGTGTCCTGTGCAGTTTTGGGACAAGGTCAACAATGCTGTCATCACACTAAAGAACTCAGAAAAACCTGTTATCTAGGATAGGGTGCTGGTGCTTTCTGGACAACAAGTATCCTGAGTCTTATACCTTGCTTCTGAATCCCCCAAGTCCAGAACAATTATGTCACTTGAACACACATGCACAAAAACACACAGTTATACAACCCTGAGTTTTTTGTGACTTAGAAAGAAGATAGGTTGTTAAAATCATAGATTCCTGCAGAAAAATGGAAAATGTGGCTAATCCTGTAGAAAGAAGCAATTTTGCTTTAAAAAAATGAATGTAGATTGATGTTTTTTCCTTCTTATGCAAATATGTGTCTCCTTCCTTCATATTTTACATTTTACACTTTCTTTTTAGCTGGCAATATTGAAGAAAAAACCCTCTGTAAATTGGGATTTTCTCAGAATTTTCCTTTGAGGATAAAAGACCTTAATTTAAAAAAAAAAAATAGCCTTCTAGTCTTTCATCTTTCAGATCCGCAAAGTATAGCTCAGTCTTTCTCTCTTTTCCTGATCCAGACTGGGGCCTGATGTTTGTAATCATGCTGAAATTTGAGTAAAGATGGCTGGACTTCAGCTGAGTGAAAGGAATATGTAACTTTCATTAGCCACTTGAGGAACATATTTTATTAAATGGGCATGGGTTAAAGAGCATGAAAAAGACAAGAATAGCAAAGACAATTGTGATGATCTAGGAATGAGTGCCTAGCACAATGCTGATTGCACAGGCACTCTATAAGGTCTATTGAATTGAGTTGATAAGTTCTGCTCTTTTACATGGAATGTGATTATTTTTTTCTCTTCTCTAGTCTGAAATCATGGACTGCAAGAATAGGATTAGGGTAACAGAACAACCCTTTCTATTATAGAAGAGAAAAGTGGTCCCAAACAATTTTGGTGACTTGTGCAATGTCACATAGCTAATTAGAGTTGGAGCTAATGCAAGCTCTCTGGATTTACATATCACCATTTCATTTTATCAGATGAACTTTTATTTGTGACTTTTGGATTATATATCCATAATTTTGTGGAGTCTCTAGATTAGTGGTTTCTAATGTCTTCACTTTAAAATATTCTTCTGTAAATACAATATTTCAAAAGGCTTTGACCATGAAACAGGTTAATCATTAATAAGAAATTAATTTTTCCCTATTTACCAAATGCATATAGTTGCCAATCAGAATTTCTGAGAAACATGAGAGAGGTGATATTGCACAATAATTAGGAGCCCAGGAGATGAAATGAGATTGGGTTGGAATCCCACCATTATCATTTACTGGGAAATTTTAGGAAAACTACTTAACTTCTCTGTGACTGGGTTTTATCATCTGCAAATTGGAGCTAACAATAATCCCTCCCTCATAGGATTATTGTGAACACTAAATAAGGTTATGCATCATTTGTGTTAAGTAAACCATTTGGTTAGCTGAGAAATGTGTGCTTTCTCATTTTTGTGTGCTTTCTCACCAGTCTTTTGAAATGCTGGAGTTAGTTCTTGGACATGTTATCTCCTGGTTGGGACAAACTTGCAGCCATGTCTCAGAATGTCTATCTAGAACAGGGAACTGGACATCATCAAGTACTATCTTCATCTCTCTATAGCACTAGACTGGAGACATAGGAATGAGACTCAAATGCAAGAAATATTAGGAAGTAAATTAGATTGGATGACAGGGGATGGGGAGTGGGGGGAGAAAAGGGGAGGAAGGAGCACAGCACAGCTGAGCCTGAGGCACTGAGAGGATAACTGGACTATTAACATAATATGTTCACCTGGAAGGCAAGTTCTTTTAAGCAGTTGGTGATGAGTTCATTCCACTGAATTCCAACCCTCACTTTTGGGAATTCTTAGATGGTGTCAATTCAAAACCCTTTATCCTGACCTTCTTGAGAAAATTTGTACATGGTAAATTTAGATTTATGTGTTGCTAATGATTACTAGAATTTTTTTAAAAAGCTATGACTTAGGGGCCAGCCTTTGAGCAACAGCAATGCAAGATGGCAGCTACCACAGGCTTAGACGATTTATGAAAATCAAATATAGAGCCTTAAAATAGAATGTGGACCTAAATACCCAGAAACATCCCCCCTTTTATAAGATTTGTAACAAAAATTAATATGAATGGAGTTAATAGTTCTAATGGAATGGTGCACCCAAAAACCATATCAGTGCTAGCAAAATGGCAGAATTCATACACTATCAAAGTTGTCCTGCAAGAACTTTGGCACCTAATGATATCTAAAGAAAATATGAACTCCCTGAGCCGCCTGAAGGACAGTGTTACAGCAATTAATCAAGAAGAAAAACCATAGGCCCTCTCCCCACCCCCATTCAATTTAAGCAGTCTTCATTTTCCACAGTTGTAAATTCTCTAGATACATCTTGTAGACCTCAAAGCACTGGAAAGGAAGCTCCCCTTCAAAGGCATTTTATCTTAAAATACTATAAATGATACTGTTTTGTCATTTGAAATATGTGAGTTGTACTATAAAAAATCATACTGTCAAGTGTAACCACCGTCCATGTAGTTGAACTTCTGGGATCAAGAAAGTATATTTAAATTGGTTTCCATCATAACTGGTGGGGCACATCTAACTCAACTATGAAAAGATGCATCATACGATCACCTTGCTACTGATTACATGGCCTGGGGTCTCTGCCTTCTCACCCTTTCCCTTCTACCTTCCTCTTTCCTTCTCTCCCTATAACAGCCCTCCAGATTGGGGTGGCGTATTAGAACAGATGGGAAGGTTTCAGGTCGCAGCCTGTGGGACTACTGCTGGGTGTGTGGGGGTGCTTCATCTGCACCCCCTAGTTTCTTTTTTTAAGTCTTAAGTGACTACCCCCTTTCAAGCCATCATCCTCCCCACTCTCCACCACCACCTTCGTCTGAAGAATAGATTACCCTTCTGCTCCCCTCTGAAATTGGTCTTTGGTGAGGAATTCTTTCAGGGCTTTCCCTTTATCTCCTGAATAGGAAAGGGGTCCCCTCTTATCGAGGGGTGCTACTTTTTCCTTCCTCCTCCTGAAGTCCCTTCCTGCATCTTCACCACTCAACGCTTTCCACAACACTTCCTTGCTTTGGGCAGAAGCCATCAGATAAGGTTGGAAAGAGTCTCTTTCCTTCGTCATTTAGTTTTAGAACCACATTTCTTTACTCTCCACTAGCCTGGGAAATGAAAATTGGGTCCTCAGCCCTCCCACCCTCTGCTGTCATTCTCAGCTGATGCGTTTTTTTTTAACTCGGTTTTGATATGGTGAAAAGAACACTCACCAGGGTTACTCACACCTGCCATCTCTCAAAGTCCTTGGTGGTTAAACTCAGAGAAGGGCCACATGAAGAAATTTGTAATCCCACACAAGCCCTCTGAATGAATTGTTTTCTTTTCTTGTAATTGCTTTCGCTTTTAAAAATTGAAGAATTAAAAAACAAAACAAAACAAAAAAAAAACAAAGCTATGGCTCGCATATGCAAGACTCCAGGAGAAATTTATGGGTAGCACATACCATAAAAATGAAGTCCATATATTTGTCATGGTTAAGCTAGGAAACTGTGTCCAGTTTAAGTTTTGGGCCTAGGAGATAAGGAGCAAGATTGGAGTAAATAGCTGGTCCAGGGTAAGAAATTTAGGTAGCTAAAGATTGAAAAAAAAGATTATTCACTAAAGGTTAAAAGAATTGTCTGTTAACCGAAAATAAAACAGTAGAATGAGGATCAGAGAACAGTCTCACTGGTTTTCAGTTTATTTTCCATAGTTAGCCAAGTCTAAAATAATAATAATAGTAATAGAGGGTGTATTTTTTTTTTATTGCTGCTGTAACAAATTACCACAAGTTTAGTGGCTTCAAACAATACAAGTTTATTCCCATTTAGTTCTGGAGGTCAGATATCTAAAAAAAGGTCCACGGGATGCATTCTTCTGGGAGCTCCAGGGGAGAGTCTGTTTTCTTCCTTGCCTTTTCTACCTTCTAGAGGCCACATGCATTCCTTGGCTCATGGTCCCATCCTTCATCTTCAAAACCAGTAGTGTAGAAAAACAGCAACAGATCCACAGGTGGCCTGCCCCATTCAAGAAGCTGAAGTGAGAGATTTCAGAGCTCTGTTCCCCCACAGAAGCTTTGAACAGCCAGCAAGAACTGGCAGAAACGTCTTTCTCAAAGCTCCAGAAAACAGTTAAAGGACTACAGTAACAGGGAGAGTGTCAAATCAAGGAAAAGTCTACTTAAAAGTGGCGGGATCTCGTGGTGCCCTGTCTTGTCCCTCCTCTACCCCTCACAGGCTTAGTGCAGAGCTGGCCCAAACTCCCAGTGCAGATCCCTAGTCCCAGTTATGGAAGGATATGGAAGAATAACTCTTATGCACATTCTGTAAGTATGTATGTATGGCCAATTTTTCTGGTGATGCCTAAAGGACTTGCAATTCCAGAATTTGCCAGCAAGTAGATGGCAGCTCCTGAAAATCAAATAAAGCTCTGTCATGATATTAGCTAGATATAAGCTTAAGAAATAGACATCTCGGAGTGTAAATTCTAGCAATAACACATTAAAATGTCCAGGATTCAACAAGGTTACAAAACATACTAAGTAACAGGAAGTGATGGCCCAGGCAAAGAAGATGAAAGCATTAGAAAGCATCAGTGAGGAGAACCAGACCTGGGACATGCCAGACAAAGACATTAAAACAAAATGATCCTAAATATACTCGAAGTACTGAAGGAAAACATGGACAAAGAACTAAAGGAAATCAGGATGAACACAAAAAGAATATCAATAGAAATATGAAAATTATGAAAATGAACAAAACAGAACTGAAGACCACCATAACAGAAATTAAAAATTCCCTAGAGGGGTTCAAGAGAGATTGGAGTTTATAAGAAGAATCAGAGAACTTGAAGAAAAGACAATTGAAATCCTTCAGTCTGAGAAGAAGAAAGAAAGAATAAAGAAAAGTGAACATAGCCTGAGGACCCTGTGGGATACCATCAAGCATACCAATAGATGCACTATTGTGGGAGTCCCAGAAGGTGAAGAAAGAGAGAAGGGGGCAGAGAGAATATTCAAAGAAATAATGGTTGAAAACTTCCCAAATTTAGCAAAAGACATGCATATACACATCCAAGGCACTCAGGGAATTCCAAACATGATAAACCTAAGTAGACCCAGACAGAGATGTATCATAATCAAACTGTCAAATATCACATACAAAGAGAGAATTCTGAAAGTTGCAAGAGAGATATAACATGTCACATAGAACGGAGCCTCAATAAGATTAAGTTTCAGTTTCTCATCAGAAACCATGCAGGCAAGACAGCAGTGTGAAGACATATTTAAACTGCTGAAAGCACAAAATTGCCAACCAAGAATTCTATATCCAGCAAAACTGTCTTTCACAAATGAGGGAGAGATTAAGACATTCCCAAGTAAACAAAAACTAAGGGAGTTCATCACCACTGGACCAACCCTAAAGAGATGTTAAAGAGATTTCGGCAGATTTAAAGGAAAGAACATTAGACAATAGATTGAAGCCACATGAATACACAAATATCTGTAGTATGGGTTACAACATGGATAATTACAAATGCCAGTACTATTGTATTTTTGGTTTTTAACTCCTTTTTACTTCCTAAGGATCTAAAAGACAAATGCACAAAACGTAGTGATAATCAATGGTTTTGGACTCATAATGTATAAACATGTAATTTGTGACAAGAACTACATAATGGTAAGGGGCAGAGGGGTACTGGAATATAGTTTTTTTGTACTATTGAAGTTAATTTGGTTTCAAAGGAAATGAGATTGTTACAGATTTAGGATATTAAATTTAAGCCCCATCAATGGCAACTACAAGGAAAGTAGAATAATGCAAGCTCACTGAGACAGAAATTAGACTACAGATTGTCAGGGGCAGGAAGCAGGGGGAGTGGGGAATCAATGCATAATGGGTGTAGGGTTTCCAAGAAGCACGATGTACACAACCTACACTCAAGTGTTCAGAAAATGAATGGATAGATGATAGATAGATAGATAGACAGATAGATAAAATGCTATGGCAAATGTGGCAAAATGTTGATATTGGTGGATCTGCCTATTCGGGCAGGGGAGTAGGGGTATTTGGAGTTCTATGTATGGGGTTTGTATTATTTTTGTAACTGTCCTGTAAATTCAAAAATATTTCAAGATAAAAACATTAAAAATAACACAAAAACAAAAACAGCAGCATAGCATCTTCCAATCTCTCTCCCTCTGCTTGTCATCACCTTGCCTTTTCTGACTCAGACCTTCCTGCCTCTCTCTGAGGAGAACCCATGTGGTTAGATTGATCTCACCCACATAATCCAGGGTAATCTCTTTATCTCAAGATCCTTTATGTTAACATATTCACAGTTCCGGGGATTAGGACATGGAATTCTTTGGGGGCCATTATTCAGCACCCCACAGTGGGAGCTATAACTTCTGCCATGTGACCTGCTCCCTCTTTCCTTCTACGCCTGCATACAGTTCATCTGCCATTGCAAGTGAAAACTTCTCAGGTGTAGGCCAAGTCCACCTAAAAAGTTTTAACTAAATACTTTTCCATTTGGAAGACATTGTTTCCCCCTGTTTTCTGTGTCGTATCTTTTGCACTCTTTCTGGCCATGCCTTCCCAAGTCCTCAGGTCTTTTCTCCCTTGTTCTGTCTTATATCTGATGATCTCTTATTATCTCTGACTTGCATTTTTTTTTTAATTTTTAGTAAATTTATTCAATTATGCAACCATCATCACAATCCAGTTTTAAACTATTTTTGTCACCTGAAAAAGTCCCCTCTGGTCTGCCTGCAGTAGCTCTCACTCCCACCTCCATCCCTAGGCAAACAGTAATTTGCTTTCTGTCTCTAGAGATTTGAATTTTAAAGAAATTTCATATAAATGAAATCATGCAAATTGTCTTTTTGTGTCTGGCATCTTTCACTTACCATAGTGTTATAGCATGGATCGGTAGTTGGGTCCTTTTCATTCCTGTTTCAGCCTATCTTTCTCTTCACCAGTTTTTGGACCTCTGGATTGTTTTCAGTTTGGGCCATTGTGACTAGTGGTGCAGTGAAAATTTGCAGGCTAGTCTTTTTGTGGACATTTTTTCTTTCTTTTGGGTAGATTCCTCGGAGTGAAATTTCTGGGTTGTATGGTAAGGTAACTCTGTGTTTAATTATATAAAAAACTGCCAAACTCTTTTCCAAAACATCTGTGGCCTTTGCATGCCTGCAGCCATGTTTGAGAGCTCCAGTTTTGCAGCAGCCTGACCACCACTTCTCATTGTTTGTCTTTCTGATGACAGCCTGGTGGACATTCCAGGCTCTTTCTGAGTGAGGAAGTTTCAGTCGGTGATTTGGTAATTCTGTTTTCCAGAAGATCTCCCTGGGGGGTAGGGATGGGTGCAGGCAGGAAAAGCCTGGAAACTGTATCCCAGAGAGGACCTGTGAGAGGTCCCTTCACAGGGGATCTTGTGCTGCTCAGTTCTAGTTGTCCACCCCTCGGAAACTGGATCCACAGGTAGGGTCACAGGCTGACCAGAAACAATGTTTACCATATGCAGTTTTTTTTTGTTTTTTTTTTGTTTTTTTAATTGAATATACGTCACAAAGAGTGGACAGCTCTGATCTGAAATGTACCAATTAGTTTGGATGAATACATATCAGAAGTACATTTCTCTCACCTCAGAAAGCTGCTCATGCCCCTTCTCAGTCATTCCCCTGATTTCCATTGGTAAAATAAACGTATTGTAGAAGACATATGAACCACAGTACCGTATAAAAAAGAGAATTAAAATCCTCCTAAGAAAATACCAGTGTTAATATTTTCATGTAACTCCTTGTGATAATCTTCGTTTCTCAGTATTTTTTATTTCACAAAATAGAACCAGGCTGTGTTACTTGGCATTCTGCCATTTGCCTCCCACCACGTGCGCTTCCGGGTGCAACACGGGAATCCTGCGGCTGGAGCGTCGCCCTAGTGTTGGACGTTAAGATTGACATCGGCTGGACAAACGGGTCGAGCCTATTTGCACCTAAATCTCCCCAGTCGTCTTCAGTACCCCCCAGAGGGCGAGTCAGGGAGCCCCGAACTGCTACACAGGGCTTGGTCGGTGGAAAGCGCAGACTCTGCCTCTTCCGGGTCGGGTGACCTTGGAGAGCCTCTGGGCCTCAGTTTCCCCAAGGCTTCCAGCCTCGCGGGGCTCTAGGGGGCGTTGGAATGCCGCGCCCGGGGAGCGTCTGCCCGGCGGCAGCGGCTCGGGGACGGGGGCGTGCGCAGCTCTGAGACCCTCGCCCTGGGCAGGTGCGGCGGCGCCTCTGGCCAAAGCTGCCCCCTCACCCACTCGCCTCGGCGCCACCCGCGCAGTGCCGGGGGCCCCCGAGTCCCGAGAGCGCGGGGTGCGGGCGCGCCACGCCTGGCGGGCGGAAGTGGAGCGCAGGTATCGGCTGCGTAGCATTTAAGGTTACCTTTGTCAGCACTAGAGTACTCAGCCCAAAGACGCCTGTTTTATCTTTCGTATGGCAACAGAATGACCATCTGCTTGGTCCCTAAACCCGGTTCCCACCCTGAGTCCAGGTCTCTAATTTAGTAACTCTTTTCCCAGTAACCACACAATTTGGGGTAGTCACCGTTCTTGAATTCTCCATGTGTGGGTCCCACAAGACAGACCTGTCGCTCACATAGGAAGAAATAAGGGAATGCATTAGGAATGCCTGGGAGAAGTTTCTAGGACTCTACCCCTTAGGGAGAAGCTCTCTCTCCACCCTTTGAACTCTCATGGAACTTTTTCACGTTCCTTGTAATTCATATCCCTTCTTCGTTTTTCCTCAGATTCAACTTTGGTTGGGTAGTATATGTTAATTTGATTCTCATCCTAACCCTGCAAGATAGATATCATCAACATTTTGCCATTGAAGAAGCTCAGATAAGTTAAATGTTTGGCCCAAGGTCAGACATACAAGAGTTCAACTCCTGGTATCTTAATCCAATCTAGGGATGTTTCCAACATATCATTACTACATCCCCCCAAACTACATACATATATATAAGATTATAAAATGGAGAATACTTAAGGTCAGGAGCAATGTGTCATTAGTGGTGCTTGACAAATAGTGGTTGTTCTATCAAAGTCTGATAAATAAATGAATAAATAAATGCATGCATGAATCAATGTATGGACAGTTGTTGAAAACAGAAATACTGGAAATAACAAGGTACTATTACAACATTTTGGGGAGGAGAGAAGAGATGGTTTGAAATCCAATTCTATGCTTTAAACAAGAAACAGTCCTCTTATTCCTCATTGTGATGTCATTATTTTACTCCACAAACACTTTTCAATAATTTGGCAAAGACAAATGTTGGTCAAGTGTCTGATTATTTGAGATAATGAGTTTGTATCTACTACATAAATTCACTGAGAGAGGACACATTAAGTTTTGGGAACTGTAATTTTTATTAAGTGATGTAATACATGTTAAAATTTCTATCACTAGGGTCTAGTGTTTACTAAATTCTCAATGCATTTTACTTTCTTCCTCTTTGCTTCCCTCCTTCTCCAATACTTTTTTTTTATCACCCCTTTTCTTTCTTTTGTAATACAGTGTAGATAAAATGACTGAAAAAGCAGGTTCCATCTGCAACTAAGAACTTTCAGCCTATAATGTCCCTCGTTATAATTTACAGCAGACAGACATGGAGATGCTCAAAGGTTATGGGTCACTCCAGTGTCCAGAGAAGCTCTCATGGGAATTCCTTTTGACCCTTCTGCCTTTGGAACTCAAAATAAAGCACAAATTTTTATCTTCTTCAACTTGAGGACCATTTTCCCATTATTCATTATATGGCTTCTAAAATGAATTGCCAAAAGTCCAGCAATCCTGCCAACAATATTTTGAATTAGACGGGGAATTGAAGGTCAAAGGGAAATCAACTGCTTCTATCTTGTCCATCTTGTCCCTTCTCTGTCTCCTTAATTGCCCTCAAAAACCAACTCTGAGTGATGAGTATGTCAGACAGGCCATAAAAGCATGGGAAATATCTCAATTTCCATGGGAATCCTTGAGGAGGGAGTGGCCAGTGCTTGGGAAAAAACAATACTTTCTCTTTTTAAAATAGCATCACAAGGGAGTAATATTACAATGTAACTTTGAGTTGTGCTAGGCAGCAGCACAGGCCCCCAAACTCACTTTCTTTGTCACTCCATAGGAGTAATCTTGACGAAGATGGCAGCAATGCATCTTCTCTATGCTTTTAGAATTGGTAGCATTATTCCAAGGTGGAAAACTTTGGAATGGAGCTTAACTTGCATGTGGGTCAAACAGATCTTTGTTGAGCCTCTTCCATTCCATTCCATTCCATTCCATTCCATTCATCCCTTCCCCTCCCCTATCCTCATTTCCTCTCCTCTCCTCTCCATTTCTTTTATCTTCCTTGTTTTCAACAGAGATTTATTAAACAACACCCATGTGCAAGGTGCTGTGATAGATGTTAAGGATAGCAGAACAAATATAATGGTATCAACAATAATAATAGTAACATTTATGGAATATTTACTATGTTCCACGTGCTACTGTAAACATTTTAATGTATTGGCTTATTTAAGCCTCACAACAAATTTCATTAAATTTGTTCCCTCCCTCCCTTCTTTCCTTCCTTCCTTCCTTCACTCCCTCCCTGCCTCCCTCCTTTATCTTTTTTTGACTGAAGATAAGAGAACTTAACAACTTACTCAAGGTCACCCAGAAAATTAGTGACTGAGGTAAAAATAAAGTTTAGTTGAGAGCAAATGTTACCCTGTTGCACTGTTTTTTTCCCTAAATTTCCTTCCAATTGTTATAATATCCTATGTAGAGAGCTGACGTTTGTTCTATGAAGAAGCTAAACATTTCCCTTATTGGCACAGAACTAACTGTAAGTAATAATTAATAACAATAATCTGGCATTTATAGAGTGCTTGCCATGTGTAAGGCACTGATGTTAAGTGCTTTACATACAGTAGCTCATTTAATCACCAGATGTAGGTACCATTATTATCTCCATTTTGCAGATGAGAAAACTGAGGCAAGGTAAGGTTAGGAAAATGGTCCAAAGTCACAAGTGTTGTCAGATGAATCTGGGCAGTTTGGCTCTAATACCCATGTTCTTAACCCCTGTGCTATACTGTCTCCTACCTTTAAGGAAAAATATCTTGTTTTGGTATTAATTGGAATTTCTGGGTAAGAACTCAACACTCCTCTCTAGGAACAGCATTTCAGCATGCATCATAGTTGCTTTGCAAACTCATCTAGTTACATAACCTGAGACAGGATTTTTGCCTCAACTGGGAGTTGGACATTTTCTCTGTCAAGTACAGGGAAGAGAGTGAACACAATTCAACATGTCACTTGAGGCTGTAATAGTGGAATCTAGATCTGGGGAGTATCTTATGAGATCATCCAGACATATCCAGGTGATCATATAACAGTTATCCAAAACAGTTTGTTGCTGGTCTTTACTTGATGACTTTTCTTCAGTAATGGAAACTTCACATTTATTTTTCACTATTTCTATCGTTTCATCACCATTATGGTTAGCAAATTCTCCTGACGTCTCCTGTCTTAATTTAAGCAATTATTTCTGTGGCAGCATTTTCACACTACTGTCACACTTATGTACTGATTTTTAAATGGATGCACCGCTATTTATTTATTTATTATTTGAAGCTTCACAGTCCATGGAAGCCACTCCAGGGCCCCATGCTTGGACCTGGTGTCATCTTAGGTGAAATCAGGAGCTCTGGTGCTTAGACTGTAGTCTTATTAGGGCCACCACATAAGTGTCCCCTTCTGTGGCCCAGACACCTCCCTGGAGCCCTGCAAAGATGTGTGTGTGGGTGTCTAGGATTTTATCCCTTTTTCTTCTCTATTTTCCAGTTTCTTTCTTTCCCACAGCAGTAGCCTCTCAGTCCTCTTTGGGAACAAGCCAACATATCTCCACAGTGAGTTTAGGGTTTTGGAAAACAAAGGCCAGAAACAGAAGACAACCTTCAATTAACATCAACTTGTGCCCCTACAACCTACTCCCCCAGAGGTAAGAAACACAAATGCTTGGATACCCTGTTGGAAGTAAAAGGAAAAGCTATATGTAAGGAAAAGCATGAATTAAAACTTCAGTTAAGTCATATTTTACATAAGTTATTATTACCTTTAAGAGTTGCTACAACTTACCTCTTTTCTGTCTGTTGGCTGTGAGAAGTCAGCCATTATAGGTGGGGTCCTTGCACCTAGATTTAGGGAGTGCATGACTAAAATGAAAGTCTGGTGACCTCACATGGTCTTCCACATTCAGATCTGTTAGAGAGCAAATGTTACCCTGTTGCACTGTTTTTTCTCTAAATTTCTGACCCAAATGCCCAGGAGACAGAATGCATTTTCAAGTAGATCCAGCCTATAGCAAGCTTCTCAAGCCCAGGCTGCATTTGACCCACAGTGAGCAAAGGGATCCACAAAGATAGATCTTTCCACACTGCCTCGAAGTGAGGCAGGGCCTTACTTTTATCATTTGGATACTAATGTGCAGTCTAATACCTTCCTGGCTTCTAATGCTTGGCTTCCCTCCTACCTTCTGCAGTATAGAGTCACCAGGAATTGCTTCTGACTTTCTTTTCTCACTTTAGTTTCTTTGTTATTTTACCAGGAAAGTAAGATTTAAGTAACAGAGTCTGTTCATCCAACGAAGAGAAAATGAGCTTAATGTAATATAATATTGATATCTCAGAAGTTAAAGGTAACTGCTACAAACTGTGATACTAGGTAAAATGAGTGTTAAATGAATGATAGTGATGATGATGATGAAGAAGAAGAAGATGATGATGATGGCTAACGTATATTGTGTGCCATTTATTTGCCACACTGCTAAATTTTACATGCATTACCTCATGCACTTCTCAAAGAAAACTTTTATAGCAATTTCCAATATTATTTTCATTTTACAATGATGGAACTGAGGGCCAGAGATACTACATAACTTACATAAGGTCACACGGATGGTAAGTGTCTACTGAAAACTAGCCTATGTCTATTTACTTATGTATAACTCTAAGATAATTTTTGGTAGATATCAGTAACTATTAATTGTTAGTGGTGAGTGATAATTATGTCTCCACAACTTCACTACCAGCTTATGAAAGCAAGATCACCACACATATAATGAAAAACAATTGTGTCATACTTATTGAGGCAAATACTTATTAATAAGCAGACACAAAATGCATATACAACCTGTTCTGTAATCTCAATAGAGTCTCAGTTCTTTGTGTTGTGACTACACCTTGTCTGAAAGGTTTGCTCAGACACAATAATATTCTGAGGTGTGATTCTGTTATCCTTAAGTTGGCATCAGGCAACAGGATACCACAGAATCAATGGTTGGACCATTTAGGGATCAAGCCACAGCTCCCATCTCTAAGGGTAAACTGCTGATTAGATTCTTACAGCCTTTTTAAGGAAAGGGTGGGTTGCATTTCCACAATAGTGCCATCAGTCCAGATGACTTATAAACTCCAATTGCAAAGGAAGAGAGTGCATTATCTAATGAACAAGCCTACCCATAAAAACTCATTGCCAGCATGTGTTCTGTTAATTGGAAACACATCTAATGTTGCTCTAGATATGAACAGCTGAATTGCCTCAAGTAGCCATCTCTGGAGCATGGCCTTTCTTAAAAGTAGCTGATCACCACTGAAATGTGAATTCTTGATTAGGGCATGGAGCTTAACTAACAAGCACATACATAATGTCACATTGTAGCAATTACAATTAGTAAAAAATTTATGTTACATTGTTTTGATTCCTTGTTTTGTGTTTGTTTCTCCCAACCAAAATATAAACTCCTTTGGAGGACCATGTCTCTGAGTCACTGGGGATTTCAAAATATATACTAGAGCATGACACATAGTAGATATTCTATAAACATATTTCAAATTTGTTGAATAAATAGATGAGCAAAAGGAAAAGCTATAAAAGATCAGGTTATTCTGTCTCCATGGGGACCCTATGAAACAAATTTAGCTTATTTAAACAAAGAGACTTTACTGCGGGTTGCCCGTGAGGGGCAGGGACCAACAACATGTTAATCTGGACGCAGTTGAGGTAAGAGTTTGAACACAGGAATGGAAATATTTGCCATTTAAAGAATATACTGAAGGGAAGGATTAGGAGACATCATGAGTTGGGAGGTTATAATGTGTGTTCTGTAGAAGGAAGAACATAGTCTTGATGTTATCAATTCCATCAAGTATTTCATCTTCACTAACTAGTGAATTATTTTTCATAAAAATATATTTTAACATGATAGCATGCTGTATTAGACTACTTGCTTCATTTGCTGTTGAAGCATGAGCTTGAATGGGTTTTCTTTCCTTCAAATTGAAGTAGGCTAATTCAGGAAGAGGACAGAGGCCAAACTGATTCATCCTCTCTCCACCGAAATCACTGGGCACCTGCTTCCTCACTGCCCTTGAGAGCTAATCTTGATAAGACACCATGTTCAGAGGATCTTGGGTAGTTGAGAATTTCAGTTCCATAATTGCCCTGAATTGTCTGCTGATATTTCCTTATACTCCACTAAAGTTTTTCAAAATCAGTTATTAACCCCTGTCCCTCATGAGCCATCTATGAATAAGAAACTTTATTGACCTCAAGTTTTAAATGAGCAGTCAACAAAAACACCTCCAGTCTTCAACCAAGTGAATTCCTCTAGATGGTTCTGCTGGGCTCCTTCCGTCTGTCAGCCTCTGCTTGGGTGCTATCTACATGATTCAGATTTCTTCTGCACAGAACTCAGAGGAGCTTAGTTCTTCCTTTGCGTCTCAGATCTGCCTGACCCAGGATGTCCAGCTGTAGAGATCAGTTGCTAAAAAGTGTTTTAGAAAGCTTTTATTTACACTTCCTGGAGATGTATTACATTTTTAGGAGTTAAGAAAGGACATGTTCTTTTTCCTCATGTGGAAACAAGCTTTATGGTGTTTCTTTAGAAGGAAGTAGGCTGGAATAAAAGACCTGCTACCTGGTTCTTTTCTCACCAATGCTCATGCAGTCCTATGGCCAGCAGGGGGCATCCACAACACAGATTTAAATTGGATTTACCTTGAAATGGGACACGATGGAACACCTATTTTGGGAATATGTTATAAAAACCCTGCCCTATACTTTCCAATCCTTCTCCATCTCTTCTTCCTTCTTGAGTGTACGTGATGTGATGTCTGGAGTCTAGAATGAAACTTGCCTGTGGGTGCTGGATGTGTTTCAACTGCCGGGCTGGTGTACACCTCAGGGCTACTTTGTTTCTTTTAAGTCCTGATGAATTATGGTCTCATAATTGATCCTGACCAGATTGCTAGTGATTGCAATTACCCTTGCTGTCTCTTCTCATCAAAGTGTGTCCTAGGTAAGGCTATACGGTATGAGAAACTGAATGAGCACTTTAAATTAAGCTCCTCTTGTCTGTTTTCAACCTCTTTAAGAAACAGAAACTGAATTCAGTTACTTTATAGCCCTTGTAGCCATTTAGTGGCTTTACCTCTTTCTGGTTAAATGGTTTAAGAGACATCCTAGTCCTTGATGACTTGCGCTGTACCACATCACAATATTTACCTGTCCCATTCCAAAATACAGTTTAACTATAACCTGGCACTTCAGTTCATTTCTTCATTCCTTCATTTATTCATTCATCAATTTTATAGCTAATATTTATTGAGTGCCTATTAAATGCTAGGCCCTGGGCTAGGTGCTGAGGCTATACTTGTGAACAAAACAGATTCTGACCTTGCTTCTGGGGACTTGATACTCTAGTGGGAGAGATAGAAATACTCAAATAAATATTCAAAGATATAAATGCAAATTGATAGGTGCCATGAAAGAAAAGTACAGAAGGTTCTGAGACTATAATAGGGGCAGCACTTAGAGTATATAATATCTCCTATTGCATGACCTTTATATTATCAATTTAGTATACAGTTGAGCTTCTTGAGGTTAGGAGCAATGTTCTTCAACTACTATTTCACACCTACTTTTATCAATGATTAGAAAGAATTCGAGTATGTAGTTTACATGTACGTATCCTATATTCATTTGTTCGAAGTGTCTTCCAGGCAATGAACATCTTTGTAACCTTGAAACTCCTAGCACAGGACCTTATGTTTAGCTGGTTCTCAATAAATTTTGCTGAAATATAACTGTAATTTTAAAAATTCATCTGTGTTTCTGTTTTTAGTGGTTGCTTATATGGGTTTCTACACTTATGCATCTTAAGATAATAGCTTTCACTCAACTGAGCCATTAGCAGAAAGCACAGTGGTGACCCAGGGCCTATTGAAATTTGATTTTCTGGCCAGCATACCCACACAAGGAGCAGATTTACTACTGCACAATTCTAGAATTATTCAAACCCTTTTGAGCTTGAAATTACTAGTATGAGTCATCTAGAGAAAGAATTATCATCTCTTGAGCCTTTAATTAAAATCTTCACCCAGGCATTTCCAATTGATTTTATTTCCAAACAAGTTTTTCTTTATAAAACCAAAGAATAACAAGGTGGGGGTGAGATGAGAGGAGAAAAAAAAAATAGTTTCTTGTTAACAAGCATTACCATCATGTAGTTAGGAAAAATGCTTAGTGTGCGGTCAGGTACAGCCACTGGTTAAATCCAGAATCGTAAACAAATTACGAAGAATTCTTCTCTGGACGGGGTTGTTTCTGACATTAAGTTAATGTCAGACATGTGACATTAAGTTAATGTCAGACATGTTCAAGTTTATCTTTAAAGGGAAAAATAATATGGTAGGTTTGAGCTTTTGTTTTGCTTGATTTTCCATTTGATCCGTTTCATTCCCATATTTATGTGTGTGTGGCTATAGTGGGGAGGAAGAGGATAATGAAGATGAAATAGTGTTTCAGGGATTTTTAAGGTGAAGAATAAATGAGTACCACTGTTTATTCTTGTGAAAAGAGTAAAAGGTTTAAAGTGGTTTGACCTTAAGCATCTGTCAAATCTTCAGCCTTTAAAATTTTACTGATTTTTAATAAGAGGTGCAAAAATATCATCCATTCTCTGAATCGTATCAAACTTCAAATTAAACCAAATGGAATTCCCAACTTATGTACTTCGACTTTTTTAATGTCTTATATTTGAGTCTATATTAAGCCAGCAGTTGAAGCCATAGATAGCATTTTCCAAAGCACTGCCTTTCCTATCTCTAATAGATCCCTGTGGCATGATAAAAATTTGAGGAAAAGAGCAATCTGGTATAGTGTTTTCTTTGTTGGCTCTGAGGAAATGGAGTGTGACTTTCTACAGGCAATATTATAAATGATAGCTGATTTCTAGATCATCCTCACACGCAAAAATCTATTTATGCAGCGATACAGATAAAATAGAACGAGGGTTTTAATCATTCCAGGTAAAAAAGACTTTTGTGGGGTGGTTTACAAATTTAACCACCATTAATAAAATGTTTATATGGGAAAATGTATCCTGAAATGGTTAGCAAAGAAAATTTGGGAACACACTGAGTTTATAAGCTAAGACGCTATGTCTACATGGAGACAGTCTTTGAAGGCACCTATCAATGCAGTTTTATGTCATTTTTATATTCATGAAAAATTTGCTGTTGGTTGAATACTGTACAGAGGTCCCTCCATCTCTCATCTGCCCATCAGGAAGGGGAGATAGACTTCATCTAACACTGCTCACCTCCATCCCTAATCACACTTTACACTCAAGTAGCACAGAACTACTTTCATACCCCTGAAAACTACATGCACAAATCCTTCTCTCTGCCTAAAAGGGAGTCTTTCCTTTTCTACCTGGCAAACTCCTACTCATTCTCCAGCTCAATTTTGCCTCTATGTAAAACCTCCCCTGACTCTCCCATGTAGACACTGGACAGTACACCAGTGCACTACTGCCTTCTAGACATCCTCTCCTTAAATTGGTGCTTGTGATTGTTTGCAAGTCTGAGACTTCAAGAAGCTATCAACTCCTTGAAGGAGGTATACTGCCTGACAGTAAATACGAGCAATGAGTAAATTGTTAACGAATGAATGAATTAGTGAATAATTGTTTTTAAAATACCCAACTCCTATGTTCCAATTATCATATCATGTCCAACTTCTTTTACTCTTTGACCAGGGAAGCATACACAAATATCTCTCCATCTTTTACAAAATAAATGGCTTAAGTGGAGCAAAAGATAGAAAAGGAAATGGAATCTAAAACAAAACCAAATAAACAACAAAAAAGCAAGAAAAGTTCATTAAATATCTTTTTCTAAATATTAGTGAGTGGATTTTTGGCTTCAGGTTGAATTTGAAAGCAGTTACTGCATTTGTTCGCCTTATATACGGGAAGTGAGAGGCATATGGAACCAGGGGTAAGTGTACGGTGGATCAGTTTCTTCATGGGCCTTGATGTTGCGTCCTGACAAAAGATGGCCTGAGTCTCTGGCTGCAGTACTACACATTAGCCAGCAGAGGGTGGCCACAAATGTTGCATGTGGTTTTTTTTTCACCCCAAATATGATTTCTTCATATTTCAAATAAATGTAAAATTGGCAATTCTTGTCTCTCGAGATAAATATGAGAGGTGGTGGGAGTAATTCCTTGGCAACTTGTGAGAAATTTTTAGAATGTTTTAATTTGGTGCTCTAAGCATGGATTGGGCTTGGTAAAAAAAATGATTATGCAGTTAGCACTAAAATTGAGAAGTAGTATTATATGCCAAATGCTGTGCTAATTGACTCATATGCATTAGCATATTTAATAATCACAAAAAAATCTATGAGGTTGTACTGTTTTTTCCGTTTCTATGTTTTTACCCAGTTTTGAAGTAAAAAAAAAAAAAAAAAATAGACATTACATAATTTAAGTACCTTATAGAGCCTGGAATCAAAGCAACCCTTTTTTTACCCACTATGTTATATAAGCTCCCTTGGCAGAACATTCCCAGTTTCAACCATAATGCTGTGCTAGGCTAAGAATGATTGCTGTATGATGGGGCCAGAGTTGGCATTAGCCAGAGTATCTTAGGGAAAGAATAAAAGTGGAAAGAAATGAAAAAAGAAAAGACATTATAGAGGTGAATATTTCTATATCATAGCAAAATATGAAGTGATAATGGGATATTTATGGGTTTTTCTGTTTTTTGGTAAGTTATTACAGGAGGCTCCCTTAAATTTTCTCCTTAATGTGACTTACATAATTGCTTACCTTACAAATTTTACTTGCTTAAATTGTCTCAGCAATGTCTTCATGAGAATAGATGGGGAAAGTGAATTTATAGCAGCAAAATTCTACCTGGTGACCATGTGACCCCCATGACAGCTCTTCAAGATTTTGGTCATGATCAGCATTGACTGGAGGATAAATGTTTGTAGATTTGTGAGGAACAAAACCAAGATATTTTTGGTCCACTTCAGCAAATTTTTTTGGATGTTTACTATGTTGCCAAGCATATGCTAGGCACAGGGGTTAAAAAAGGTAGAAAAGACTCAATTCCTAGCCTCAAAAGGTTCTCATATCTAGTTTAGAAAATAAGCACATAAATCAATAATCAGAGTGCAGTATGATAAAGCCTATCTTAAAAGCATATGTCACTTACCAAGGTGAAGTGAAAGGAAGGTTCTTGGGTCTTCCAATAGACAGCTGCTCATCTTACAGATTAATATTTAAGAATTTCCTGCTGCTTTCAGAGTTCAAACTCTTGATAAGTTGATGGTTAACATAGAAGCTTAGTTCTGAACCTGAGACTGAAAACTGTTGTATCCTGTGATGGAGGAGTGCTCAGAATAATGACCACATCCATTAAAAAATGATGAAGGTAGAAAGGAGTAGTATAATTTTGCTATAATCTGATTCTCTAACAGCCATTTATGGAACAATGGGCAAGAAGATGGAAAAAAACACCAAATCCATCCATGAGATAAATGAAGAATGCTTCGTAGAAAAATAAATCATCAAGCAGAATAATTTAATTTTATAGCAGGAAATGGCTGAAGAAAACATCCTTATTTTACAAATGAGGAAACTGAGGTTTGGCAGTGAAATCTGATTTTTGTTTTCAAATATTGTACATATAATTAATGGTAGAGCTGGATCAGGACCCTCAGAAGTAGGCACTGTAGTGAGTATTCATTCTGCTTATGATCTCTAGAGTCAGACAGCCTGGCCTCAAACCCCATCTCCACCACATCCGACTAGGTTATCTTAATGCAGGTTATTAAAACTGTCATTCAGTTTCCTCATCAGTAATATGGGGATGATGCTCCAGTGTCTACCATATATAAAATGAGAGAATGCATATAAAGCAATAATTAACATTAAAATGAGATAATGCATATTAACCTGTGACATAATATGAGCTCAATAAACATTGATTATTATTATAATTCATATGTTCTAACTCCTGCCTTAGTATTCTTTCCACCACAACAGTGGCAATGAAATGGGGTTTTGTTTATTTTTTATTTCCATGACACAGAAGGAAATCTCTTTTTTAGATCTGTTTGCTCATGCGATGTTCTTTTTCCCTGTTACATCTCTTCTTTCAGGGCCAAGGAGATTAAGATCAAGTTGGGAATTCTCCTCCAGAAGCCAGATTCAGCTGTTGACCTTGTCATACCGTATAATGAGAAGCTGGAGAAACCAGCTAAGGCCCAAAAGTGAGTCATGAATATGGATTCCACTCATTTTCCTCCAGAGGATGGCTATTTTTTAAGTGCATGACACCATCCCTCATCTGTAGAACTCCCTCCTTCAATTACTCATTGAGGATCATAAAAGCCCTCAGAGACTTGGTTTGTAACTAAGCATTTTTCTACTACCCATGTCTGGAATATAGTCTTGAATACTGGCAGGATACTTAAAAAATAAAAATTAAGACTCTACCTTGAGTCTTGTTGAAGAGACAGTCCATGCCTTATAAAATGGCTCCAGCTACCTCATCAGCTATTTGCATAGGAAATGTGGTAAAAAAATAAAAAAAAAAAAAAAAAAAAAAAAAAAAACACCAAAAAAAAACACCAACCTGTTCATTTACCGAGTTTGGTCAGTTAACCATCCCTAATCCAATTAACTATGAACAGTGGATGCTTACCTGCTAAGGAACTACTGAGGCTGCTTCCTTATAGGGATGCAAGTGGAAACAATTGCCCCAAGAAGATTCTAAGAATATGGTAGACACTTTAAGCCTAATAGTTTCTTCTCCAAGATATTACACCCCCCCCCCCCCCGATGCCCAACAGAAGATCTCAAGGCTGCTACTTGATACAGGAATGAATACTCACTTGAGTAACTATTTCTATTTAAAGGCTATCAAACACCCCCCCATCTTTAATTTAATATTCCTGAATGATTGCATCTCTGCAGTTCTCCATCCTCCTCTCCCCCTTCACACACTTCCTCCTGTCAGTTTAGGCAGGGTGGGAAACTATAATTCTAAAGATTCAAAATATTATCTTAGTTAATCCAGCTCTCACAATTTGCATTGGCCCTACTTTAGTTTATTAACACTGCTCATAGCATCTCCATGGTTTCCTGTTGTTCCACTAGCTACATAGCCTATCACTGCCTGAAGAACTATGCACCATTTGCCCTTTAAAATAGAGATAGCCATGAAAATCAAGAAAAGGAAGTGGGAAGAAGAAAGCTGAATGTATTCATACTCCTTCAGTCTCCTACCTAAAAGCTCTGATGAGATCACAGAAGTGTGGTAAACATACAGGATTCCCTTTAAACTTCTATTTCTCTTTTTATATCTAACATTTATATAAATTGGCCAACCGTTCCTTTGTCCAAATGCCCTTCAACTTAATATATACTGGATTGACTCAGGGATAAAGATATGGGCTATTATTTCTTAATCTTCTTCCATCAACCTAAGTAGATATTTCCATTCTCCTCCTTTTATTACTTCAAAGTGCTCTCAAACCGGAAGTGAGGCATAATTGAGTTTTCTGCATCTAAAAAGAGGGAAGCTAATTCAGTGTAGAGTGGTCGGCACCAGTCACCAGTGGAGAACAAGAACCGCATTTCATAGCAGCAACAGATCAAAAGTCTAGTTTGAAGTAAATAATATGGTATGTTATTGGTCTGTTGGAATTAATTTTAAAAAAATAAACAGTACTACATTTCCTTTGATTCTCTGCTTCTAATATCTGACACAGACACTCGAACTATTTGATTTAACGGGGATTAGGAGAGAAGCTGTTTTAGAAGAAAATCTGGGGTTGACATTTATTAGATTATTTGCCTCTCTTTGTCTTCCATCCCTCTTCTTCGGCTAGAAGTTTGAATTGTTTTGGAAAATATTTCAAATCCCTAGAGAAAACTTGTGTGTCCCTACTGCATTTTAACAGTGATTGCTACAACCTTTCCCACCCTCTTCTAAACCCCTCACTTTATTCCACCTCCTCATAGTTGCAAATGTTCTGCCTTTTACCTGACTGAGAAAAAGTTAACTTCTGCATGAGCTTTATTGATCTCTCTCCTCTCCACTTGAAATTTTCTTTTTTATCTATGTTCTTCTGGCTGAAGTTATTTTTAACCGCTCATCTTCTTTGAGTCCTTGACATCACTAGAATCCCTTTTCAAATGCTTTTTATATTTTAACATATTTTATTCTCTTTAGAAAATAAAATTGGAAAATTGAGAAAATTGGAAAGAGAAAAACAAGTTGCCCATATCCCTACCACCCAAAGTTGGCTTCTGTTATCATTTAGTAGCCCAAAATGCATTCTTTATTTAGTTGAGACTTTATTGGTTGTTTTGAAGATCAGCACACAGACATTATGAAAAATGTGTACACAATTTTTAATGTATGTACTGGAAAAAACATGTAGTTGTAATTTTTTCTAGTTTTTTCAGCTTAAAGTTTGGAGGCAAATTATACTTAAGAGGATATCATGTACCAATATCTTCAAATGTCGGTAACTGTTAGATCATAAGTCCCACTAATTCACAACTTAATTTCATACACACTACAACTCACATTTCCAATCTTTCATAGCATATCACAAAGTTGTTAGGAAAACTGGATGATCACAACTAAAGGTATTGAGTGCACACAGTTCGGACAAGCAGAGCCGAGATCAGGGAGTGGTTTTAAGAAATAATTCTACTAAAAAACATACGAATAGAAGTAATTTAAAATGTTCAACACATACTAAATGCATGACTGTGACCCCAAATCATCACTTAGTATGTGACGTATTATAGGGTATAATAACTGCCACCACCCATCCCACCCCACCCCTACCCCATGGAAGATTAAGTTGACATCCAGGGCAGTCAAAACCTCCCATAATTCAATATCCCACTATTTTCTGGTTATGCCAAAAAAATTAACAATCAGCAAATGATTTCCCCTCTTAATAAAAAGCATTTGCACTTAAAAAATGGGATGATGGGATTCCAATCTCCACCTTAAAAATGTTTCTTCTAGAGCTACTAAAAACTTGCATTTACAAAACGGTTGATAAAAATATTCGTCTGGATTATACAAGGAGGAAGAAAAACAGGGACCACTGATAAGACCTATCAATATATGATATTAATCAGGCTTGGCTTCTTTGTCTCCTGCTTCATCAGAGGCTGGACTCTCCTCGTTTCTAGTCTCTTCATTTTCTGCAGGTAAATCTTGAGTTTCTTGGTTGGCCACTAGAGCTTGTTTCCGCTTCACTCCCCTTTTCCCTTTTGGTTGCACTTTTTGTCTGAAGATTTATCCTTTCCTGCTGCCTTTTTTGACTTGGTCTCCACTTTCCCAGAAGCAGGTTTAGCTGACAACCTTGCCGACTTCCACTTGGGTTTCTCCTTCTCTGCCCTTCCGAGCTTGGGCATCTTGAGACATGGAACAGATACTGCGCATGAGGTTGCCAACCCTTCCGAAGCTGGGCTGCTGGCTGCGGCCAGTACTCTCCTTTATTTGGTACTCTTAATTGCTCTTTTTTCCTTCTACATTTCCTCTTGACATTCTTCCACTAAGAACAAACAAGGGCCTGTGCTCCACTCTCTGGAAAATACAGCACATTGTTTCTTGACTCCTTATCTTTCACCCTCCTGCTCCTTTCTCTTTCTCTTGCTTTCATTGGCTAACTCTAGAAATAGAAGTCTTTACTCACTGCTTCCTGTATCATCTTTGGCTCCTTCTTATTGGTTTAAATCTCACTACTTCACTGAAAATGTTGTCTCGAAGGCTTAATCTTTGACTCAAGAGGTTCACCACAGCCCTCCTACTTCAGACTTGTTTTCTTAACTTCTAACACTATCTCTCTTCTGATTCCTCTTTTCTCTACATGCTCCTACTTGTGCCTAATAACTGATTGATAAACCATGTAAACTTAATTTGTGATAACACCTAACTAAATTGGCTAATATAATTGATTTTAAAATACTCAGGGGCTGATATACCTATTTTATAGTTTATTTTATATTTTAGATGTCCCTTTTCTCCCTACTTGTGTCACCACTTTCTCCTACATTTTATTTTGTTTTCACCACTTTATAACTCTAGAGCCCCACACCTAAATAGTACTACCTTGTGCACCGCTGAGAACAGTTACAAAGTGTTTTACATGCATCCTCTTATCTGGTTATCTGCAAAGTGAGCATTGTGGTGAGAATTAAAGATGCGTGTAAAATTTCTGGCCTTCAAGTGGAGATAAAGAAATGGTAGGTACTTTTAACTGTTTCTCCATCCATGGTGCCCAGATGACCATAGACCATGAGAGAAGGACTCCAGAAATGTTCATGGACACGAGATTGGTCAGGAGCTGACCAGTCACTGCAGGGCAGGAAGGAAGAACAGAGCAGACCCTTGTAAATGCCAACAAATAATTTGAACTTCACTTTTCTTGGCAAGAGCAAGAGTGTGTGAGAATGTTAACACGAGTATTTAAATATATGGCAGGCACTGGGCTAAATCTTTATATGTGTTACTACATATAATCTACATAATAAATCACAGGTAGTATTTTTTTATAGGGTAAAAAAAAAACCAATCTGGTGTTTAGAGAGGTTAAACCATGTTCCCATAGTTACAGCTAGTAAGGTTCAGAGTTGCCGACAGTTGTAGTAATGGTTCATGGGACTGGCCATTGAAATTTAAGTTTTGGGTTGTTTGTGGCTTTCACCGACTAGGCTGACTCTGAGAATTGAGCCATCACTCATTTCCTCATTAATTTGACACATATTTATTGCAGTTTAGATCAGTGTTGCAGGGGATGCCCCACAGGACATGGGAGAAGTTTTCCATAAATGACAAATTATATTTTTAATCAGTGAGTGCATCGTTGTCATGTGAGAGATTTGGTTAAGTAGATGCAATAAGAGTACAGGAAAGGGAGAGAGTGCTTCTGGCTAAGACGGTCACTTCCTGGATGAGATGGCATTTACACTGGGCATTATAAAGCAAGTCGCCAATCATCTATATAGATGTTTATTTTGCTATTCATTTAAACTGGCCTCCTCCCCACCACCCCGCACCTACACACACAGACTCCGTTTCCACCCTCTGTGGTCAGCTATGACCTTGCAAACCAGGATAGTTACTGGCCATTTAGATCTGCATCTATCTTGTTTCCAAAGAAGTGAGACTTAATGAGGCCTGGCAAATTCTGAGAATTGGGACAGGATGAACCTGTGTTACCTTCAGGGCTGGTAATCAGAACACTGGGCTTCATGCTGTGGGGGAAATGTCCTGCTTGACCGTGTCCTTGAATCAATCTGGACTAATTTAATCCCCAAGCAGGCTGTGCACATGTCCTTTTCAGGAATTTAATCTCAGCTATGATGTGCTGCCGATACTGACCGTTAGTCTGGTTCTAACAAAACCATCTGGGATAAAGTACACCTGACAGCATGCTTGAGCTTGGTGTACCTGCTCATGTAATTTCTCTTTGTTGTTCTCCTTTATTCCTTCATGCAAAGGGAGACAGGGAAGTTAGCTCCTTTTTAAAAGGAATTAGTGCGTTGCAAGGAATCAGTTTGTTGAGTTTTCATTCAATGGTACTGATGTTTATAACCAGGAAAAAAAAATCACCTGAGATTATTTCACCAGATTTGTTGCTGTCATTTATGGCATATTTAATCTTCAAATTAACAGTAAAAATCAAATAATTAGGACTCAAAATCTGTTCTGCTGAAAGGAGTAGAGAAGTGAGAGAATTATTCTCAATAACCAAAAAACCTACTGCTGGCTTAGACTCCTTACATAAATAAAGTGAAGGTGAATCTGAGCCTTGGAAAGCAGAATGAAGAGTAGAATTAGCCATTGTCTTATGAACCTTAGCTGCTAATTTGAATAATTAAGCCCCCAAGATAACAATTTTTAAAAAACAGAAGCAGGAATTTCCCTGGGTTGTCTGGACAGTTGTATAAGTGTGTTAAGAAGTTAGAAAATTCAAATTTAGGAAAAACACCTCCACTGACCTTAGTAGTCTAATCAATGCCTTGTTAGTCTGTTTTGATTTGACCATGAAGAATTCACATTATAACGCAAGAGTTAAAGCAGGGTGATCCCAGCAGCCAGCAGTCAGCCATTTTCCCAGACAACATCAGCTTGACTTGACAAAGTCCTGCTGTGAGAGAAAAATTGGTGGTTAAAACAAAATAGCTGCAGGGTTTCTGCATGTATAAATGTTTTTAAAAAAAACAGCCTAAGGGGAACATATATATTGGTCGTTACCTTCTCTCTCTCTCTCTCTCTTTTGTTAGAGAAGTTAAAAGTTTAAAGAAAAATCATACATAAAATACGGGGTTCCCTGTAGCATCCTATTGTTAACATCTTGCATTAGTGTGGTATATTTGTTACAATTCATGAAAGAACATTTTAATAGTTGTACTATTAACTATAGTCCATTGTTTACAATAGGGTTCACTGTTTTGTGTTGTACAGTCCTATATTTTTAATTTCTATTCTAGTAGCATATATACAACCTAAAATTTCACCTTCAACCATGTTCATATTTGTGAACAACAATCCATTTCATAAGATAGTAACAACTTTTCTTCTCAGAAAAGTGAAATCTTTAAAAAAATATTATCCTGCCCTAATTGGGCAGGTAAAAACTTCACCCAGATGTTTTAAATGTAGATTTGCTGGGATCACATTTACAACATGAGGCAACATTACACATACTATCTTCCATTAGCCTTAATGAGAAGGCCTTGAGACGTGGATGTGAAATCAAATGCCCTTTGCTGATTGAATCAGATTGTTAGAGTGCAACATTGGTGGGGCAGAGAACATAAGTTCAATCCCTTCGTTAGGTCAACCAATTGCATTAATTTACATTTGGAAAAAGACCACTGTTGGATCCCCTGTGATGGGACAGAAGAGGATGTCAAGACATAACTTCATGTCAGATATAATCTACTTCTAAACCAAATTGTCACAAAGAGCTGAAGATATGCAATATAGATGTATGAAAGCAAACTCATCTCATCCAACCCAATGGTTAGAAAGAAAAGAACTCCAAGTCCCTTGTCCTGGATGATGGATCACTAGTCATATATCATTTCCATCTAAGACAGACACTGCAGTTTCATTTTAGTGTGTGTGTTTAACACTGTTTTTATGGCATTCACAGTTTTCTTTCTCAATTCTTGATTTAGACCCTCACCAGATGAAGCCTTGCAGTGGCGTGATTCCCTGGACAAGCTCTTGCAGAACAACTGTAAGTTTGCACTGTCTCTTATAGGGAGTCAGGGGAGGAACAGAAACAAAACAAAAACCAAAAAAACCCTAGTGTTGCCCATGTGTCCTTTCTCCCAAACTTTGACATTTCTTCAGTTTCCCAAAAAGGTCTCAAAGAAGCCTGGCTAGCTTAGGATGCCAAGGGAATGTGGGTATTAGGCTTACAAGAAGAGGAAGGTCTACCACACTGTGGGAAAATGTGAAAATAGGGCATCATGAGGACTCTTGATTGCAGGTTGTGTTCCCATTTGTCCTGCTTAATTGTTTGAACCAGACAAGTAGCTTGAACTGTGTGCTTAATATCATCATCAGTGAAATAGGGATACTGCCTTTTCCAGCTTAACCTCATAATGCATCGATAAGGATTGGAAATTGTAAAGAGCACTGGATTATGTGTCATGGGTAGTACTTCCTAGTTCAAATGGCTGTCAAGTGCTCTTGTGACTTGAAATAGGTTGTTATCTCCCCCAGGCTCGGTTTCCTCTCATGGCAGCATGCCTTTTACATCTTCATTGAAGACATGATAAAGGTGCTGTCCGGCACAGAACTCCTTTCTGAGACAATATCAACACATCAGTGGGCACAACTTGCCTTTCCCCTAATCAAAAATCCACACTGATTCCCAAGGATCTTCAGAATAAAGTTCAAATTTCTATTGTTCAAGATTCTCCATGATAACTACAGCCTGCCGGTCTATAATCAAATTGAACTGTTCTCTGTTTCTTATAGGATTTCTACATGCTAATCCCTTGGCTTGGAATAACTTGTCCTTATGTCTCTGTTAAAATTCTCCCTCTCTATAAAAGCTAATCTAAATGTTAAATGGCTGCTAGTTTTCCTGGACCATCCAGAATGATTTGTATTCCCTCTGAACTTCCAGAGCCATTTATTTATCTACACATCTTTTATGGCACTTAACACTTTCTACTTTCTATTCTGTTCACAGTCATCTCCATTTTACTATAGATTATAACTCATCAGTAGGAAGGACTTCGTCTTCTTCATCTGGATAATTCTACAACAGGAATTGCATGCTATGGGGAAAACAAACACTTGTTAAATAATTCACTCTAAAGATATGATTCAATTTAAAATATCCAAGCTGTATTTTTCCATCTTAACCACAGAATGGAATATGAAACTCTGTTAGAAGCTGTATTAGTCAGGATTATCTAGGGAAACAACCAACAGGAGATATCTCTAAATATTATGAGATTAAAAAAAGAATTGTCTCACATGCCTGTGGGGTTGCACAAGTCTAAATTCCATAGGGCAGGCTGCAAGGTGAAAACTCTGATGAAGGTTTTTGATGAATTCACCAGGAGAAGCTGGCTGAAATACGAAATAGAAATGGAAATTCTCTCTTCTGACTGCTGAGATCATCACTTCTCCTTTTGAAGCCTTCAAGTTATTGGACGAGACTTCTCTCGTTGTTGAAGGCAATCTCCTCAGTTCATTGTAGGTGTAATCAACCTTAGATCCATCAACTTACTGATGATTTAAGTCCACAAGATGTCCTCACAGTAACAATCAGCTAGTGCTTGCTTGACCCAAGCACCATAAACTGGCCAAGTTCAACTTAACTGTCACAGAAGCTTTGCAAACATAAGGATTTAAAAAATATCTTTCACAGGATGATCATAGTTAATGGCCACAGGTAGATAATAAAGAACGTATACTGAATTGCATACAAATATTTTTTGTGTCGTGTTTGGTTGAGTAAATTTGGTAATGGAATGTCATAGTATCTTATATTTGGATACATAACACCAAAGTCTTTAATTTGGAACTTTCTCAATCTTATTCATTATTTTTAAATTAACAGACACCAGTTTTTAGAGCAGTTTTAAGTTTACAGAAAAATTGAGCATCAAGTACAGAGAGTTCCCATATACACCTTCTCCCTGTACTGCTCACATTTTCCCCTATTATTAACATCATGCATTAGGGTGGTACATTTGTTACAACTGGTGAATCAGTATCAATACATAATTATTAATGAAAGTCCATAGCTTAATTAGGGTTCACTCTTTGTGTTGTAAGTTCTATGCATTTTGACAAATGCATAATGTCACATACCACCATTACAGTATCAGACAGGGATTACAAACATTCCCTGTAATCCACCTATTATTCCCTTCCCTCCCCCAGAAGCCCTGGCAAGCAAAGATCTTTTTACTGTCTCTATAATTTTGCCTTTTTCAAAATGTCGTGTAGTTGGAATTATACAATATGTAGCCTTTTCAGACTGCCTTCTTTCACTTAGCAATATGCATTTAATTTTCCTCCATGTCTTTTTGTGATTCAATGGCTAATTGCTTTTTATTGCTTAATAATATTCCATTGTATGTATATACCACATTTTGTTTACCCTTTCACCTACTGAATGACATCTTAGTTGCTTCCAATTTTTGACAATTTTGGATAAATCTACTATAAACATTTGCATGCAGGTTTTTGTGTGGACATGTTTTCAACTCATTTGGATAAATACCCAAGGAGCACGATGCTGAATCCATATGCTAGGATTATGTTTAACTTCATAAGAAACTGCCAATCTATCTTCCAAAGTGGCTGTACCATTTTGCATTCCCACTAGCAATGAATGAGAGTTTCTGTTGATCCACATCCTCACCAGCATTTGATGTTGTTGGTGTTTTGGGATTTTAGCCTTTCTAAAAGGAGTGGTGGCTTCTTAGTTATTATTATTATTTTGATTATTAATTTATTAACTTTTGATTATCTTTTAATTTCTTGTGATGAACAGAGTACCCTATTCTGGCACTTACAAGGTGTTAAAAAATGTCCATTGAGTGAATGAATGAATGAATGAATGAATTTTGCTTCCTGGACTCAGTGTTTTTGGAACCAACAGTATTCTAGCAGATGACATATTGGTAACTTATGAGCACTAAGTATCCTGAGTACAAGTATTTGTTGCTATTGTCAAGAAACCTGAGTTGCTACCGGAGCTTCACGTTTTCAAAATTGTTAAAGAGGAGGATACATATTTATGTGCCCATGTACGACTCTGTCAGCATACAACCCCTAGGCCACATGTTTGTATTCTTCAGGTTTTATGGGGTAGAGAGCTGTGGGGAAAAGAAAGATAGTAGTGAGAGTCAAGTCATAGCATTGGTTTAGGGTCTGAAGTCTTTCCACTTGAAAACAGATGATTATTGTGGTGTAAACTTTAGGTCTAGGGTTTTCATGGAAATATTTTCTACTTTTCAGAGGAGAAGTAGATACATATATGTATACACATACACATACATATAATAAGTGGGTCTGTGGGTATGCATGAATATATATAATATTTTATTTACTTTTATATAATATATAAAATTTTACTTATGTGTATATGATGTGTGTATATAAGATTATATTATACATAACATATAACCTTAAATTTCACAGAATTATCCACTTATATAATTAATATTCTTAACACTTGGACAATTAATCTCCCCAAAGCCACAACTGAAAAGCATTTGATAAATATTTCAGTCAAAATGTTTTCCTTGAAAGGGACATTAATCCATTCAAACTAGCTCAAATGAAAAAATATGGATATAGAGATCTCACAGAAACAGAGAAGAGCTATGCCCTATGGGAGATGAAGCTGGATCCAGGACACCATCATGTGGCAGCCTCTCTCTCTCTATTTCTCTGTTGTCTTCTCTGTCTCTCTGTTTTCCTCTTCATCTCCATATCCCTGCCTCTGCTTCTCTCTCTGACTCTCCCTCCTTTCTCTGGCTTTCCTTGTCATCTCTGTTCTTTGCTTCTCTCTGCCTGTTTATCCCTAGAGAAGAACTTGTGGAATGACAGGCGTGCCCAAATGATTCCTTTTCCATAACCACTGACCTGGAGAAACAGTATTTGACCTATTCCGCCAAATGCCCACTATTGTGTATCATGAACAACTTTAAGTCAAACTTTGGCAGCCCAGTTCTGAGATTTTTCGAATTGCTAAAATGAATGACCTACAATAAAAAAAATTCAACATTAGCAGTGATTGATGCAAAAAAAAAAATTAAGAAAGATACACTTGAGAAATACATGTTTTAATTTTCACAATCCCTTCTTGCATGTTTGATTTGATAAATTAAACCATTCAACCTCGAGGCAAGGCATCTTTGTTGATTTATAAGGGACATTAGGCATTATCTTGTGCTAGTGTAGAGCAATGACTCACAGTCGATATAGTTACCCAAGTATTCCTTAAATCCATATTTTTCTTAATTTTTCCTGAGTGGAAATGAAATCAATTGGTACCAAACCTCTAAAAAATAAGACAAACTGCTATTCAGTCTTTTCTTTACTAGCTAACATGATTTTGATTCTTCTTACCTATCCACATTTTAAAATTGTTTTTAATCATCCAGTACACTTGACTCTGTTGTGAAAGTACATCAATTTCTCTACATGTTTTGCCTTCAGTTCTATAGGTAGCATCATCTGTTTTCATTTATTAGGTCCATGTGTTACGTAACTATTATGTTTTCTTTAAATACAAAAAGAGATTGCACATGAGATATTAAGACTAACATTAAATAATTGCCCCACATGACCATCTTTAACTGCGTAACGAGACACAGTCCACTAGCAGAAAAATTTCCACTTAGATCCAGTTTTCCCAGGAGGTCCAAAAGGTCAAAACACTTCCTTGAGACACCCTTGAGATTTGGACTCTTCCTTGGGGAGCAGAGTAGCTTGGATGTGGGCTTATCTGTTTCTGTCTTTGCATTTTCCTTTTCCTCCACCCCCCCCCCCACCCCAGCCCAGTATCCTTTCTTCTCTTTTCTGGCTCACCTTTATCATTATCTGACCCACTGACCATCACAATTTCCTTTCAGACAACAATTATAATAATAATAGCAACAGCTAACATTTATTATTCACTATGTGCCAAGCACTGTCTTAAGCATTTTGCATATTTCAGTTTATTTAATGATTGCAGTACTTTTATGAAGTAGGTACACTAACAATCCCTATTTTTTCAGGTTAGAAAATTGAGGCGCAGAGAGGTTAGGTAATTTGCCCATGAAATAAAGTGCAACAACAATAATAAAATCAATAAATTCATTTTTTCTTTAAAGTTTGTGAATAGGAGAAAACACTTTCCTTAGTATGTCTTATTTAGTTCAGTGTGAACCTCTAATAAATGCCTATTACATGCACAGATTTAGGCTAGGAGGTGGGTGTAAAAGACAGGTATAGGTAAGTGAAATTCAAACCTTGAACTCAAACAATTAACAGCCTGGTGGGGAAGACAGAGTAGTAAGCAAGCAACCACAACAAAAGAACATAAAGAGATATTTTCTCTTAAAATGATAAAAATCCTCAGCACCAGGTGGATGGTAGTGGCTATATGAAGTAACATTTGAATTGAACCTTGAATGATGATAACGGTTAATTTTAAATTTTGCATGAATAATAATGATGAAAGCAAGCATTTACTGAGCTTTTGTTGTCTGGCACCATGGCAAGAGCTTTACATGAGTTATTTAATCCTCATAACAACCCTATCAGTTAGGTGACATTATTACCTCCATTTCTCTGATGCAGTAACTGAGGCTCAGAGAGGTCAGATAACCTGCCCAAGATATTGCAGTAATGCAGTATGCTAGGATTCACCCCCAGGCAATCTAGACTCTAGAGCCCATGCTTTGAGCCAATAAGCCAATAATGGCATTTATCAACTATCAATAACACTTCACTTTTCTTCCTTTAGGGAAGACTTCTGCTAATCTAATCCTCAGTACTTTTCCTTGATCCCAGAACTGTCTTGGATTTGTCTAATACTCCTTTGATTTTCAAGCTGGTTTTATAGGTAGTTTCATTTTGTTCTTAGGTAGGGCTGTCACTCTATTTTACATAGATCTCAAAAATGATACCACTCATTAGGGTTAGCTATGAGATTATAAGGTAGTCACAACCAGAGTGTTTCCACAACATCAGAGAGGCAAGTAGGTTTCACCTGCTTCCTAGCTAGATGTTGTGTTGAGAGAGATTCTAAGGCTCTGTGAAGGCTCACCAGGAAATGGGCTCTGGAGTGGGCAGGGGGAAGAGTGGTAGGCAAAGAAGGTGTTCTAGACACTGTTTGACTCTATCCTAAGAGGATTTCTTCAGGGGTAATGGGAATTCCACAGAGAGAGTCTCTGAGGAACGAACCAAGTGAAAACCAGAGGCTAAGTGGGGGAGTGGCCATCCAAGAGTTCCAAAGACTCCTCAAAGCCAGAGGAGAGAAAGAACAGCTTTAAACATCTCCCAGACCAATAGTGCATGAAGCCATTTTTATGATAGTTGAGTCTGAAAAGCCTTGAAATAATCTTGTGGAATTCAACAAGGGTGATGAAAGCAGTGCCAAGGAAATAGTCATTGCACTGGAAAGTTATTTTTAAAGCTCATTCCTTGGATACACAATAAATGTCAGTATTGCTGTGGAATCCTGGAGTGAGTTCTCAGGTCATAAATAACAATGTTTGGGAGGATTGGAATGTTATCTGTATTTCAAAGACAAAGATGCAGAATGGAAGATTCAGAGAGCCTGATAGATTGGGGAGACCTGGGGCTAATGAGAATAAATTTGCCACAGATTTATTCTGTCAAAGTGTATTTTCCACTACAAGCTTGCCTGATTGTGTGGGAGCTCCTAAGACTTCAGGCTGGCTGTCATTTCTTGGCAACTGGAAAGTGCCTGGGAATTTTTCCATTTAACAGACTATCTTACACCCTTTTGTTAAGAAACAATGAAAACTTTAGCCATGACAGAGAGGGAACTAGATCTTATCACTTCTTTTGGCATATATATGTTGTCTCCTGTGTCACTGAACTATGACAGTGTGAGAAATATGAGCAGGGAGAAAAGGAAAATATACCTGATTTTATCCAACTAAAATTATCAAGTGTTTTGAAGGTAATTCCTCTAGCTGAGCTTCTAGGGAAATTTGTTTATCATACTTAACCATTGTTCCCAGATGTATTTTTGGGTATAGATCAGTAAAAGATGTTTTTAGGGTAAATACAGAGAAGAGGGAATTGAAATGCAAAGCATTTTGCTTTGGATCCTGGAATCTCTGGTGACCTTAAATCAAGTTAATTATCTCTCTAGCCAAATTAACTTTAGTTAATTATCACTATATTGAATGGGGTTGCAGAAAACTATAAAGGGCATGAGTCAATAAAAATATATATAAGGTCAATTGGAAAAAAAGGCAGCCATATATCTCTGATTTGATCATCATTTAATTTGTGGACCTATTCTGTGAAATCAATACATTAAATAATGACTACTGAGCCCATTGAATGAAAATTTAGTCTATAAAGAGGAGTAGGGAGAAATATTCAGGGGAATGGGAAATAAATTGAAATTAGGTCAAAAGAAATAAATTTGGAAAATGAATAATTTCTCTATGCAGCACTAATGGATTGCAGAGATGTTTGCTGGTTAGGGGTGGGGGATGGGGTGGGGGGGTGGACAATTAGAAGAAAACTAGTCCCTGAAATACTGGTGACATTCTGTCCTGCCTTCTGCCTTGGGAGGGAAAGTGACACACTAGGCATGTTACTGAGTGTTGGCCTATAATTTTGATACAGCCTGTGGAAAACTAGACTTTTTCTCTCTCTTTCCTTTGGAAATCTTTCCTTTTTTTAGTTAATAAATGGGCATGGATTCTCTCTTTACAGATACCTATTTGCTAGAATATTAGCTTAAAAATTTATATTTATAGGTCAGAGCTTAAAGAGGGAGAAAATATTGATGATTTAAAATGATTTTTTCACTAATCCCCTCCAACACCTTCATAAGTAAATCTTTACCATGCTGTCTACTCATCTACACTTTGGAGGCTGGAGCTGGAGAGGTATTAAAGAAAAAGAAAATGAAAGGATCATGCCCAAGAATCCTTTAATACATAATGTATTTGAGTGTGTGCATGTATTTATATGCATATATTTGTATATAGAGACACATATATTTTCAAATAGCTATGTACATAATATTTTTAAAGTTATAAGCTGAAGTTGATTCTACATGAGCAACAGAATACTGAAACAATAGTTATAGTTATATTTAATTTAATATGTTTTCAAAACTGGCATATCATTGACATGCATAGTAACCATTCTGCATGTGGTAACTCATCCGACCCTCTCCCACTCATTCTTCAGGTATCTCATTGAATTTCACTTCTTCACAGAGGCTTTCCCTACACATAAACTGAAGTTGAGACCCTCCTGTTATTATCTTTCATATAGATGAGTTTTGTGCTTCTTCACTTTCTTTGATTCCCCAGAATTTACATGCTCTATTAGCACAGCAACCATGTCAATTTTACTTTCATAGGGTGGCACTGGTAAGCCCTTTCCCATTCTCTTGCTGATATGACATTTGTTCTGGCCTTTCATTTTTCTCCCATTCCAAGTGCATTAGAAAATGAGCAGCCTGCTTCAAGAAGCCTAATCACACATCTAATGGGAAGTAGCTTAGGATAATGCATAAATGCATTGGCTCTCGAGTTAGACTGCCTGCGTTTGAGACCTGGCTGTGCCACTTACCAGCTGGTTAACTATTGGCAAGTTACTTAACCTCTCTGGCCTCATTTGTAAAATGGGATGAAAATAGCCCCCATCTCTTAAGTTTGTGATGAGGATTAGTTAGTTGTCATTTGTTAGCTTCTTACGTAAATTACTGAAATGTATAGTGAGTAAGTCCAGGACATATAATGGGATACATTGTCTTTGTAAAATAAATAGATAAATTTCCCCAGCCATTTTTTTTTCTTTTGCAGATGGACTTGCCAGCTTCAAAAGTTTCCTGAAGTCTGAATTCAGTGAGGAAAACCTTGAGTTCTGGATTGCCTGTGAAGATTACAAGAAGACCAAGTCTCCTGCCAAGATGGCTGAGAAGGCAAAGAAAATTTATGAAGAATTCATCCAAACTGAGGCTCCGAAAGAGGTTGGTCTTGATAGATAGGTGGATAAGCCCTATTATGGGGGTCAGCTCAACAATTGTCCAGAAAGGATTTACATTGAGATACAAAACTATACTTTTGAAGCCAAAGACTACTCCTTTTTGGAAATAGGCCACCTTTACTAAGCACCTACTGGATGCAAATGCAGAGTATGGCCAAGCAGATAACTTGATTCCTGTTTAGACCTTTTCTAGCTATCTGGGTCTCACTTTAGTAGCATGTATGCTCAAGTGGGAGTAATACCAGTTGTGTAATATTGGGTGAATTACTGAATCTCTCTAAGCCTAGTTTCTTTCTTTCTAAAAACGGAGATTGTAAAAAGACTATTTTGTAGGGCTGTTGTAAGGATTAAATGAAACAGTGGATGTGAAAACATAGCTCAGTGTCTAAAATAACTAATGTCTAATGAGTAGTCCTACTGCTTATCTTTTTTCTCTCCCTCTTTTCCTTTCCTTTCCTTTCCTTTCCTTTCCTTCATTCTCTCTTTTTTCCCTGTAATCTCTAGCCTTTTTCCCTCACGCCTTTGCCATTGCACTCTAGTTCAGAACACAAGGCATCTAACCACAAAAATAAAAATATTGCAAAGCCAAGATGCAGCTAATTGATTACTACAGACAAGAAGTCAATTTCAAAGAAATTTTGGTGTAATTTACCTGCTCTTTTATTTGCTGCCTGTGAAAGCCAATTGAAAAGTCTTTTTGTGGAATTTATGATGGCCACAGCAAGATCCGGTTCATGACATTTTTGGTCTGACCACTGTAGTTCCACATTGCATGCTTAAGTTCTATCTGGGCATTAGAATGTTTCATCAAGATTTGGAGTCAAATACAGAAGTGATCTGAGCAAACCCTGTGGGTAGGCAGTAATCTATTTAAGACGATTTGAGATAACCTTTTCTTAACCAATAACTTTTCTTCCTCACATGTACTCTAGACTCCTAGAGTTCTACCATTTGCTATTTATTCCTTTGGTTATGAATTATCCCTCACTGGGTCTTGTTAAAGAATAAATATGTTTGAGAAGATAGAGAAGTTATAAACCAGCAGATGTGCTCCCTCCATGACAGAGAAGGTAGAGGTTAGGAGCATGAATGTGGTGGGTCTAATCTTGCTCCCTTCCATTCCTCAACCTCCCAGCCCATGCATATATGTTAGCTTTCCCACACCCCTGATGCCATTTATTCTGGGATATCCTTTCCTCTGTCAGCATGGAATCTCTATATGTGCATATTAGCAAGGAGATTAATTTAATGCTAAATTAGAAATGCAGTTCCAATTTTAGCCGGAATCCCCATTTACAGCCTACCTTCCTACCAACTTCACTCCTCTCACAGAATCCTAGAATTTGCTGAAACATCTGCAAATAGTGGAGACCCATCTAGACTATTGGTAGTTGCTCTGAGCTCTAATAAATTATTGTTTTCAAGGTTCTTTGTTACAACATTTGGGATTATCATGAAAATATGAGGCCTTAAAAATAGTTTCAGAATAAATAAAGCTCTGGCTGACTGAGGTACTAGAACAGACAAATGGCAGCCCCAGTGGCAAGAACCTATGGGCTAAAATTAAAATAGCCTTGGCATCCATTCAAAATGACTCTGTTCATTCAAGGATTCAATGATATTCGTAGAACCACCAAATGAAAGCAATCCAGGGTAATATAAAATAATGAACCCAAAAGAGGCATCAGAGAGAATGTGAAACCTACTCTGGGCACATAATAAACATTCAATGTAATATTTGTGAGATGAAAGGATGTAGACATCTGAGTTCTAGAACTTCCTAGATGTGTGACTAGACTAGTCTCTACCTCAAGTGCTCTATTCCTCAGTTTTCTTAACATCTCATATTCATGGATGTGTATCTGAGGTATGTTTAGTAATTGGAGCTACTATTATTTAGAAAGTTCTCTAAATCTTGTATTTTGACTTAAAAATTTACTATTTCATTTTGATGAGTAGCAGATTAGCCTACATAACAGATTTACCCAGGCAAAGAGTAACCTAAGGTTTCTTTCTCTGAATGTTCAGCTCAGATCTTTAATATTAGAAGCTGACCCAGAGCTACAGTGGGGAGAATTAGAACTAAGGTTAAAAAAAAAAAAAAAGAAAAGAAATGGCCAGTGTAGTTCAAAGAGTAGATAATTTGTACATTGCAAGTTGTCATTTGACTATATTTAAAAATAACAAAATACTGTTTTCCTAGATTAATAAACAGATTAAAATGTCCTTGAATGATCTATTGCAGGAGGCCTATACACATAAAAATAAGAGAAATAGCTGCTATTTGCTGAAGAATACTGTGTGTTAGAAGATTTTAAATGCATTGTTTCTTTAAAAAAACAAGGTTAGGAACCACTTTTATAATTTTCCAAACGTAACCATTTTGAATAAGGCTGCCTACCTAAGGCACATTTCTTAATGTGGTGGGAAGAATAATAGACCGAGAATAGAGAGATATGTGTTACAGTCCAACGTCCGCCTTACTCTAGCTGTTTGTGGGCATGCCACTTGACCTCTTTGGACCTCAGCATGTTCACACATAAACGTGGAGCCCCTCTGAGGTTACTCCAGTTCTAGCAGTCTGGTCTTCCAGCAGGCATGTATAAAGAATCTTGGCCCCATTCACCTATGACAACTTTTATCATAATCCCAACTCACTTCAAGCACAGCTCAGTCTTGCTGTCTTTTCTGGCCTGGTACTCACCAGCCATACCATTTTCCCTAACTCTGACCTATAGCCACACCCTAATTCTCTGAGCTCAAAGTCTTCTGAGTGCCGGAGAACTCTAGCACAGATACATATAGACATAGATGATATAGATATAAATGATGCATACAAATATATAGATATACAGATTGTATAAGGGAGGAAGCATTTTTAGGATTGTTGTGAGGATTAAATGAGGTATACATGTGATAGTGGCTGATGGAGGGGCTGGCACATGGTGTGTGCCTAACATTGGTTGGTTATCACCTGAGTCAGGTGTTTATTGGCACACCAGGGACCCTAATACTGCCTATCCCACTGCCTGTAGAGTAGAAGTGATGTATCTCACTTATGACTCTCCTCTCCTCATTTGTTTCATTGGTGAGAACTTCCCCCCTGCTCCCCACCTTTCATCAAAACCTGCAACCAGGGCTGACTGAGGACCCTGTCTCCTCATCCACAGGTGAACATTGACCACTTCACCAAGGACATCACAATGAAGAACCTGGTGCAGCCTTCCTTGAGCAGCTTTGACATGGCCCAGAAAAGAATCCATGCTCTGATGGAAAAGGATTCGCTGCCTCGCTTTGTGCGCTCTGAGTTTTACCTGGAGTTGGTCGAGTAGCAGTTTAGTCAGGCTGTGGGTATCATCCTGTGAGTTATGCGTCAGCAGTACCCCTGTGTTTTCTAGTAATCTACACATCTTTCCATAGCAGCTTTGCTCAAAGATACCCAAACAGGGAAAATCCCAGGGAGTGTTGCTTACTCTTCTGTCCACATTGTTTTGGATGTTTTTCTATTGTCTGCATGCCTTCCTTTGCCAATTTTTCCTTCCTGCCCCCTTCTTAACAAGTGCCCCCTACTCAGCTTGTTGTTGTCAGAGCCAGAAAGAATCACAGAAAATTCCTGACTAAAGAAATAAATATAAGATGAGAATATGATACCACTGATTGTGGGTCAATTTGATTTAGGTAATGGATCTCCACCTAAACTGGTCTTTAAAAGAATATGGATGTACAAAGGCAAATTTCATAGAAACTTAATTATGACCCCCCGGGGGATCATGTCTCTAATTATTTATGAACTTATTTAGTAAAAGATGGCAACATTATTTTGAGATAGCCATTATTTGATTTTTTTAAAAAGCAAATGCATTACTTAAAACATTGACCTTCCCCTTAGAACATCTTCATGTTAGCAATAGATTATAAATAGGAGATGCAATGATAAATATGTTGTGTTTATACAAAATCAATCTGAACACAATCCGTATTGATTCTTTCCTTACACCTTCCTCACCCCCTCCCATAAAATTGTCAAAATCTGTATTAAATCAATGACCTAAGATCAACAATGGACTATTTTATAAAAGTAGCTATACCCCTAGGATCTAGGCCTAGAGTTTCAATTTTCAAAATATTTTAAATCCTTGTAAGTGTAAAATTTCAAAATGTAAAATAAAACTGTTGCTGTCCATTGCAGTGGTCTCTCGCCTCAATATCAAGAGGGTCGTACACTAATATGTGAAAATAATGTCAAGCCTTTACTGGCTAATCATCCTGTGATGCCATCTATTTGTTTAGTAAAGGATTACTACCAAATTATCTCTGTAAAATCAATTTAACTATGCGTGGAGGCTCTCTATGTGAGGAGGCAGGATTATAGAGTACCCTACATTTTGCAAAGCAATGTGGTCCTTAAGCAACCCCAATTTTCCCTCACTATTTTGCTTCCTGCTTTAGTGAATTGTACTTACAGTCAAATACACATTTATTCATATATCCTAATATGCTTCAGGCACAGATAATTGATATGGCCATGGTATTTTTTAGTAGGTTTAAACATTTTATTCTGTATTTCATTATATGTGTTACTACATATTTTTCCCCCTCCTTGTTAGATTTGATTAAGTAATGATTTGCATATTTAGTAACAAAGAATCAAACTAAGCCATGTATGGGGATAATCAAGATGAGGGTGCTGAGTTAATTCAAAAGAAAGAGGGTGTTTTAAAAAGGATTAATAAAATTCTGAAATGTTTAAGTAGAAGATTACATTGTTTAGTCTTGTATTTCCCTTTTCTGTTTTCTTTTTTCACTGATACACTCTTAGTTTCATATGCTTAGAGCCCATTTATTCAGTTATTTCCTAAAAATATTGAAAACGAGCTGATTATATTATTCTATTCTTCAGGTAAACACTGGAGGTGTTTGTTGGGTTTTCCCTATTTTTGTTATTTCCAAGGATAATATGCCTTACCTGAATAATTGCCATTCCATGTTCTGAAAACAGATTGGAGGGACTGGATCTATCAGTCTTGTGAGTTCATTCATATTTGTCAATATTTCCCACTTCAAGAAACCCCTTTCATGAAGCAGTAGTAAGTTAGGCCAGATCAGCATTGTGAGTGTGAGGTTCTCATCATACATACATTGTGGAGGGCTGACCAGTAACACAGATAAGAAGCTCCAGGATGATGTCCCTCTATCACCTCCCTCATCATCCCTCACACTGCTCTAAATCAGTAGGAAATTGCCAACTCTTTACTTTCTAATGCAGCTAGAAATCTTAAGAACTCAGGAATCTAGACAAGTTATTTTTTTCTTGGATGCCAAACATTTTTAAGAAAAAAAAATCCAATGTAGTTAAAAATTCACATATTTTATTCACATTATTTAAAATATCCAGATATTTGAAAATGTCCAGAGAAATAACCAGACATTTCAGATCTCATCCAGCTGGCTGATGTTATAAACACTCAAATTGACTGTACCCCCGAGTGAGTAGAATTGTCAGTGGAGGATAAGAAGAGACTCACCTTTTCATAAGATGAACTTGGGAGGCAAAAGGCAGGAAAGGAAACCATGAGGACAGACAGTGCCATAAAGGACAAAAAGAATGCCCTGTAGTCAGAAAATATTAAATATATACATACACATGTATGGATCCAAAAAATGTTAAGTGTATACATACACACCTACAGATCAGAAGCTATTCAAGCAAATGACATAATGAAATTAAAAGAATGCAAATACTCCAGTTGAAAATGAGAATAAAACATAGCAATTAAAATTGCCCTAGAAAATTTCTTTGAAAGCTTTTTTTTAAACTTAGAAGAAAAGGAAAAAAACCTGTGTTACTATTAGTTTCCATGGTAATACAATGAAAATACATTCTTATAATTCTGGGAAATTAGAAAAACTGGGATGATATTTCCAGGAAAAAAAAAATGTGTCTCATCTGTTTATTACTCCCTCCTCCTCCTTCTCTTCCTCCCACTCTCCCTTGAGTAAATTGCCTGGGAACGTTTGAGGTTTAATGCAAGATCCCTGTGGTGCTTGCATTTTCCTTACTTGTGAAATGTAACTACAGTTGTAAGTGGGTTTGGGATGTACAGAGGTGGTGGAACCAAATTGTGGTCAATAGGAACAGGAATAAATGCTTCTCATTCTTGAGAGAAACCTAAGATTGGCCCAGGTAATTCTGTCTGAGTTTGATGGAGTTTGGGGTTGGAGTGAGACTAGAAGTTAAACTGGACCAGGACAAAGAGACAGATTATTGACTAGAATAAACTAGGAGACTATGTTCTATGTTCATTTGCTAAAACAATGCTTGTTGATGTGAACAAGCTCCCACCCTTTCCCTGTACACACACACACAACACATTTTCTTTCTCCCAGATAGACACCTGGATTGCAGAACAAATTGAGACACTTCAATCACATTACTTTTAAATCAGTAGAGTCAACATAAGAAAATATTTTGTGCCCCACCCCCATACTCCTTGTACTCAAATTGTTTATTGTATAAATTATGTTTTAAGTAGATTTAAGTTTTTAGTACATAACGACAGGAACTTGGCGAAAGAAATGGTTTTTATTCTTATTCTCTACAAAGTCATGGATTTTACTTGGTTGATGTGTCCTTTGTACATACTCCATTTTGATAGAAGGGTGTTATTGTTATTTCCCAAAGACTGACAGATGTTTGGAAGTTTCACTAAACACTCAACCATTAACAATTAACTAATAGGTGTTACTTGCCAAGACTTGCAGAATTATCTATGCTCTCAAAACATTGATAATATCAGAATCACTTAAAAGGCTAATTACATTTCAGAGAAGTGATTTTTACTCCTGAAATCATAGCAGGTCATTTTCCTTTGTTTCCTAGGAATTTTACAGATTTGGATGAGAGTAGGATCATGAGAAGAAAGGGGAGAAAGGAAAGACAGGATTTGGTAAAGAAATTCTCAAAACTTTAATCCCATGGCTAAGAAACATTTAAGAGTAGCTCAGCGTTATTGAAAATCAAACTGTTTCTTGCTGTCATTTTCCAGATTTGCAAGAAGGCATTTTTTTACTCACATGCAGCTAGAGGAGAAACTTCACTTTAACAGCCTGTAGAGTCTTGATTAGAAAAGAGACAAATCTGGAGAATCTATTTTCTCAATTTGGCTCGCACATGCTGGAAAGCAGAGAGTGGGGAACTCAGTTTCCAACATCCCCAAATCCAAACCCAAGGGCAAGGCAACTGTATGTAGGTCTTGGACGTAGGTCTTGGTGTATATCAGTATATCCTGACTGAATTTCTAGTCTCTCCATTCTATTAGGTAAGTTTGCATTTAACACTTGCTTTGTGCAAGACTCTTTAGTTAAGGATTTAGCAGCTGCTGCTTATGTTAAACACATTTTCACCCAAATAGGTCATATGACAGGATAGAGGAATAGATGCTGAAAGAAAGGCTGGCCCTTTCTACTTTACCATCCTAGAACTGGAAAGGTCAACTTTTCTGCTTAAAGAGACATTCATAACTTTGAATGGAAACTCATAGCAGAGTGTGACACGCAAAAAAAAAAAAAAAAAATCTGAGGAAGAGTATCCCCCACTTTACTGTTTAATAATAATCTTTTCCTACTTTTCTAGTAAAGAAACTACAAATCAACTTCTCAACATTCATGTCCAGTTTAATAAGTCTCTTACAAGTTACTTGTTCTCTCACCTGAAATATTTTTCCTCCTCATACCACTTCCGTATCTCGCTTCCACTTCTCCCCCAGCAAAAAGAAATATTTGAAATGGATAGGACTAGCCACAATTGTACTACAAATAGATTAAAAGCATTTCACTCCCTATGTAGGAAAATGTATAGGCTAAGCGTCCATGGGAATAGACAAAAGATAGGGAATGTGGAGATCAAATAATTGTCTCCTTGGAGACAAATAATCTGGATAACTTTTGACAAAAGTTCTTTTTTCTCTGTCATACAGTATCAGGAATTGGGGGACCCAAATTATTTTAAAATGTCACAACTCTCAACTCTTCTTGAGGTCACACAGCCTAGAGAAGTGAGTAAAAATGGAAGGTTTGGAAATCCATTTGTTTCAGCATTTATCCCATAAGGTTTTCATTCAAGAAGAATTGTATCTTTTGTTTTTGTATCCAATACTTCATGTGTTATGTGACTCATACTTCTTGATAAATAAAACACCAAATATGTACCTGTAACCACCATCATATATATTATATTAAATACATATCTATGTAACAGTCTCATTTGAGTCCTTCTTGACTCCCAAGCATTTGAAATACTCTTCCTTAAAATAAGCTTATTTCTTCACCATGCTTCTTATACCAGGTGAACCCTGTATCAATTAGAAGGATTCCTATCATAATAAGAATTAACTGTAATAAAGCCTGACATGCAAAACACAGAAAAGGAGACAAAAAATGGGCCATTTTCATATACTCTGTTGACTACTTTCCCTTGGATTCAGGTGACAACAACTTAGTGACCTAGATGTCATCTCTGTTAGGAAGTGTTTGAGACCAATACATCATTTGGAACCTGCAATGTTCTGTGACTGTAAGTCATCCATTTTTCTTCTCACGCTGGTGAAAGATTTGAAATCCTGGTTCAAGAAGCCCATTTCTATGACCCTAGATTCAGTGCTTAGCCCTTGGAACATCATTTTTACAAGGTATGTCATTTTGTTTTCATCTGATTAGGTTTTTTTTGTTTACTTATGAACAATAAGATTCCGAAAATCCATTCATTTAATGAATATTTATTGAGAGTCTTCATGTGCCAGTACTGAATTAATTGTCAGTCTAAAGATGAAACCAAGGATGCAAATTAAGCATTTATCCTATCCTATGCTTCATAGCTGTGAATGAGTTAAGGAGGTTTTGTTCTGTTTTTTCTTGCCTCTTTGATGGATGTTTCTCAAGACTAGACTTAGAAGTGTACAAGATTACAGTGTCTTATGTGGCACCACCAACTCAGTGCCAAGGAGCAGACTGAGCACGTATTAGTCAGTTAAAATATTGTAGGCAGTAAGCAATCTTCCATTCAAGCATAACTGTTAAGGATGCAGGGAAATATTTTGTGGGGCTGTTGATGGTGGGAGGTGATTGCGAAGAAGAGGTTGAAAACCCCAAAGAGACGTCTATATGCTTTCTAAAATAAATCCTTTTTAAAAAAATTGATCTGAAACTTATGTACAGAAAAGAGCACAATGAATTATCACAAAGTGAACACACCCTTTTAACTACATGAATCAAGCTTTAGAATTTTACTAGGATGCAAGAATCTCCCTCACAGCACCTCACAATTTTTTCCTTGTTCTGACATAAAACCAGAGATGAAATTTTCCTGTTTTTAACTTTACGTAAATGAAATAATTCAGAATATATTCTTTGATTCAAAGCAAAGTTTGTGAGATTTGCCTGTGTTGCTGCATTTAGTATTCCATTACATGAATATACCATGAAGTATCTATCCATTCTACTCTTGGTGAGCTTGGTTGTTCCAGTTTAGGGCTATTATGAAGAACGCTGCTTTAAGCATATCTTTTGGTGGAGCCACAACTTTGATTTTGTTCTCGCAAGCACCATGAGTCTACTAAAAATCTGTTCAGCTTCTCAGACTTCATTCTAAGCAATTGCTTGGCTTCTAGTCTCTGAGCCGCAGCTTTAAAATTGGCACATTTCTTCAGGAGAAGGCATCAGATGAAGAGTTCACCTCTTTGGGCTTCCCTTCTTACCAGGATCTTAGCCCCACATATCTCACTGCCTTGGAAGTTCTCCAGTACTTTCAAATGGGATAAAAAAAGACTTGCCCATGTTTTCTATTTGTTCTTGGTGGATTGCTGATCTGAAATAAGGTAGTCATGTGCAGGCTGTTGAAGGAGAGGCTTCATATATGGGGAGGTTGGATGGGAACCAAAGTCTGAAGGCATAGGCAGGTTTAATTCCTTTTGGATGGTCAAGAAGGAGCCAGGCATCACTGGACGAACCGAAAGGGCAACTCAGGTTAACTCCTCCCCCAATGATGATGTTCATTCAAGAGAAGACTTGGTGGTCATTGGATCCTGATTCCCCTCTTATCCACATAGTTCCTTCCAGGGCTAATCTCCCCATGTACCCTCCACCGATCTCTTCCTTTCATCTTGTCCCCGCTTTCTCTTCTTCATCTTTTTGCCTTAGTTTAGCATATTTATCTAGTCTAGGGGGGTTGCAAGAGATAAATGAAAAACTGGCTCTCCTGATCACATATTCATCAACATTTTTTCCATTCTACACCTGAAATTTAAAAGCCAACCATGTGACTTTGTTGTTCACTAATCCTCCTTCTCCAGAAAGCTTCCTAAATTGTGTAAGGTCAAAGGGCAACAGCAAATATGGGGAGGGAGGTGGGAGACAGACCAGAAAATGTATCAACATATTATGCTGCCACATTTTTTTTATTTTTACAAAATTTATATTATATGATAAGAATCTATTTGAAAACTGTATTTAGGCCACCACTAAATTCCATCTTAAAATCCAGTGAAGGTTGAATGCCTTGAAAAAATTTTGTATGAATTTCATCATTAGAGAATTCTCCTTATACTTTTTTACTTGCAAGTGGAATCTGACAAATGGTTTGAGTCCAGCTTTAAAAAAAAAAAAAAAATCTATGGAGGTGCAAGTCTAGGTCTGAAATAAACTTTTATGGGCATCTGATCTTTTTTTTTTTAAAACTTCCTCAAGTTAGCCCTGTAAAGAATTTGTTTGCGTGCAATATTTATCCCTTATAGTAAAGTTACTGAAGCTGATATTTTCAGGACTTACTTGCAAAGTTCCTAAATATAAATGCTAATGTATTCTTTCTATGTCAGTAATCCCACTTAGGTACGTGGTGATGCTCTCAAATTCCCCACAGTTAGAAGGGCAGCCTGATTAAAAACAAGAACCAAAATTAACCTGTACATCAACATTTTTCTAATATTTCCTGATATTAATAAAAATCTGTGCTCTTGTTTCAGAGGATTCAGAAGAAGTTTTCAAGAGTTTCATGTAACTGTAGGACATGGGATGTCACCTATCTGGGGAAGAGGACTGGCTTATAAGAATTGATACAGTTCTTTCCCATCTAGTACCCAGATATTTTATTCCTGTCCTACTTTTTGATGATGATTCAGGATTTGAAATGTGCTCATTGTAAAACGTGTGTACAGAAAATTAGTTCTACTAATGAGTTCAATAACCCAAAAGGTCAAGAAGAAATGATTTCAATATCACTATCAACACTAATAATAGTTAACATGTATTATATACTTTATATGAGACATGGTTTTAAGGACTTCCCTTCATTATCTCATTTAATTCTCCAAACAAACTATTTGGTCAATAATATTACTAGCTTCATCAAAAGCTCAGCAGAAACTGAGACTCAGATAAATTAGGGATGTGCCAAGAAAATCACCTCTGGACTTCAGTTCCCCCATCTGTGAAAAGTTGTATGTGGGAGCCACAGGGAAGGATGAAGTGGAGCCCAGATGATCTCTATTCTGACAATACTTCTTGGTAGAAAATCATGGAAACTCATTCAAGATAGTTAAACTAAAGGAGAGATTGGGTGGTGTTGAAATGATTCAGGGACATTGCATCTACATAGAACATAGCTACATCTTATGGGAACTAGAAACGAGAACTAAGATGATGTGAGAGGCCAAGACAGACACTCTTCAATCTCTTTATCTCCATCTTTCCCCTCTTTCTCTCTCTCTCCCTCCCTCCCTCACATGCATGCTTATCATTGCTTTTCCCTGGAATTTATTCATTTGTTCATCCATTCATTTTTTTGCTTCTTTCTACCTACATGATTTCTCCTTACCCAGAAAAGTGATTTTCTTATGGTCACTATGTGAATCTGTGGCAGAGCTAAACTTAGAGATCATATCTGTCTCTCAGATGCCTGTTTGGTTCACTAGACCAAAGGAACCATAAGTAATTCCTCAAAACATTAGGATTATTGGCTCTAATTTGAGCAAAACATGCTAAATGAACCACTGCCTGGGTAGGAACCCATTCTATCATCTGTCGAAGTCATGTAAGCCAAGCTCTCCAAGCTGTAACATCTCCAAAGCACCATGTTGCTAATTTTGCATTTTCTAAAGCAGCAGTGCCTTGGAAATTATTTTGCCCACAAATCACTTTCCAAATACCTTAACCAAATGTCTCTATTACATGCTGCATTTGAATTAGGCTCATCTGGCAAGTTTCTGGTCTGCTTTTCCCACTGTATTAGTCAGGGTTCTCCAGAGAAACAGAAACAAGTATATGGGATACATTGCAGTATTCGGCTCATGTGAGTTTAGGGATCCGTAAGTTCTAATTCCATGGGGCAGGACATAAATTGGAAAATCCAATGATGGTGATATTGAATTTCCCAGGAGAAGGTGGCTGACTGAAGTAGAGCTAGAAATTCTTCTTTCTGACTGCTGAAATCCTCAGTTCTTGCCTTAAATCCTCCAACTGATTGGATGAGGAGACATCTCTCATTGCTGAAAGCACTGTCTTTGTCGACTGCAGATGTAATAGGTCAGAGATGCAATCAACTTACTATTGTTATAAATCCATTCATGACATATTCTAACAGTAACAATCAGGCCAGTGCTTGCTTAAACAAATAACTGGTCACCATAACCTAGCCAAATTGACACATGAAATTAACTACCACATTCCCTTTTCCAGTGTTCACTCAAGTCCTAAACTTAATGTTTTAACTTGCTAAAATAATAAAATATGTGAATGGGAAGTCCACTAAGAAGTAAAGCTTATGAGGCAGTCTTTACTCAATCTTTGGCCACCAGGCTTCAAGTTAATGAGGTCACACTTTCCAAATCATTACCATCATAGGAGAATTTGGCATCTGAGGCAGGCAGACAGGGGTGGGTGTGCTCCCAGGTGACTCCAGAAGTCCTAGCTATGTCTTAAAGAAGTGGTGCCTTGTGTCTGTTGCTGGAAGGAACTGTTTGTGACATATGAGAAACAGATACCTGCCTCAGACTGTGCTGCTACATGCTAAAACTTTTTGCATTTAGCAAAAGCATAAAAGAGATGCTTAAAGAGAAATTAGAACCCAGAAGTTTTAATGAATGAGGATAGAGATTTGTGTTCCCTTATTTTTTTAATTGAACATTTATTTCGACTGCTTTTTAATTTAGCAACGTAAATGGCAACTTCTATACCAATTTTAATTTCTTTAATAATCCAGATTTAGAAAATGTCACAGCTGGACATTACAGATGTTCTCTTATGCCCAGGACCAAAGTCCAGCCCCCCTTCTGCAAAGATTCTTTTCAGCTGAGGTGCCTGCAGATTGGGGGTGGGGTGCTACAGGAGAGGACAAAAACACATGAAGCCCTAAGAGCAAAAGAAGCACCTGCCCAGACAGCCAGAGCTGCTGAATTATCCTGGGTGATCAGTCAGGTAACAGTTGTTGCATACAAAAAATATGCTGCCATCCTAAGAGATTATTTGGCCCAGTTCCCATTTGAAACATGAGCAAACTGAGGCCTATACAGATAAAATGATTTCTCCAAAGTTATACATCTGGATAATGGCACCATTCTTACAGATGATCTGATTTCCAGTCTGGGAGCTTTGTCTTTGGAACAAAGTTCATGACATAATACATTTGATACCTATAAATCTATAATAATTGATGTTCTCCAGTTCTGGAACTTAAAGATACTAGAGAAATGAAATTAATATCTTCTCAAATAATAAAGAGTGAATTATGTCCAATAGCATCTTAGCGCTGATTATGTTACTGTGGGTGAAAGTGGCATGTCATTAAGTGAGAGGCGATTTCTTGACTCCTATAAAACAGTAGGGTTGGCCCAGAAAAATCCTGTTTCTCAAATGCTACCTTTATAAAAATTTCTACAATTAGATATCCTTTCAGGCTAACAAACTACTCCTTAAAAGTAATATCCTGTTAGAAAGTTGTCTGTCATTCATCCTTTAATATGAATAACTTCGATAGGATAGTACAGATTGCTTAATTCTTGAAACCTTTCTGAAGACAGCTAGAGGAAATGAGTATTCTGATTGAGGGGAAGACAATTGAGAATTGAGGTTTAAGGTCTGCAGATTGTAATCTCATTTTTTTGAAAACCAGTACTCAATATACGCTTTTTATATGGTGCTGTTCTTGACAGCACCAGGTAAAAATAAAGATTTACAACACAGTCTTTAATCCTACATATTACTCTCACAACTATTACATGTGTGTCACAGCCCAAGAGGGCCATGCCAGTGCAGAGGCCAAAGAAGACAACGAGCATTTTCTGACACATGAACTTCTAGTCAGGGCTTACTTACAGGGTGAGAAGTTGTGGAGAGATCATGAGCGCTCTCCCAGACCAAGCACGCACTGCATTTGCAGGAAAGATGACCAAGCAATGCAAAAAGGGCAGAAAGCCTTATATAAGGGTTTAAGACAGAGGCCCTCCTAAGCGTGGGGGGAGCCTACATGCAGGAACAGGTTACTTTGACCTGGGGGTTGATGCAGGAAGGACTAGAATAACACTTGAACAATTACATTTTACTATTTGTGAGACTAAGAGCCTCTCACTTCCTGCCTGCTTGCATAAAGTTACATTTTAAGGTCAATTTACCCTTTTTCTCTTTACTGGCTTAGAAAGACAATAGGTTAAACATTTAGCTGCCTAGGTCATGCAGACTGCTGTGCACCAAAGAACTGCAGGCCTGTTTTGCTCAGGCCACGGGTTGCTACAATGTAGGTTTACCCTTTGCAGGGATTTGAAGAGCTGTCAAAGTTCTCATCCTAAATTGCCTAACCACCAACTGCAAACTACCATTTGCAATTTATTCCATTTTGTTAAGCATTGCCCAACACTTAAGAGCTCTCCCTTAAATGCAAATTCTCCTAAGAGGAATAACACATAAAATCTTTAAAACCTTTAGGTGATGAGGGAGGAAAGAACTTGGAACATTTTTTTTTTAATCTTAAAAGGTTGTTCTCGCTCTCTAAAATTTTTATTGCCATTACCCTAGAGAATAGCATCCTGAATCCTTAGCGTGATACACAAAGTTTCATGTCTTTGGACCTCCCTAAACCAGATCTTGATCCAGGTGTAGGCAAATTCTTGAAGAGCTCCAAATGTGGTCTGTTTTCTCACTCTAGGTTTCAGACAAGGCAGTTCCTTTCTCTGTATTCCCTCTACTTCATCTAGCTAACATCTAGAAATTTTCAAGAATTAATACACAGATACCATCTTTCCCAGAGACTTCCTTCACACTCCTTAGACTCAACCTAAACAAAATGGGTGTCATTCCTTTACTTCTGTGCTTCCACTAAAAATGTGCCCTAACAATTGGATTGGATAATTGTATGGAATGATTAGGTCTTCTTTTCTTTGAAGGTTACTGGAAAAATAAAGGTCTGGTACTTTAACTTCTGAAAAATATAGACACGAAAACTTTCAGATTAACTCTCTCCTCCCAATTTCCATGGCTTTTAGCTATGCCCTCAGGTAACAATATCACTCCCACATCCCACCATTCTTGCAGTCCCATATAATAAATTCCAAGTCAGAGAGGAGGCTAAAAGGGGCCGCCAATGACTTGGAGCCCTCCAGGCATTTGGCCTCCTATTCCACCTGTCAGATGTGCATTGAATATCCTTGGCTCTGCAGCTTTGCTTCTTCTCTGGATAAGCAGGTCAGCCATCCATGAGGTTCTTCACCTCTACACAACCCAGAAAATTTGATAACCATTTTAAAAAATAGAAGAAAGGGTCTATTATTGATTTTTTTTTAATAGTGGATAGCTATTGCATCTGTAGTTTTTCATTCTAATACCATTTCTGTTTCACTTTAATTCTGGGTGGGAATAGGGCTTATCCTAACCCTCTGAAGCTGCATTTTATTCTTCTACAAAGGTATAATGGCCTTTGAGGATTGCATGCTTCTCATCTTGATAAATCTTCCCAGCCAAGTCCTTCCAGAATTGCTAAGAATAGGCATTTGAATTAAAAAGGTATATATTTTTAGATGTGTAAGGGGACTGAGCCTCTTACCTTATTCATCAGCAGTCTGTAAAATATCTGCATCATGAAGATAATGGTGGCTGAGATCAAAATAAAGGCATTTATTCAGACCTTAATTCCTCAAGAAAGGCAATAAACTTGCAAGAGATTTCAAAGATACAGATGGAAAATTTTTGTAAAAACTAAATCAATGACTCTTTTAAACTGTAAATGCAGATTTCAGAAATTGGTGCATAGATAAGTTTAGATTTTAGAGCTGGGACAATTGCTTTTCTAGTTGCAACAGCATTTCCCTCCAGTTGGCTCAGTATTATTTGGCTTAGAATCATAAAATTTGAATTCTAGGTCAGATTCTTTCTCTATATGATCTTGGGCAACATAAGTAAATCCCCGAGCATCGTTTTGCTCATCTGCAAAAATGGGGCTACCTCAACTTCCTAAACACAGAATAGTGATGAGGAGTACATGAAATAATATATATGAAAATGTTTTATAAACTGAAAAATATGGCTGGTGTCTCAAATCCTCATCTAGGTCAATGTGCTTCCTGTTATATCTTGCTGATATGACTCATCAGGGGCATGAGTGGAGAGGGTAAGTACCTCCTTAGCTATTACTAGGAAAAAGAGAAATATGCCTGCATGTCTACTCTACCACCCCCTATCCCAAGTCAATCCCTGTTATTGCCGAAAACCACAGGTTCTCTGTCTGATGTGCACTGAAATCAGTATAGTGACACTGGTGCTTCAGAGAGAGAAAGGGCTTTATTTCGTGGCTACCAAGAACGAGACAGGAGCAAAGAAAGTCTCAAACCTGTCTCCCCGAGTCTGAAGAGTTTAGGGTTTTTATGGATTCAAACAAGCATAGGTGCAGTTGTTACCATTACAACAAGTAACTAAGCTAAAATAGTGATTACAATAACAAGTATAAACAACTATGGTATCATGTAAAGGAGTGGAACTAAGCTAAAATAACCCATTCATTTTATTAAACACAAACTTACGTTTTCATCTTCTTAAAGATCTAATAGATATAATGCTAGCTTATTTTTATTTTACAAGTACCTGTATAAATCTAGGGAGAACATATCCAGCAGAATAAAATTGTGTGAAGTTAACAATGATAGTTCAGAGGACATAGCTATTTTTAGGGGATGGTTTCCAAAAACTATTGCTTTCCAATGTCCAGGTTATTTTCCTACATATATATTCTTTGGAGAACTCTGATAAAAAGCACACCCACCTACATCCAATTCCACTCTTCTAAGCCACAAGCTGGAACCTCAGGGCCCCTGTTTCTCAGTTATGCTGTTATGAGAAATCCATATATTCTCTAAGCACAAGCAAGTGATAGTCTACGCTAGTAGCACAAAAATGTCATAGAGATTTTCCAAAACATTTGCCGTTTTAAATATCCTATTCTATTGTTTCTTTAAGAACGCTCGTCAGACTATGTGTTCTGTTAGGTTTATAAAATATGTTTCCTCTGGCTAAGCTGTAACTCAGCCCAGACAGACCAGGTTTGTATAACACTAGTGATGTTAATAAATCAGCAGCTGTAGAAACATACATTCCTAAGCTTCAAAAGACAAACAGCAACATTTTCTAGATCTTGAGGGATCACTGGAACAAGTCACATAATGCTTGAAAAATTTCTCTTTGAAAATGGCAGTGCAGTAGGATAAACACAAAGATCCTGATCTGATCCTTATGGATATTACTGCTTATGAAGACTTTGCCAACACTCTCAGCAAAGTCAGTGGCTCCCAGCTTCTCTGCGTGTGCACACTTCATTCTGAACTCAATAACAGCACACATTACTACTGTTCAATATACACTCATTTACTAAGTCCTGACTATGTGTCAGATCCTATGCTAGTTAGGAATACAGGTGTAAATAAAACTCAGCCACTGCTTTTCAAGAAACTTGGGATCTAGTTGGGGCGATATATGAATACACACACACATACAAGTACACACACCCACAAAGAATTTTAAAGGAAGGTGACTTCTAGAGCTCATGGATATGGAATCCTAGAGGAGGGAGCCCCCAGCTCTGTATGGTATAGAACAGTGGATAAATTTGTTCATATAGCCACATTATATGGTAACTATTCTTTATCTCCTACCTGAATGAGTTAATCAAACAGGTACTGCACTGCAGACAGTCGTACTCATTCTCCTTATTCCTAGTGCTATGCCTTCTTCTAATCTGCATGGTCTTTCCTTACTATCGCCCATCTGAGTCATTTGTTTTTAAGATTCACCTTTAGGTCCACCTATTAATGTAGGTATTCTGACAAGTAGAGTTGACTCTCTTCCTTAGTATCTTCTCTCAAAAAACATACTAAAATCAATAATAAAAATATTTATCTCTATTATTTGCAAGGCATCTTTCTAAGCATTTTACGTCCATTATCACAATAACCCCAGGAAATAAATACAAAAGTCATTGTTACCATTTCTATTTTGAAAATCATAAAACAGGCTTAATAACTTGTCAAAGGTTGCAGTGTTTCTTATATTCATTTAGACTATGAACTCCATGTCCTATTTATTCTGATAAGTCAAGAATCTGGGACTGGACCATGCCGTTGATAAATTATGGACTTAAAAGGTATTTGTGGAATGAATGAAGGAACGAAACTCACTTGATCCTCATAGTAACCCTGTGAGGTAGGAAAGGCAGATAAAATTATCTTCTTTTACAATTGAAGAAAGAAGTTCAGGGAGATTAAATAATCTTCCCAAGACCCACAACCAGAAAGGAACATGTCATGATTCCTAGTCTAAGACTTTTATGCTACCGTGACTGCCTCCCTTTTAAGCAGTAGCTTCTTAAATACCATTTCATTATCCTTTCACATGTCCAGCTGCAGAGTTATGCTTAGTCATGTCAGTGCTTAAAATCAAGCTGAGTTCCAGGATTTCATTGTTTGTAATCTCCTACCCCAGAACATTGAATTTTATACTCATTAATTGCAAATATTCAATGATCACACACTGCTCTCAATTCCGTACTGTCAAGAAATACCTCTGGCTGTAAAGGATTTCCCTAATGCAGACCAAGTGGCATCTGATCAAAATACCTAATCAAAAGTTTTCTGGGGCTTCTCAGTTTTTGACACTGAATCACCATGAAAGGAAAGTTTAGAAACACTGTTTACTGCTTCTTTTCATGGACTTCAAAAAGGTAATAATTGGCATCTTGCTACTCCTAGAAACAGGCTCAAGTATTTAAAATATCATTGTTTACTATATCATTTGAAAAAATTTCCCTAAGTTGTACTTGAGTTTCAAAGAAATTTCATTTGGCAAGTAAAATGCACTTATTAAAAAATTCCTATAAAGAATTAAAATATTCCTATTTTTCTGAAATAAATTGTATTGGTCATTTCTTGAAATCAGTGCCTCATTGGGTAGATTTTATTTTAGTTCTTTAGTTTTAAATTTTAATAAGATAGGATATGTGGTGGTGGAATTCAGAGATATGATTTTGCTATTGTTGTTAGGAATTAGACTTGGTTGTAAAATAGAGGAGAGCAAGAAAAAGCTGGAATTCACAAATATGAGCTGAATTCTGCAGGACTTTATTCTTCCAAAGTCTCATTCTTCTGACATTGATGTTGTGTGGGTACTGCAGAAGTTGGGGCTTTTCTTCACAGAGCTAAACACACACACCAGACGAAAAAACCTCAGAGAGAAGCTGAAAGAGGATTGCCTCATGTCAGTGAAGGTAACAGCAGACAAACGACAATGAATGTGAGCTAAAATGGCTTTTGCTTCACTTCAGTCCTTCAAATCTTGCCCAAGGAAGGCTTTTCTTATGACCTACTCTAACCGGAAAGAGAAGGGAATTCTGGGAAATGTGGCCAAGATGATACATCACAAACCCACTACAGTTCATTCCTTGTCAATTTGGTACCCAAATAGATCTACTTAAATCAAATACTTAATCTCCAATAAAGACAATAACAAAATCATTCCTGTCTAAAAAGACATGACTACCCCACACAGAACAAAAAAAATTACCATTTCCCCAGAAGAGGAATGTGCCGGTTTGAATGTACTCCGTCCACCCGAAAAAGCCATATTCTTTGATGCAATCTTGTGGGGCAGACATAATAGTGGGGATTAAGTTGGAATGTTTGGATTAGGTTGTTTGCATGGAGATGTGCCCCACCCAACTGTAGATGATAACTGATGGGATATTTCCATGGAGGCATGGCCCCACCCATTCAGGGTGGGCCTTGATCAGTGGAGCCATATAAATGTGCTAACTCAAAGAGACTGAACTGAGTGTAGCTGTGAGTGACGTTTTGAAGAGGAGCAAGCTTGCTAGAGAGAAATGTCCTGGGAGAAAGCCATTTTGAAACCAGAACTTTGGAGCAGACGCCAGCCACGTGCCTTCCCAGCTAACAGAGATTTTCCGGACGCCATTTGCGATCCTCCAGTGAAGGTACCTGATTACTGATGTGTTACCTTGGACACTTTATGGCCTTAAGACTGTAACTGTATAGCCAAATAAACCCCCTTTTTATAAAAGCCAATCCATCTCTGGTGTTTTGCATTCTGCAGCATTAGCAAAGTAAAACAGATTTTGGTACCAGGAGTGGGGTGCTTTTGCTGCTGAGTCTGCAAATACCAAACATGTTAGAGCGGCTTTTTAAATGGATAAGGGGGAGATTCTGGAAGAATTGTGAGGAGCTTGATAGAAAAGGCCAAAACTGCTTTAAAGAGACTGTTTATGGAAATATGGACTCTAAAGATACTTCTGATGAGGACTTGAGTAGAAATGATGAATGTGTTGTTGCGAACTGGAAGAAAGGTGATCTTTGTTTTAAAGTGGCAGAGAATTTGGCAAAATTGAGTCCTGGTGTCAGATGGAAGGAGGAATTTGAAAGCAACAACCTGGAATACTTAGCTGAGGAGATCTCCAGACTACATGTGGAGGATGTATCCTGGCTTCTCCTTGCAGCTTATAGTAAAATGTGAGCAGAGAGAGATAAACTTAGAACTGAACTCTTGGGTTCAAAGAAACCAGAAGCTGATGGCTTGGAAAATTATGAGCTTCCAGGGGATGGAATCCCAGAAGCTACAGCCCAACATGAGGACATAACCAAACATGGAACCCAGCCACCATTTCAGTACAAGCCAAGATTGGAGATGGAATTATCCAGAAAGGATTTGTGGAAAGTCCTATTGTCTGATGTCTTTCACCCCTGCATGCTTCATGCAAAGCCAACAGAACTTTTGCCAGATCTTTACAGACAGAGCCATTGCCAGTCTGGACTGGAGAAGACAGACAAGAAACAAACTGAAGGAAAAATTTCTTCAAAGACAGAGCCATGGAGGTTGAGGTCTGGAATCAAGAGGTCTTGGGCTGGGAGAGTGGAGAAGCCCACATGCATGGAAAGGGTGAGTTTGCCCCAGAGGTCGACGGTGGGCATTCCACCTCGAAGCTCTGGAAGAGTTTTTCCACCCGAGGTCCCAAAGAGGGTGGAACACATTCCCAGGGAATTGGGGAGAGCCTGGCTGCCACCACACTGTTCTGAAGGAGTTGAGCATGTGCCCCAGAGATGGAAGGGAATCCGGGAGCTGCCCCGATGTTTGAGGAGGGTGGGGCCGAGAAGGTGATCTCCCCAATGTGTGGATATGTTGGAGCACTCACCCAAGTGTTTGGAGAGGAAAGGGCTGCCACAAAGGCCCTTAGGAAGGGTTAGACTCCCACTCTCTCAAGCCCCAAGGATGCAACGTTGTTCTGTAAATGACTCTCAGACTTTGAAATCTAATGGAGTTTGTCCTGCGGGTTTTAGGAACTGTTTTGGTCCTGTTAACCCTGTTTTCCTTACTCTTTTCTCCTTATGGCAATGGGAATGTTTATCCTGTGAATGTCCCTCCTTTGTATATTAGAAGCATATAACTTGTTCTAAGTCCACAGATCCAAAGCTAAAGGAGAATTATGCCTTAGGACCCACCACGCCTGTAATTGATTTTGATAGGATCTTGTACTTAACTTTTGTTACTGAAATGATTTAAGTTTTTGTGATATTGTGATGGAATGAATGTACTTTGTATTTGGAAATAATATGTTTCTCTGGGGTCCAGGGGGTGGAATGTGCCAGTTTGAATGTATTATGTCCCCCAGAAAAAGCCATATTCTTTGATGCAATCTTGTGGGGCAGACATAATAGTGGGGATTAAGTTGGAACATTTGGATTAGGTTGTTTGCATGGAGATGTGCCCCACCCAACTGTAGATGATAACTGATGGGATATTTCCATGGAGGGGTGGCCCCACCTATTCAGGGTGGGCCTTGATCAGTGGAGCCATATAAATGTGCTGACTCAAAGAGACTGAACTGAGTGCAGCTGTGAGTGACGTTTTGAAGAGGAGCAAGCTTGCTAGAGAGGAATGCCCTGGGAGAAAGCCATTTTGAAACCAGAACTTTGGAGCAGACGCCAGCCACGTGCCTTCCCAGCTAACAGAGGTTTTCCGGACGCCATTTGCCATCCTCCAGTGAAGGTACCTGATTACTGATGTGTTACCTTGGACACTTTATGGCCTTAAGACTGTAACTGTATAGCCAAATAAACCCCCTTTTTATAAAAGCCAATCCATCTCTGGTGTTTTGCATTCCACATCATTAGCAAACTAGAACAAGGATATAAAATCCTTGTTTATCTTTGGGTGATTTTCACTTTACTCATAGCTGATTCACATATCCCAGTTAATATCCTGTTATTGTAATACTGAGATATACATTAACTATGATTAGCACATCTTAAGTTAGACGAGAAGAGGAAAGAGGGGAAGAAAACAAAATATATGGCTAATATGTATACAAACATATCAAAATAAGGAAGAAATACAACTGCTATGGTCTTCATTTCTGCAATAAGTCACATGGTTATTGTTGGTATTTGTAACCACCTTCATCTACTACCCATTCCATATTCCCTTCACCCTCAACAAGCACTCAAACTGGTTATGGTTTTTTGCCTGGTGAGATCATCCAAACTCTCATTCCTGAAAGTCTGGACCATTAGCAGTCCTGCCTGAATTGGGTTGCTGTAATTTTCCATTCACTTTAGTCACAGGACACAGGAGAACTAAAAGGGACCCTAGAAGGTGTCCTGCACTCTAGGAATACTTCTTCATACCCCATTGTGTAGTAACAATCCAATTTTCCCATCATAGTCAGAATCAATAGACCCAATCAGCACAACAACCTTCTTTACCTGTTCATGTATTGGCAATAGGAACATACATACATGCATAGCCATGTAGCAGACTCAACCCCCAGTTAAACGGAATCATTGTCATGTCCTGTGGTGGAAGAATTTCTTCCATTGGAATTAAAATCTCTATATGAACAGAGTATTACATTGTATGTACTGGAAGCAGATTTTAAAAATAGATCCCTAGGGATAATATTGAGATGCATCATTCCTATTTCTATTTCTTGATTCCCAGATCCATGAATCCTGGCTATGGGAGACACACCATCATAAATTGGACACTGATTTGAGCATACATTGCAAACTGGAGGACATTTCCCAGCTCTACAAGTTATAGCTGATCGATACCTATATCTTCTGAAAGCCAGTCTACCAAGGCTGTTCTATCAAGCCAGGTATTTCAGGATGGTGGGGATATGGTAAGACAAGTGAATTCCATCATTATGGGGCCATTGTTGTGATGTGAGTTTCTTTGTTAGAAGCAATGCTGTATAAAATATCATGTTGGTGGATAAACATTCTTTAAGTCCATAGATAGTAGTTTTGTCAGAAGCATTGCATTATAAGAAGGGCAATCCTTATCAAGAGTAAGTGTCTGTTCCAATAAGAAGCAATCACTGCCCCTTCCATGGTGGAAGTAGCCCAATGTAATTATCCTGACAACAGGTAACTGACTTATTCCCTAGGGAATGTTGCTATATTTTGGCCTGGTATTGATTTCTGCTGTTGGCTTACTGGGCACTCAGCAGTGACCCTAGCTAGATCAGTATTGGTGAGTGGAAGTCTATGCTGCTGAGACCATGGATAACCTCCATCCCTGCCACCATGGCCAATTTGTTCATAAACTTAATGGTCAATAACATGAGCAGCTGCAGAAGAGGTTGATTAATGTTCACAGAAAAGGTCATCTTAAACACCTGGTTTTTAAGTTCATTTTCTGCTGAGATCACCCTTTGGTGAACATTCATATGGGAGCCAAATATCTTCATTGTTTGTCCATTTAGAGAAACCTATTCAAATACTTTTTCCTCAGACCTCCTTGTAACCCATTTTCCAATTCTGTGACTTCCAACTCCCTAACTATCCAGTCAAACCATTATCATGAATCAGTGTAGACACAACTCTGGCCATATCTCCTTTAGACAAAATGAACAACCTGATGCATTGCATGGATTTCTACTTACTGGCAGGATTTCCTTTCAACATTGTTCTTCAAGAATGCCCCATACTGGGACTGTGGTACTGTAGCTGTTCACTTCAGGGGTGAACATTTGGGATAAACCTACAGATGCATCTGTAAACCAGGCCCAAGTTTTTTCTTCCTCATCAACTTGTCATAGGCAGTACCCCATGATATCATAGATGTGGGCTGAGAAGATAATATAGGAGAAGTAGAGGCCATGAACATTTGGGCCACTTCCTCCTGCAACTTACTCATGCATTCAAGGTATGCTTGAGCATGTTATCATGTATCATTTCCATTTGATTTGATGATGGACTACTGTTGTGCACACAACTTTATGGCTTGGTGAATCAGATAACAGCTTAAGTCGTATGACAACTTAGTGGCCCATGGCAAAGCATTCAGTCAAAAGCTGTTTCTCAAAAAGAGAGTAGTTATTCACAAAAGACAGCAGGGCTTTGCTCCAAAGTCCTGAAGGTCTGCTCTGTGATTTACAAGAGTCTTACATACTCTCCAAACAGCATCCTTATCTATCACTGACACTTCAAGCATCATTGGATCTGCTGGGTTTTATGATCCAAGGGGAGTCATTTTTATAAATGACTTTCCTTTTTACAATTGATTTGATGCCTTTGTTAAAAATTTTAACCAATGAAATATTTATATATTGCTACATTGTATATGTCACTATGCTTGTATCAGTTCCATACTACCTTGATTAATGTAAAGACTAACTCTTGAAATCAGATAGTGTAAACCCTCTAACACTGCTCTTTTTCAAATTTGTTTTGTTTATTCTAAGACCTTTGAATTTCCATATAAATTTTAGAATCAGTATGCCAATTTTTATTTTTAGAAACTACTGAGAATTTAACTGGGATTGTTTTAAACCCATAGATCAAATTTGGGAAAATTGACAACTTAATAATAGTGAGTCTCCTAATCCATGAACAAGGTATACCTCAATTATCTTGGTCTTTAATTTTTCTCAGGAATGTTTTCTAATATTCACTACAGAGAATTAGTAAGCCTTTCATTAAATTTATTCCTACATATTTTTAAAATTCTATTTTAAGTGGTATTGTTTTTAAAATTTTACTTTCCAAATTTTCATTTCCAGTATATCCAAATATAATTTTGTATATTGATCATATATCCTGTGACATTGCTTATTTGTTTTGGTAGGTTATTTTTGATAGACTCCTTAGAATTTTATGTATACACAATGATATACACAAATAGAGATAGCTCAACTTGTTCCTTATTGAGGTTTATGCACTTTTTCCTTTTTTTTTTTTTAATTTTTTCCACTGCCTAGGATCTACAGGAAATTTTTGAATAAACATGGGAAAGCATTTTTTTCTTTGTTCCAGTCTTAGAGGTGACATATTGGTATTTCATCTCTGTGTGATGCTAAGTGTAGGATTTCCACAGAAGTCCTTTATCAGGTTAAAAAAATTCCTTCTATTCCTAATTTATGGAGAGTTTTTACTGTTCATGAATGTTTATTTCTGCCAAATAATTTTTCTGCATTAATTGTGAGACTGGTCAATTGTTTTTATTTTTAACTTTATTTTGTTAATGCCTGTTCTAGTTCGCAAAAGCTGCCAGAATGCAAAACACCAGAGATGGATTGGCTTTTACAAAAGGGGTTTATTTGGTTACACAGTTACAGTCTTAAGTCCATAAAGTGTCCAAGGTAACACATCAGCAATCAGGTACCTTCACTGGAGGATGGCCAATGGCATCCAGAAAACCTCTGTTAGCCGGGAAGGCACGTGGCTGGCATCTGCTCCAAAGTTCTGGTTTCAAAATCGCTTTCTCCCAGGACATTCCTCTCTAGCAAGCTTGCTCCTCTTCAAAACGTCACTCACAGATGCACTGATTTCCCTCTCCCTGAGTCAGCTCATCTATATGGCTCCACTGATCAAGGCCCACCCTGAATGGGTGGGGCCATGCCTCCATGGGAATATATCATCAGAGTCATCACCCACAGCCGGGTGGGGCACACTCCAAGCAAATCCAACCAGCACCAATACGTCTGACCCACAAGACTACACCAAAGATAATGGTGTTTGGGGGACATAATACACCCAACCTGGCACATTCTACCCCCTGGACCCCAAAATGACATTATCTTTCCAAGTACAAAATACATTCATTCCATCACAATATCACAAAAACTTAAATCATTTCAGTTACAAAAGTTAAGTACAAGATCCTACCAAAATCAATTGCAGGTGTGGTGGGTCCTAAGGCATAATTCTCCTTTAGCTTTGGATCTGTGGACTTAGAACAAGTTATATGCTTCTAATATACAAAGGAGGGACATTCACAGGATAAACATTCCCATTGCCATAAGGAGAAAGAGTAAGGAAAACAGGGTTAACAGGACCAAAACAGTTCCTAAAACCCGCAGGACAAACTCCATTAGATTTCAAAGTCTGAGAGTCATTTACAGAACAACATTGCATCCTTGGGGCTTGAGAGAGCGGGAGTCTCACCCTTCCTAAGAGCCTTTGTGGCAGCCCTTTCCTCTCCAAACTCTTGGGTGAGTGCTCCACCATATCCACACATTGGGGAGACCACCTTCTCGGCCCCACCCTCCTCAAACATTGGGGCAGCTCCTAGATTCCCTTCCATCTCCGGGGCACATGCTCAACCCCTTCAGAACAGTGTGGTGGCAGCCAGGCTCTCCCCAATTCCCTGGGAATGTGCTCCACCCTCTTTGGGGCTTGGGGTGGCAGGACATTTCCTGAGCATCAAGGTGGAAGGCCCGCCCTCAACCTCCAGGGCAAACTCACCCTTTCCATGCATGTGGGCTGCTCCACTCTCCCAGCCCAAGACCTCTTGACTCCAGACCTCAACCTCCATGACTCTGTCTTTGAAAAAATTTTTCCTTTGGTTTGTTCCTTGTCTGTCTTCTCCAGTCCAGACTGGCAATGGCTCTGTCTGTAAAGATCTCTCAAAAATTCTGTTGGCTTCACATGAAGCATGCAGGGGTCAAAGACATCAGACAATAGGACTTTCCACAAATCTTTTCTAGATAATTCCATCTCCAATCTTGGCTTGTACTGAAATGGTGGCTGGGTTCCATGTTTGGTTACATCCTCACATTGGGTTGTAGCTTCTGGGATTCCACCCCCTGGAAGCTCATAATTTTCCAAGCCATCAGCTTCTGGTTTCTTTGAACCCAAGAGTTCAGTTCTAAGTTTATCTCTCTCTGCTTGCATTTTACTATAAGCTGCAAGGAGAAGCCAGGGTACATCCTCCACATGTAGTCTGGAGATCTCCTCAGCTAAGTATTCCAGGTTGTCACTTTCAAATTCTTCCTTCCATCTGACACCAGGACTCAATTTTGCCAAATTCTCTGCCACTTTAAAACAAGGATTGCCTTTCTTCCAGTTTGCAACAACACATTCATCATTTCTGCTCAAGTCCTCATCAGAAGTATCTTTAGAGTCCATATTTCCATAAACAGTCTCTTTAAAGCAGTTTTGGCCTTTTCTATCAAGCTCCTCACAATTCTTCCAGAATCTTCCCCTTATCCATTTAAAAACCATTCCAACATGTTTGGTATTTGCAAACTCAGCAGCACAAGCACCCCACTCCTGGTACCAAAATCTGTTCTAGTTTGCTAAAGCTGCCAGAATGCAAAACACCAGAGATGGATTGGCTTTTATAAAAGGGGTTTATTTGGCTACACAGTTACAGTCTTAAGTCCATAAAGTGTCCAAGGTAACACATCAGCAATCGGGTACCTTCACTGGAGGATGGCCAATGGCATCCAGAAAACCTCTGTTAGCCGGGAAGGCACGTGGCTGGCATCTGCTCCAAAGTTCTGGTTTCAAAATCGCTTTCTCCCAGGACATTCCTCTCTGGCAAGCTTGCTCGTCTTCAAAGCGTCACTCACAGCTGCACTGAGTTCCCTCTCCCTGAGTCAGCTCATTTATATGGCTCCACTGATCAAGGCCCACCCTGAATGGGCAGGGCCGTGCCTCCATGGGAATATCTCATCAGAGTCATCACCCACAGCTGGGTGGAGCACACTCCAAGCAAATCCAACCAGCACCAATACGTCTGCCCCACAAGACTACACCGAAGATAATGGCGTTTGGGGGACATAATACACCCAACTGGCACAATGCCATAAATTACATTGATTAAATTTAGAATGTTCAACTAATCTTGTATTCCTGGCAAAAACTTCATTTGGCTCTGATGTATTATCCTCTTAATATATCACTACATTTTGTTCTAATTTTCTTTCATCATAATCTCCTTGTCTGTTTTTGGTATAAGTGTTATTCTATTCCCATAAATGATTTGGAAGGTTTGCTCTCCTCTTCTATTTTACAAATAAGTTTTCATTCATTTGCTATTGTTTCTTCTTTAAATATTTGATAGAATTCAATAGTGGAGCCATTTAGCTCTGGAGATTTCTTTGAAAGATAGATGGTTGTTCAAATTTTCTATTTCTTCCTGTGGCAGTTTTATTATGTTTTAATTTTTCAAGGACCTTTTTTGCTTAATCTAACTTGTTGATTTTATTAGCACCAAGTTGTTTTTAATATTCACTTGGTATAGTTGGATCTGTAATGTTGTTATAGCTTTCATTTCTGATATTGATAATTTGTTTCCTTTCCCTTTTTTTGTTCTGCCCACTAAGATGCTTATCAGTTTTTATAATCTTTTTGAAGATACAGCTTTTGTTTTTATTGATTTTCTCTATTGCTTGTCCATCTTACAGTTCATTGATTTTGTTATTATTTTTATTCTTTTCTTCCTTTGACTTATTTTGGGTTTAATTTACTCTTATTTTTCAGCTTTAAAGGTGGGAAGGTTGATAATTGAACTTACAGATTTTTTTTTTTCTAAAATAAGCACTTTAAACTATATCTTTTTCTCTAAATAAAGCTTTAATACCACAAATTCTGGTATGTTCTTTCAGCACAAAGTATTTTCTAATTTCTTTTATCTTTTCTTCTTTGACCCATGGATCACTGAGGTTTGTTCCTTAATTTCCAAATTGTGGAAGATTTTCTAAATATCTTAGTGCTATTGATTTCTGAATTGATTCCATTGTGGTTAGAGAACACACCTTATATTTTTCAATTCTTTGAAATTTTTTGAACTTTTGTTCTAACCAAATATATGATTTATCTTGTTGCATATTTTATGCGCACTTTAAAAGAATAGCTTTATAAGTTAGTGTTCCATAAAAGTCAATTAGGTTAATTTGCTTAATAATATTGTTAAACCTTCTATATCTTTATATCTTTATAGACTTTTTTGTCTACTTATTCTATCAATTATTGAGTGGTGAGCATTAAAATATGAAACTGTATTTCCCTACATGTTTTCTGTCTTTTTTACTTCATGTGTTTGGATATTTGTTATTAGATCCAGGAACATTTAGGATTGCTACATGTTTTTGATAAATTGACCCTTTTATTATAATGAAATATACCTCTTTATTTCTAGCAATATTCTTTGTCTTGAAGTCTACTTTGTCATTTCTACTCCAGCTTTCTTATGATTAGGGTTTGCATTTTTGTAATCGTTCCACCTAATTCTTTTGTATTTACCCACATAGTCACCATTTTTTATGATTTTCATTCCTTTATCTAGATATGCATTCCCTGAAGACCCTGTGACATTTCTTATAGCAGTTATCTGCTAGTAATAATTTCTATCAACTTTTGCATTAAAATGTCTTTATTTTGCCATCATTTTTTGAGGGAATTTTCTCTGGAAATAGAACTCTAGTTTGAAATGTTTGCTGTTTTTTTTTTTTCTTTTAATTGCCTCTTGATTAGAATTTCTTCTTATAAAACATCAGCATGTATACTAATCTTTATTTAGATTTCTATTTTTTTTTTTTTTTTTACCATTAACCTGTAAGCATTTCCTATGGTGTTTGCTTGCCGTTGTGACTGCTACAATGTTGAGAGGCTGAATTATGTTGTGTTCCTTAAAAGAGTGTTGAGATTTTGCTGGCAGATGGGTACTTTGCTGGCAGATTGGCTTTCTCCTGTTAAGGATTGTTTTAGGCTCTGTTAGGACCTAAAAATAGTATCCCTTATTTTTGGACTAGATTAGACATATTCCTAAATTGCTGCCTTCTGTGGTTTCAGATATATATCACATGTTTTGATGAGACTTTTTAAAATTCAGTTTTATTGAGAAATATTCACATACCATACATTCATCCACAATGTACAATCAGCTGTTCACAGTATCATCATATAGTTGTGCTGCTGTGATTTTTTATAGGTGTTCAAAACTCTAAGAACTCTCAGCTCTGTGTGACCTCCACAAACCTATTTGGCTCACAGGCCTCCAGTGGCTTTCCTCTAATAGTCCTTATGGAGTTTCTACATGAGCATGCTCAACTTCAATTTAACTAAAGACTCGGTGAGTCTCCTTTGCATATTTCTGAAGTTTGTGTAATTTTCTCCTCTTAAGTATCCTGACCTGCAAATTTCAGCCTTCTTGGAAGTCTCAAATTCAAATTTCTCTTTCTTCCACCTATCAAGACACTCTTATCTTTTTTGATTCTACTTTTCTCAACTACAATTTAGAAAGCACCCTGAAGCAGAAAGTTGTAGTGAATGTACATCAATTTAGTGTTTCCATTCTCTCTAGGAGCACAGGATCACTGACTGCATCCAATATCTGATATTAGTCACTTCACATATTTTGTCCAGTTTTATATTTGTTTACAACAGAGAGATAAGTCTGATGCCTGCTATTCCGGAATGGGATGAACTGGATATCTCCCCTTACTTTCTTTTTTTAAAATCTTAGTGATTTTTTTCTTAAATTTGTTTACAGTAAAGTTTCATTTTTTTATTGTTGTGCTACTTCATGAGTTTTGTCAAATGCATGGAGTCATGCATCCCTTCTATAAGGCCATACAGAACAATTTCATAACCCTAACAATTCTTTTGTGCAGCCCTTTGTTAGCCCCTCCAATCTCCCCCAACTTCTAGTAACTCAGGTGGTTCTACCCTGTCATTTTGCCTTTTTTCTGAATGTCAAATCAACAGAATGATCCATCTGTAGCCTTCTGGATCTGGCTTCTTTCACTTTGTAAAATGAATTTAAGATTTATCCATGTTGATGCATGAATCAGTTCATTCCTTTTTATTGTGGAATAGTATCCCATTATGTAGATGAAACTGTGTATCTATTCACCTTTTGCAGGTCATCTTGGTTGTTCCATGTGTGGAAATTATGAAAAAAGCTGCTATAAATATTTCCATAAGGTTTGTGTGTTAATATGAGTTTTTAATTTACATGGGTAAATATCTAGACGTGCAATTGCTTGTTGTATGGTACATGTATGTTTAGCTTTATAAAAAACAGACAAACTTTTTCAAAATGGCTGTGCCATTTTGCATTCTATACCAGGAATAAGTGTGGATTCCTGTTATTCCATATCCATACTAGCACTTGGTAGCGTCAGATTTTTGTGTGTGTGTTCTTTGTAGGTTGTTAATTCCACCATTTGTAATAGGTAAATAGAGATATCTTATTGTTTTAATTTTCAGTACCCACATACTTTCATATATTAATTTGCCATGAATTCATATTTAATAAGTTTGACTTAATCGTCACTATGGGAGATTTTCTCCCAAACTGCAGCACGTATATTCTTTTCAAGTGCACATGGAGTATTTTGCAAAACTAACCACACAGAGATATAAGTCAAGACTCAAAAAACTTCAAAATATTAAAAGCATGCAGTTATACAGAATTAATTTAGAAATCAGTAATGATAAAATAACTAGAAAATCCCCAAATGTTAGAAAATTGAGGAATACACTTCTAAATAATCCACATGTCAAAAAAAGAATCAAGCAAAAAATAGAAAATATTTCTAACTGAATAATTATGAAACTGTAACATATGAAAATTTGTGAGATGCAGCCAAGTCCATGCTTAGAGAATAATTTACAGCGTAAGATGTTTATATTAGAATAGAAGAATGTTTTTTTTTAAAGTAATGATCTAAGCATCTATCTCAAAAGGAATGAAGTAAAAAGCATATTAAACCTAATGAAAGTAGATGGAAGAAAATAAAATGAAAATCAGAGCAGAAAATAATTAAATAGAAAACAAAAGTAAAATAGAAAAAATTGCAAATGCTGAAAGTTTGTTCTTTGTGAAGACTAATGAGTGAACAAGAGAAAGAAAGAAAATGGAAATAACTAATATTTAACTAATTATATATTCTCCCAGGTGGAGACAACATTTGCAAATCATATGTCTAATTGAGGACTCGCTTCCAGAATATATAAAGAAAACGCAAAAATAACAGTGAGAGAACAATCCAATAAAAATTCAAAAAATATTTTAAGTAACTTTAATCATAATATATTTGCAATGCTGTAAATAGTGAAAGCTTTAATTGTTCAGAATACCCATATGCACAACACACACAGACACATTTTTACAAAATAATTAGCCGAGATCTACCTACTTGTGATTCTGTTTTTCTCATACTAATAGTCCTCTGAGGAAGAGTTTTGGAAATCAATACATTCATTCTTCCACATGACATCAACTTGAAGGTCAATCTCATGTTCTCTCCCAAGTTTCCATTCCTCAAGGCTCAACTCTTCTCCATACAATTTTATTTTTAGATCATTTTCCATCCTGCATTCAACCTCTTTTCTTCGCATCACCTTGTTGGTATTGTTCTCATTTACAGAGACTAGGAATAGCTGGCACCCAATGCATAGTACTATAAACTGGGTATCACAAGGCAAGGTGTGGAAGGATTCATAGCTCCCCAGTTTTGAATCCTATTTCTCTTAATTTTACCTGATTTGCTTTAAGAAAAACAATAGACCGCAGGGGCAGTCAAATCTCTCTTTGCAACCAAAAATTGTAGCCCATTATCAAATTTTACCTTTTATCTGGTTCATTCCTTTTAGCATTCAAACATGATGTCATACCTCCTTTCTTAAAAACAACACTCAAAATTAATGACTACTCTCCCTTGATCTATATCTTCCTCCAGCTACCAGTTACTATGTTGAAAGGGTTTTCAGTCTTCACAAACTTAGTTCCATTCACTCTTAAATCTACTCCAGTCAAGCTTTCATCCTAACAACTCCAATGAAATCACTCTTTTCATTACCACTCTTTACTGCCATGTTGCTAAATCTAATACTGAACACTTGGTTTTTGTCTTATTCCAAGTGAACCACATACAGTTGATGACTTCTTTCATTCAGCTTCTAGATCACATTATTCTGTTTGTAACTGTCCACTTCTCTGTGTCCTTACCTTAACTCTTCTAACTAATATAAGTAAATGAGTGCCCTAGGACTCAGTTCTTGGACTTCTTTCTTCTCTTTCCAGTAGGATTGTATGCATTAATATGGCTTTAAAAATAATGTATACATGGACAACTCCTCCAAATTTCTCTCTAACCCTGTTCTATTTCAGACTCATATATTCAACCGCCTTCTTGATATCTCTATTTAGGTAGTATAATAGGCACCTCTAGCTTTAAAATACCTTTAAAATTTATTGGGTTTTTTTTTTTTTTGGACATAAATATTTTATTTTGTTCTCATGAATTTACTGAATAGATACTAGAGGTGTAGGTTCCAAATTGAAATCTCTTTCCCTTCCTCTATCCCCCAGCCTCTCAGTTCCCCTTTCTGGGGGGCAACAAATGCTATCATTTTTTGTATATACTTCTAGAGGTAGAATATGTATCTATAAACAAATATGTTACATTCACCCTCTCCCATTTGTACAAATGATAACTTGCTGGTTTGTACTTTTTTTTATACTTAGCTATTTATCATCTTGAAGATTATACCATCTCAGCATTGGTCTATGTATCTAATTCCTCTACTATCTATCTATCTATCTATCTATCTATCTATCTATCTATCTATCTATCTCTCTATCTAATCTAGCATCTATCTTTCTATCTTGTCTATTATACAGCTATTTATCTATCTTATCTTATTCTTTTTTCTTTGAGCTGAATAATTTTTTACAACATAGATGTACTGTAATTGCACTCTTTTACTGATAAGGTTTTAGATTACTTCTCATCGTTTGCTTAACTAAGAAATATTGCAATGAATAACTTCATACACATGCTATTTCTCATCTATGCAAGTTTCCAGAGTGGAATTTCCAAGTCAAAGAGTGGAAGAATCTATAATTTTAATAGATATCTGATAATTTGCCCTTTGTGTAGATTGCAAAAATTTATACTCCCTTGAACAATGTACGAAAGGTGCTGATAAACCACATTCTTGCCAAATTGCCGATACTGTCTTATTAAACATTTTATTTTGTCAATCTGATAGGTAAAAATATTGTAGTTTTAATTAACCCTTTTCTTATGTTGAGGACATCTGAACATATTTTCCTATGTTTAATTATCACTTGCATATCCTTTTCTGTGAATTTTCCATATAAGTTCTGTTAGATTCTTGGTCTTTTTCTTACTGATTCAAAGAAACTCTTTATAGATGAGGGAAATTACTTCTTTGTGATATGATCCAAACCTTTTTGCTTTTTTCATCTTTCATTTGTCTTTGAATTTGCTTATGGCTTTTAAAAAATATTGTTAAATGGTTATACAAAATATATGCATCATCTAAAGAATAATAAAATGAATATTAAGAACCCACCTCTTCATAGTCCTCTGTATTTCAATCCCAAATTACATATTCCATCCTCCCATTGCTACACCAAATTTTGGGTTAATTACTGTTCCAGTTTACCAGTGCTGCTGTTTTGTAAAGCACCAGAAATGGATTGGCTTTTATAAAGGGGTTTATTTGGTTACAAAGTTACAGTCTTAAGGCCAATAAGTGTCCAAGGTAAGGCATCAACAATAGGGTACCTTCACTGAAGGGTGGCCATTGACATCTGGAAAACCTCTGTTAGCTGGGAAGGCACGTGGCTGGTGTCTGCTTGCTCCCAGGTTGCGTTTCCAAATGGCATTCTCCATAATGTTGAAGTGTTTTGTCCTCTCTTAGCTGCAGCTCCTCTTCAAAATGTCACTCTCAGTTGCTCTCAAGTCCTTCTGTTTCTGAGCTTTTATAAGGCTCCAGTAATTAAATCAAGACCCAAGCTGAACGGGTGGTGCCACACCTCCAAGGAAACAGTCTCATCAACAAGTCACACCCTAATCAAAGGTGTTACTAGTCACATCTCCATGGTAACAATCAAAAGGTTCCTACCTAATCAACTAATACATCCGCCCCCACAAGATTGCACCAAAGAATATGGAGTTTTGGGGGATATAAAACATCCAAACCACAATTACTCTTTTGCTTTCATTTATAAATTTATCATTTATGTATCACTAAATAGAATATTGTTTAGTTTTTCTGCCATTGGAATTTATATAAATGGAATAATACTATGTTTCTCTTCTGTGGTTTGCTTTTCTGTTGCTCAAATGATATTTTTTGAGATTCATTCATACTGATGCATATAGTTTTAGTTTATTAAGTTCCATTGCTATATAGTATTACATTATATTAACATGCAATAATTTACTTACACACTAAAGTTTTTGATAGACATTTAAGTTGTTTCTATTATTATCCATCTATTCTTGTATTTATCTTGTATTATGGATAATATTGCATTGAGCATTATTTTACATCTCTTTGTGCACATATCCATTGATTTCCCTAAGGTTGAGCCTGGAAGTAGAATAACTAGATTTTAGATTATGTGAACGTTAAAAATTTAATAAATTATGCCATACTGTTTTCCAAAATAAATTCACATGTTAACTCTTACAAGTAACATATGTGTCTCCTTTTCTCCTCATCCTAGCCAATAGTTGGTCTTAGGTGAGTTATTAATCTTGAATGTAGGAAGTGCTATTTTATCATGGTTTTAATTTGTATTTCCCTGATTATTATTAGTTTGAACATCTTTTAATATACCTCCATATACTTCTGCACCATTCGTGGTTCTTCTGTGGAATGCCTAGACAAGTAGTCAGGTCTTTTGCTCCAGTTTTTTTTTTTTTTTTTGTCTTTTTCATATTGATTTTTAGAAGTTTTAAATACTATCTTTTCATATTACATATATTCTAATACTTTGAGTTGCAAAATTCTCCCAGACTGGGGTTTATTTCTTTTTTAATGCAATTTTATTGAGATATATTCACATACAATACAATCATCTGAGGTGTACAATCAGTTGATCACAGTATCATTATATAGTTGTGCATTCATCACCACCATTAATTTTGAACATTTTCATTACCACACACACAAAAAAATAAAAATTAAAGTAAAAAAGAATACCCAAAACATCCCATCCCTCCCTCCTTCCCTATTATTTATCTACATTTGTCCCCATTTTTCACTCATCTCTCCATACACTAGTTAAAGGGATTGTGAGCTTCAAGTTTTTCACAATCACATGGTCACACTGTATAAGCTATATAGTTACACAATCATCTTCAAGAATCAAGGCTACTGGGTTGCAGTCCAACAGTTTCAGATATTTCCTTCTAGCTATCCCAATACATTAAAAATTAAAAAGGGTTATCTATATAATGCATAAGAATAACCTCTAGAATGACCTCTCAACTCCATTTGAAATCTCTCAGCCACCGAAACTTTACTTTGTTTCATTTCACTTTCCCCCTTTTGGTCCAGAAGATTTTCTCAATCCTATGATGCCACGTCCAGGCTCATCCCCGGGAGTCATGTCCCATGTATGGGGGAAGGCAGTGAGTTTACCTGCAGAGTTGGTTTAGAGAGAGGTTCTCTGGGGGTGACTCCTAGGTACAATCATAAATAAGCTTAGCCCCTCCCTTGCAGCAACAAGCCTCATAAGGGCAAGCACCAAGTTCAAGGGCCCAAGCTACCAAACTATTAGTCCCCAATGCTTTCAAGAACACGAGGAATTCCCCAGGTAGGGAAATTTTCCTCCAGTCCCTCAAGGGAGCTCTGCAAATGCTTTTTACTCTCTGCCCAAATTATTCTGGGATGAATTGGGGTTTCATGCCAATGTGCACAAACTAACCAGATCTCACCCCACCTCCCATTTAAGATTTATACAATTACGGTGTTTGTTTTCAAACTGACCACACAAGTTAAATTACACAGTGTGCTACAGAAAATACAGACCTTGCACCAAATAAACATCTCTACCTTTGGTCTCACATAGAAATTGAAGTTTCAAAACACAGTCAACATCATCCTTTACCCTCCAGTCTGATCTACCCCAGTCCCAACCAAATTCATTTCGTTCACATCTCCAACTGAAGTCTGATCTCTTTTTCAGCTTTTTTAGCAGTTGCTTTATGGGGTAATGCTCACATTCACAGCTGCTGAACTCTGGCTCCAAGTTTCACGCACCACACAGACTCCCAAAGTTATAGGGACCAACCAGGCCATACACAAACAGCTCAGCATCTCAGAATTTAGAAACAACCATTACAATTAATGGATGTGACCGCTGTAAAAGCTTACAATCCAGGAACCCTTACAACAAGCCTTCCCCGTATAACCCATGCTCTCAGATTCAATTCTCAGAGTTTGCACATTATAGTCAATCCATATCAGTGAGGCATTGCAGTGTTTGTCCCTTTGATTCTAGCTTATTTCACTGAACACACTGTCCTCAAGGTCCATCCACCCAGCTGCACATCCCACAACTTCACTCCCTCCTGCCACCGCTCAATATTCCATTGTATGTATACACTACAGTTCACCACTCCATCCATCAGTTGATGTACCCCCAGGCCACCTCCATTCACCAAAAATTGTGAATACTTCTACCTTAATACTGGTGTGCAAATGTCCATTTGTGTTCTCACTCTCAGTTCTTGCAACTATACACCTAACAACAGGGTTGTAGGACCACATGGCAACCCCATTCTTAGCTTCCTTTGGAACCACCACACTACCCTCCAGATGGGCTGTACCACTTCACTTCTCCATCAACAGAGAACAGGCAAATACCTCTCTCCACATTTTCTTCAGCTCTTGGCATTCTTCTCTTTATTCTCCAAACAGTTCCATTTACACACCATACAATCCACCCTAAGTAAACAATCAATGATTCCCAATACAATCACATAGCTATGCATTCACCACCACAATCCACACAAGGACATCTTCATTTCCTCTGAAAAGAAAGAGGGAGAGGAGGAAAAAAAAATGAAGAATAAAAAAAATAAAAGATAGAAGGAAAACAAAAATAGAATAAAATAAAATACAATGAAAAGGTCAGACAATTACAACACCACCAACAATCCCATACCAGTTCCATATCCCCCTCTCACAGACATCCAGCCTTAGCATATTGCCTTTGTTACAACCAATGGAAGCATCTTACAATGTTACTGTTAACTATAGACTCTAGTTTGCATTGACTGTATTCCTTCCCCCTTGCCATCCAATTCTCTGGTATGGATGCAATGTTGACATTCATCTGTTTTCCCCCAAGCAGAAACATTCCTATCCTTGTACATCCAGTTACCATCCTTGACCACTCTTGGTTTCATTAAGTTATTTAATCCCAGTCTTTATCATTTATCCCTCCCCCTGGTGTCATACATGCCCCCAGTCCCTGCCCCCACCTCAACCATATGCACACTCATCCTTGATCAGAGTACTTTACAGTATTGTGCTACCATCACACAGCACTCTGCCATCCATCTCTGGATCCACACACTCAATCCTGTTGAAACTTATGTACTCCTTCAGCATCAAATTCCCAATCTCTAACCTCTTTCCTTCTCCTGATAACCCATGTTATCAACCGTAACCGTCAAAGTTCCATTAGTATTAGTTCATATTAGTGAGACCATACAGTATTTGTCCTTTTGTTCCTGGCTAATTTCATTCAATGTAATGTCTACTGTCTACCATTTTGTCTTTTAGATTTTATAAGTCATATTTTATTTTATTTATCTTTTCCTCTCTCTTTTTACCCTTACTGATAGTCTTCATTTCTACACTCCTCTCCAAACCTCTCCCTCCTTGCTTTTCCCATCTGCCTGTAGTGCTCCCTTTAGTATTTCTTGTAAAGCAAGTGTCTTGTTCACAAAGTTTCTCAGTGTCTGTCTGAAAATATTTTAAACTCTCCCTCATTTTTTTAAATTTTATTTTGAAATAAATTCAAACTTACAGGAACAGTTGCAAAAACAATACAAAACCCATACACAGAACTTCAGCATACCCTGACCCCCCTGCCCCGATACCCCAATCCGCCAACTTTAACATCCTGTCACGAGGAGGCGGGGCAAGATGGCAGACTGGTGAGCTGTATGTTTTAGTTACTCCTCCAGGAAAGTAGGTAAAAAGCCAGGAACTGCGTGGACTGGACACCACAGAGCAATCTGTCTTTGGGCATACTTCATACAACACTCATGAAAACGTGGAACTGCTGAGATCAGCGAAATCTGTAAGTTTTTGCGGCCAGGGGACCCGCGCCCCTCCCTGCCAGGCTCAGTCCCGGGGGAGGAGGGGCTGTCAGCTCCAGGAAGGAGAAGGGAGAATTGCAGTGGCTGCTCTTACCGGAAACTCATTCTACTGATTCAAACTCCAACCATAGATAGACTGAGGCCAGACACCAGAGACTCTGAGAGCAGCCAGCCCAGCAGAGAGGAGACAGGCATAGAAAAAAAACAACACGAAAAACTCCAAAATAAAAGCAGAGGATTTTTGGAGTACTGGTGAACACAGAAAGGGGAAGGGCGGAGATCAGGCCTTGAGGCGCATATGCAAATCCCGAAGCAAGGCTGATCTCTCTGCCCTGGGCACTTTTCCTTAATGGCCCTGGTTGCTTTGTCTATTAGCATTTCAATAACCCATTAGATCTCTGAGGAGGGCCGTTTTTTTTTTTTTTTTTTTTTTTTTTTTTTTAAATCCTTTTTGCTTTTTCTAAACCAATTACTCTAAGAAGCTCAATACAGAAAGCTTCAAAGAATTGAAATTTGGGCACGTCAAGTCAAGAGCAGAACTAAGAGAGCTCTGAGACAAAAGGCAATAATCCAGTGGCTGAGAAAATTCACTAAACAACACAACTTCCCAAGAAAAGGGGGGTGTCCGCTCACAGCCACCATCCTGGTGGACAGGAAACACTCCTGCCCATCGCCAGCCCCATAGCCCAGAGCTGCCCCAGACAACCCAGTGTGACGAAAGTGCTTCAAATAACAGGCACACACCACAAAACTGGGCGTGGACATTAGCCTTCCCTGCAACCTCAGCTGAATGTCCCAGAGCTGGGAAGGGGGAGCAGTGTGAATTAACAGAGCCCCATTCAGCCATCATTTGAGCAGACTGGGAGCCTCCCAACACAGCCCAGCAGCCCAGAACTGCCCTGGGGGGACGGCACTCACCTGCGACATAGCACAGTCATCCCTCAACAGAGGACCCGGGGTGCACAGCCTGGAAGAGGGGCCCACTTGCAAGTCTCAGGAGCCATACGCCAATACCAAAGACTTGTGGGTCAGTGGCAGAGACAAACTGTGGCAGGACTGAACTGAAGGATTAGACTATTGCAGTAGCTTTAAAACTCTAGGATCATCAGGGAGATTTGATTGTTAGGGCCACCCCCCCTCCCCGACTGCCCAGAAACACGCCCCACATACAGGGCAGGCAACACCAACTACACACGCAAGCTTGGGACACCAATTGGGCCCCACAAGACTCACTCCCCCACTCACCAAAAAGGCTAAGCAGGGGAGATCTGGCTTGTGGAGAACAGGTGGCTCGTGGACGCCACCTGCTGGTTAGTTAGAGAAAGTGTACTCCACGAAGCTGTAGATCTGATAAATTAGAGATAAGGACTTCAACTGGTCTACAAACCCTAAAAGAACCCTATCAAGGTCAGCAAATGCCACGAGGCCAAAAACAACAGAAAATTATAAAGCATATGAAAAAACCAGACGATATGGATAACCCAAGCCCAAGCACCCAAATCAAAAGACCAGAAGAGACACACCTAGAGCAGCTACTCAAAGAACTAAAGATGAACAATGAGACCCTAGTACGGGATATGAAGGAAATCAAGAAGACCCTAGAAGAGCATAAAGAAGACATTGCAAGACTAAATAAAAAAATGGATGATCTTATGGAAATTAAAGAAACTGTTGACCAAATTAAAAAGATTCTGGACACTCATAGTACAAGACTAGAGGAAGTTGAACAACGAATCAGTGACCTGGAAGATGACAGAATGGAAAATGAAAACATAAAAGAAAGAATGGGGAAAAAAAATTGAAAAACTCGAAATGGACCTCAGGGATATGATAGATAATATGAAACGTCCGAATATAAGACTCATTGGTGTCCCAGAAGGGGAAGAAAAGGGTAAAGGTCTAGGAAGAGTATTCAAAGAAATTGTTGGGGAAAACTTCCCAAATCTTCTAAACAACATAAATACACAAATCATAAATGCTCAGCGAACTCCAAATAGAATAAATCCAAAAAACCCACTCCGAGACATATACTGATCACACTGTCAAACATAGAAGAGAAGGAGCAAGTTCTGAAAGCAGCAAGAGAAAAGCAATTCACCACATACAAAGGAAACAGCATAAGACTAAGTAGTGACTACTCAGCAGCCACCATGGAGGCGAGAAGGCAGTGGCACAATATATTTAAAATTCTGAGTGAGAGGAATTTCCAGCCAAGAATACTTTATCCAGCAAAGCTCTCCTTCAAATTTGAGGGAGAGCTTAAATTTTTCACAGACAAACAAATGCTGAGAGAATTTGCTAACAAGAGACCTGCCCTACTGGAGATACTAAAGGGAGCCCTACAGACAGAGAAACAAAGACAGGACAGAGAGACTTGGAGAAAGGTTCAGTACTAAAGAGATTCGGTATGGGTACAATAAAGGATATTAATAGAGAGAGGGAAAAATATGGCAAACATAATCCAAAGGATAAGATGGCCGATTCAAGAAATGCCTTCACGGTTTTAACATTGAATGTAAATGGATTAAACTCCCCAATTAAAAGATATAGATTCGCAGAATGGATCAAAAAAAATGAACCATCAATATGTTGCATACAAGAGACTCATCTTAGACACAGGGACACAAAGAAACTGAAAGTGAAAGGATGGAAAAAAATATTTCATGCAAGCTACAGCCAAAAGAAAGCAGGTGTAGCAATATTAATCTCAGATAAAATAGACTTCAAATGCAGGGATGTTTTGAGAGACAAAGAAGGCCACTACATACTAATAAAAGGGGCAATTCAGCAAGAAGAAATAACAATCGTAAATGTCTATGCACCCAATCAAGGTGCCACAAAATACATGAGAGAAACATTGGCAAAACTAAAGGAAGCAATTGATGTTTCCACAATAATTGTGGGAGACTTCAACACATCACTCTCTCCTATAGATAGATCAACCAGACAGAAGACCAATAAGGAAATTGAAAACCTAAACAATCTGATCAATGAATTAGATTTAACAGACATCTACAGGACATTACATCCCAAATCAACAGGATACACATACTTTTCTAGTGCTCACGGAACTTTCTCCAGAATAGATCATATGCTGGGACATAAAACAAGCCTCAATAAATTTAAAAAGATTGAAATTATTCAAAGCACATTCTCTGACCACAATGGAATACAATTAGAAGTCAATAACCATCAGAGACTTAGAAAATTCACAAATACCTGGAGGTTAAACAACACACTCCTAAACAATCAGTGGGTTAAAGAAGAAATAGCAAGAGAAATTGCTAAATATATAGAGACGAATGAAAATGAGAACACAACATACCAAAACCTATGGGATGCAGCAAAAGCAGTGCTAAGGGGGAAATTTATAGCACTAAACACATATATTAAAAAGGAAGAAAGAGCCAAAATCAAAGAACTAATGGATCAACTGAAGAAGCTAGAAAATGAACAGCAAACCAATCCTAAACCAAGTACAAGAAAAGAAATAACAAGGATTAAAGCAGAAATAAATGACATAGAGAACAAAAAAACAATAGAAAGGATAAATATCACCAAAAGTTGGTTCTTTGAGAAGATCAACAAGATTGACAAGCCCCTAGCTAGACTGACAAAATCAAAAAGAGAGAAGACCCATATAAACAAAATAATGAATGAAAAAGGTGACATAACTGCAGATCCTGAAGAAATTAAAAAAATTATAAGAGGATATTATGAACAACTGTATGGCAACAAACTGGATAATGTAGAAGAAATGGACAATTTCCTGGAAACATATGAACAACCTAGACTGACCAGAGAAGAAATAGAAGACCTCAACCAACCCATCACAAGCAAAGAGATCCAATCAGTCATCAAAAATCTTCCCACAAATAAATGCCCAGGGCCAGATGGCTTCACAGGGGAATTCTACCAAACTTTCCAGAAAGAACTGACACCAATCTTACTCAAACTCTTTCAAAACATTGAAAAAAATGGAACACTACCTAATTCATTTTATGAAACTAACATCAATCTAATACCAAAACCAGGCAAAGATGCTACAAAAAAGGAAAACTACCGGCCAATCTCCCTAATGAATATAGATGCAAAAATCCTCAACAAAATACTTGCAAATCGAATCCAAAGACACATTAAAAAAATCATACACCATGACCAAGTGGGGTTCATTCCAGGCATGCAAGGATGGTTCAACATAAGAAAAACAATCAATGTATTACAACACATTAAAAACTCGAAAGGGAAAAATCAATTGATCATCTCAATAGATGCTGAAAAAGCATTTGACAAAATCCAACATCCGTTTTTGATAAAAACACTTCAAAAGGTAGGAATTGAAGGAAACTTCCTCAACATGATAAAGAGCATATATGAAAAACCCACAGCCAGCATAGTACTCAATGGTGAGAGACTGAAAGCCTTCCCTCTAAGATCAGGAACAAGACAAGGATGCCCGCTGTCACCACTGTTATTCAACATTGTGCTGGAAGTGCTAGCCAGGGCAATCCGGCAAGACAAAGAAATAAAAGGCATCCAAATTGGAAAAGAAGAAGTAAAACTGTCATTGTTTGCAGATGATATGATCTTATATCTAGAAAACCCTGAGAAATCAACGATACACCTACTAGAGCTAATAAACAAATTTAGCAAAGTAGCGGGATACAAGATTAATGCACATAAGTCAGTAATGTTTCTATATGCTAGAAATGAACAAACTGAAGAGACACTCAAGAAAAAGATACCATTTTCAATAGCAACTAAAAAAATCAAGTACCTAGGAATAAACTTAACCAAAGATGTAAAAGACCTATACAAAGAAAACTACATAACTCTACTAAAAGAAATAGAAGGGGACCTTAAAAGATGGAAAAATATTCCATGTTCATGGATAGGAAGGCTAAATGTCATTAAGATGTCAATTCTACCCAAACTCATCTACAGATTCAATGCAATCCCAATCAAAATTCCAACAACCTACTTTGCAGACTTGGAAAAGCTAGTTATCAAATTTATTTGGAAAGGGAAGATGCCTCGAATTGCTAAAGACACTTTAAAAAAGAAAAACGAAGTGGGAGGACTTACACTCCCTGACTTTGAAGCTTATTATAAAGCCACAGTTGCCAAAACAGCATGGTACTGGCACAAAGATAGACATATAGATCAATGGAATCGAATTGAGAATTCAGAGATAGACCCTCAGATCTATGGCCGACTGATCTTTGATAAGGCCCCCAAAGTCACCGAACTGAGCCATAATGGTCTTTTCAACAAATGGGGCTGGGAGAGTTGGATATCCATATCCAAAAGAATGAAAGAGGACCCCTACCTCACCCCCTACACAAAAATTAACTCAAAATGGACCAAAGATCTCAATATAAAAGAAAGTACCATTAAACTCCTAGAAGATAATGTAGGAAAACATCTTCAAGACCTTGTATTAGGAGGCCACTTCCTAGACTTTACACCCAAAGCACAAGCAACAAAAGAGAAAATAGATAAATGGGAACTCCTCAAGCTTAGAAGTTTCTGCACCTCAAAGGAATTTCTCAAAAAGGTAAAGAGGCAGCCAACTCAATGGGAAAAAATTTTTGGAAACCATGTATCTGACAAAAGACTGATATCTTGCATATACAAAGAAATCCTACAACTCAATGACAATAGTACAGACAGCCCAATTATAAAATGGGCAAAAGATATGAAAAGACAGTTCTCTGAAGAGGAAATACAAATGGCCAAGAAACACATGAAAAAATGTTCAGCTTCACTAGCTATTAGAGAGATGCAAATTAAGACCACAATGAGATACCATCTAACACCGGTTAGAATGGCTGCCATTAAACAAACAGGAAACTACAAATGCTGGAGGGGATGTGGAGAAATTGGAACTCTTATTCATTGTTGGTGGGACTGTATAATGGTTCAGCCACTCTGGAAGTCAGTCTGGCGGTTCCTTAGAAAACTAGAGATAGAGCTACCATTCGATCCAGCGATTGCACTTCTCGGGATATACCCGGAAGATCGGAAAGCAGTGACACGAACAGATATCTGCACGCCAATGTTCATAGCAGCATTATTCACAATTGCCAAGAGATGGAAACAACCCAAATGTCCATCAACAGATGAGTGGATAAATAAAATGTGGTATATACACACGATGGAATACTACGCGGCAGTAAGAAGGAATGATCTGGTGAAACATATGACAACATGGATGAACCTTGAAGACATAATGCTGAGCGAAATAAGCCAGGCACAAAAAGAGAAATATTATATGCTACCACTAATGTGAACTTTGAAAAATGTAAAACAAATGGTTTATAATGTAGAATGTAGGGGAACTAGCAGTAGAGAGCAATTAAGGAAGGGGGAACAATAATCCAAGAAGAACAGATAAGCTATTTAACGTTCTGGGGATGCCCAGAAATGACTATGGTCTGTTAATTTCTGATGGATGTAGTAGGAACAAGTTCACTGAAATGTTGCTATAGTATGTAACTTTCTTGGGGTAAAGTAGGAACATGTTGGAAGTTAAGCAGTTAGGTTAGTTGTCTTTTTCTTACTCCCTTGCTATGGTCTCTTTGAAATGTTCTTTTATTGTATGTTTGTTTTCTTTTTAACTTTTTTTTTCATACAGTTGATTTGAAAAAAGAAGGGAAAGTTAAAAAAAAAAAAAAGAAAAAAGACAAACAAGGAAAAAAAAAAAAAAAAAAAAAAAAAACGATGTAGTGCCCCCTTGAGGAGCCTGTGGAGAATGCAGGGGTATTCGCCTACCCCACCTCCATGGTTGCTAACATGACCACAGACATAGGGGACTGGTGGTTTGATGGGTTGAGCCCTCTACCATAAGTTTTACCCTTGGGAAGACGGTTGCTGCAAAGGAGAGGCTAGGCCTCCCTGTATTTGTGCCTAAGAGTCTCCTCCTGAATGCCTCTTTGTTGCTCAGATGTGGCCCTCTCTCTCTGGCTAAGCCAACTTGAAAGGTGAAATCACTGCCCTCCCCCCTACGTGGGATCAGACACCCAGGGAAGTGAATCTCCCTGGCAACGTGGAATATGACTCCCGGGGAGGAATGTAGACCCGGCATCGTGGGATGGAGAACATCTTCTTGACCAAAAGGGGGATGTGAAAGGAAATGAAATAAGCTTCAGTGGCAGAGAGATTCCAAAACGAGCCGAGAGATCACTCTGGTGGGCACTCTTACGCACACTTTAGACAACCTTTTTTAGGTTCTAAAGAATTGGGGTAGCTGGTGGTGGATACCTGAAACTATTAAACTACAACCCAGAACCCATGAATCTCGAAGACAGTTGTATAAAAATGTAGCTTATGAGGGGTGACAGTGGGATTGGGAATGCCATAAGGACCAAACTCCACTTTGTCTAGTTTATGGATGGATGTGTAGAAAAGTAGGGGAAGCAAACAAACAGACAAAGGTACCTAGTGTTCTTTTTTACTTCAATTGCTCTTTTTCACTCTAATTATTATTCTTGTTATTTTTGTGTGTGTGCTAATGAAGGTGTCAGGGATTGATTTAGGTGATGAATGTACAACTATGTAATGGTACTGTAAACAATCGAAAGTACAATTTGTTTTGTATGACTGCGTGGTATGTGAATATATCTCAATAAAATGATGATTAAAAAAAAAAAAAAAAGGAACCACACAGAAATACAGGCATTGGAAAAAAAAAAAAAAACAAGAAAAAAAACATCCTGTCACACCACCATTTCTTTCTTTCCCTTCCTCCCTCCCTATCATCCATCAACTATTGCTCTGTCTTCTGAACTTCTGAGAGCAAGCTGCACACTTCCTTGAACAAACAATATAATTCACATCTACAATTCCCATGAACGAGAACATTCTTTTATGCAATCCCATTAAGTGCATCTAAGAAGTTCAAGAAATTCAACACTGATACAAAGTTTACATCCTATTATTCCCTTTTTTTTTTTCTTATGTCCCAACTGTGTCACTTTGAGCCTCCCCTCCTCCATCCTCAGATCCCATCCAGGATCATCCTTGGCATTTAATTGTCATTATCTATTTAAACTGTCTTTTTCTTTTTTTTTTTTTTTCAATTGTGGAAACATATATACAGCCTAAATCTTCCCATTCCAAACTCTCCCTAGCATTTAGAATGGGATTAATCACATTTAGAATGGATTAATCACATTTAGAATGTTGTAATGCTAGCACCTTCCCACCATCCATTACTAGAAATTTCCCTTCACCCCAAACAGAAACCCTACACTCATTTCTTAACTCCCCATTGCCCCTTCCCCAGCTTCTCATAACCCATACTCTACTTTCCATCTCCATGGTCATATTCTCTGATACTTTCTTTGTGTTTACCATGGGGCTTAAATTTAACCTCTTAAATCTATAACAATCTTGTTTTTCTTTGATACCAACTTAACTTCAGTAGGACACATAAACTATGAACCTATACTCCTCCAATTCCCCCACCTTTATGTAGTTCTTGTCAAAAATTATGTATTTTACATTGAGTCCAAAACCACTGATTCATCATTACAGTTTATGTATTTTAGATCCTGTAGAAAGTAAATAGTGGAGTTACAAATCAAAAATAGAGTAGTATTGGTATTTATATTTACCATGTGATCTTTACTGGAAATCTTTATTTCTTCATGTGGTTTCAGTCAATTGTTTAGTGTCCCTTCCTTTCAGCCTGCTCAAGTCTCTTTAGCATTTCTTATAGGACTGATCTACTGGTGATGAAGTCCCTCAGCTTTTGATTATCTGGGAATGTTTTCATCTCCCCCTCATTTTTGCCATCTGGGTGTTTGTGAATTCTCCAAGTCTCTGATGGTTAATGACTTCTATTTGTATTCCATTGGAGTCAGAGATTTTAAAATTTATTGAGGCTTGTTTTATGTTCCAGCATACGGTCCATTCTGGAGAAAGATCCATGATTACTAGAGAAGAATGTGTGTCCCGGTGACCTGGAATGTAATGTTCTGTATATGTCTGTTAAATTTCTCTGTATCTCTCTCTCCTTTCTTTGTTTTTCTGTCAGTAGGGCTCCCTTTAGTATCTGAAGTAGGGCAAGTCTTTTATTGGCAAAATCTCTCAGCATTTGTTTGTCTGTGAAAAATTTAAGGTCTCCCTCAAATTTGAAGGAGAGTTTTGCTGGATAAAGTATTCTTGGTTGGAAATTTTTCTCTCTCTGAATTTTAAATATGTCATGCCACTGTCTTCTTGCCTCCATGGTGGCTACTGAGTAGTCACTACTTAGTCTTATGTTGTTTCCTTTGTATGTGGTGAATTGCTTTTCTCTTGCTGCTTTCAGAACTTGCTCCTTCTCTTCAGTATTTGATAGTCTCATCAGAATATGTCTTGGAGTGGGTTTATTTGGATTTATTCTATTTGGAGTTCACTGGGCATTTATGCTTTGTGTATTTGTATTGTGTAAAAGGTTTGGGAAGTTTTCCCCAACAATTTCTTTGAATACTCTTTCTAGACCTTTATTCTTCTCTTCCCCTTCTGGGACACCAATGAGTCTTGAATTTGGACATTTTATTTTATCTGTCGTATCCCTGAGATCCATTTCAATTTTTTCAATTTTTTCCCCATTCTTTCTTTTGTTCTTTCATTTTCTGTTCTGTGGTCCTCGAGGATGCTTTGTTGTTCACCTTTCTCTAATCTTGTATTGTGAGTATCCTGAGTCTTTAATTTGGCCAACAGTTTCTTTTATTTCCATAAGATTGTCTATTTTTTATTTACTCTTGCAATTTCTTCTTTATGCTCTTCTTGGGTCTTCTTTATGTACTTTATATCCTGTGCCATGCTCTTCTTCATGTCCTTTATATCCTGTGCCATGCTCTCATTGTTTGTCTGTAGTTCTTTGATTAATTGCACCAAGTACTTTGTCTCTTCTGATCTTTTGATTTGGGTGTTTGGGTTTGGGTTCTCCATATTGTCTGATTTTACCATATGCTTTAAGATTTTCTGTTGTTTTTGGCCTCTTGGCATTTGCTTTACTTGATAGGGTTCTTTCAGGATATAAAAAACATCAATCTCTAATTTGTCAGATCTACAGCCTGGTGGCATACACTTTCTCTAACTGGCAGATGGCATCCGCGAGTCACCTATTCCCCTCAAGTCAGTTCTCCCCAACTTTGTCTTTGTGGTGTGTGGGGATCTGATTCTTGTGGGGTTCAACTGGTGCACTGTCCGGCGCCGCCCCGCCCCGCCTCGAGTCCTCGGTCGGCCGGCGATGGGGACCAGAGAGATAAGGGGAGAGAGGGTGCGGACAACGTCTTACCCGGAGCACTTGTGATCACTCAGGACTCGCGGTGGTAAAGCAGATAAACTTTTAATGGGACTAGGCAATCATCATCTTTACAGGTTCCACCCGGGGCGAGACACCTCGGGGGAGAACAACCTCGATGCGGCCGTCAGGTACGGCTCCTTGTGGGCTGTCTCCCCGAGCTTTGCCCGGGAACTTTCTTATAAACCTTGCGTGTATCCAATGGGCTAACGCCACGCACACAAGCATGATTGGTGAATACAGCGGGTGGTTACATACATCAGAAGCCGGAAGCAGGATGTGGGCGCCATCTTGGCACCACTCGATGGGCGGGGGGACTTTGGAGCAGGTTTACAGCGCATGCGCTATGCCCGTCCCGGGAGACGGCTCTCCACATCTCCCCCTTTATTATTTATATCGACCCAGTGTCCCCAGTGATGAGTGTGCTCCCGTGAACCCAGATGGCTCACAATTTGTTCCGGTGCTTTGGGGAGTCTGGACTAGGTCTCAGCCATTTAGCGGCGGAGCCTCTAGCACCGACCAGAATGCTCACCTCATATGGAGACAGGAGAGTCCGTGAGCTGGAAACAACATGACTCTCCCTGCAGTGCTTTGCCTTGCAACTGGGGGACAAAGGCGGGGGCAGGGATAGCATTAACCAGAGTCGGAGGCGTCACTAGGCGTCCCTATGCATTGGCTAGAGTCAAGTCTGGCCACAACTATGACTCTGCCTTAGGGACCTACCTGAGACAAAAATTATGACTGCTGGCGTCGCCCGTTATACCCGGGACATAGCTGCGCGCTTAGCTACAAACCTCGCTCCCGAGTGCCCCGCCCGAGGCGGCCAGGATGGGGTATGGCCATCAGAATGGTCGCTGTTGGGGGTATCAAAGGTGGAGGACATAGCCATCATAGTGGTAACACGGTACTGCCGCGCTTGAAACAGGCGTTCTAGCAAAGATTTAACAATGACTAATCCCACCAATAGTCCCACCATCAAGAGAATCCAATTAGTCAAATTGGGCCAAGAGAACCAAGAGGTGACTTGGTCCCACAGATTTTTTACAGTCTCGCCCAGTGTGGAAAGGTCGAAACTAACAGGCTTCAATTTCCTAATGTTCTCAAGTCCCTGAAGGCCGGAGGCTTGGTCCAATGGCCCAGGCCGTATATTCGTTGGCGTTTCTGACAGCTGCTCCCCGGCCTCCCCAGGTGATGCCACGGTTCCCACCAGTCTTTCCGGAACCCACACTGGTTGACGTCCTGGTTCCTGGGGAAAAACACAAACAGAGCCTCCGGCCCAGCCGAGCACCGGGTCAGGGCCTTTCCACTGTGACGTGGAGGGAGCGATATGGCCCTTAACAGTCTCCCATATAAGGACTAGAATCGGGTCCAAACAGACACCCGTTTGGCGCGCTCGGTCTATATCACGACCAAGTTTCATCCAAGAGGGCAGATTAAGGCTGCCAGAACAAGGAAACCAGGGGGCAAAAGTGGCCACATCATCAAGGAATCGTTGGAGAGAACTTTTCTTAACTGAGATACCCCGCTGCTTCAAAAGGGTCTTTAAGGGGGTTAATAGGGGTGAGCTTTCAGACTGCCCCATGCTTGCAGTCGGCACTATCTCTTAATCACTCGGAGAGCTCTTCCGAGTCCCCGGGGCTACCTGAACACCCACGGGCCCTAGTCCTCGCACGGAAAGGGGGTGCTTACCTTCTCGCGGTGATCAGTCGCGGAGGTCAAACCACGGATCCCGGGAGCACGTCTCCGTCGGGTCGAGGGGAACGCGAATGAGTTGCCCCGTACGGGCCACCACTTGTCCGGCGCCGCCCCGCCCCGCCTCGAGTCCTCGGTCGGCCGGCGATGGGGACCAGAGAGATAAGGGGAGAGAGGGTGCGGACAACGTCTTACCCGGAGCACTTGTGATCACTCAGGACTCGCGGTGGTAAAGCAGATAAACTTTTAATGGGACTAGGCAATCATCATCTTTACAGGTTCCACCCGGGGCGAGACACCTCGGGGGAGAACAACCTCGATGCGGCCGTCAGGTACGGCTCCTTGTGGGCTGTCTCCCCGAGCTTTGCCCGGGAACTTTCTTATAAACCTTGCGTGTATCCAATGGGCTAACGCCACGCACACAAGCATGATTGGTGAATACAGCGGGTGGTTACATACATCAGAAGCCGGAAGCAGGATGTGGGCGCCATCTTGGCACCACTCGATGGGCGGGGGGACTTTGGAGCAGGTTTACAGCGCATGCGCTATGCCCGTCCCGGGAGACGGCTCTCCACAGTGCACTAAGTTTGGGTGTGTTGTGTGCTGTCTGCCCTGAATGTGGGGTGTGTGTCTGAGTGGTTAGGGAGGCAGGGTAGCTTTAATAGTCAAACCTTCCAGGTGTTCCCAGAGATGTAAGGCTGTTGCAAGAATCTAAAGTTTCATTTCAGTCTTACCACAGATTGTCTCTGCTGCTGACCCACAAGTCCTTGGTATTGGTGTAGGGTCCCTGGGATTTCCAAGAGGGCCTCCCTTCTCAGCCATGCTCTTCCAGGACCTTCATTTCAGAATGCAGACTCCCAGTTTCACCAAATGCATGGTCCCTGTAGATTTAGCAGACCTTGTCCAGCTGGTGCATAGCTGGAACTGGTGTTCTGGGTCACTTTCTGGTTCTTATCTAGTATTTTTTATGGAGGTGTTTTTTTGCCCTGTCTCACCTAGCTGCCATCTTAGGTTCTCCCCTTCCTCATTTTTGAAGGAGAGTTTTCCTGGATATAGGATTCTTGGTTGGTAGTCTTTCTCTTTCAGTATCTTAATCACATCATACCACTGTCTTCTTGCTGCCATGGTTTCTACTGAGAAATCCACACACACTCTTATTGAGCTTCCCTTGTATGTGATGGTTTGCCCCTCTCCTGCTGCTCTCAGAATTATCTCCTTGCCCTTGACATTTGATAATCTGATTATTAAGTGTTTTAGAGTAGTTCTATTTGGATCTATTCTGTTTGGGGTACGCTGTGCTTCTTGGATCTGTAATTTTATGTCTTTCATAAGAGATGGTAAATTTTCAGTGATTATTTCCTCCATTATTTTTTCTGTCCTCTTTCCTTCTCTCCTCCTTCTGGGACCCCCATGCCATGTATATTCATGAATTTCATATTGTCTATCAATTCTTTTCCCTCTCTGCTCTTTTGTATGTAGGATTTTTGATGTTCTGTCCTCTATTTCATGAATCCTTTCTTCTGCCTCTTCAAATCTGCTGTTGCATGTTTCCATTTTGCTTTACATCTCTTCTATTATGCCTTTCATCCCATAAGTTCTGCCATTTGTTTCTTCAGTCTTACGAATTATTCTTTATAGTCATCCAGTGTCCTCTTTATATCATTCATCTATTTTGCCACATTTTCCTTCAGCTCATTGATTTGATCTAGATTTGTTTCCATATCTTTAATTAGTTGTTTCAACTCCTATATCTTACTTAAAGTATAAGTTTGTTCCTTTGACTGAGCCATATCTTTGTTTTTTCTGGTGTGACTTGTAATATTTTGTTGTCCAGGCATCTGGTTTCCTTGATTACCCTGATCAGATTTTCCCAGACCAGATGGGCCCAAGGCTCAGGAAGAGGATGTTATCAGTATCAAATTTTCCTGAAGATGAGACCCAGAAGATTGTCAGACTTTCCTGTGAGGCCTCTAGACTCTGTGCTTTTCCTACCCTGCCCAGCTGGTGGTGTTTGTTAGCCCGCAGCTCCACAGTGGCATAGTGAGGTGTGGTGCTTTTAATTCTCAGCAGATGCTGTCCTTGCCAGAGGCCAAGGGTGAGGCAGAAGCCAAGCATAAACTGCTTCTGTTTCCCCCCCCCCAGGCCCTGGGTTCTTTATTCACTGAGGGAGGGCAGCCACTTGAGCTGGGCCCCATTCCCCTTTTTTATTAGGGAAGATACTCCTTTTAAGGAATTATCTCCTTCACTTGACTTCTTCCTTTGTCTAACTATCTTAACTCCACCCTTGCCTGGGTCAACACTGACAATTGAAAGTGCCTGAGGCTTTCGCTTTCTCTAATGAGCTACTTAAAATGAGAGAAAAATAAAGAAAAAAGAAAGAAATCCCCTTTTTCAGAGCCTGTCCACAGTCCACCAGTTTTGCCACTCAAGAGCCAGAGTTGGTAGCCATTTCTGTGTGCCCCTTTTCTTGGGACACAGTCCTTTTCCAGTATTCTGAGCTCAGCTGACTCCAAAATCTCTGTTTTTATTTATTTCTATTTCTTCATCAGCCCCACTTCCTCTCTGCCCAGAGAGACCTCAGAGTTCCTTTCTTGCTTTCTCTAGGCTTATCTATGCTCATAGCTTGTATTCAGTATTCCAAATATGCAAATTAAAACTAAGATTGGAACTTGATTGAGCTACCTTCCTTTCCTTCTAATAGACTGCTTCTTTTTCCCAAAGGGAAGTGTTCCAATTCAGCCTGCCATGCTGGTGGGGGAGAGGAACCAACTCCGCAGTTTGGGGAGATTTACTTACAGTTCTAGCTGAGATCTCAGCTATTCCACCCATTCCAGACTGGTGTATGATGTGTGTTCAGTCATGGATGTCCCCCAAACAGTTGTTCCAGACTATTTTCTAGTTACTCCTGGCCATTTACTAGTTGACCTAGGGGACTAACTAAATTCCTCACCTCCCTATGCCACCATATAACCTCACCTCTGGGGTTTGTCTTTTGATGATAAAGCTCTTTTAATGCTTAATGTAGTTTAATTTGTTACTCTTTTGATTACTAGTTTTGTCTTTTTATTCTTCAGGATATTTTCCCTACCTCCAGTTCATAAAGATATTGTTCTATTGTTTTCTTCTAATTATTATAAGTATTGCTTTTCACAGTTAGCTTCAATATATCGAGAATTGATTTTGTCAATATTTGGGTTCCTTTTTTCCACATATAGACATCTTATTGTCTCAGCACTATTTATTGTTTATCCCTTTTCTGCTGATCTGAATTGGCCAATATGTTATTTATCATGTTTCCACATAGGGGTGGGTCTGTTTCTTTGTTTCTTTTGTCTACCTTTCTCTCCTATGATAGTGCCATGCTGTCTTAATTATTAGAGCTTTGTAACATGCTTAATAAATTCTAAAATATGCATTTTTTAAATTTTAACATATCTGATGATGGACCCTGACTTATTGACCAGATCTAGTGAGTTATGTACATTATTATTAATAAATGTGTTGTGTACAAGTGCCTCTTAAAATGTTTTCAAAAATAGACACAATGTTTGGTCACTCAAAAGAAAAGTCATTGTGGTTGAGTAACATTCCAAAAAAAGAACAACGGGGCATAAATTTCTTATTAGTGAAGAAATATTCCTTGTTAGAGGAATGACCATCATTTCATATTATGTAAATAGTTTAGAGTGGCAGTGCTTTTCTTTCTTAATGTCACAAAATTGATGGCCCATTTTATAAACTATGTCATCTTGGAGTTGATGAAATAAAATAATAAATATTGGTATCTAGTAGAACAAGTTCCCCACTCTTAATATTCCCCACTCTCTAGTTTTTCCTTAGAAGCACATTGTTCTTGGGTTCTTATCTTTCACTCAGTTTTTGGAAACAGTCTATAAAGTTTCACTAAACATAAAAACAAACACAGCACAAAACAAAACCATTGATTGATTGCAATTATGCTGAGCCAATTATGTAATTTTGATTAAATTATATATTTTGATAGTATTTCTTATCCATTGTCTCTCCATTTTGGATGTCTTCTTTGATGTATTTCAATAGATTGTTGTAATTTTCTACATTTTTCTATATTGACTAGAAAAATTTTCTAAATTGCAATATCCTGCATTAAGTCTACAGTAAATCTTTGTTATATTTTGTCCTATATTTTCAACTATTTTATATTAACTGTTTACAGAATAGAGAAAGATCAATTGAGGTTTAGATATTGGTCTAATATTCTTATTATTTTTAGCAATGTAAATTCCTTTGGGTATATCTATATAGATAACGTGCCACCTTAACAAAATTTTGGGTTTTGCTTCCTTTCCAATCCTTATACCTTTTGTTTATTTATTTTTATGATTTTATTGTGATGTTTAGGATTTTCAGTACAATGTTGAATGGAAGTAGTCATAGGCAGTATCCTTGTTTTTTTCTGGTCCCAAACTGCCTTTAAATAGGCTTTTTTGTTGTTTTGCTATTTATCAGGTAAAGAAAATGATTTTCAATCATTAGTTTAAAGGATTCCACTATGACTGAAGAATAAATATTTATCAAATATGTTTCTTCATCTAACAGATATTTCATCTGTTAATCCTTTAACACAGTGAAATACGTTGACTTTATAGTGTTAAATCATTTTGAATTCCTGGAATAAGAGGGTTCTGATGTACTCTCTTTTTTTCCCTCATACAATGTTTTTTGCAAATTTTTTTTTGGAATTTTGTGTCTCTTTGCATGAATGAGGTTTGCGTCTAATTTTCCATTTTTGCATTTTTTGGTAACTGATATTACTATCAAATTTATGATAGTCATGGAAAATAAGTTGAGAAATGTTCCTTATTTTTCTGTTTTCCTGAAGGGATTATATATTATTGTAATTGTCTGTTCCTTGAATGTTTGGTATAATTCACTGCTAAAAACCACTTGGGACTAATTCAACTTTGTTATTGGTTATTGGATTTCTTAATTTTTCATGAGTCAGTCTGGTGATTTTTTTTTTTTTTTTTTTTAGGATTTTTTTTCCACTTAAGTTTCCAATACAATTATTATTCTGTGCTGGGGATCAAATCATGTCCCCCACAAAAAGCAGGTTCAAATTCCAACCCTTGGTTCTGTGGATGAGAACCCATTTGTGAATAGGATCTTTGAAGATACTATGTGTTCAGATGTGCCCAAACTGAATGAGGGTGGGACTTAATCCAATATGGCTGAAGTCCTTATAAGCAAAGGAAATTGGACATGGAAAAAGAAGCCACAGGAAGCAGCCAGAATTTGGAAGTCAACAAAACCTGAAAGAGAAAGGAAAATATAATGCTGTGTGCTTTGCCATGTGACAGAAAAGCCAATGACCAAGGACCACTGGTAGCCAGCCCCAGAATGCAACGGTTTTCAGGGAGAAAGAATTGCTTTTCCAAGCCTCAATTTTGGACTTCTCCATCTTAAGAACCAATAAATGCCTGTTGTTTAAGTAAACCACGTTGTATGGTATTTATTTTAACAGCTGCAAAATGAACACATATGATAATCCAAAATAGCCTCTCATTGTTTTTAAGTTCTAACATCTGCAGTTATTCCCCCTAGTTTTTCTTAAATATTGTTTATTTGTGGATTTTTTTTTTTTTTTTTTTTTTGTAATCAATCATTCTAGACTTTGGTTTATTTTATTAGTCTTTATAAAAACCAAACTTCTGGCTTTAATGATCCTCTCTATTATGTAATTTTTCTCTATATGATTAGTTTCTACTTCTAAGTATTGCATTAATTCCATTATACAAGTTTGGATACATAATGTTTTCATAATTATTCATTTATAAATATTTCTACTATCTATTATTATTTTACCTTTGATTCATGAATCGTTTGGGAGTGTGTTTATAAATTTTGAAATGGGTTTTTTCCTAGTCATTCTTATTTTGATTTGTAACTTAATGATATTGTTTAATTAATTATATGTAGTCTTTACAAAACTAATTCATTGAAATCTGTTTGCTGTACCTCAGCAAATACACATGTATATCTCAGTACATGGTAAATTTTTGCAAAATATCCAAGATTGTTTGAAAAGAATGTGTATTCTCCAATTGTTGACTTTAATATTTGTGGTAGATTGAGCAATGTACTCCAGAAAACACATGTTCTTAATCTTAATCTGCATTACTGTGGATGTGAACTCATTGTAAATAGAACTCTTGAAGATATTAATTTTAGTTAAGGTGTGGCCCAACTGAATGACAGTGGGTCTTAATCCAGATTACTGAAGGTTTATAAAGGGGACCTAGATGTTACAGAAGCTAGAAAGGAGACAACATTGCCATGTGACAGGAGGCAGAAATAGAAGCCAAGGGACCCCAAGGATGGCCTGCAGCCAGACCAGAATGCTACTGACCCCGGGAGAGAGCATGATCTTGCCAGTGGTCTTGCTAATGCTTTGGTCTGGACTTCTAGTCACCGAACCAATAAACCAATAAATCCCTATTGTTCGAGCCAACCCCAATATTGTGTGGTATTTGTGGTAGCAGCTCTGGCAAACTAAGATCATGTTCTGTTTATGAATGCTCAAGTTTATTTGTTGTACCATCTAAATATTCTACACCTTTCCTAATTGGTTGTCTCTATGACCCATCTGTGACAGAGTAGCTTGTATTTTAATAACCCTTCTGCTGAGGACAGCTATAAAATCTGGAAGAAATATTTTAAAAATAGCTTTATAATGGCATCAGAGAGCAACCAAGACATTCGGAAATTAAAGATGAGATTCTAAAGTAAAGGAAAGTGTTTTGGGGGAGTCCTACAGTCAATCATTGTTTTTACCCTCAGAGAATTTTGCTGATTCAAAGCATGGAACATCAATTCTGAAAAGAAAGTGGCAGCCTAGTGCTTGCAGCAGTATCACTGAGCTGAGGAATAAAACGTGGATGCAGCCAGGACTTGAGGGGCCAATATCACTGAGGGGAAAAAACAGCAGAGAAATGAGCTTAACATTCTGAATGCAATTTCTCTTATGCCAGTGATGGACTCCTGTGATGCACATAGGATGCACATGCTCGTATGGGATGAGAGGTTAAGAAACCAAGCTCAACACATCTGTTAAAGCAGATTCTGGCAGAGCTGGGGATTTAAAAAAAGAGAAGAAAAGAAAAGAAAAAAAAATTCCTGAGTCACAGTTAGAAAGACTTTTTCTAACTTAAGATTATGGTATAATTTTCATACGGTTTCTTTTCATACTTTCATGGTTTCATTTTTACTGTTATAACTCTGATTCATTTGGAATTTACTGTGGCATTAAGGTCCATGATAGACTTCATTTTTTGCCATATAGCTATCCAGTTATCCCCAAACCTCTTATTTAAAAATCAATCAAAATCAGTATCTTAAACTAAATTTAACCAAAATCAGTCAAGTTTTTTGTTCTCAAATCAATCCCACCTCAAAATCTCCTCCAGTGTTCCCCATTTCAATGAATGATACCACTCTTCACCTGATTACTTATACCAAAACATAAACTCATCTTTTATTCCTCTTTCCTATATACTCTGTATCCGTTCCTTCTACATATCCTATTGTATCTCCTTCAGAGTTACATACAGAATCTGACCACTTTCACCTCTTCCAGAGCTATCATCCTGTGTCCCTCCAGGCCATCAGCATCTTCTTCTGGGCTCTTGAAATTACCTCCCAACTGATCTCTTTGCTTCTACTCTTGTATCCACTTTCTTAACTTATTCTAGTCTATTCTCCACACTACATGCAGAATGATCTTTTAAAACATAACTTAGCTCAGACCCTTCTGATGGTTTCCCACCACACTTAGGATGAAATCAAAATATTTATCATGACCCTCCATGACCTGATGCTCAGCTTCCAAACTTTCTCTACCACTCTTCTTCTGCTCATTCTTCACTAAATATTTTACTGTTCCTCAAACACTCCATACATTCTTTTCTCTAGAACTTTGTACTTGTTATTCCTTCGCCTAAAATCTTATTCTGCTAGATAGTCACAGGGCCCATATCAATTCAAGTTTGTGTTCAAATGTTTTTTTCTCACACAGAACCTGCTTGATATCTCATCTAAAAGATCATCATTATCACTTTCTATTCCCTTACTCTGCTTTATTTTTCTTCATCATTATATGAAACTGTATTATAGTTTTTGCTGTGTGATTAACTACAAATCTAAACTGCTTTTTTTTGGACCCACATTCATCCATCTGGCCTACAAAGATATTTTAAAATATGATATCAAACATTCTGTTGAAATCCAAATATATTGTCTTTGACATTTTCTAATATGCCACCCAGTAAATCCATCCAAAAAAAGAGAGACGTTCCACTTGCAGTAGCTTGTTTCTTACTAACTCACATATTTTTTCTAGTAATGACTACTTCCTTTTCAACATGGTCTCAAAAACCATCTGCTTAATCAACCTGTTAAAATATTTTGAGAATTAGTATCATTCTCATTAATCTCTACTATGGATAAAGCCTCTTAATCCTTCATTTAGAAAATGTAAAAATTTAAGAATATTCAGTTTTTTGATATCTCACCCATTACAAATGATCTTTCAAAATCATTGTCTGTGGTTCTGCTCTTTTCTGTACTCTGAGAAGTATAGCCTTGAACATAAAGACTTGAACTCATTTGGGAGAATAAAATTAATACAATTGAAGCACAGAGTAAAAATAATGACAGAGGTAGCTATAAGCACTGCTCGTAATAGCAGTCAGGCAAGAAAGCTCTGCCATGTCTGTGTTTGTCTGCACGTATCAAAGACAAAACCCAGTCAACTCTTGAAAATACAAATAACCTCCTCTTACTTTGATTCTTTGCTCACCATGAAACTGAGAGCTGGCACTAGAACTTCTCTTTGGTAAAAACTTCTATTGTTTGTAAAATACCTTGATAAGCTTGAGTTTTGTAGTGAGATTCAGAAAGCATGGGTAGACGAAAGAACAAGGAAACCAAAGAGGCAGTTAAATTGCTCTCCTCAAGAAATAAATAGAGAGCAAATGATTTGGGGAGAGGTATCTTTATTACTAGTACTCTGTGTTGTTTTTGAAGCTGAATGTATTAATGTATCACTTTGTAATTAAAAATTAATAAAAAATTAGAATCAACAAAAACAAAGCACTAGATAAACTTGCTTATAATTGCACCCAAGAGTCTCCCCCTGAGTACCTCTTTGTTGCTCAGATGTGGCCCTCTCTCTCTAGCTAAGCCAACTTGGCAGGTGAAATCACTGCCCTCCCCTCTACATGGAATCTGACACCCAGGGGTGTAAATCTCTCTTGTAACCCAAAATATGATTCCCTGAGATCAATCTGGACTGGGCATTGTGGGATTGAGAACATCTTCTTGTTCAAAAACAACTCAGTGCTAATAAAATCAACAACTTAGATTAAGCAAAAAAGGTCCTTGAAAAATTAAAACTTAATGAAACTGCCACAGGAAGAAATAGAAAATTTGAATAACTGTCTATCTTTCAAAGAAATCTCCAGGGCTAGATGGCTCCACTATTGAATTCTATCAAATATTTTAAAAAAGAAATAACAGCAAATGTATGAAAACTTATTTATAAAATAGAGGAGGAGAGCAAACCTTCCAAATCATTTATGGGAATAGAATAACACTTATACCAAAAACAGACAAGGGAATTATGATGAAAGAAAATTAGAACAAAATGTAGTGATGTATTAAGAGCATAATACATCAGGACCAAATGAAGTTTTTGTGAAATGAAACGAAATAAAATTTCAGTGGCTGAGAGATTTCAAATGGAGTCAAAGTTAACTCTGGTGGGCATTCTTATGCACTATATAGATATCCCTTTTTAGGTTTTAATGTATTGGAATAGCTAGAAGTAAACACCTGAAACTATCAAACTCCAACCCAGTAGCTTTGACTCTTGAAGACAACTGTATAACAATGTAGCTTACAAGGGGTGACAGTGTGATTGTGAAAGCCTTGTGGATCACACTCCCTTTATCCAGTGTATGGATGGATGAGTAGAAAAATGGTGACAAAAGCTAAATGAAAAGTATGGTGGGATGGAGGGATGATTTGGGTGTTCTTTCTTACTTTTATTTTTTATTCTTTCTGGTGTAAGGAAAATGTACAAAAATAGATTGTGGTGATGAATGCACAACTATATGATGGTACTGTGAACAGTTGATTGTACACCATGGATGATTATATGGTATGTGAATATATCTCAGTAGAACTGAATTAAAAACAAACAAAATAAAACAGCAACAAAGCACTTGAATTTCAGTTTTCCAGAGAAGAGAGAAGAGAGAAGCAGAGAAGAGAGGAGGGAAGAGAGAGAAAGAGAGAACAGAAGAGAAAGAGGATTATTGGGCCCCTTTGCAGGGTGCCCAGAGTAATTTAAAGAACAGGCATACTTAATACAGAATTTTAAAGTTTTATATATTTTGTCATTGAAAATACCATATGTATCCCAATATCTTCAGTAAAATCTTATATACACATTTTTGCTTTTATGGTAGTTTTTGTTTTTGTTTTGTTTTGATTTTGTGGAAATCAAGAACAAGAGGTTTTCTGAGGTGTTCAGAGAGAAGGAGAGTTATAACAGTGGGAGGTAAGAAATCAGTAAAGCATAAACTACGAGGCAGAACTGACCACAACTGTAAGCCCATTTGAAAACACAGAAAAATGGAGATGGGAGTGTCAGAGGATTTTAGCTGCTATCTGGGTTTCATGATAATTTGATTTCCCCTGGTTTATGAAAGGAGAAAACTGAAATCAGAACAAAAATGCTGTGTCCCATAAGCATTCCTATGTCACATTCTGGTTTATAGATGCAAAACTGTGTGAATTCTACCATTATGATTTAGCATCTTTGAGTTGAATTAACCCAGGTCATGGACAAGTCTTCTTGAACCTGTGGAGGTGAAGTTCATCCCCTGAATCATACTGAGTTCACCATGGGACCTCTTAGCATCCTCATTCTTTCCTAGAGAACTGTCATATGCCTTCTTTTATTAAGTTGCTACATTGTCAGCTTTCATTTTCTTTCCCTCACTTCGTCATTTTCTATTTTAAAAATGTTGGGCCATCAGATCATATCAAATTTTCCTATGGAACATATATAATCTCTCCTCACGTATAGGTCACAAATCTGACAATATCCAGGCTTGACCTCTTGCCTGTTACCTCAGTCAAGTTATTTAACCTTTCTGTACTTCAGTTGCAATTTCCGTAGAGATAATAATAATAGCTGCTTTAAGGCGGCAATAATTACATTAAATTATACTTGCCAAAGTGCTTAGCACTTTTCCTGATGCATAGTGAGTGCTTAAAGTTATTCCAACTCTTGTTATTATTTAAAACTCCTCATGACTTTACTCATCAACTGTTCTTTATTAACTTCAGAGTAACATTTTTGTCTGCGATGGGATTGCTGTCAAGGCAAAGTGAGAAATTACTAACTTCGCTGCTTCTGGCTCAATGTCACTTCTCTGCTGATTTCTTCATGGTATTCTCGCCTTCGTGACTTTTGACTCAAATAGCAGGTTAGCCCATTATGAAAATCTCATGGTCCCATTAATTACATAATTCATTAACTACATAACCCATTAATACATTATTTACACATTATCCCAAGGGAAGAATCTTATCCTCTCCATTTAGCAGTTTGTAGAAAGTCTGAGGCTATGAAAAAGGGATGATCAGCATTCAGAATAGGCTATGAAGAGCAGCAAATCAGAAGGGGAGAGAGAAAATAGAGTTGTTAGTTTTGTAGTGATATCTTATTAACATCTAGATATTAGGCAGGGTTCAAGATGGCTTACATTATGATGAATTCACAAAATAAATACCACCTTATGGGACCTCATAAAATTAAGTCATTCTTTCCTAGAAAATCCCATCATGTGTCTTGTATTATTGAACTTACATATTATTAGCATTCATTTTTTAGAGCTTGACCTCTCTTTTGAGTCATTTCCATTTTCAAGAATTTGAGCCATCCAATCACACCTACCTTTTCTTTTGATCTTCTGTAGTATAATCTAGTCCCTTAAAGCTATAAATATTAACTATGGCCAGGGTTCCCTCTTACTGACTTAAACCTTGCCTAATATTTAGAAGTCAATAAAATGTGTTGTTAAAATAATCTAGGTTTACAATGATGGATGTGTTACTACAAAACTAACAATTCAATGTCAATGAAAAGTTTAGGTGCAAAGCAGTATTCCATAAATGCTTAAGGGCAATATTTCAGTATAGAATTGTGCTATATGAGTAAGGCAACTAGAGTAACCTTCCTGAAACTCTGCTTTCTCTTTTTAACAAATGACAAAATAATGTTAGCTGATCTACTAGTCTTCCATAAAAAGCCTGTAAAACATGAGCTTTATTATTATTAGCAATGCTCTGGTTCTTTTCAGATCCTTGGTTCATTTTAGTTGAAATAGAGCTCAGAAAAGACAAAACAACTTGGAAAAAAGAAAACTGTACTTCAGTGGAAATTGTTTCTATTACATTTGCCACAGTATCAAGTTATGAGAGGAAACAGGACTCATTTACTCATTAGGCAAATCAGATCCCAATTTCTTCATTTGAATTAAGATAACTAGAAAATTACTACTTATCACAAAGAAAGCATGCAGAGCCGCTCTTCATTTCCAACTTGTGGTATTTAGCATAAGGCCAGGGAAAGTGAATGAAGAATGTTAAGATTTTTCAAAGTAAAAATTACTTATAGAATATTTGTTTCCTATCCAGAGGTTTCTAAGTTATTAACAAAAATCTTTGCTTGTCATCATCACCAAAATGCCCACTTATATTTACCCTTTTCAAAGGGTTTTATGTTTTCCTAAAAGTTTATATATTCTGCTTCTTTCCAAAACACAATACTTGAGAAGCATATCAGGATGGATATAAATAACCAACCTTCCTTCCTTCCTTCCATCCATCAGCAAACAGTCTGTAAAGCACTGGACTAAATGATAAGTAAAGAAATATGAGATGTGAACATGTCCTGAATTTCTCATAGCCTAGTGGGAGAGACAGGCAAAAGTGTCAAGTGTTTCAATAAAGAATGAAGAAAATGCTATGAGATGAGACAAGTGTTAACCGACTCTGCCCTGGAGAATCAGCAAAGGCTCCAGAGAAGACTAGGTCTTAAATATTTAAAAAAAATAAAAATAAAAAAGACTTTGCCAGAAAAAAGACTTTTGAGGCAAAGAGGGTGGAAGGGAAAACCAGAAAGAAGGCATAGCATAGGCAAAGGCATGGCTTTAGACAAGAGAGGGAAGGCAAGGTGGCAGCTGGGTCTGCTCTATGTCAGAGATGCATCTTAGATAAGTCTGTTGACTTTAGCAGGGCTGCTGACAAATTACTGATTTCTTTCATGCTACAAATATTTGTGAAAGCTATTTTCTAGTGAAGTGTTGGGGTGCAGTCCCAGAGGGCAACATCAGCTTCTTCTTCTTCTCTTTTAATTATTTACAGATTGTCTTCTTCCACTTTTCTTTCTGTTTATATGACCTCATATTTTTTGGGTTACTGAGAATTGGTCTATCCTAAGAACACTCACCTAGTGATCGATGGAGATGACTTTCATATTTACAGTTTCCTTTAGAGGGGAGAAGAAGAGAGAAGTGGGAAAAAAGCCTGTGATCATATTTGGAAGCCCTACTAGGTCTTGACCTTACATCACAGGAATTAAACTGAGCTACTTTGTGGAGAGAAGAAAAAGGATCTCTAATATGTCAAGCTAAGGGTGCACATATTTACATCTCATTTTCACTCCAAGTAAAATGTAAAGTCCATATGATGGCTTAGGAACCATGATCTTGTTCTCTGCTACCATTCTGACCTCATTGCCAGCCATTCTTCCCATCTGTGGAGACCAAGGGTTTGGGCTTCCCTCCATATTGAGAGTAAGTTGCTGCATGTAGCTGCCTACATGACCAGAACTGAAGTTGAAGGTCAACAGACCTCCTCAAGGAAAGAACATACAGATAGTATCATAAACTACTTATCTTGTAAAGCATTAAAACTCCCCTCCCCTGATCACTGTTGATAACAAACCTCCAGACTCCTGTGTCATGAGACCCTGCTGAAACTCTGTTCTCACACTCTGTGGAATGTTTTGGTCCTAAACCCTTAAAAGCTGCCCTTTGCATTCCCACCTTTGCAGTGTGCTGACTTCCAGAACTGCCACCACCAGGAAGAATCTCCTGTTTGTAAGTCCTAATAAAACTCATGTCTGACTCTGTGCCAAGTATGTTCTTTGGTCTTGGTGCTGCACCAACCCAAGCCCTTCAAGAGCTGGGCTGGAACATCATCACTTACTGCATTCCAGCCATACTGGCCTTCCAGCTGGTCCTTAAACATGCAAAGCGTGCTCTCCTGCCCAAAATGCTTTTTTTCCAGATATCCACATCTCCCTCCTTCACATCCTTCAGGTCTCAGATCACACAAAATTTTCCCTGACCACACTTCTTAAAATAACAGCAACATACTCCCCCATCTTGTTCTAACCCTTTCCCCAGACTTATTTTCTCATAAGTATTTATTCCCTCTTAGCTTATTGTATATGCTAGGTTATTATTTGCTCTATTTTTTATTGGCTTTCTTCTTCCACAAGAGTTTAAGCTCTGTGAGCGTAAGCATTTAATCTGTTTCATTAAATAAAAGGTCTAGATGAGTTGATATTTAATAAATGGTCAATAAATATTTGTTGAATAAATGAAAACCCTTTATGCTTTTTATTATTTAGCCTGAATTTTAGAGAAGTGAAATAATTTTTCTGAGTTTCCATGACATATAAGGAATTTGGATTTGAATACAAGATGTACAAGAAAGCCATGATATTTCCATTATACCAAACTTATTCCCTAAAAGGATGCCTCTCATGAAACATATTTTCAGATATTCTTTGGTGTATACTCTATTGTTTCTAATTGTAGAAACAAAGCTACTGTAAATGGTTTAAGCAAAAATGGATTTATTAAGGTTCACAGAATCATAGGCAGAGCTAAAGAAACAGACTTGGGCTGAGCTTCCAGAAATGACTCACAATGCTGTCCTGCCAAAAAACTACCACCTCCCCAACTTTCAAAGAAATGCAGAATCAGAAATGCAATTGCTGTGGCTTTTGGCTTCAGAGCAAGACCACCTCTGCCATGATCAGTATTTTAGTTTCCTGGGCTGCTCGAGCAATTACCATGAAAAGAGTTGAGTTAGACAATGGAATTTATTTGTTCATGGTTAAGGCTGGGGGGAAAGTCCAAATCAACGCATCATCAAGGTGATGCTTTTTTACCAAAGACTATGGTATTCTGGAGCTGGCTGCTGGTGATCCTTGTTTTTTCCTCCTCTGTCACATGGCAATGCATATGGTGGCCTCTCCTGGCTTCTGTTCTCTTCTGAGTTCCATTGAATGTCAACTCCTGGCTGCTCCCTGTGACTTTCTCTGTGTCTGAATTTCATTCTGATTATAAAGAACTCTAATACTAGGATTAGCAATCACCCTGATTCGGCTGGGCCACACTTTAACTGAAGTAACCTGATCAAAACATCCTACTTGCAGTGGGTTCACACTCACAGGAATGGATTAGATTTAAGAACATGTATTTCTGGGGGTGCGTTTAGCTTCAAACCACCACAACCAGAAAGTTGTTGAATCAAGAAAGTTACCACCACAGGTGCTGAATTCAGAATTTTATCACCTCTGCCATGATCCTTGGCTGCCATAACCAGGCCCTCTCTCTGTGCAACTCCATTCTACATTAAAGAGTCATCCAAGTCCATTTGATTGGTAGACCTCAAATCACATTCAGGAATTTTGCTGCAAAGGGGAATGAGAAATGTCTCTGTTTAATTTTCCAGGCTGAAAGGCAGGTTATAAGTTAATCAGAAATATTGACAAAGCAGATCCACCATCCTATGTCAGGCCTTTGTTAGTGCACAACCTGATTCAATCTTTACAGCAACACTGTGAGGTTGATACCATTATGCCCATTGAATTGATGAGGAGATTGAGACTCAGAAAGGTTAAGTGGTTTGCCTAGTCATTAATTAAGTCATCTAATGACACATTCTAGTGGCTTCTTTCTAGAGTTTATTAGTGTTCCCTTTTCAATTGCACCATTCAGCAAATAGGCTCTGGACAATTAAGAGTTAAGTAGAGTCCCATGATGCTACTCCCCAAATGTAAAACCAAAGAAGTTCCAGAAATGCAAATTTTACATTTTACAACAAGACATTTACGAAACCATCCCATAAATGTCCTGTTGACTTTTAGCAGTATTAACTTTTATCAGTGTTAATGAAGTATGAGTGAGATAGTTCAGGAATTGCTTTATGTAAAGATGGCACCTTGGAGCTGGTCTAATTCTCAGCTCAGCAGATAAAAAATTTAATTTTTATCAATTCTTTTAGGGTAACTAGATTTTCTAAAATTTTATTTTATTCAGGTTATTCACATACCATACAATTATCCAAAGATCAAAAGTGCATAATTAATTGCTCATGATACCATCATACAGCTGTGTATCCATCAAGACAATTACACTTTTTTTCAATTTTTAGAACATTTTCATTACTCCACAAAAGAAATAAACACAAAAAAAGAAAATTTGAATCCTCCCATACCTCTGACCACCCCCCTCCATTATTGACTCATAGTATTGGTATGGTACATTTGTTACTGGTGATGAAAGAATGCTAAAATACTACTAACTGCAGTAGACAGTTTGCAATAGGTATATTTTATCCCTATATACCCCTCTATTATTGCTATACACTTCCCCCTCAGTACTACTTTTGCCACATCCCATAGGTTTTGGTATGCTGTGTTCTCATTTTCATTCGTCTCTATATATTTAGCAATTTCTCTTGCTATTTCTTCTTTAACCCACTGATTGTTTAGGAGCATGTTGTTGAACCTCCACATATTTGTGAATTTTCTAAATCTCTGATGGTTATTGACTTCTAATTGTATTCCATTGTGGTCAGAGAATGTGCTTTGTATAATTTCAATCTTTTTAAATTTATTGAGCCTTGGTTTATGTCCCAGCATATGATCTATCCTGCAGAAAGTTCCGTGAGCACTAGAGAAGAATGTGTATCCTGATGATTTTGGATGTAATGTTCTATATATGTCTGTTAAATCCAATTCATTTATCAGATTGTTTAGGTTTTCAATTTCCTTATTGATCTTCTGTCTGGTTGATCTATCTATAGGAGAGAGTGATGTGTTGAAGTCGCCCCCAACTATTGTGGAAACATCAATTGCTTCCTTTAGTTTTGCCAGTGTTTCTCTCATGTATTTTGTGGCACCTTGATTGGGTGCATAAACATTCATGATTGTTATTTCTTCTTGTTGAATTGCCCCTTTTATAAGTATGTAGTGGCCTTCTTTGTCTCTCATAACATCCTTGCATTTAAAGTCTATTTTATCTGAGATTAATATTGCTACACCTGCTTTCTTTTGGCTGTAGCTTCCATGAAATATTTTTTTCCATCCTTTCACTTTCAATTTCTTTGTGTCCCTGTGTCTAAGATGAGTCTCTTGTATGCAGCATATTGATGGTTCATTTTTTTTGATCCATTCTGCGAATCTATATCTTTTAATTGGGGAGTTTAATCCATTTACCTTCAACATTATAACTGTGAAGGCACTTCTTGAATCAGCCATCTTATCCTTTGGTTTATGTTTGTCATATATATTTTTTCCCTCTCTCTATTAATATCCTTTAATGTACCCATACTGAATCTCTTTAGTACTGAACCTTTCTCCATGTCTCTCTCTCCTTTCTTTGTTTCTCTGTCTGTAGGGCTCCCTTTAGTATCTCCAGGAGGGCAGGTCTCTTGTTAGCAAATTCTCTCAGCATTTGCTTGTCTGTGAAAAATTTAAACTCTCCCTCAAATTTGAAGGAGAATTTTGCTAGATAAAGTATTCTCGGTTGGAAATTTTTCTCTCTCTGAATTTTAAATATGTCATGTCACTGCCTTCTCACCTCCATGGTGGCTGCTGAGTAGTCACTACTTAGTCTTCTTTTGTTTCCTTTGTACGTGGTGAATTGCTTTTCTCTTGCTGCTGTCAGAACTTGCTCCTTCTCTTCAGTATTTGACAGTCTGATCAGAATATGCCCCGGAGTGGGTTTATTTGGGTTTATTCTATTTGGAGTTCACTGGGCATTTGTGATTTGTGTATTTATGGTGCTTAGAAGATTTGGGAAGTTTTCCCCAACAATTTCTTTGAATAGTCTTCCTAGACCTTTACCCTTCTCTTCCCCTTCTGGAACACCAATGAGTCTTATATTTGGATTTTTTATGTTATCTATCATGAGGTCCATTTTGATTTTTTCAATTTTTTCCCCCATTTTTTCTTTTGTTCTTTCATTTTCTGTTCTGTCATCTTCCAGGTCACTGATTCATTGTTCAGCTTCCTCTAGTCTTGTACTATGAGTGTCCAGAATCTTTTTAATTTGGTCAACAGTTTCTTTCATTTCCATAAGATTACCTGTTTTGTTTTTATTTACTCTTGCAAAGTCTTCTTTATGCTCTTCTAGGATCTTCTTGATGTCCTTTATATCCTGTGCCATGCTCTTCTTCATGTCCTTTGTATCCTGTGCCATGGTCTCGTCATTCATCTTTAGTTCTTTGATTAATTGCTCCAGGTACTTTGTCTCCTCTGATCTTTTGATTTGGGTACTTGGGCTTGGGTTATCCATGTCGTCTGGTTTTTTCATATGCTTTAAAATTTTCTGTTGTTTTTGGCCTCTTGGCATTTGCTTAACTTGATAGGGTTCTTTTAGGATTTGTAGACCGATTGAAATCCTTATCTCTAATTTGTCAGATCTACAGCTTCTACACTTTAACTAACCAGCAAATGGCATCCACTAGCCACCTGTTCCCCTCAAGCCAGTTCTCCCCCGCTTTGTCTTTGTGGTGACTCAGGGAGTGAGTCTTGCAGGGTCCAATTGGTGTGCCAAGCTTGCATGTGTAGTTGGTGTTGCCTGCCCTGTATATGGAGCATGTGTCTGGGCAGTCAGAGATGGGGGGCGGCTCTAACAATCAAATCTCCCTGGTGTTCCTGGAATTTTAAAGCTGCTGCAATAGTCTAATACTTCAGTTCAGTCCTGCCACAGTTTGTCTCTGCCGCTGACCCACAAGTCCTTGGTATTGGCATATGGCCCCTGAGACTTGCGAGTGGGTCCCTCTTCCAGGCCGTGTACCCTCAGGTCCCCTGTTGAGGGGTGACTGTGCCATGTCACAGGTGAGTGCTGTCCTCCCAGGGTGGTTCTGGGCTGCAGGGCTGTGTAGGGAGGCTCCCAGTCTGCTGAAAGGATGGCTGAATGGGGCATGTTAATTCACACTGCTCCGCCTTCCCAACTCTGGGACAGCCAGCTGAGGGTGCAGGGAAGGCTAATGTCCACGCCTGATTTTTTGGTGTGTGCATGTTATTGGAAGCACTTCCATCACACTCGGTTGTCTGGGGCAGCTCTGGGCTATGGGGCCGGTGATGGGCAGGAGTGTTCCCTGTCCACCAGGTTGATGGCTGTGAGAGGATGCCCCCCTTTGCTTGGGAAGTTGTGGTGTTTAGTGAATTTTCTCAGCCACTGGATTATTGCCTTTTGTCTCAGAGCTCTCTTGGTTCTGCTCTTGTCTTGACCTGCCCAAATTGCAAGTTTTTGAGGCTTTCTGTATTGGGCCTCTTAGAGTAATTGTTTTAGAAAAAGCAAAAAAATAAAAAAAAAAAGAAGGACCCTCCTTGAAGATCTAATGGGTTATTGAAATGCTAAGAGACAAAGCAATTAAGGCCATTAAGGAAAGATCCAGGGGGCAGAGAGACAGTTTTTCTTCTGGATTTGCATATGAGCCTCAGGGCCTGAGCTCTGCCCTTCCCCTTTCTATGTTCACTAGAACTCCAAAAAGCCTCCACTTTTATTTTTGGGTTTTTCTTGCTGTTTTTGCTATCCCTATATCTTCTCCACCAGGCTGGCTGCTCCCAGATTCTCTGGTGTCTGGTCTCAGTCTATCTATGCTTGGAGTTTGGATCAGTAGAATGAGTTTTCGATAAGAGCTGCAACTGCAGTTCTCCCTCCTCATTCCCAGCACTGACGGCCCCTCCTCCCACGGGACTGAGCCTGGCAGGGAGGGGCATGGGTCCCCTGGCCACAAAAACTTACAGATTTCACTGATCTCAGCAGTTCCACCTGTTCGTGAGTATTGTATGAAGTATAACCAAAGTCAAATTGCTCTGCAGTGTCCGGTCCACACAGATCTGGGTTTTCTATCTACTTCCCTGGAGGAGTAACTAAAACATACACCTCACCACTCTGCCATCTTGCCCCGCCCCCACCCCTCTATTATTAACTTCTAGTTATAGTGTAATACATTTGTTCTAGTTCATGAAAGAGATTTCTAATATTTTTACAGTTAATCATGGACATTGCCCACCACAAGATTCACTGTTTTATGCATTCCCATCTTTTAACCTCCAACTTTCCTTCTGGTGACATGCATGACTCTGAGCTTACCCTTTCCACCACATTCACACACCACTCAGCGCAATAGTTACTCCCACAATAATGTGCTACCATCACCTCTGTCCATTTCCAGACACTTAAGTTCAACCTAGTTGAACATTCTGCTCATAATAAGCAACTGTTCCTCATTCTTTAGCCTCATTCTATATCCTGGTAACTTATATTTCATGTCTATGAGTTTACGTATTATAATTAGTTCATGTCAGTGAGACTGTATTTGTCCTTATGTGTCTGACTTATTTCATTCAATGTAGTGCCCTCAAGGTTTCTTCTTCAACCCTTTTATTTGTAAGATGGTTTTGTTCACCTACCATACTTTCTGTCCTAAGTAAACAATCAGTGGTTCCCTGCATAGTCACATATTTATATATTCACCACCATCACCACTATCTATATAAGGACATCTCCATTTATTCCACAAAGGAGGAGGAAGAGTCAAAGAAGGTAGAGAGACAAAGGAAAAAGAAAAAGAAAGAAAAAAAAACATGACAGCTAAAAGGCAACAAAAGGAAAGAAAGAAATAAACTAAAGTAATATAAAAGAGTCAGACAACATCACCAATGCCAAGAGTCCCATATCCCTCCCTTATGTCCCCCTCTTATAAGCATTTAGCTTTGGTATATTGCCTTTGTTACATTAAAGGAAGCATAATACAATGTTTCTGTTAATATAGTCTCTAGTTTGCATTGATTGTATTTTTTTCACCAATACCACCCTATTTTTAACACCTTGCAAGGTTGCATTCATTTGTTCTCCCTCATGCAAAAACATATTTGTACATTTTATCACAATTGTTGAGCACTCTAGGTATCACTGAGTTATAAAGTTCCAGTCTTTAGCTTTCTTCTTTCCTTCTGGTGTCCCACATGCTCCTAACCTTCCTCTTTCAACCATACTCACAGTCATCTTTGTTCAGTGTACTTACATTGCTGTGCTACCATCACCCAAAATTGTGTTCCAAACCTCTCACACCTGTCTTTTCTTAGCTGTCTGTAGTGCTCCCTTTAGTACTTCCTGTAACACAGGTATCTTGTTCACAAACTCTCTCATTGTTTGTCAGAGAATATTTTAAACTCTCCCTCATATTTGAAGGACAGTTTTGCCAGATATAATAGCATTCTTGATTGGCAGTTTCTCTCTTTCAGTATCTTAAATGTATCACACCACTTCCTTCTTGCCTTTATGGTTTCTACTGAGAAATCCACATATAGTCTTATCAAGCTTCCTTTGTATGTGATGGATTGCTCTTCTCTTGCTGCTTTCAGGATTCTCTCTTTGTCTTTGATGTTTGATAATCTCATTATTAAGCATCTTGGCATAGGTCTATTCAGATATATTCTGTTTGGGGTATGCTGTGCTTCCTGGGTCTGTAATTTTATGTCTTTCATAAAAGATGGGAAATGTTCATTGATTATTTCTTTATGATTTCTTCTGCCCCTTTTTCTTTCTCTTCTCCTTCTGGGAGACCCATTACACTCACATTCATGTGCGTCATGTTGTCATTCAATTCCCTGAGACGTTGCTTATATTTTTCCATTCTTTTCCCTATGTGTTCTTTTATGTGTAGGATTTCAGGTGTCTTGTTCTCCAGTTCCTGAGTGTCTTCTTCTGCCTCTTGAGATCTACTGTTGTTTATCTCTATTGTGTTTTTCATCTCTTGTTCTGTGCCTTTCATTTCCATAGATTCTGTCTGTTGTTTTTTCCAACTTTCTATTTCTACCTTATGTTTGCCCAGTGTTTTCTTTATAGCCTTCATCTCTTTTGCCATATCTTCCCTGAATTCATTGATTTGTTTTTTTTATTTGATTTAGCATTTTTCTCTGAAAATCTTTAATAAATCATTTCATTAAAGTGAAACAATATCTCAATTGTATCTTGATTGGGGTGTAATTTTGTTCCTTTGCCTGGGCCATATCTTCATTTTCCCTAGTGTAGATTGTGGTTTTCTGTTGTCTTGGCCTCTGGTTTCCTTGATTACCCCAATTAGATTTTCCCAGACTACAATGGGTTCAGATCTCAGATTGGGGTTATATTCAGTTTCAAGTCTCCTTGCACGTATGTCTTAGAGATTGACAGAGTTTCCTGTGAGGTCTCTAGCTGCTGTGCTTTTCCTAATCTGCCCAGCAGGTGGTGCCTGTCAGCCTGTTGCTCCCAGCTGGTGTAAGGAGGTGTGGCCCCTTTAGTTTTTGTTTTTGCTGTTTTCCTCCAGGCTCTGGGGTCTGGTTTTGAAGAGAAAGCTGGGCCCTACCTCCTTCTTCTTAGGGAAGACACGCCCCCTAGGGAATTATCGTCTGCATTTGAATTGTTGTCTCTCTGACTCTGTTATCTCCGCCCTGTCTGGGTCAAAGCACTGCAAACTGAAAATGGCTGAGGCTCTTTCCACTGAGCTCCTCAGTTTGAGAGAGAGAAAAAGGGACAGAAAGCCCCCTTTCAGAGCCAATCCATGGCCCCCAGCTTCACTTGTTGGCCAGAGGTAACACCTGGTCTTCTGGGCTCCCCCTCCGGGGACAGATGAGTCTTCTGGTTCTTTAAGGTCAGTCACCACTAAAAGCCTCTGCCTGCTTGTTGAGGGTTTGTAACTTGCATTCAGCAGTCCACATTTGTTAATTAAAACCCCAGTTGGAGCTCAGCTGAGGTATATTCACTTGCTCAGAGAGTGCTGCTTTCTACCATAGTGAGGTTTTGCAGCTCAGCCTGCTGTAGGGGGAGGGGGCTCCCAGCACAGTTCCACAGTTTTTACTTAGAGATTTTATGCTGTGATCTCAAGCATTCCTCCCAATCCAGGTTGGTGTACAATATGTGGACAGAAACGGTTGACCCCCAGCAGTTATTCCAAATTATTTTCTAGTTGTTCCTGGTTGTTTATTAGTTGTTCCAGGGGACTAACTAAAATCCATTCCTCTCTATGCTGCCATCGTTCCCCCTCCTCCCAGGGTAGCTAGATTTTAAGTAACATTTATTACAGGTATGTCTGTTAGGATTAAACTAAATTAAATGGAAGAAGAAGAGGCTGCTAACTAACATGTGTGAAGCACCTGGTGTGTGGCATGTACGTGCTATGTATTTACTATGGAATTTTATTACTCCCTGACATGGTATCCATTTTAGAGATGAGGCAACTGGATTTAGTCACCAAAAAAAAAATGGATCCTATAAAACTTCCTTGAAGCCATCATGTTGAGTGAAATAAGTCAGACACAAAGGTACAAAAATTGTGTGATATGACTCATTTGAAACAATTAAAATATGCAAGCTCATAGAAGCAAAACCTAGAATATACGTTGCCAGAAGACAGTGTGGATAGGGAATGGGAAGTTAAGGCTTAAAATATGTGGAGTGCTTATTTGGAATGATGGAAATATTTTGGAAATGAATGGTAGTGATGGTAGTACAACATAGTGAAAGCAATTAACAACCCTTAAATATATATTTGGATGTAATTTAAAGGGGAAAGTTAAATTGTGTATATGTTAACAGGATAAAAATTAAAAAAAAAAAAAATCCATGCAACTACACTACACAGTGAACCCTAAATTAAGCCATCAACTTCAGTTAATAGTACAATTTTAAGAAAGTATCATCAGTTGTAACAAATGTTCCACACCAATACAAGATATTAGTGGTGGGGTGGTATATGGTAATGCTGTATTTTATGCATGATTGTTCTGTAAACCCACAACTTCTCTAATAAAGAAAAAAAACTTGCTGACATGGTGCCACAGCATTCTGATGTGCTTAAAATACCATTAATTAAGCCTAGAATTGAAGCATGTCTAAAAAGAAATTGTGGGTGTGGTGTTTGGCATCACAGAGTTGACCAGAATCAAATATACAGAAAACCTACCAAGTCTTGGGAGAGCTGTATTGGTATATTACTCTGGACCAGTGACTACTACAGGTCACCCGTTCTTTCCTTTTCAAAATGGGAATATTCATTACAGTTATTCTCTCCCCATTCCACTGCATATTGAGTGTGTGGAGAGCAAGTTAACTGTCTTGTAAATTCATAGTTCTATGGAATAAGAATAGCTTCACCTGCACATTATGTAGATAATGGGATTCTGGACTTTGTGCTTAATACTGGTTTAAATGGGACTTTTGGAGGTCTTTGCATGGGAGAGAATGTATTTTGGGGGGGATATGAAAATATGACAAAAGTGTGGATAATTTAGATTATTTTATAGCAAATATTCACTCACCTCTTCCTTTTTCTATGGGAAATTATACTACCCTGTTTGTGGTGGCTTTGGCTGTGTGACTTTTTGGCCAATGTGATGTTAGTTGATAAGCTGTTAGGAACAACTTGAAATATGTTTGCACAATGAGGCTTGCCATTTTGCACTCTGCTACCTCCACGAGAAGCACATGATATGATAGTCTACTGTCCCAAGAAGGATAACTGGTAGGTATGTGGAGAAGACCTGGACTTAATATGCAGCCTGAGAATAAGCACAGCTGTGCCTGGCTTAGATCAAAGGACTCCTCCAACAATTGCACAGACACCCAGGTAAGAATAAGTGATTGTTACTTAAGCCAATGAATTTTGAGTTTTGGAATGGTTGGTTATACAGCAAGAGCTGATGTAGAAATAGGGGGAAATGTCTAATGTTCTGGAGAGTTGCCGCCAGGGGTTAAGAGACAAGAAAACTAAATTATTAATCAGAAGTTTGCTTGGAGTTGAAATCTAAATACAGAGCATTTGATAATCTTATATGATATTTCACCTGACAGAACATGTATCTGCCAGTGACAGTTTTTGTCAGTAGGGGCCTCTGGTTTTCCACAACAGAAACCAACTTTGGCAAATTTAAGGAGAATCAAAAAGAATCTATCAAAAGTACCATACTGCTGTAGAACGTAGGAAGAGCTGAATAATCAGGCTTTGAGAAATTCAGGACCAGGGAAGATTCATGGATCTCTGCAGCAGGAACTCATGGACAGTTTCTTAAGAATGCCATTGGATTCAACCTGATCAAGATTCAAATTACCAGAGTCTGCTGGCCTTACTTATTTCCTGTGTCCAGTCTCACAGAGGGGAGGAAGGGGCTGGCTATTGTGATTGATAATCCCACCAGGACCACGTGGAATGAAGGAAGAACAATTGATCATCAACCGTCTTCCCACCCCTAAATATCCTAGATAAATTCTTATTCTCAATATTTTCTATCAGCAAGTCACCCAACATTATTGGATCCCAATATTCTAACATTACATCATGCTCCAATTTCACATTAAAGTGCTTTATTTTCTCTTTTCAAGGAACTGTTTGTAAACCCAGAAAGATGAACTATGATTACATGTATTCATTGCATATTGAATGTTATCAGTATCTATTCTATAAATAACAATTTTGGCTTTTATATCCAGACTTCCGATTACCTTTTACTTGGGGCCAGCAAACACTGTATCCACTCCTTATACTCCTATAATAGCACCTTACATTGGTATATCATTCAATGTTTTTCAAAGTGGTTTTGTAGCCAATAGCTAATTTAATTCTTAGCGTACCCAACTAAGTTCCAGATTGCCTTCTTTGATTCGTACTCTAGACAGTTATTTTTTATTTAAGTCTTTAAAACCATTACCCCTGCCTACCTCTGAATTTTTTTCTCAATGAATTGTGATCAGCCTCCAGAAACTATGAGTTGTATTATTTATTATTCTTTTTTCTTGTTCTCTCGGGCCACAAAGGAGGAGTTCTTTATATGTTGGGGACAAGGATATAACTATCTACCTTGGTTTTCTGTAAAATTGTCACTTTAATTGTTATTTTATAGATATAAATTTCAAGAAATTTCTGCCTCTATAAAAGAACTGAAGGTGATGAGAAATGCTGCTAACAGGAAAGGATAATGATTTGGTCATGGCTAAAGGACCCAGTAGTAGGCATTTTTCATAAGGATGACTCATTTGAGATTAAACAAGGTCTGCTTATCGTCAGTCCATCACTGGCCCCATCTCATTCCAAATTAAAAGTGACGAAGTGTAAAGCAATAAAATGGATTTATTGGAGTATAGTTCCAATTCTGGCTTGTAAACTCCCTTGCCCTCACTTCATTTCCCTGGCTCTCCTTTCATCTTCAATTTGTACAGCTGGGGAGGAAAGCTACATTTTATCACCTCAAGGTCTTAAAGAGAATCATCTTGGGTGAGAGATATATTTAAGTCTTTGTGGTACCAATACTGGCTTTCATCATTTTCATCTGCTGATGAGAGGGTAAAAAATCATCAGAGTGAATTCAGCAACTCTTTGCTGGTAAGGACCTTGTTCCTGAGTGGATTTCTCCCCACTTTGGAGTCAGCAGAACCTTGCTGAGAAGGAATTGATGAAAAGACAACCTGTCACCTGAAAGAACAATGTAACAGTCCAATGTGCCTAAAAATTATTTGGAAAAGTCTAGTTCCTGGGAGATGCTAATCCAACACATAACAAATGGCTAAATGGTAAGAGAGACTCTTGTATGCCAACGTTCATCTGTTTGACTGGAGACACTGGAACAGCTTTTCTCTCAGTGGGGTGTAGAAGTAAAATTCAGTTGACCAATTCAGCTTTTCCAGTAAGGCAGGCTACCTGAGAACACCTCTTAATCGAACTGTGTCTAATGTGCATTTAACTGTGTCTAATGGCCAATTGGTGTGTTTATTTCAGCACTTAATTACTGCCAAGCACACTATGTTTCTGACTTTATCTCATCCCCATATAGCCTCATTTTCTTATATTGGCTTTTTCATTCCTGAATTTGCCCACCTTGTCCCTGAAACTCTCCTGTTAAAAACCTGCCAGGGACTAAATCAGTTTATTTCCTTCCTTCCTTCCTTCCCTCCTTCCTTCCTTCCTTCCTTCCTTCCTTCCTTTCTTCCTTCCCTTTCCTTCCTCTTTTCCCTCTCCTGTCTTTCTTCTCTCTCTCTCATTCTTTCTTTTTTCTCCTTCCTTGCATTCAATTTCCCTTTATTCAGCAAGCAAACATTTACTGAACACCTACTCTGATCCTCTGTTAAGTTTTCCTGAAAAGCATATGACTCAGTTTCCAGAGCTTAAAGAGCCCTGCAATATGGGGTATTATGTCTCAGGTGAATTCTGGTGCTTGCATGGGATATGCCTTACTTAACATCACATTCTAAGGGGTCTAATGATCATATAGCTTGACCACTATATATTTATTATTTTCAAATGAGTCTCTTGAAGCTAGATACCTGATTTAATCAGATATTTATGGAGGTGTTTATTCCAAAGACTTAGTGACTTTTGAGCTTCCTTAACACCTTTACTATCTAAATTCACTGTCACACATATTTGTCCTATCAGACTTCCATTTATTTTTTTAAACCAAGAAACAATAATTATAACTTAGAAAACAGTATGCTGTAGAGGGTAGAAAATCGAAATCTGGCAACTCTACCACTTAGTATCTTTGTGCATTTCTGTTTTCTCATCTGAAAAGTGGAGATCATAACAATGTTTGCTTCTCAGACTGAGTGTAGAGTGAACCAATGTACTTTGTGACTTCTAATATGTTATGTTTTATGTCAATGTAAATTACTGGGCAGGGGCCTTTTGCTTTCATTCCTCACATACTCAATGTGGGCTGCTCTCCCTGCATAGCTCCTGTGTCCTAGTTAAAAAAAAAAAAAAAAAAAAAAAAAAGCAGAGGTGTTAGTTTATTTAACTCATAGGGAACTACAAGAGTGGTAGCAGCTTACCTGTATGAACGGACAGGCATTCTCAGGTTCCTGGATGAGGACTGGGTCCCTTAGACCAATGGTTTCCAAACTGTTTACTTAGATTGTTAGAGACAGGTTTTGTTTTTTGTTTTGTTTGTTTTGTTTTGTGTATCCCCATTCCACAAACATCACCAAATTCGAATCTCTGGAGTTTGAGCCTACAAATCTGTCATGTATACAAAGCTTCCCAGAAGATTTGTGCTTCAGACAAAAGTTTCTCTTGCCCCAGATCAATTTTCTAGGACTAGGTGGATAAGACTACACACAAAATCACCTTCAAGTGTTGATATCCCTTAAGATGAGAGAATCATCTGGAAGTGCTTATTGAAAGTAGTTTAATTTGGGGGACTGTCATTAAGAGTCATTAACATCCAAAGGGCTCTGGATTTAGGTTAACCTCGCTTTAATCCCAAATCTATTCTTTATTGGTGATGAGATCATGGTCAAATGATTCAACCTCCCTCAACTCTGAATATGTTTATTAATCTGAAAAATGAAAGTACCAGATGACTGAATGAAATAACATATATAAAATAAATATTCCAGTGCTGAATTAATGTAAGCCCCGATAAGTAAAAACTATTATCTAAAAAATATAGACTTAAAATATTTACCTTTAATTATTCCATTTCTTTGGCTTTGCATGAGGCTGTCTATTTATACTTAAAGTTAGTCATCCGACTCAAATTTCCTGTAACATTTCATCCTGAAAAAAACAAATAGTACTGTGAGTCTATTTCCAGCACTCATTTTTAGTGCTGAAGTCACAGAATCTCCAAATTACTTTCTCAATTATCAGTGTGCTGAAAAGCCATAAATCAGGGAATGGAATTGGAGGCAGGTGTGGAAACTGCCCTGCTTGCCATTTACAATTATTCCAAGGCTGAGTCCAGATTTCAGTGGAGATACAGAAATTAAGAAGATGCAGAGTGAGGTGGCTTTGGCTGGGAATGCGAGCTCAGCATGGGGGTAGATTTGGTTTGGCTTCAGAAGTCCCAAATACCACTCCCCTGGCAAGAATGTCCTCTGTAGGTTGGGGCGTGGAGGGGTGGATGGCTTAAGAAAACCTGGAGGGAAATGTTAGAAAAGAGAGCAGCTGTTGAAAATTTACAAGAAATAGAAGAGATGAAGAGAAATAAGAGCATACCAAGAAATGAGAGCAGTACAAGATCAGCAGAAGAAACTTTCAGAGAAAGGTTTACTGAGGGAGGCACTGGCCGATTAACATTTTTTAGAATGATCACTATGGAGACTGAACTTGGGGCTTATGTAAAAGGCAGTATAGGGAAGTGTATGGGTTCTGAGGCCACACCACTCTGGGACCAAGAGTTGACTCCTCTGCTTATGAGCTTCGTGAAAGTCGGCGAGTTACTTGCCTCTCTGTATCTCAGTTTCTCAAATATCAAAGGGAGGTAATAAATTTTGGTGCCTCTACATAGGGTTGTTACATGTATTTAATGAGTTAATACACACAGAGAGATATTAGTAAATAGAAAGCACTCAAATATATTAGCACTTTTTGTGGCATATATGTCAGAGAAAATGTTGTGTTTATAAAGGAGCACACCTATTTTAAGTATATATAAAATTACTAATAAACACAATTTTTTTTTGTATTATAAAACAGTGAACACACTGTTTACACACTTGCAGTGCTATGTATTATTTTTCTTTCTTTGCCTATGAAGTAGCCCCAGCCAGTTATTCCTTTCATTGTTATTTTACCGTCCTTCCCCCTACCCCAGCACAAGGCTGGGAAAAAACATCCTTTTCCGAGGGACTGGACAGATCACTTCCCATTAATCCAGGAGTATGTAAAACTGATGTCAATCACTAAATCAACTAATAGTCACCCTTTATGTTCTAGGCTCACTACTTGGTGATGGGGGTAGGTTATAAAATCAAATGAAACATGGTCTTTAACCTTAAGGAACTGGCAGTATATTTATTCTGGGAGACACACATAAATAAATAAATAGTTACAGGACAGGTTGCTGCTAATATAAGCATCCCAGATTATTAAGGTACTCCCTGGGAAGAACATTTAAATCATGTCAGCAAGTGGGGGAAGTTTTCCCAGAGCAGGTCAACCTTGAACTGTGTTTAAAAAAAAAGAGTAGGGGCAAGCTGAATAAAGGAGGGGGGTGGAAGACTGACTTGGCAATGACAGAGGCAATTAGCAAGGTGCCACCACTTCAGGAACTACAAATCATTATGGCTGGTACAAAGGAGACATTATAGGAGATGAGGCTAGAAAACTAGACAGGGTTCAAATATAGGGTCTTGTATACTAGCCTAGAGGGTTTACATTTTATCTTCAGCTATTGGGAGCATTGACTATTTTAAGACTCCAAGTGATAGATTGATGTGCATCTTAGCGCACACAGGCAAGTTATTTCGAGTGAATTAGAGAGTATCACATTAGAGGTATAATGGTTAGTAAAAAGGCTAAGGTGATATCCTAAGCCACACATGATGTTATTTTGAGAAATTTGAGAGGTTTTACCTAGAGGACTTTGGCAGAGCTGGGAGACTATCAGGTATTTGGAGTGAGTGAAAAGGAGGAACTTGGGATGATGCTGAAATGTCTGGTTTGAGTAATCCCTTGTAAAGTGAAGCCATATGCACCAATATAGGAAATTCAGGAGGAAGAATGATATCTGTTCTGGAATTTGCAAACTGTTCTAACAGTCATCGTTTGTCATACCCTAAGAGTCATGAAATAATTAGCTAGAAGGCAAAGGTAGCAAGAAAAACAACAAAACAAAAACAACAAAAACAAAATTCCAGTCTTACACAGGAAAAACAAGAAAAGGAAGAAGAAGGCAAAGTGTATAGGCATGTTCCTGAAAGAAAAGAAGAACAGGCCTTGTGTTTAATGTGACAGCTAGAATTTCCCACAATTTGTTGCTGTCATTGAGAAGATATGTCCTTGGAGAAGACGATTACAAAAAGGCCAGATGGATTGTGGAATAACTTGGGGATTTTAGAAATAATAATAATAAAAAAAAGCATCAACAAATCTCTTGTTTTGCTTTTCTCACAAGCAAACCCCCAAAGTCAACCCTGGGGAGTCTTCTCAAGAGGTCATCATTCACTAATTCCCACGGTCCAACTCACTGCTACTTTGCACATGCTGTTGCTTTGACCAGACATGTGTGAGGGCGAATCCCTTTTAACCCAGATCCTGTGGTCACTGCTGGCATCCCTTCAAGAGGGAACAGGGTCCCTGGCCAGGGATGGTATTAAATGCCTGTTGGATGCTGGAAGTCTGTGCTAGGGTTCCCTGTGCCATGCTGCCCCAAGGAGCAGTAACTGAGACCAAGGGAAGCTACGCATCTCTTTTATCCTTTATTCTTCTTCTTTCAAGTATTAAGAATGAGTAGGATGTCATCAACACGATGATGTAAACAGCTACTGAAAACTTCTCCAGAGATTCAATGAAAAAAAAAGATAATTCTGAATTGATTGAAACTCTGGAGGAGGATATAGAACAGAGATGGACTCTGCAGATGCCAAATTGAAGAAAGAGAAAAAAAAATCAGGTAGGAATCTTCCATCCCAGACCAGCTGATCCTCTCCCCGCCCCCTCACTTGGGCTCAGTGTGGGAAAGGTACAGAATCAGTAGACAGTATCCCTCCCGCCATGGACACAGATTTTATTTTATTTTATTTTATTTTTTATTATTATTATTTTTTTAATCATCATTTTATTGAGATATATTCACATACCACGCAGTCATACAAAACAAATCGTACATTCGATTGTTCACAGTACCATTACATAGTTGTACATTCATCACCTAAATCAATCCCTGACACCTTCATTAGCACACACACACAAATAACAAGAATAATAATTAGAGTGAAAAAGAGCAATTGAAGTAAAAAAGAACACTGGGTACCTTTGTCTGTTTGTTTCCTTCCCCTATTTTTCTACTCATCCATCCATAAACTAGACAAAGTGGAGTGTAGTCCTTATGGCTTTCCCAATCCCATTGTCACCCCTCATAAGCTACATTTTTATACAACTGTCTTCGAGATTCATGGGTTCTGGGTTGTAGTTTGATAGTTTCAGGTATCCACCACCAGCTACCCCAATTCTTTAGAACCTAGAAAGGGTTGTCTAAAGTGTGCATAAGAGTGCCCACCAGAGTGACCTCTCGGCTCCTTTTGGAATCTCTCTGCTACTGAAGCGTATTTCATTGCCTTTCACATCCCCCTTTTGGTCAAGAAGATGTTCTCCGTCCCACGATGCCAGGTCTACATTCCTCCCCGGGGGTCATATTCCACGTTGCCAGGGAGATTCACTCCCCTGGGTGTCTGATCCCACGTAGGGGGGAGGGCAGTGATTTCACCTTTCAAGTTGGCTTAGCTAGAGAGAGAGGGCCACATCTGAGCAACAAAGAGGCATTCGGGAGGAGGCTCTTAGGCACAATTATAGGGAGGCCTAGCCTCTCCTTTGCAGCAACCGTCTTCCCAAGGGTAAAACCTATGGTAGAGGGCTCAACCCATCAAACCACCAGTCCCCTATATCTGTGGTCATGTTAGCAACCATCGAGGTGGGGTAGGCAAATACCCCTGCATTCTCCACAGGCTCCTCAACGGGGCACTACATCTTTTTTTCCTTGTTTTTCTTTTTTTTTTTTTTTTTAACTTTCCCTTCTTTTTTTTTTTTTTTTTATCATCATTTTATTGAGATATATTCACATACCACGCAGTCATACAAAACAAATTGTACTTTCGATTGTTTACAGTACCATTACATAGTTGTACATTCATCACCTAAATCAATCCCTGACACCTTCATTAGCACACACACAAAAATAACAAGAATAATAATTAGAGTGAAAAAGAGCAATTGAAGTAAAAAAGAACACTGGGTACCTTTGTCTGTTTGTTTGCTTCCCCTACTTTTCTACACATCCATCCATAAACTAGACAAAGTGGAGTTTGGTCCTTATGGCATTCCCAATCCCACTGTCACCCCTCATAAGCTACATTTTTATACAACTGTCTTCGAGATTCATGGGTTCTGGGTTGTAGTTTAATAGTTTCAGGTATCCACCACCAGCTACCCCAATTCTTTAGAACCTAAAAAAGGTTGTCTAAAGTGTGCGTAAGAGTGCCCACCAGAGTGATCTCTCGGCTCGTTTTGGAATCTCTCTGCCACTGAAGCTTATTTCATTTCCTTTCACATCCCCCTTTTGGTCAAGAAGATGTTCTCCATCCCACGATGCCGGGTCTACATTCCTCCCCGGGAGTCATATTCCATGTTGCCAGGGAGATTCACTTCCCTGGGTGTCTGATCCCACGTAGGGGGGAGGGCAGTGATTTCACCTTTCAAGTTGGCTTAGGCAGAGAGAGAGGGCCACATCTGAGCAACAAAGAGGCATTCAGGAGGAGACTCTTAGGCACAAATACAGGGAGGCCTAGCCTCTCCTTTGCAGCAACCATCTTCCCAAGGGTAAAACTTATGGTAGAGGGCTCAACCCATCAAACCACCAGTCCCCTATGTCTGTGGTCATGTTAGCAACCATGGAGGTGGGGTAGGCAAATACCCCTGCATTCTCCACAGGCTCCTCAAGGGGGCACTACATCTTTTTTTTTTTTTTTTTCCTTGTTTGTCTTTTTTCTTTTTTTTTTTTTTTTTTAACTTTCCCTTCTTTTTTAAATCAACTGTATGAAAAAAAAAGTTAAAAAGAAAACAAACATACAATAAAAGAACATTTCAAAGAGACCATAACAAGGGAGTAAGAAAAAGACAACTAACCTAAGATAACTGCTTAACTTCCAACATGTTCCTACTTTACCCCAAGAAAGTTACCTAATATAGCAGCATTTCTGTGAACTTGTTCCTACTATATCCATCAGAAATTAACAGACCATAGTCATTCCTGGGCATCCCCAGAACGTTAAATAGCTTATCTGTTCTTGGATTATTGTTCCCCCTTCCTTAATTGCTCTCTATTGCTAGTTCCCCTACATTCTACATTATGAACCATTTGTTTTACATTTTTCAAAGTTCACATTAGTGGTAGCATATAATATTTCTCTTTTTGTGCCTGGCTTATTTCGCTCAGCATTATGTCTTCAAGGTTCATCCATGTTGTCATATGTTTCACGAGATCGTTCCTTCTTACTGCCGTGTAGTATTCCATCGTGTGTATATACCACATTTTATTTATCCACTCATCTTTTGAAGGATATTTGGGTTGTTTCCATCTCTTGGCAATTGTGAATAATGCTGCTATGAACATTGGCGTGCAGATATCTGTTCGTGTCACTGCTTTCCGACCTTCTGGGTACATACCGAGAAGTGCAATCACTGGATCGAATGGTAACTCTATATCTAGTTTTCTAAGGAACTGCCAGACTGACTTCCAGAGTGGCTGAACCATTATACAGTCCCACCAACAATGAATAAGAGTTCCAATTTCTCCACATCCCCTCCAGCATTTGTAGTTTCCTGTTTGTTTAATGGCAGCCACTCTAATAGGTGTTAGATGGTATCTCATTGTGGTCTTAATTTGCATCTCTCTAATAGCTAGTGAAGCTGAACATTTTTTCATGTGTTTCTTGGCCATTTGTATTTCCTCTTCAGAGAACTGTCTTTTCATATCTTTTGCCCATTTTATAATTGGGCTGTCTGTACTATTATCAATGCGTTGTAGGATTTCTTTATATATGCAAGATATCAGTCTTTTGTCAGATACATGGTTTCCAAAAATTTTTTCCCATTGAGTTGGCTGCCTCTTTACCTTTTTGAGAAATTCCTTTGAGGTGCAGAAACTTCTAAGCTTGAGGAGTTCCCGTTTATCTATTTTCTCTTTTGTTGCTTGTGCTTTGGGTGTAAAGTCTAGGAAGTGGCCACCTAATACAAGGTATTGAAGATGTTTTCCTACATTATCTTCTAGGAGTTTTATGGTACTTTCTTTTATATTGAGATCTTTGGTCCATTTTGAGTTAATTTTTGTGTAAGGGGTGAGGTAGGGGTCCTCTTTCATTCTTTTGGATATGGGTATCCAACTCTCCCAGCCCCATTTGTTGTAAAGACCATTATAACTCAGTTCAGTGACTTTGGGGGCCTTATCAAAAATCAGTCGGCCATAGATCTGAGGGTCTATCTCTGAATTCTCAATTCGATTCCATTGATCTATATGTCTATCTTTGTGCCAGTACCATGCTGTTTTGGCAACTGTGGCTTTATAATAAGCTTCAAAGTCAGGGAGTGTAAGTCCTCCCACTTCGTTTTTCTTTTTTAGAGTGTCTTTAGCAATTCAAGGCATCTTCCCTTTCCAAATAAATTTGATAACTAGCTTTTCCAAGTCTGCAAAGTAGGTTGTTGGAATTTTGATTGGGATTGCATTGAATCTGTAGATGAGTTTGGGTAGAACTGACATCTTAATGACATTTAGCCTTCCTATCCATGAACATGGAATATTTTTCCATCTTTTAAGGTCCCCTTCTATTTCTTTTAGTAGAGTTATGTAGTTTTCTTTGTATAGGTCTTTTACATCTTTGGTTAAGTTTATTCCTAGGTACTTGATTTTTTTAGTTGCTATTGAAAATGGTATCTTTTTCTTGAGTGTCTCTTCAGTTTGTTCATTTCTAGCATATAGAAACATTACTGACTTATGTGTATTAATCTTGTATCCCGCTACTTTGCTAAATTTGTTTATTAGCTCTAGAAGCTGTGTCGTTGATTTCTCAGGGTTTTCTAGATATTAGATCATATCATCTGCAAACAATGACAGTTTTACTTCTTCTTTTCCAATTTGGATGCCTTTTATTTCTTTGTCTTGCCGGATTGCCCTGGCTAGCACTTCCAGCACAATGTTGAATAACAATGGTGACAGTGGGCATCCTTGTCTTGTTCCTGATCTTAGAGGGAAGGCTTTCAGTCTCTCACCATTGAGTGCTAAGCTGGCATGGGTTTCTCATACATGCTCTTTATCATGTTGAGGAAGTTTCCTTCAATTCCTACCTTTTGAAGTGTTTTTATCAAAAACGGATGTTGGATTTTGTCAAATGCTTTTTCAGCATCTATTGAGATGATCAATTGATTTTTCCCTTTGCATCCTTGCATGCCTGGAATGAACCCCACTTGGTCATGGTGTATGATTTTTTTAATGTGTCTTTGGATTCGATTTGCAAGTATTTTGTTGAGGATTTTTGCATCTATAATCATTAGGGAGATTGGCCGGTAGTTTTCCTTTTTTGTAGCACCTTTGCCTGGTTTTGGTATTAGATTGATGTTAGCTTCATAAAATGAGTTAGGTAGTGTTCCATTTTCTTCAGTGTTTTGAAAGAGTTTGAGTAAGATTGGTGTCAGTTCTTTCTGGAAAGTTTGGTAGAATTCCCCTATGAAGCCATCTGGCCCTGGGCATTTATTTGTGGAAAGATTTTTGATGACTGATTGGATCTCTTTGCTTGTGATGGGTTGATTGAGGTCTTCTGTTTCTTCTCTGGTCAGTCTAGGTTGTTCATATGTTTCCAGGAAATTGTCCATTTCCTCTACATTATCCAGTTTGTTGCCATACAGTTGTTCATAATATCCTCATAATTTTTTTAATTTCTTCAGGATCTGCAGTTATGTCACCTTTTTCATTCATTATTTTGTTTATATGGGTCTTCTCTCTTTTTGATTTTGTCAGTCTAGCTAGGGGCTTGTCAATCTTGTTGATCTTCTCAAAGAACCAACTTTTGGTGATATTTATCCTCTCTATTGTTTTTTTGTTCTCTATGTCATTTATTTCTGCTTTAATCCTTGTTATTTCTTTTCTTCTACTTGGTTTAGGATTGGTTTGCTCTTCATTTTCTAGCTTCTTCAGTTGATCCATTAGTTCTTTGATTTTGGCTCTTTCGTCCTTTTTAATATATGCGTTTAGTGCTATAAATTTCCCCCTTAGCACTGCTTTTGCTGCATCCCATAGGTTTTGGTATGTTGTGTTCTCATTTTCATTCGTCTCTATATATTTAGCAATTTCTCTTGCTATTTCTTCTTTAACCCAGTGATTGTTTAGGAGTGTGTTGTTTAACCTCCAGGTATTTGTGAATTTTCTAAGTCTCTGATGGTTATTGACTTCTAATTGTATTCCTTTGTGGTCAGAGAATGTGCTTTGAATAATTTCAATCTTTTTAAATTTATTGAGGCTTGTTTTATGTCCCAGCATATGATCTATTCTGGAGAAAGTCCATGAGCACTAGAAAAGTATGTGTATCCTAGTGTTTTGGGATGTAATGTCCTGTATATGTCTGTTAAATCTAATTCATTTATCAGATTGTTTAGGTTTTCAATTTCCTTATTGGTCTTCTGTCTGGTTGATCTATCTATAGGAGAGAGTGATGTGTTGAAGTCTCCCACAATTATTGTGGAAACATCAATTGCTTCCTTTAGTTTTCCAGTGTTTGTCTCATGTATTTTGTGGCACCTTGATTGGGTGCATAGACATTTATGATTGTTATTTCTTCTTGTTGAATTGCCCCTTTTATTAGTATGTAGTGGCCTTCTTTGTCTCTCAAAACATCCCTGCATTTAAAGTCTATTTTATCTGAGATTAATATTGCTACACCTGCTTTCTTTTCGCTGTAGCTTGCATGAAATACTTTTTTCCATCCTTTCACTTTCAGTTTTTTGTGTCCCTGTGTCAAAGATGAGTCTCTTGTATGCAACATATTGACAGTTCATTTTTTTTGATCCATTCTGCAAATCTATATCTTTTAATTGGGGAGTTTAATCCATTTACATTCAACGTTATAACCGTGAAGGCATTTCTTGAATCAGCCATCTTATTCTTTGGTTTATGTTTGTCATATTTTTCCCCTCTCTCTATTAATATCCTTTATTGTACCCATACCGAATCTCTTTAGTACTGAACCTTTCTCCAAATCTCTCTGTCCTTTCTTTGTTTCTCTGTCTGTAGGGCTCCCTTTAGTATCTCCAGGAGGGCAGGTCTCTTGTTAGCAAATTCTCTCAGCATTTGTTTGTCTGTGAAAACTTTAAGCTCTCCCTCAAATTTGAAGGAGAGCTTTGCTGGATAAAGTATTCTTGGCTGGAAATTTTTCTCACTCAGAATTTTAAATATATCGTGCCACTGCCTTCTCGCCTCCATGATGGCTGTTGAGTAGTCACTACTTAGTCTTATGCTGTTTCCTTTGTATGTGGTGAATTGCTTTTCTCTTGCTGCTTTCAGAACTTGCTCCTTCTCTTCCGTGTTTGACAGTGTGATCAGAATATGTCTCACAGTGGGTTTCTTTGGATTTATTCTATTTGGAGTTCGCTGAGCATTTATGATTTGTGTATTTATGTTGTTTAGAAGATTTGGGAAGTTTTCCCCAACAATTTCTTTGAATACTCTTCCTAGACCTTTACCCTTTTCTTCCCCTTCTGGAACACCAATGAGTCTTATATTCGGACGTTTCATATTATCTATCATATCCCTGAGGTCCATTTCGATTTTTTCAATTTTTTTCCCCATTCTTTCTTTTATACTTTCATTTTCCATTCTGTCATCTTCCAGGTCACTGATTTGTTGTTCAAATTCCTCTAGTCTTGTACTATGAGTGTCCAGAATCTTTTTAATTTGGTCAACAGTTTCTTTAATTTCCATAAGATCATCCATTTTTTTATTTAGTCTTGCAATGTCTTCTTTATGCTCTTCTAGGGTCTTCTTGATCTCCTTTGTATCCCGTACTATGGTCTCATTGTTCATCTTTAGTTCTTTGAGTAGCTGCTCCAGGTGCTGTGTCTCTTCTGATCTTTTGATTTGGGTGCTTGGGCTTGGGTTATCCATATCGTCTGTTTTTTTCATATGCTTTATAATTTTCTGTTGTTTTTGGCCTCTTGGCATTTGCTGAACTTGATAGGGTTCTTCTAGGATTTGTAGACCAATTGAAGTCTTTATCTCTAATTTATCAGATCTACAGCTTCGTGGAGTACACTTTCTCTAACTAACCAGCAGGTGGCGTCCACGAGCCACCTGTTCTCCACAAGCCAGTTCTCCCCTGCTTAGCTTTTTTGGTGAGTGGGGGAGTGAGTCTTGTGGGGTCCAATTGGTGTACCAAGCTTGCGTGTGCAGTTGGTGTTGCCTGCCTTGTATACGGGGCGTGTTTCTGGGCAGTCAGGGAGGGGGGGTGGCTCTAAGAATCAAATCTCCCTGGTGATCCTGGAGTTTTAAAGCTGCTGCAATAGTCTAATCCTTCAGTTCAGTCCTGCCACAGTTTGTCTCTGCCACTGACCCACAAGTCCTTGGTATTGGCGTATGGCTCCTGAGACTTGCAAGTGGGCCCCTCTTCGAGGCTGTACACCCCGGGTCCTTTGTTGAGGGATGACTGTGCTATGTCACAGGTGAGTGCCATCCCCCCAGGGCAGTTCTGGGCTGCTGGGCTGTGTAGGGAGGCTCCCGGTCTGCTGAAATGATGACTGAATGGGGCTTTGTTAATTCACACTGCTCCACCTTCCCAACTCTGGGACAATCAGCTGAGGTTGCAGGGAAGGCTAATGTCCACGCCCAGTTTTGTGGTGTGTGCCTGTTATTTGAAGTGCTTCTGTCACACTGGGTTGTCTGGGGCAGCTCTGGGCTATGGGGCTGGCGATGGGCAGGAGTGTTTCCTGTCCACCATGATGATGGCTGTGAGCGGACACCCCCCTTTTCCTGGGAAGTTGTGGTGTTTAGTGAATTTTCTCAGCCACTGGATTATTGCCTTTTGTCTCAGAGCTCTCTTAGTTCTGCTCTTGTCTTGACCTGCCCAAATTGCAAGTCTTTGAAGCTTTCTGTATTGGGCTTCTTAGAGTAATTGTTTTAGAAAAAGAAAAAAAGATTAAAAAAAAGGGCCCTCCTCAGAGATCTAATGGGCTATTGAAATGCTAAGAGACAAAACAATTAGGGCCATGAAAGAAAGGTCCACAGGGCAGAGAGATCAGCTTTTCTTCGGGATTTGCAAATGAGCCTCAGGGCCTGAGCTCTGCCCTTCCCCTTTCTATGTTCACCAGAACTCCAAAAATCCTCCGCTTTTATTTTGGAGTTTTTCGTGTTGTGTTTTTCTATGCCTGTCTCCTCTCTGCTGGGCTGGCTGCTCTCAGATTCTCTGGTGTCTGGTCTCAGTCTATCTATGGTTGGAGTTTGGATCAGTAGAATGAGTTTCCAATAAGGGCTGCCACTGCAGTTCTCCCTTCTCCTTCCCGGAGCTGACAGCCCCTCCTCCCACGGGACTGAGCCTGGCAGGGAGGGGCGCGGGTCCCCTGGCCGCAAAAACTTACAGATTTCGCTGATCTCAGCAGTTCCACGTTTTCATGAGTGTTGTATGAAGTATGCCCAAAGTCAGATTGCTGTGTGGTGTCCAGTCCATGCAGTTCCTGGCTTTCTACCTACTTTCCTGGAGGAGTAACTAAAACATACAGCTCACCAGTCTGCCATCTTGCCCCGCCCACCTGGACACAGATTTTAAAATCTGTCTTGTCAGAGAGACATACTCCACTGTTTGAAGACCCAGGGGACAAGGGAGGACATTTCAAGGCCCAGGTAAGTGAGGGACAGAGACAGAAAAAGTGGACAGAGAGTGCATTTCCAGACCTGGGTCTGGAAGCCCTTCCCACCCTTGAGGGAAGCAGCCAGAGTTTCATTTCCTTGCCTTGGGGATGGCTGGAGTACTGGATCTGCTGAGGAAGTACTTTGCCACAGGTGGAGTCCCACATTGAGCCAGATTTTGGCTGGCAAAATGAAGGTAAAGGAATCCCGCAGTTTCAGCTCACCTGTATAGATGAAGCCTGTGCTCAGAGGCAAAGCAGTCTCTGAGGACAATTAAGTTACCAAGCAGCACTATCTGCTGGGCAGTCCAGAAGGTGCAAGGCAATTGAAACATTTAAAAAGATGCTCCAGACCCATTCCTGGGACCACAGGAGCTGGTTTACATGCCCTGCTCAGAAACCAGCCTTGTTTTGGCTGAGACATATAAACAACCCAACTGTTAAAGAAGGGCTCTAAAACAAACTCAGGTCTTGCTGACTGGTGGAAAACAGAGCACCACTGGAAGCCAGCAGATTTGTTTTACCACACATAGTGAACTTGCTCGGTGACCAGTGCCTACCTCCCATCCCTGTGAAAGGTCATGGTAGGTACCTGATTTGGGGGGAAAGACTGGGAGACTGAGCCAATCTGACAACTGGCCAGCAAGAGAAATAAAGAAAAGATGGAGATCAAAGACAACCAGCAAGAAAACCCAAGACAAAAGAGAGAAAACAACTCCAGAATAAACTAATCAAGAAAATCAGATGCCTAGACAGCAAAAAAATCATGAGCCACATCAGTAAACACGGAAATATGGCCCAGTCAAAGGAACAAACTAACACCTCAACTGAGATTCATGAGTTTAAACAACTAATTAAAGATGTTCAAACAAATCCTTTAAATCAAATCAACAAGTTGAAAGAAAATGTGACAAAAGAGATGAAAAATATAAAGAAGACACTGTGACCATAAAGATGAATTTGTAAACTTGAAAAAATGATTGGTAGAACTTACGGTAATGAAAGACACAAAAGAAGAGATGAAAAACACAATTGAGACATACAACAGCAGACTTAGAGAAGCAGAAGAAAGGATCAGTGAACTAGAGGACAGCATATCTGAAGTCCTACACATGGAAGAAAGGATAGGGAAAAGAATGGAAAAATATGAGCAGGGACTCAGGGAAATGAATGACAACATGAAACAGACACATAAAAAAAGTTACAGGTGTCCCAGAAGGAGAAGGGAAGAGGAGCAGAAAGAACAATAGAAGAAATAATCAATGAAAATTCCCAACTCTTATGAAAGACATGAAATTACAAGTCCAAGAAGTGCAGTGCACCTCAAACAGAATTGATCTAAATTAACCTACTCCAAGACACTTACTAATCAGATTTTCAAATGTCAAACACACAGAGAATTCTGAAAGCTGCAAGAGAAAAGCAATCCATCACATATAAGGGAAGTTCGATAAGACTAAGTGCAGATCTCTAAGCAGAAACCATGGAGGTGAGAAGGCAGGGATATGGTATATTCAAGAAACTGAAAGAGAAGATCTGCCAACCAAGAATCCTACACTTGGCAAAACTTTCCTTCAAAACTGAGGGGGAGTTTAAAATATTTACAGATAGACACTGAGAGAGCTTGTGAACAGGAGACCTCCTCTATAAGAAATACTAAAAGGAGAACTACAGACTGATAGGAAAAGACAGAAGAGAGAGGTTTGGAGAAGAGTGTAGAAATGAAAAGATCAGGAGATAGAAAGAGGGTAGAGATTGGGCATTTGATGCTGAAGGAGTATAGAATGTTCAAGAGTACTGATTGTATTGATCCAGAAATGGATAGCACAATACTGTGTGATGGTAGCACAATATTGTAAGCACACTGAACAAAGATGACTGTGAGTATGGTTGGTTAAGGGTATGTATGACACTAGAAGGAAAGAGAGAAGATAAAGGCTGGGACAGTATAACTTAGTGAAACCAAGAGTGGTCAATGATTGTGATTAAATGTACAAATATAAATATAAAATGTTTTTACATGAGGGAGAACAAATGAATGTCAACTTTCAAGATGTTGAAAATGGGAAAGTACTGGGGAAAAATACAATCAATACAGACTGGAGTCTATAGTTAACAGTAATGTTGTAATATGCTTCCATTAATTGCAACAAAGACAATATACCAAAGTTAAATGTCTATAAGTGGGGGATATAAGGGAGGGGTATGCGATGTTTGGCATTGGTGGTGTTTTCTGACCTTTTTCTGGTATTTTCTTTTTCTTTTCTTTTTTCTTTAATTTTTTGTCATATTTTTTCTTTTTCTTTTTTCTTTTTTCTCCTCTTCTTCTTTCTTTGTGGAAGAAATGGAAATATCCTCATGTAGATTGTGGTGGTGAATGCATAACTATGTGATTATACCAGGAACACTGTTTTAAAACTTCAACTTCTGTGTGAGACCAAAGGAAGAGATTCTTATTTGGTGCAAAATCTATTTTCTGTAGCACACTATATAATTTAACTTGTATGGGTCAGTTTATTCAAACACCATAATTACATGGAAATTTGAATAGGGAGTGAGATCTTGTTGGTTTTACAGGTTATTGGGAAGCCCTGATACATCCCAGAGTAATTTGGACAGAGAATAAAAATGTATTTGCAAAGCCCCATTGAGGAACTGGGGAAAAATGGAGAATTGTTAAACTTCCCCACCTGGGAATTTCTGATATTCTCACAAGCATTGAAGACTACCAATTTAGAAGGCCGAGCCCTTGACCTTGGGGCTTGCCCCTATGAAGCTTGCTTCTGCAAAGGAGAGGTTAAGAGGCTCCACCAGAGAACCTCTTTGTTGCTCAGATGTGGCCCTTCTCTCTCAGCCAATTCTTCAGGTAAACTCACTGCCCTACCCCGTACGTGGGACATGATTCTTGGGTGTAAATATTCCTGGCAACGTGCGATGTGACTCCTGGGGATGAACCTGGACCTGGCATTGAGGGATTGAGAAGACTTCTTGACCATAAGGGGGAAGTGAAATGAAACAAAATAAAGGTTCAGTGGCTGAGAGATTTCAAATGGAGTCGAGAGGTCATTCTGGAGGTTATTCTTAGCATTATGTAGATAACCCTTTTTAGCTATCAGTGTATTAGCATACCTAGAAGGAAATACCTGAAATTGTTGAACTGCAATCCAGTAGCCTTGATTCTTGAAGATGATTATATAACTATATAGCTTACATTGTGTGACCGTGTAATTGTGAAAACCTTGTGGCTCACACTCCCTTTATCCAGTATATGGTGAGATGAGTAGAAAAATGGGGCAAAAAAGTAAATGAATAATAGGGAAGGAGGGAGGGATGGGATGTTTTGGGTATTCTTTTTCACTTTAATTTTTATTCTTATTTTTTTGTGTGTGGTAATGAAAATGTTCAAAATTAATTGTGGTAATGAATGCACAACTATATGATGGTACTGTGAACCACTGAATATACACTTTGGATGATTGTTCTATGTGAATATACCTCAGTAAAATTGAATAAAAAAATAGAAGGAGTTGCTCTAGAGAGTGGTTCATGATCTAGCAAATTTAAGGGAAGAAAATGATAGAATTCCTAGAGAGAACCCCGGCCTTAGCTATCCCTCACTTCCAAAACTCCCTTTTCAAATGTTGTGAGGAGACAGCTGACCTCCCACCTGCCTAAATGAGGCAGCGCAATGGGGGCAGCACAGTTTCAGGATGCTCTAGAGTGGGGATAGCCAACTTATACCATGAGGACTGATAAGTGCTTGGCATATCATCCTTCCTCATATGTATCCTTATTTCCTTTTCTTCTACATCTTTCATGTTTTTTTTTTCATATCTTCTTCTTCTTCCCTACTTTTCCTTTCTAATTTTTTCTCTTCCCTTCTTTACCTTACTCAACTTTTTATGCCTTCTCCCCTTCATTTCCATATCTTCCTGTTAGTCTTCCCTTGTTTGCTCTGACTCCTTATTCCTTTTCTTCCCTCTTTTTCCTTCTTCCAGGATGAGTAATAAAACATGTAGATGGCAGAGGCAGATTTCTGGGTTTGACTCAATTCTACCACTTCTTTGAGGTATGACCTTGGGTAAATTTCTTAACTTTTCCTATAACTACAGTTTCCCCATGTATAATGTAAAGATGCTAATAATATCTCTTTGGTAGTTTGAAGCTTTTTGTACCCCAGAAAAGGTCATGTTCTTTAAATCCATGTCCTCTGGGTATAGACCTATTGTAGGTGGGAACTTTGATCAGGGTATTTCAACTAAGACGTGACCCACCTCATTTAAGGTTGGTCTTAATCATCCTACTGGACTCCTTTATAAGAGGATAAAGGACACACAGAAAAGAGAGGGAAACACCCAGAGGAGCAGAGAGAGGAAGCCATAAAGTCAGAAGCTGAAAGCAAGGAAACCCAGGAGAGAAGGACCAGCACTTCGCCATGTGCCTTGCTTTCTAACAGAGGAGCCACAAATTACCAGAAGCCTCTCTTCAGAGAAGGCATCATCCTGTCGATGCCTTAATTTGGAAATTTTCACAAACTTTGAACTGTAAATTGTAAGGTAATCAATTCTCATTGTAAAAGCCAACCCACGTCTGGTATATTACATTTTGTCAGCTTTAGAAAACCAATACAATCTCCTTCAAAGTTTGTTCCAAGGATTAAAGAAGGTAATGTAAAGCACTCAGCACCCGTCTGGCACATAATAAGCATTTGATAAAAGTAAGGTGCTGCTATTGAGCTTTAGGTCTACTTTGGAAACCAGCGATCTCACTGAGCATTGTTTACTTCTATTACTCACTTCTATTGATGTGCCCTGAAAATAGAGTGGATTCTGATCTCAGTGCCCTCATATTTTATATACTCTCTCTATAAAATCTAAAAAAAAAGGATTCTAATTCTCAATGAACCCCAAGTCATATCACCTCATTTTGCTCTACTTTATAGCACAAAAAGAACAAATCCCAGTATTTTCCTTTCTCATCACATACTTCTGTGTGACATTTAATTGTTGGAGAAGCAAAGCACTGCATATTAAAATAACAGGTAGATTGGCTGTTCATCACGTAGTGAGTAGCTAAAGCAGACTCACATTTTGAGTTCAGTCTCTAAATTAAATGTATGATTTAATGTATAAATTAAAGAGCAAATGTATAATTAAATGTCTAGAAAAGTTTTTTATACTGTATTTTTGAGTCTAGCTAGTCACATGAGCCAATTCAACTAACTGACTTTGTTCTGATTTTCTGTCCATATGTTTGACCTGGCTAATGCATAGTGGGTTTTGCCTTGAAAGTAGTTTTTTTTTTAATTTCTTTTCTTTTCTCTTTCCTCTTTTGTCCTCTTTCATCCTTTTTTGGTCTCATTTCTAACTTTAAAATCAGAGCACTATTAACACGGAGTGCCAGAACACAGCCTGAGGCTGTAACCCGCAAGTTTTTGTTTTCAAGCTGCTATTAATGTGAATGAGTCCCCTCAGTTTATACTCTAATGTCTAACCCCACAAATAAAGGCAGCAGAATTGTGTAATGGTTCAGAATATGGACTCCACATTACTCGGAGTAAGTAATGCTCTGCTGCAGTAACAAATAACCCCATAAGCAGATGACTTAAATCAATGAGGGTGTATTTCTCATTCATATCATGGTCTGAAGTCAGTCAGGAGGTCTTTCTCCATCTTTTAGCTGAACAATCTGGAACACATATCCTCCACAGTTACCACAGAAGGAGAAAATGGAGATGGAGAATCGACTCCTTCTCTATTCATGACAACTTTGGCCTGAAAGTTACACTCTACTTTCAGCCCATATTTAGTGGATGCTACATGTCTCTGCCATGGTCTCTGAAGGCAAGACTGCCCCAGTTCAAATCCCAGTTCTGCTACTTAACAGCAATTTGACCTTGGCAAATTCCTTAATCTCTTTGTGCTCCAGTTTCCTCATCAGTAAAAATGTGTGGATATTAAGCAGAGGCAATGCCCATGAATGGCATCTGTCTCTTAGGGTTGTTGTGAGGATTAAATGAGTTATTCTCACAAAGTACTCAAGAAAGTACCTGGCACATAGCAAACTAAAAATGTTTTCCAAAATGCAGCCCTTGAAATATATCACCTTCAGAAAAAGGGCCAGCATATATTTGCTATTTATTTCATGGTCAACCATCAAGAGAAAAGAAAGGATGGTTGAGGTAGAGGCTGGGGAAAAGAACGCTGCTCACACTTACTAATAGCAACTTTGAATTCCTGTACAATCCTTGGAAGATGCTATTATTTACAGAGTAGCACTTGCACACTCATCTGTGAGAGTCTGATTTATTTAGAGTATGAGAGAGGAATGATAGTTGGGTTGGGGCTTGTGAGGGGGGTGTAAAAGTTTCCTCTAAACACTTATGTGAAATTTGAATTCTTTTGTATTTTCTTTAGAGACGGCGCATAGTTTTCATCAGATCCTTGGAAGGATCTGTTACTTAAAAATGTTTAAGGTCCTCTGTCCCTAACTTCTAAGCATGGTTCTTAAAATGGGAAAGGAAGAATTGAGGGAAGGGGTCCCCCTAACATAATAGACACAGTGTATCATTAATGTGTTTACAAGCAGATACTTTGATATGAAGCATTTATTTACCCTTATTATGAGATGCATGTGTTTCACTGGAAGCATCAGCTTTGAGGCCCATGAAGCACATGGCAGCACGCATATGGAAGGAATATTCTGTCCATGGACCATGGGCTGGTGAGCTCCCCATGTCAAATGATGATGAAGTAACAGGAAAATACAATTGAAAAACACACTTGAAAAATGTATTACATAAAATAATTTACTTCTCATTCAGAATGACTCCCAGACCCCCATGTGAGACAGCAGCTGTGAGTACAGGTACAATCCGAAAGTCATGACAGTTTTAACAGGGCAAGACCAAGAGAATTACATGTTTGGATCCTGGAGTCAACAAGAGACAAAACTCTGGGATTGTGTATAACAGAAAGGGTCTCTGATGAGGAACTCTGAGTCCATTGAGAGCAAGAATGTCAGAGAGACAAGAAGGGCACAGTTGAGAAAACCTACATTTTTAATACCATGAGACTTGAATACAAACAATCCAATGTCTTCATTTTGCTGCCCAGCATATTGGCTTAAAAGCCACAAGTGTGCTTATGCATGTAATTTTTATTAGAGGAATTGGTGCAGTGTGTATATAGGTATGTGTGCTCTTTAGAAGGCAGTAGTTTTAGAAGAATGAGAAGAAAATTACTTCCTGGCCATTCATTAATAATTCAGGTGATATCCTGCACCTCCATTTATAAAACAATACAATAATAAAAGCATTGTACAAAACATCATAAATAACATAAATGAGACATTTTCAAGTATTTCAAGTATGCCTTGAAAAAGTTCCAAACAGTAGTTCTAACGATGGCTAACTTCTTTTTTCTTTTTCCCACTCTCATTTAGTCTCAGGATCTAGAAAGAAGTGCCTCCAGTCTCTCTTAGCCCTGATGTTTGGGATGGAATGGATAAGATTCTACCATAAAAGAGAAAACCCAGGAGTGCTTTTAGTTAGTGAAAACATGTTTCTCCTTTATCAAATAAAATCGTTTGCCTGCTACTGGTTTAAAACCTAGGCATATAGCCTACAGCGTCTATGGCAGGGGAAGGGAAGTGAACTAAGGAGCCACATTTGAGGCTAAAGTTCTCAGGAAAAAAAAAAATTGGAAGAGCACCTTGAGTCGGAGAGAAGAGAATGGAGGATAAGAATAGCAATCTTTGAATTCTGTGCCCTCACTTAGCCAGTCTCTCGGGGTAGGTAGAACTGGCAAGGTCCTAATTGAATTTCCTTGTTCAGCTAAAGCATCCTATCTCTCAACTCTTTCCAATCCCAGCTGCTTATAAGCATGCACCAAGCACCCAGGCAAAGAAGGGGAGGCCAGAAGCTAAGAGACTCAAAAATGCCATCAGTAATAACCAGTCAGGGACAGCTCGGTGTCAATCAGGTGAGTGATACTTGAGGATTTTTGCTCCTTAGAATACTGCTCAACTTGGAGGCTGTCAGTGTTTAAATTAAGCATGAAGTCCCTTGGATGCCTCTCCAGCAAGACCCGTGGAATTTTATAGAATCAGTTTCTCACAGGTTAGTATTTCTTTCTGAGCCTCATGGTGGTCAGTTCAGATTGCTCTGTTTGTATGCAGGGTGAAAGATCAGGGGTCAGACCAAACATATAAGTGCATATACACACTCTAATTATTGAGCACCTAGGGTGTTTCCCATCTGCTTTTATAATAGATCAAACTCATTTAAACATCTAGGGCTTTGAGAAAGTGCTGGCTAACAGAATACATGTGCATGTGTAGATGCCACTTGAAGCGTACCAATCAACCAATCTGAGGTCAAAGTGTTGGGAAGAGAGTCCTGCCAACAATCCTTAAAAGCCAGTCCTAAAAGGCCAACATTTGGATACTTGCTCAAATGGCACCCTAAAAAAAATTGGGGGAAATTGGACTGGAATGGGGTCCTGCCCTTATGAACACCTAAACATCCTAACCAAATCTAGTTTCTACATGGGAGTGACTCACACATACCAGGCAGCATGAATACTAGGCTACAACGTGGTTAAAGCACTGGTGCTTAATACACATCAGTATTTGGCCTCAAGATTTCCAGAACATAGAGTCTTGGCATTTCAGCCCTCCACCTCCTGGTGGGAGTTAGGCACACTGGGGGACCAGAGAAGCACAGTCTGCAGAACTCTTGGCTCCTTTCTGCTTCTCTGACCCGCAGCTGCAAGGGTTGGCCAAATCAAGGTAGAATCGGGATTTGAGGAAGCGGCGGTATGAATCCTTCTCCATCAGGTTGAAAATCTTCTTCTGGGCCTCATCAAAGCAGGTTATCGTGGGCTCCAGCATGTTGCGACTTGTCTCCTCCCTGGTACAAGCATCCAGGTTCACCTGGGGGCAAAGGCCATGGCTTCCATTAGACATAAGCCTTCTCTTAAAGATGGGAGGCTGCATGTTTTCTAATGAATAATAAATGACTGTGCACACCCCATACCCCAAGAATGGGAAAAAAGTACATTTGGGCTCCCATTCTGGCCCATGTGAGAGAGTGTAACAGGTTCATTCTTCTTTGGGCTTGGCAGGTCAATATTTTCTGTTCACTCTCACAAATTAAGGAGATTCATCAGAAAAATTCTTTAAGGAGGGCCATCTAAGTCATCTAGATGAAGGAGTTTTTTTTTTTTTCCCTTAATTGATTGATTTGGGGTTTTCAAGATTATAATGATCTGTTCCACAGTTAAATCTTTACATTTAACTCACATGATCTAAAGACCTATGCCAATGAATACCACTTCTAGGAAACTTCACTGAGACCAGCGAGTTCTCTGCCAAGAAAACCTACCTCTTTGGTTGCTTGGACTGAGATGAATTCATTATAGATCTTTTTGGCCTTGGGACTTAGTTTGGAAGGTGATTTGATTTTCTTATACTCTTCACAACTGATCCAGAAGTCAATGTTCTCCTCACTGTATTCAGACTTCAAGAAAGCTTTGAAAGCTGCCAACCCACCTGCAATACAGAAGAACCACAGTTTTCATCATACTGTCCAACCCCCTGGATATTGTATTTCAGATAAAGACATGGTACTTGGTGGAATAAGGCACGAGTTAAGGGACTCCCCTGTTCCCTCCTTCTTTGTATTTGATATTTATTGGATTTCAGCTACATCTTGTGATTCTTAGTCCAGGGTTAAAGCATTTTATTTCTGAAATGCCTATGCAATTATCAATTGCCAAGGTCTGTTTAGGAAAGAGAAACTGAGGTCAATTCTGCAAAGAAATCACAGTATTTAGAATATTTTTTTCTTTGTACCCTTTTTCCATGTGGTCAGAGAAACAATTTTCCACATGATTCCTGTATTAACTTTCTATAGTATATCCTAAAGCTCTAGGGCATAGTAAAATTTTGAACAGTCTGTATATAATTTGAACAGGTTCTCCTGAGTCTCAAGTTAGAAGGAACCCAGACCTTTTGGCAGTTCCTATAGGATCAAGAATAGAATGAGATAACTAGTCTTAGAAAGGAAAGGGAAAAAAAGACTGGCAGACTCACATTCATGGCTAATCAGGTTTTCCAGTGATTCACTCCATTTCTTGACTTCCTCTTGGCTCACCCTAGAGACATTACAGGAAAAAAAAAAAAAAAAAAAAAAAAAAAAAGAATGTTTTGAAGGCCATGATACAAAACTGGAGCAAAACATCTAAGATCCTGAATAAAAGGCAGGGATTTATTTTCCATTATTATGAGGAGACCTATTGTTGATTACAGCAGCCTTTTCAAGAAATGTTTAGAAATTTCACATGCAACATGATACCCCCCAAACTGGAGGCCATTTCAATCCTTTTCTGGCTTAACTAGGTCATAACTTTCCTTTCTCCTTATAGAACATCTCCATCATCAGATAGTTAATAGTCAATGGCTCTTCACCAAGGCCCTTTCTCTTACCTCTGACAAATGACCACTTTGTCCTTCTTGCTGTGGGAAGAATTATGTTCACAGGAATCAGACTTCTGCAGCAGGAAACCTAGGCGATGTTTCATATCTTTTGCACTGCACAGAAAAGGAAAGAAGAGAATGAATAATGAAAACCAGCTCTCTTTAAGAGGTACCTTAGTGATAGAGCTTGAAGAGTCCTGTATTAGTATAGGGATCAGGGGCAGTTTATTTAGGGAATAAGAGTTGGAAAAAATTCTACTTTTGCTTCTGTCTATGACTTATGGTCAGACCTTGAGGCCAGAGTCCTAAGACAAGCTCCATCATCAATAACTAGAATTCTGACTCTCCATCCTATCTCAAGAGCCTCTTTATGGATCTGTCACATTTGACCATTGCAACGCTTTCAGATCTTCAAAAGCAACGCTAATGTTCATTGGGCAATTCTTAGGAATTATAAAGCAATCAGTTACTGCAGAATGTGGCACCTCTTGCTGCATGCCACCTTCTGGTGGTTGGTTGCTGTTTCTATCCACCTCACTGAAAGAAGAGAGGGAGTTGTAGGAGCACCTCAGAAAAGTTCTGGTCTATTCTGTTCCAGCCATGGATGTGGTAGGCCAAGCAAATGGTGTTATGGATATGCATGGATTTATATACTAGCAGAGGAAAGTGGAAAATGGGGTGGTAAGTGCAAATGGTAGCTTGCAGATCTCAAATGGCACAAACCTGAACTCCTTCAGCCTTGCACCCTAGAAAATCTCCTGCTGCTGCTTTCCTTTTTAATATTTGCACTATCAAGTATATTTATACTACAAAGGGCATGAGAAGTAAGCAAGTTGCTGATGCTGGTCATTGTTTGCTACAAAGCGTTCAGCCTATTGTCAATGTTTAATAGGTATCTAGGATACAGCAGGGCTCCTGACTTAGGCTAAAAGGAGGACCTTTTAAGAAGCTTTTAGTTCAAAACTCTCACTCTTACTTAATTATCCTTTTGCTTGAATCTCTTTTGTTCTAAAAGCCAAAGTTTTAAAAGTGAAATTCCATTTTAAAAGAAATGAATGACTCAATGCGTCTACTTGGAGGGCGAAAAATAAATCCACAAGGATAAAAAGATATTTAGGATGCTACTGATAGACTAGTGGTTTATCTATGTGAGTTTTTCCCAGGAAGTTTTGAATTTCATTATGTTCCTGGGCTGTTCCTTAAATAGCATTTTTTTCTCCCTCACAAGACTGTTTCTACTTGTCTGCTTCCTAACTGGTGACTAGTCAGCAGATGCTCCTTAATGATAGCAAGATGATTTAATGCATGTATATATATATATACACATACATATATATATACATATTATATAATCACAAACATAATATAATCATGAAGGTTAATTGGATGACACAAGTATAATGTGATTCAGTTCACATTTCCAGGTGGCTGGCTCCATCTCAGAACCAACAGTTATTTACCAAAGCAGGGTCATTTCATGACGAGTTGGCAGTATGCTTAGCAAGTAAGTTACTTGTCCCTATAACACAGTGCAGCCATAAAAATAAAAATCAGCTTGACCTCAGAAGTCACCTGAGTAAAGAAAACTGGATGTTGTCCTCACTCTGCCACCTACCACCTACAAGAGCTTGAGCAGTTCAGGTCCCCTCTAGAGCCTCAGATACTAATCCTAGAATGAAGATGTTGGACCAGATGGTTTACATTTCACCAGTGAGGAAAGTGAGGTCCAGTTCTCCCTATTGATAAAGAGCCCACTTCCCCATGTTAGCTTCTTAGCTCCTTGAGGACAGATCTCTCCAGTGCAATCTTTCATTCCAAAATATTTACCAGAGGCAAAACTCTCTCCTGACATTCCTGTATTTTGTGAAGATTAATTTTATCTACAAGTTAACTGAAACATGGTGTAATTTGTTCCATTCTGTTCAGGAAATCAATGATGGAGGTGAGAGGACTTATTCATAGGTACTCTCTCTTAGTCCCTCATGCTTCGTTTTAAAAAAACAATGAATACTTTATACCACTGAATGACAAGCAGAATATCTGAAAGGTAAATTTCTTAGTAACACACACAAAAAACGTGCTATCTGGGATCATCTCCAGTTTGAAGTTCAAGGTGATCTCTGTTTGCAGGGGGGGATGGAGAGGGGATGGTGTACCTTGAGATTGACTTTTCACCTTTAACTGCAAGATTAAATAATGTAATATGTACTAGCTTTTTTTTCCTATTAGTGCATATTTGAGAATTTTCTGAAAGCATTTATGTGACCCTTTAAAAAAAAAGCTACAGACAAATGAGTGGCTGCATATTTTTAAGTTTTTAATCAAGAGATGGCCAATTGAAAACAACAATTTCTTCAGGATGAAACTGCTTTGCTATGATCAATACTTCCTCTAAACCACCACCCACAAAGAGGTTGGGGCAGGGAGATAAAGGTTATCTAGCTTCAAAACTCATTTTTCATTGTAACATTTACTTATAAGAACATAGAGAGTGCAAGATACTGCAGCATCACACAGAAAGCATCGTGCCTTTCTGGTGATACAGTCCAACCTCATTCTGGGGTGTCTTCTCTTTACACAAGATCTGAAACAATATCAGAAAGCCCAGAGCTGCAATTCTATGTACCCCAGTGATGCCCAGATAACAACTATAATCACAGGTAGAGATATTACAGACCATTATATGTAGTTCAGAAGTCTCACATCACTTCTTAATTAGACAGCTAACTTGACTAGAGGAACTGGCTTAAAAATCAGAACAGGTCATGTAAAACGACATTTGGGGTTAATACTTCTTGGTCACAATAGCTAGCTAGTCCTGGAAGGAAGGTAGAAAGTTGATGCTCTACTGACCACATTTTTTCTAATCTCAAAGAACCAGGTTACTGAGTAGGATATGTAAAATCTGAGAAAGTCTATCAGAAAGTTTAACACAGTGCCCGAAAATCATCTTACCTCTTCAAGCAGGAAGCTGGCAGACCTGCAAGTCCTTTGCACATCTTGTTTACCGTGGGATTCGCAGGACTAGAAAAGAAATGCAGCAGGTGGAGCTGTGGCTTCTGCTTTGAGTGCTCTTTGCCTTTTCTCTCCTAATGATGCTGTCAGAATCTTCAGAGCTTCTCCCTCCCAAGCCTGCAGGGGTCTCTTTTATAGCCCAGTGCCGAGTTTCCAGCCAATCAGATAGCAGTTGTGTAATACCAATTCCTCTCCCTCTGCCTCCTCCAGCCTCTGAAAGAGATAAGGAAGGAATGACTGTCGCATCCGCAAAGCAAAAAGAATAAAGTGCAGAAACCCTCTTGCAAAGTAAAGGTAGAGAAAATAAAATTTTATTCAATGTCTCAACCAGTGTCTGAAGTTTGGATTTTTAGAAAAGGAGAAGAAAAAGGGGTACCATGCTGCAAAACACGAGGTTATTCACTTGCCTTTAAAAACGATGTCAAAGGAAATCTGCCCCCAGGAAGAGAGGGTGCCAGCAGGAGTCTGTGGGCTTTATTTGGAGCTGACTCCCAACATGTTTCCTCTTTTGGATTAGAAATCTCACATCATAGACAGTCCAAGATCTGATCCTCAGTACTCCCAAAAGGAGTTGGCAGGATCATCTGTCTCCACGCAGTGATTTGCAGAAGTTGTATTCTTGGGTGTCACAAGCAAACAGGGATATGGAGAGGAATAGCTATCTGCTTGGCAGGCTTGCCTGGAAGCATAGAAAAAATTAGTCTAGGGAAAATGGATTAACTACATCTGCAATCAGCCTGTGGAATACTTATCTAGAAACCTTACTGAGAACAGAATTCAGCCTGAAACTGACAATCTCTCCTGAACACACATGCCTCCTACATAAAGGTGAAGGAAAATGATGAAAGAAAACAAAACAGCCTGAGGACAAGAGGAAGGAAAACACAGATACATAAAAATGCCTATTTTTCTTTGCAAATAGGTTTACATCTTATGAGATTCCAGGTCTCCAAAATAATATTTCAAAAAGAAAGAGAGATAAGCCCACTCAGCAGGTAAACTCACTGCCCTCCCCCCTGCATGGGACATGACTCCCAGGGGTGTGAATCTCCCTGGCAATGCGGGACATGACTCCCAGGGATGAGCCTGGACCCAGTATCATGGGATTGAGAGTCTTCTTGACCATAAGGGGGAAGTGAAATGAAACAAAACAAAGTTTCAGTGGCTAAGAGATTTCAAATGGAGTCAAGAGGTCATTCTGGAGGATATTCTTATGTGCTATATTGATATCCCTTTTAAGTTTTTGGTGTATTGGAATAGCTAGAAGGAAATACCTGAAACTGTCAAACTGCAACCCCATACATAGCCTTGATTCTTGAAGACGATTGTATAACTATATATCTTACATGGTGTGACTGTGTGATTGTGAAAACCTTGTGGTTCACCCTCCCTTTATCCAGTGTATGGAGAGATGAGTAGAAAAATGGGGACAAAAATTAACTGAAAAATAGAGTGGGATGGGGGGATGGGATGTTTTATTTTTATTCTTTTTTTTTTTTTGGAGTAATGACAGTGTTAAAAAATTGATTGTGGTGATGAAGCACAACGATGTGATGGTACTGTAAACAGTTGATTGTACACTGTAGATGATTGCATAGTATGTGGGTATTTCTCAATAAAACAATAAAAAAAAAGAGAGAGGAGACAGAGAAAGCAGAAAAATATGTAGTTTGTCTTGTATAGCACCAGGTTTCAGATGAACCTAAGAATATTTGATCCCACAGGTGCTTCTGAGTACCTGGGTGATTAGTATCTTTCAGATACAACAATGAAGGACTAAATGCTTGAAGGAATTGTGCAGGTGTTTCACATCATATAGTCATAGCTCAAATACCCACACCAGAACTTCTTGATGTGAGCAAAGCTGTGAGTAGGAGGAAATTAATTGCTATGTCTGATCAGAACAGCTAACATTTTAAAAGCAAATAGATTTTTGATCATAGGATACAGTGAGCTGTACTTTAAGTACAAAAAGCAGGGGCATCAAATGATTTAGGTGGGGAAGATGAAAAATAGTTGGGTTCCAGTAAGAAGCAAAGGTACCCCAGAATATAGAAGGGAAAGCAGTGGCAATGCCCTCTATGTGCTCCTGAACATGCTGCCACCTCCATCTTTGCCCATGGCTGGAGAGTAAGAGGATGGCAGAGAAACAGAAGGAGCTAGAGGGACCCTTATCTTTAGAAGATGCATTTGAGATGTATTTCTCCCATGAAGGCAGGAAACTATTTATTAATTAGCTACCGGGCACTCTTCCCTGAGACATAACATGGAACAAACGGAATTTCTTGTTGAAGCTGACAGCTGTCCTTGGTGGTGTTGTGTAAGGGATTGCATGTGCAACATGATATGACAGAAGCCAACAGGCCAAGGAAAGTAGACCCTGGGAGATGAATCAGTTAAAATTGTCAACAAAGAAGAAAGACTAATTAAAAAGGAGACGAAGTCACCCAAAGATGGACCGGGGCTTTCCTTGCTTATGCATACACCCAAAAGAATGATCATTCATATAATGTGATTTTAGGAACATGGAGAAAGACCCCCAGAAAGATTTAATGATGCTTCAAGTTCCACAATAAAAGTTTTATATCTTGGTTCTAGACCAGAGACCTAATTTGTCATGAACAGCTCTAATAGATGAGCTGAATGGGACTTTCAAGATGATCTAGTCCAACATGTGTGTCTTGTCAAAGAGGAAATAGAGGCCCAGAGTTGGGAAGTGACTTGCCAAGGACAAGCCTCTCACTTACAGAGTTGGATCGAAACCCCTGTGTGATACATACAGCATCTCCTACCCGACCAAGGATTGACCTCACCTTTTCCCTCTGCCTCAGACGTCCCTTCCCATAACACCCTGGAAGCACACCAGGCTTTGGCTGCTATAACTGTGAGTGCAGCCTACCTCAAACACACTTGTTTTGAGAAAAAGAGCACACAGGTTTTCCCAATATTTGCACATTAGCCCCTGGCATTTAGCCACCTTTGTTCCTCAACCATGTGTAATCTATAGAACAGTTGCCATAGGCGTGGACATACTCCAGTGAACTTTTTACCATCTCACTGTCTGTTGTGAGGTAGCTGTGGTTCTCTGTATGTAAGTTCCCCTAATAAATGCTTTTGGACTGATCACCTGGTGTTTAGGGCCTCTTTTTGCAGAATCTCAAAGGGCCCCATTACAGGGTGGTTTGGAGAAGTCCTGGTGGGATCTTCCCTGATTTCTTCTTTTGGGGAAAGTCCTGCCACTGGTTCAATGGGACTCAATAATCCCAGGTTTCTTGATATTATGTTATGCAGACTTTCCTAGCCTATCACCAAACAGTCTTATCAAATGAGATAAACTATGTAAACAGAGGCATTTCTAAACTGTAAAGTGCTATGCAAATTTTTTATTTGTTAGATTATACACAGTAGATTAAAAAAACCTATTATTAATTTTATAAATTTGATTCAAGGAAGACTCAGTCTGCCTAGTTTTCGCTTGCTCCATGGAAGTAGAAGCCACTGCAGATCTTACTGCTCTGGTTTTCATTAAAGGCAAATCATTTTAATCTTTTCTTTGGGCTTTTCATATTCATTCACTTTTTAATTTTCTTTATTAGAGAATTTGTGGGTTTACGGAACAGTCATGCATAAAATACAGGATTCCCATATACCACCCTATTATTAACACCTTGCTTTAGTGTGGAACATTTGTTACAATTAAAAGCAAATTTTCATAATTGTATTATTAACTATAGTCCATGGTTTAACTTAGGGTTCACTGCTTGTGTAGTGCGGTACCAAGGATTTTAAAAATATTTTTATTTTATAAAAATGTACATATACATCCTAAATATATATTCAGTTATATATTTCAGTGCTGTTAATTATATTCACAATGTTATGCTACCATCACCACCATCCATTACCAAAATATTTCCATCATTCCAAATAGGAACCCTACGTATTTTAAGCCTTAATTTCCCATTCCCTATCTCCAACCTCTCCCCTGGTGACCTCTATTCTAGATTCTGGCTCTATGAGTTTGCTCATTCTAATTATTCCATATCAGTGAGATCATACAATATTTGCCCTTTTGTGTCTGGCTTATTTCATGCAACATGATTTCTTCAAGGTTCATCTATGTTGTCTCATGTATCACAGCTTCATTCTTCTTTATAGCTGACCAATATTCCATTGTGTGTATATACCACATTTTGTTTATCCATTAATTCATTGATGAACCCTTTGGTTGCTTCCAGATTCTGGCAACTGTAAATAATGCTGCTATGAACATTGATGTGAAAATGTCTGTTTGAGTCCCTGCTTTCAATTCTTTGGGGTATATACCTGGTAGTGAGGTTATTGGGTCATATGGTAATTCTCTACTTAACTTTCTGAGGAATCTGCAAACTGTCTTCCATAGTACCTGCACCGTTTTACATTGCCACCAACAATGAATGAGTATTCCTATTTCTGCACATCCTCTCCACCACTTGTAATTTTCCATTTTTTGTTGTTAAATAGCAGCCATTCTAATGGGTGTGAAATGGTATCTCATTGTGGTTTTGATTTGTATTTCCCTAATGGCTAGTGATGCTGAGCATCTTTTCATGTGCTTTCTGACTATTTGTATATATAATTATATCTTCTTTGGAGAGATGTCTATTCAAGTATTTTGCCCATTTTTTAAAATTTGTGACTGTCTTTTTAAGTTGAAGGTTTTCATCATATATTCTGAATAATAAATCTTCCACTTCTTTATACTATGACTTTTTTTTGAGTTTTAATACTTAAAAAAATGTTTGAAATAGCCTCTTGTGATTTAGGCTTACTTTTCATTATAGGACTTGCTGATTGTGTTTTAGAACATGAGAACTAGTGTATCATGATACCTTAACAATTTTCCATTCTTAATCTCTGACATGCAGAAAGCATTAAATTCTATTATTCCTAGATGATTCTGGTGATATTGAAGAGCTTTGCTCTCAAAAGATCTAGTTTTTCATTTATTTATTTATTTAAGACATAACTACCGAGCACCTAATCTGTGCCAGATAGTATTTGAAGAACTGGGGGTACCATAGTCAACAAGTACAAAAGGTCCCCACTTTTATGCAGTTTTCATTACAGTGGAAGGAATCAGACAACACAGAAACAAATAAATAACGTAACTCCTAATTTTGACCATGAAGAAAATAAGCAGGTGATATGACACAGAGTAACTGGGTAGAGAAAGGCTCATATAGACAAAGTGGCCAGGAAAGGCCTACTTTAAAGGGTAGTGCCTGAAATGGGATTTGATGGATGAGAAGGAATAAGCTAAGCAAAAAGCCAAGTATAGGTAAGAGCAAGTGAAAATATTCTTTATTTAAATTCAGAAAGAATAGAAAGGGCCAGAATGGCTGGAAAATTGAGAACAAGAAGAACATAACATGACATAGAGATGGAAAGGTAGAAGCCAGATTCTGCAAGGGCTTGGAGGCCATCGTCAAGAGTCTGGAACTTGCTCACAGTACAATGGAAATCCGCTGAAAGGATTGAAACAGAGGAAGGACACAATCTGATCCCTCTGGCTATTGTGGGAGAATGGATGGGGTAGGTCAAGCGTGGAAGCAGGGAAAGCAGTTAGCAGTTTGAACCCTGACTCATTAGCTTTTACACGGCAAAACAAGAGATTTACTTCCCAAATACTTATTAGACACAATGTACTAGACATTCTGCGAGGCCCCAGAGGCCTAAATATGAATCAGAAATGGCCTGGCTTTCCAAGAGCTCACACCCTAAGAGGAAAGACCCTTAAATAACTGGAAAACCCTGGGTTGAGCACCATATTTTGAACTTGTACATATAAAATTAGAGGAACGCACAGAGGATAAGTAATGAACTCAAGCTTCAGAATTTGGAATTTTCACAAAGGAGGACTTTAAAGGATGAATAGAGACTTAGTAGGTGTAGAAAGAAGAGGAAAGCATTACAACAAAGGACACAATAATAACAGCTAATTTAATTGGGCACTAATTGTGAAAGACACTGTTTTAAGCACTTTGTATTAATCAACTCAGTTAATTGTCACAATCCACTCTGGAAGAAGGTCCTACATGATCCCTGTTTACAGATGAGAGGCAGAGGGGTTAAGCAACTCGCCTGAGATTGCACATTTTTAAATGTGCTGATAGGATCCCACCTCAGGCAGTCTGACTCCAGGGCCTTTGCTATTAACCTTTAAGCTGTCACCATGAGGATGAAAGAAAGTGACCTGTTGAGAGACCATAGAGGTCTTTATTGTGATTATAGCTTTCAGGGAGGAATGAGAAAACCAGGCTGGATGGGCACTCTGAGACCTAATTGCAAAAAGTGTTTCTTGTCACACTAAAGATTAAAATTTACCTTGTGGTTGATGGGTTGATGGGGGGCCCAGGAAAGATATTCAAGCAGTTCAGATCAGTGTTCTTTTTAAAGAACTTGGGAGGCAATGTAGGGGCATAGATCAGTCAGGAGAGAAACTGGCAAAAAGTTTAAAGGCTATTACAATAGTCCAAGCAAAGATAATGATGATAAAAAAAAAAAAATACTTTGCAAGATTGTTGTGAGAATAAATGAGTAATTCATATAAAAGAGCTACTTATACTGTACAATGGTGAACATCTGAAAGATATTGTTAATAGCAAGGCTATAGAAGAAGTTTCCTACCTGGGGACATTAGGCCATAAAACAGGATGTGAGCTGTGTGTGGTCTCCAGGTACATTTCTAATTTCACCAGCCTTGGCTTAGGAAGAACAAAAGAAAACATTGCTCAAGCACTTACAGGACCTTATACAAGGAAATAAGCCATTGTGGCAGGTGATGAGTCCTTTACTTCTAGCAGGGTTTAAAAAGGGGCACAGTTCCTCTACTTGGGCAGGAAGTGGGCCAGGCTCAGCCTTAGGCAGTATTTGCTCCGTCTCACATTACAATTTCCTCTCAGCTGTTAGAAGCTTTCCTCTCCCTTTATTGTTTACTACAATGGCCTGGACGTCAGTGAGAGTTCACAGTTATTGATTTTTAAGGCAAACAGCAAACACACACAAGTGGAGAGGGCTGTGTAACGGAAAGATCAAAGGGGATTTTCCCAGTATTTCTTGCTGTTGGGAAATGTGTCCTATTCTCTGCACCGAGCTTTGTGTGCACAAGCAGTAAATCAGGGCAGGTAACCCTGACACTTTGACAGCACCAGGTGATGCATCACTCAATTTCCCTGGAAGAACTGTGTCACATTTAATTAACTGGAGGGGGGAATAATCTTTCCTCCCCAAGAAGTAGGAGAAGAACCAAAATATCTCTGTCGCCAAAAATTTAAACTTTCTTCTGCAGAGCTTCACCCAAGTTAGAAACAGCAGTTTCATAAGGGTTCATTTATTGCGAGAGTGGAAAAAGCAGCAGCATGGTTTTTTGGAAAATGCATAGTCTTTACAGTTGGGCAGACTTGGATTCTAGTTCTAGATCCTTCACATATTGGCTGATGACCATGGCAAACTAGGGTAATCTTTCTGACTTCTAGTTTCCTAATGTATAAAATGGGAATTATTTACTAGCAGACACTCAATAATATTGAATGTTGTTAACATTGTGTGATATAATGTATGCAAAAGTTAGGCACATTTGGGGCACTCAACACTTACAGCTATTATTATTAGGTATCTATTATAAAATTTTATAATCATCATCATCATCATCATCATCATTCTCATTTCTCACTTTAAAAATCAGCTCTGGGGTCCCCCTTGCCTTCAGATTAAAATTTAAACTCCTGAGCATGACCCTTCAGCTCTTTAATACCTTGACCCTAGCCCAATTTCTCATCTTCCTCTTCCACTTGATTCCTCATCATATTCTGTCCCAGATTACTAAATATTTCCCAACATCTGTCAATTTTCCTGACTCTGTGCCTTGGCTGATCTGTGCCATCAACCTGGAAAGTCCTTCTCACAATACTGTGCCATCGAACTCTCTTTTCCTCTGCTCTTAGTCATAATCAATTACTATCTTTTTTCCACTTTCCTAGAATGGTACTTGAACTTCACCTCTGTTTAAATCCTTTGCTAATATGGTTCAATTCAACAAACATTTATGTTGAGTATCTTTTATGTGCCTGAGAAGGTGCTCATCCTATAGATATTTTGACACCAACTGTGTGTTATATACTATGCTAAATACTAGGACAGAACCAGACCCTACATTCTTTGATCTTACATTCTGGTGGGGAGTTGGTCAAAACAACTAAGTATCTAGGCAAATAAATACAATGTCTTAATTGCGATAAGGCGGGGGGGGGGTCATTTAAGAAACAACAGGATAAGGAGATCTACTCTGGATGAACAAGGCATCTCTAAGGATGGAGACTGTGCTAGCTGTGGAAACAAAGGGGCATTTCAAGCAGAAGAAAGCATGGACTATGCCCTGAGGCCAGAAAATTTTGATGCCCATAAGACCACAGTGGCTAGAATGCAGTGAGTGATGGGAGGAGTAACATGAAATAAGGCTAAGGACTTTGATAGGAACCAGATCATGCAGGGCCTGCAGACCCTACTTGGGAAGGAGAGACATGCTCCATTTTATGATTACATTTCAAGGTTCTCTAGCTGTTGTATGGAAAACAGATTGCAGGGGTCAAGAGGCTGTGTAGAAAACTACAGCAATTTTCTCGATAAGGGATGACAGGGACCTGAACCAGAGAAGTGAATGAGATCCAGTCCCTAACCTTGAAGAGCTTGTGTTCTGATGGTGGACAAAGTTATTGAACAATTAATTTCAGCAAAATGTCAACCATTCAAAGATAGAGAAGACCATGGGGTGAATCTCACGGACATGAACTGAGCCTTGGAAATATGCTGAGTTTGGTAGAGCTTATATAACCCACTCCTATTCAATTGACCTCTATCACTGCCCTGATATCGATACTTCAGTATTTTCTTTTTAAGGGTAAGGCAGAGGTCTATACACCAAGAAAATGCTGATGAGTTTTCCCAAGCACAGGGACTTCCTGGAGATGATTCACAGTGGTGATAGCTGGATAAGTAGAAAATACTCAGTGTAATTCTTTAGCTGGAAAATGGTTAGTATAGTCTTCAATATCCAATAGAGGAAAAAAAATAAGTTTATTAAGATCACTTCACTCAAGCAGCTTTAAGTTGTTCTGACATGAAAAGCCCTTGTTAAAATAACTTGCTGTTGCTCTAATCTCAACAACAAAAACTTATTCTCTGCTCTCAGCATTGCCTGCAGTAAGATATGAGGGATGTAACCATATGGTCTCATAATCAGCACCTTGAAAAGCAAGCCTGAATGAGGGGAAGACCTGAAGATAACAAGAAGATGCTGACCAAACAGCTTTCTCTCTTCTACTTCTTTTTTCCCCCTTTCTGCTTTCTTCTGGCTTCTGGCCATTTCTTTGTCTGTTTGGGATTATAAAAGCCCAAATAATTCTTCTCACTTTGAACTGGGCTTAAAAGGTTTTTCTTTCTTCCAGTTCCTTGTTGATGCATCTTCAATAAACTCACCTTCTTACCAAAGAAAGACACTTGTTTCTCTGTTTGATGCGGGATCAGGTGGGCCTGACTACCTAGGACCAAGTGATCTACTGGTAACAGTGGGGCAAGGAAGGAATAAAGAGAAAGGAGTAAGCCAGGATGCAGTATATTGCTCTTGGATCCAGGTAAGCACATGCAGAATAAAAAGACAAGACAGTGAAAAGAGGGAAGGAAACAGAACGGAGACTTGAGCAAGACACACATACCTAACCTTTTGTGACCCTCCCAACCCCACTACACAGCTTCCAGAGTTCTGATAGATCCATTAAAACCCAGCTTAAGACCTTCCTTTTCCTAAACCTACATGAACACTCCAGTTAAAAGTTAACTTTTATTTCAGACAACTGTAATCACTGCCAATAAGCAATACACTGTTTTGGTTTATGTTTTTAGGCTTTGCCATAACAACAAAGCTGTGAATTCTTTAACTGCTTTATTCTTCTTTTGTGTAGTGCTAAGCTCCTAATAAGGTCTCAATGCTAACTGATTCGGGGCATTTTTAGATTGGTGGTACCACCTAGGTGGTGTGCAGTCTACCCTGGTAGCTCATTTGAGGTGCATCATTCCTGTAGATGTTGCTGTCACTGGTGTCTCTGTTATAAAACCAATTTAAGGTTTTTAATAGACTCCATAGTTTTTACAATGCTTGTGAGCTGTGTTTTAGTTATCCTAGCAGGATTTGGGGAACTTCAAATGTCAAATGATGATTACAGTGATGATGATGATGTTGATGGTGATGATGTATTAATATTTGTACTACTACTAATAAAAGACCTGACAATGTGGAAAGGTTGATATGCGGTTGAAAAAGAGGGGATTTCTGTTCTATTTACCTTTGGCTGGAAAATTGAGGGTTATACTGAATGATCTCTAAGTTCTTTTCCACATCAACTTCCTTTTTTAAAAAATTAAATGTCCTCTTTATTTAACAGTGTACTAAAATGTCCTATCCAGCTCAAAGGAGAGAACCAGGCTGATCTCTGAAGATGGCCCTAGAAAGCTGTGACTTCACAATAGATGGGGAAGAGACCTTGGAAAGCATGGGCAGCTTTTTACTCTGGACCATCCCACCCTTTCAGCATCTTTCTTACAGTGTCTCCTTAATTTACCCACCAATTCTGACTTTTGCATTTTCTTGCTATTTCTCATACTTAATCCAATATCCTCCACTCTGCTCCTGCCACATAAACTAAGTTTTGGGATCTCAGGCTTCCTTTTTCAACATTTCCACCACTCGTCCATCTCCTGGTTTTTAAGTTCCTTGGTGCTGTCAGCAACTAATCTTAACAGCTAATCCCTAAGAAGCACTTCACATATATTAAAATATTACCTTCATAGCTAATATGAGGAACAGGTATCATTATTTTCCTATTTGACAAATGTGGGACCTGAGGCACAAAGAACTTAACTTGCTCAAGAATTAATAAAGAACTTGACTGGTCTTTGTTCCCAGGTCCTGGAAAAGATCCTCTAAATCTTTGGAATTTCCCATGATAGGTGTGTCTTTTGTTATTCAAGGTGGACCCTAGACCACACCTGATACTTTATGCTAATAAGATGACTCAAGGTTGGGGCACTGGGCCCTACCACCCAAACTCCAGGGAGTAGAGAGGGGCTAGAGATTGAATTCAACCACTGGGAATTGATTCCATCAATCACACCTGGGTAATGAAACTTCAATACAAACTGTGGACACAGACGCCCAAAGAGCTTCCATGAAGGATAATATACATTGATGTGCCTGGAGGGTGATGAATTCTAACTCCACTTGGAGAGGACATGGGAGCTTTGCATTTGAAACTGTGGGAGCTCTGGGCCCCAAGTGTCTTGAAGACTGCACACAGCAGTTTGCTTGACCTAGAACAGTTAGGTCAAACCTATTCCCCCTGTAATATCAGGTGCTAAATGTGATCTATACCAAAAACTACCTCTTCCCTGAGATTCCCTGAGATAATGTTATCTACAAGATAATCTATAAACCTCCCCTCCTCCCTGTTGATTACAATCATCCCCTCCCTACATTACACGACCCAGCTCCCTGCCTTATGCTCTCATACCCATTGGAATGTCAAGCCCTTACAACCAGCTTATTCAGCCCCCCAAAGTGTGGACTATTTCCACGTTGTGTTCTGAACTCGCCGCCATTCAGAGCAGCTCCTGAATCCATTCAGTGAAGCTCCTGATTTCAGGGCAATGTGACTTGACTTCCCCACCCTGTAGGTAAGCCCCATAATAAAAGCTCATGTCTGGTGCTGTCTTTAGTCCTTCGGCTACAAAAGCCCTCTTGGACCATGACAGAAAGCCTCCCCGATCTCACCCTATGCATCTCTTCTTTTGGCTTTTTCTGATTTTTATCCTTTCTTTGCTATGATAAAACTGTAATCATAAGTGTGGCACTTACCTGAGCTCTGTGAGTCATTCTAGTGAATTATCAAAACTGAGGGGGTGGTAAGAACCCCCAAATATATGCCAGTTGGTCAGAAGTGTGGGTGGCCTGAGCACCCCCATATTTGTGGCTGGTACCTGAAATAAGTACAGTATTAGAGAAGAGTGTGCCCTTAACCTGTGCAGTCTGACCTAACTCTGAGTAGTTAGTCAGTATGTTGTAGTTGGTGACTGGAAGTTATTGAAGCTACGTGTAGTTACACAGCTAGGAAATAATAGGACGTGAATTGAAGCCCAGACCACCAGGCTCTGAGGCAGACTAAAAAGGGAACTGAGAGGGGGAGACAGTAAGTGAAGAAGCCCTTGAGCAAGGATGGTTAATCAAAGTCAGGACAGCTCTTCCAGCACTGACATCTTGCCTCGGGCTACCCACCTAAGCAAAACACCCTGCAGCAGCTGACCTGCCCAAATGCACTGTCTACCACCAGGAGCCACCCTGAAGAGAAGGGAGGGTAAGAGAAGGAGCCCTGGTTTGTAAGATCTAACAAGGAGCAGGGAGGAGGAGAAAGTAAAGCTAAGCAATAAAAGCAGATTACCCCAACATCAGCCTCTTTCCTCCCTCTTCTTTTGCTTGCGAGAGCACCCATGCACCTCTTGCATGTGTACACTATAAACTTTCTATCTACTTACTTGATCTGTGCTGTACCCTTGAATTTAAAGAACCTAGGAATTCAATGCCGGAACAGCTCCAGAGGCCAAGCCCTTAACCCATGCAATGCTGCCCCTACTGCAGGTCATGCTTCTCTGCCTGTACGAAATGAGCTGTCAGATGTTTCTTATTTCATATGATAGTTTATCCTAATGATATTTAGTATCTATGCATTGTTTTCTTTCTTTTAGTTGTTCAGCTAAAATAAAATGGCTGCCTGCATTGGGTGCTGCTGGGAGAGACCCCTTCTGAGAAAGGATTTTCCTGAAGGCGAAACAATGGACCTGCAGGGGCTTTGAGAGAAAATGGAACAATGGAACACACCCTACAGAATTGCGGATAAGCGACACCAGAAGATAAACCAGTTTAAGTCTGAGATAGCTACCCATTTCGTAAAACCCCTCTATATAAAATGGAAACTTAATGTCAACCTCTCCCCCCTTGCTTCTGCATTTGCCCTATATAAGCTTCCCTTTTCCACTCCCTCGGGGGAGCTCCTTTCCATGTGCAGTCTGGATGCAGTCTGATTCATGAATCATAAACTGCTCAAATAAACTCCCATAGAAAATAGCTTGTCTAATATTTTATTTTAACACGGGGAAGCAAGATGATGGAGTCTCACCTTTATCAGGTCAGTGAATTAGCTTTCCCATGTCCACTTTGAAGTTAATGACTTTAATCTTTAATTTTCAATTGGCACTGATATAACTAAAAAATCAAAGTGGACACAAGATAAGAATGGAAAAGACAATTCCGTAAGTCTTGCAAATTCATTCAGTATTTCCTCCAGTAGATAAATTCCTCTGAATATAAACCTCATTTTGAAAGCTGGGTGTTTTTTAACTTATAATCATTTGGTTTATCAAGATATGAGAGACTATTTTTATAAATTTCTATGGAGAACATCAAGTTTTAAAGAAACACTGAAACAAAATCTTAAAAAGAGAACCGATCTGTGGAGGTTCTACCCCTTGCTTCTGGGTTCATCCCTGTTAAAGATCTGCAAGGACACAGCTTTGCAGTTCTTTGAGGTGTTCCAAATGAGGCTCATGTGTAAACAAATAAACGTATCTGCCTATATCATCCTATAGCAACAGCTGCCCTTCTTTTCAAAGGAAATAAACACCAGTAATTGAAATAATATAATGTCCTGGTCTTGACCTAGGAATATGACACGGTTGGCCCACAATCTATAGCCCTTGTGCTTTGATTGTTTTTGCAGGAGTGTTGACGGGTTTTGTTGAGTCATACGGATGGTCTCAGCCACTTCCTCTTAAAATAACCCTTCCATTTCTATAACACTTCAACAATTTGTGAAGCACTTTTCCCTGCATTATCTAATTTGCCTTTCACATCAAACTCACTATGCCCAAAATTGAAATAATTTTCCCATCTCAAAGCTATTCCACCTTTGGGGTTCTTTATCCCTGTCAATCCAACCCCTATAATGTTTTTCACTGTGCTCTTTCTCTCCATTCCTAACTGCTCCCCTTACCTGACACCTAGAACCACACATCTGTAAAAAAAAAAAGTGGGAATATTCCTGTTTCAAATGAAGTCATTATGCAAAACATTAGTATTAAAGTGAAGTGAAGTGAACCAGCTGGAGGGGAGGAAGGAGGGCTTTCCATGCCTATTGACTTATGCCCTTTCATTTATGTATTGTCTGTGTCTGCTTTCATACTATGATGACAGGGTTGAGTGGTTGTAGCAGTGACTGTATGGCTCAGAAAGGCTAAAATATTTACTACTATTTTTTTCTGGAAGAAGTTTGCTGAAACCTGGCCTGTGTTATAGCAGTAACATCCTAAATGGACATCCATTTGAACTCTTCTCTCTCTAATTTATTTAAATTACTGCCATACGCTGCCTCAAAAACACATTAATACTACTAATTTTCAATGACATAAAATTCTGATTTCTTAGCAAGACTACCCAAAACATGACTTGCAAGTACTTTTTTTTACATGAATCCCCTCACAAACACCCTGAACTCTGTTTTTCTCTCTAAATAGGCTTTGCTTCCTTTTTATCCAGAAAAACCATTTTGCTTTCTACCTTCCCAAGTCTAGTGCTACATAATCTTCAGACTCAATCTCCTTTAAGAACATTTTTTGAGCACTTAGTTGAAAGGGACCTCCTTCTTCTAATTTCCCAAAACACTTTTATCACTACCTATCTGGTGGCATTGAGCCATTTCCGAAGTAAATTTTAATTATGTATATATATGTATATAAAATTTAAAAATATATAAAATATATATTACACATTTGGGTTCTTTCTTTTAATATTCTATAAACTTAATGATGATAATAGGCTGATCTAACTTCTTCCTTGTGGAACTTACTGATTTCTAGTATGTGTCTTGCATTTAACAACTTCAAGATAAAGAGTTGCGGAATGAATAAAACTGTGATTGGTAGAGTAAAATTATTTTAACATACATTTTACAGATGAGAAAACCAAGGGATAAAACATATTGGTCAGAATAAACTAGGTTATCTTGCAGTAACTGTGGGAGCCCTGGGCCTCCAAGTGTCTTGAAAACTGCACACAGCAGTTTGCTTGACCTCGGACAGTTAAGGTTTGACCTATTCTCATTGTAATATCAGGTGCTAAATGTAATTTATTCCCAAACAACCTCCTCCCTGCCACTCCCTGAGATAATGTTATCTACAAGATAATCTATAATCCTCCCCTCCTACCTGTGACTACAATCAATCCCTCCCTAGGTTGCATGACCCCTGCTCCATGCCTTATGCTCTCATACCCATTGGACTGTCAAGTCCTTATAACCAACTTATTCAGCAGCCCCCTTCCCAGTCTCCCCCAGAAAAGTGCGAACTATTTCCAATGTTGTGCTCCAAACATGCCGCCATTCAGAGCAGCTCCTGAATCCATTCAGAGAAGCTCCTGATTTCAGGGCAACGTGACTCAACTTCCCCACCCTGTAGGTAAGCCCCATAATAAAAGCTCATGTCTCAGAACATGTCTGGTGCTTTCTTTAGTCCTTCAGCTACAAAAGCCCTCTTGGGCAGTGACAGTAACATATATTCCCCCAAATCTCAGTGCTCTGAAAAGAATGAAGACTTGTTTCTTGTTCCTGCCGCATGTTCTTTTGCATCAGTTGTGGCTGTATCCATTGTTGTCTTCTCCCTAAGATCCAGGCTGATGGAACAGCCTCTGCTGGAACATTGCTTGTCTTCATGGCTTAGAGAAAGAAAACATAGCAAACTATCCACTATCTTTAAAAGCTCTGCATGGAAGTGACTCATACCAGTTCTTCTTATGTTTCATTGACTAAAGCAAATCCCGTTGCCACGCTTGATGTCAAAGTGGCAGGTAAGTATAACCTCCAAGGAGGGGCAGCAAATATTTTTAAATAATAATGAAATCTGCCACAAGGGAGTTCATGACTTTTCCAAGATCATGCAACTAGCAAGTGTGAGACAGGGACTTGAAAGGAAATCATTTGATTTACAAGTTCATTTTCTCTTTTCATTTCCTTATAAAGCAAACTGATTATCAGAGGGAATAAATCAGTGGCTATATTAGCAACTACACTATAACCATTTGAACTGACCCACCAGCCAAGAACATTTGAAGGGGTTTAGAAAAAATTGAGATCAGTGATTTCTGAAGGCCAGTTGTTGTAATATATCCATATTGAAGAATCAACTATTGTGGTTATAGATGGAAATGCAGGAAGTGACAGCTTCTACTATTGTTGATTGCCTTAAGAGGATGCCTTAAGAGGATGCTGGAAGCAGTGAGAACAGAGTAAATGAAATAAAGTTCCAGCCACATGACTTGCACCCCAAATACCATTACCAGGATTCTGGAATAGAAAGGCTTGATAAAACTTTATAGCACAAGGATTAGAGAGATTTGTAAGACTGTAGGGGACTTTCCTCCTATATATCTCTTTTGTTTATTTATCTTCCTTTTAACTGCAAAATTATTTGAATTTAGTTTACAGGAACAGAGGAGACTTTTGGTTCTGTCCATGGAAAATTGCACAGTTACTGAACTTCTACTATGTGCTACCCACTATACTTGGCCCATAGAAGAATATCTGACCTCATGGAAATTATCATCTAGTACAAAATATAGACAGTACTTAACACATCATTACTAGGTTATAGGAAACAAGAGAACAGGGTTGTAATGAACACTATAGGTGCTCTGATAAGATGTTCTTCAATCATTTTTACTGTTTCAGAGAGTTTTCCCCAGCTTCTGAGTGCCTAAATTCCAATAATTTATAGCTGACACTCTTTGGAAGCTAGACCTCAGGCTGAAAAAGCAGCTTTGTCTGTAAAAACAGAAAGGGGAATTGCCTAGGCATTTATGTCCTTACCCCATGACTGGTAGGAGAATCTGAAAGCCAGCTCCCTTACCACTAAGGGGGAACACTGTTAGAGGCATAATTTATACTACAGAGCTCTCAGCTTTTGCTGAAATTGTAGTTTTGTTCTGTGTGGTAGCCATGAGAGTGTGCCTCACAAACAGCAACAATAGGGAGCATATTTTTTTTAACTTTGTGTTTTGAAATAATTTCAAACTGACAGGGCAGTTGTCAAAATAATACAAACTCCATACAGAGAACTCCAGCATACCCCCACTACCATCCCTGGATACCTAGATCCACCAATTTTAACATTTTGCCAACTTGACAAATTATCTATCTATCTATCTATCTATCTATCTATCTATCTATCTACCTACCTACCTACCTATCTAATCTAATTTCTGACCATTTAAGAGCAGTTTGTATGTATTGTACCCTGAGAACACACCTGAAACATGTGCATTTCCCACTAACAAGTATAATCGCCTTAAGTACAGTTACCAAGTAATTTAACAATCATAAAAAGCTTAGTTCTATATTCCGATTTTTTCTTATGTCTTAGTAATGTTCCTTTGAGACTTTTCTCCTCCATTCTTAGATCCCATCCAGGATCATGTTTTACATTTAGTTTATCTTTCTTTCTTTTTATTTTAATATTGTAGAAACATATATACAACATAATCTTTCCATCTCAACCCCTCCCAAGCATACCATTTAATGGGATTAATTACATTCACAATCTTGCAGTACCCTCACCACCACCCATTATTAGAAATTCTCCCTCGCCCCAGACAGAAACTGTACACTCATTTTGGATGAACTCCCCATTGCCCATGCCTCCCACCCCTGGTAACCTATACTGTACTTTCTGTCTCGATGAGTTTGCATATTTCTGATATTTTCTTTGTGGTTACTATAGAGCTAAAATTTAACATCCTAAATCTATAGCAGTCTCATTTGATTTGATACCAACTTGAATTTAATAGCATACATAAACTTTGTTCCTATATCCCCCCATTCCCCCACCTATATGTAGTTCTTGTTACCAGTTACATATTTATACACTATGAGTCTGAAACCATTGAATTATCATTACATTTTATATATTTGCTGTTCAGATGCTGTAGAAAATAAAAAGTGGAGATACAAACCAAAAACACAATAGTACTGGTATTTGTATTTACCCATGCCATTATCTTACCAGAGATCTTTATTTTTTCATGTAGCTTCAGTCAATTGTCTAGAGTCCTTTCCTTTCAATCTGCACAACTCCCTTTAGCATTTCACGTAGGGCAAGCTTAGTGGTGACAGACTGCCTCATCTTTTGTTATTCTGTGAACATCTTAATCCCTCCCTCATTTTAAAGACAGTTTTGCCAGAGGTAGAATTCTTGGTTGGCAATACTTTGCTTTTAGCACTTTATATGTCTTCCCACTGCCTTCTGGCTCCCATGATTTCTGATGAAAAATTGGGAATTAATCTTATTGAGAGTCCCTTGTACATGACAAGTTGCTTTTCTTTTGTGGCTTTCAGCATTGTCTCCTTATCTTTGCATTAGACAATTTGATTATAGCATGGTAGGTCTGTTTGGGTTTACCCTGCTTGAAGTTCATTGAGCATATTGGATGTGTATACTCATTTGTTTCATTACATTTGGGAAGTTTTCAGCCATTATTACTTTGAGTAGTCTCTCTGACCCTTTTTCTCCTCTTTCTCCTTCTGAGTCTCCCACAATGCATGCATGGGTGTGCTTGATGATGTCCAATGGGTTCCTCAAGCTCTGTCCCCTTTACTGCATTCTTTTTTTTCTTCTGCTATTCAGACTGGATAATTTCAATTATTTTACCTTCAAGTTCACTGATACTTTCTTCACAGCTCCAATCTGCTGTTTCTTTTTTTTTTCAATTATCAAATCTCCCTCTTTCTTCTCTTTTTTATTTTACATTTTATTTTGAAATAAATTCAAAGTTATAGGAACAGTTGCAAAAACAATATAAACCCCATACACAGAACTCCAGCATTCCCTGACACCCCCCCCCGATACCCCGATCCACTAACTTTAACATGTTGTCAGACTGCTATTTCTTTCCCTCCCTCCCTCCCTCCTTCTCTCCCTGTAATCCATCATCTATTGCTCTGTCTTCTGAACATGTGAGAGCTAGCTGCACACATCCGTGAACAAACACTATAATTCACATATACAATTCCCATGAACAAGAACATTCTTTCATGCAATCCCATTAAGTGCAGCTAAGAAGTACAAGAGATTCTACAATGATACAAAGCTTACATTCTATATTTCCTTTTCCTTATGTCTCAACTGTGTCCCTTTGAGCCTCCTGTCCTCCATCCTCAGATCCCATCCAGGGTCATCCTTGGCATTCAATTGTCATCTATTTAGACTGTCTTTTTTTTCTTTCTTCTCAATTATGGAAACATATATACAGCCTAAATCTTCCCATTCCACCTCCTCCCTAGCCTTCCATTAGTGGGATTAATCCCATTTAGAATGTTGTAATGCTATCACCTTCCCACCATCCATTACTAGAAATTTCCCTTCACCTCAAACAACAACCTTACACTCATTTCTTAACTCCCCATTGCCCCTTCCTGCATTTCTCTTAACCCATACTCTACTTTTCATCTCTATGGTCATATGCTCTGATAATTTCTTTGTGTTTACTGTGGGGCTTAAAATTAACCTCTTTAATCCATAACAATCTTGTTATTCTTTAATACCAACTTAATTTCAATGGGACACATAAACTATGAACCTATACTCCTTCATTCCCCTACCTTTATATAGTTCTTGTCAAAAATTACATATTTTACATTGAGTTCAAAACCACTGATTTGTCATTAGAGTTTGTGTATTTTATGTCATGTAGGAAGTAAATAGTGGAGTTACAGTTCAAAAATTATTGACTTCTATTTGTACTCCATTGTGGTCAGAGATTGTGCTTTAAATATGTCCAATTTTTTTTTTTTTAATTTATTGAGGCTTGTTTTATGTCCCAGCTTATGGTCTATTCTGGAGAAAGATCTGTGATCACTAGAGAAAAATGAGTGTCCTGGTGATTTGGGATGTAAGGTTCTATATATGTCTGCTAAAATTCTCTATATCTCTTTCTCCTTTCTTTTTTTCTCTGTTGGTAGGGCTCCCTTTAGTATTTGAAGTAGGGTAGGTCTTTTATTGGCAAAGTCTCTCAGCATTTGTTTGTCTGTGAAAAATTTAAGCTCTCCCTCAAATTTGAAGGAGAATTTTGCTGGATAAAGTATTCTTGGTTGGAAATTTTTCTCTCTCAGAATTTTAAATATGTCATCCCACTGCCTTCTCGCCTCCATGGTGGCCACTGAGTAGTCACAAGTTAGTCTTATGTTGTTTCCTTTGTATGTGGTGAATTGCTTTTCTCTTGCTGCTTTCAGAACTTGCTCCTTCTCTTCAGTATTTGACAGTGTGATCAGAATATGTCTTGGAGTGGGTTTATTTGGATTTATTTTATTTGGAGTTCGCTGGGCATTTATGCTTTGTGTATTTATATTGTGTAGAAGGTTTGGGAAGTTTTCCCCAACAATTTCTTTGAATGCTCTTTCTAGACGTTTACCCTTCTCTTCCCCTTCTGGGACACCAATGAGTCTTAAATTTGGAAATTTTATTTTATCTATTGTATCCCTGAGATCCTTTTAGATTTTTCAATTTTTTTCTCCATTCTTTCTTTTGTTCTTTCATTTTCTGTTCTGTGGACCTCTAGGACACTGAGTTGTTGTTCAACTTCCTCTAATCTTGTATTATGAGTATCCAGAATCTTTTTAATTTGGCCAACAATTTCTTTTATTTCCGTAAGATCTTCTATTTTTTTATTTAATCTTGCAATTTCTTCTTTATGCTCTTCTAGGGTCTTCTTTATGTCCCTTTTATCCTGTTTCATGGTCTTCTTCATGTCTTTTATATCCTGTGCCATGTTTTCATTCCTCAATTGTGATTGTTTGATTAATTGTGCCAAGTACTGTATCTCTTCTGATATTTTGATTTGGGTATTTGGGATCGGGTTCTGCATATCGTCTGTTTTTATCATATGCATTAAGATTTTCTGTTGTTTTTGGCCTCTTGGCATTTGCTTTGCTTGATAGGGTTCTTTCAAGTTGTAAAAAAAAAAAAATACCAATCTAATTTTTCAGAAGTTCAAGTTGGTGGCGTACACTTTCTCCAACTAACCAGCAGATGGCGCCTGCGAGTCACCTATACCCCTCAAGTCAGTTCTCCCCAACTCTGTCTCTGTGGTGTGTGGGGAATTGATTTTTGTGGGGTTCAGTTGGTGAACTCAGTTTGGGTTTGTTGTTGGAGCTGTCCGCCCTGAACGTGGTGCGTGTGTCTGGGTGGTCAGGGAGGCAGGGCAGCTTTAATATTCAAACGTCCCAGGTGTTCCCAGATATTCAAGGCTGCTGCAGGAGTCTAAGCCTTCATTTCAGTTCTGCCCCAGACCCTCTCTGTCACTGACCCACAAACCACAGGCATTGACGTAGCATCCCTGGGTTTTCCGAGCGGGCCCCCTTCTCAGCTGTGATCTTCCAGGACCTCTGCCGAGGGAAGGCTGTGCTACGTCACTAGTGCGCATCATCCCTCAAGGGAGGCCCCAGGCTGCTGGGCCGTACAGGGGTGTTCTCTGCCTGATGCAAAGATTAGCCTATAATTCTTGATTGGTGTTAAGTTCTGAATGAAAGGCAGGTAGTAGAGCTGGGCCCCATCCCTTTCCTCTTAGAGAAGATAGGTGCCCTAGGGAGAGGTCATTAGCATTTCAATGGTCTCTCTCCGCCTGTGCTATACCCTTGTCTGGGTCACAGAACTGGGAACTGAAAATGGCCGAGGCTTTCTCCACTGAGTCAAAAAAGGAACAGAGCTAGTCTGAGGTGACCCTCCAACTCTCCAAGGTCACTCGTCACCCCAAGGCCTCTGTCTACTTGTTGGGGATTCATACCTCATAGTGAGCAGTTCACACTCGCTAATTAAAACCCCAGTTGGAGCTCAGCTGAGCTATATTCGTTTGCTGGGAGGGAGCTTCTCTCTGGCACCACGAGGCTTTGTAGCTCTGGCTGTGGGGGAGGGGTCTCCCGATTTGGATCCTCAGCTCTTACTTACAGATTTTATGCTGTGATCTCAGGCATTCCTCCCAATTCAGGTTAGTGTATGATGAGTGGATGGTCATGTTTGTCCCCCTGCAGTTATTCCGGATTATTTACTAGTTGTTTCTGTTTTTTTTTTTCAGTTGTTCCAGGGGGACTACTTAGCTTCCACGCCTCTCTGTGCCACCATCTTAGAATCCTCTCCAATCTGCTGTTGAACTGCTCTAGGGAAATTTTAATTTCTGTTACTATGGTTTCCAGTTCTGTTTGGTTCCTTTCCTTAATTTCCATGTCTCTACTGTATTCTCTCTGTGTGAATCTGGCACTTTCCTGATTTCTTTGTCTGTGTTTTCCTTTAGCACTTTGACCATATTTAACCATTTTTTAAAAAGTCTTTGCCTGGAATGTCCCAAGTCTGATCCTCCTTGCTGAGGGTTTCTAGTGCTTTGATCTGTTCTTTTGCCTGGAACATTGCTTCTGATTTCTTTGTATGTTTTGTAACCTTATGCTGAAACCTGAACATTTTGAAATTTTAATGTTATTGGTAGAATTTAGATTCTGTGGTATCTGTTCCTTAAGCTTGTATCCAACTAGTGTTATGGCAGAGTTTTCCTTGAATGCCAGGAGGTAACAAAAAAAAAAAAAAAAAAAAAAAAAAAAAGAAGGAAAAAAAGAAAACACTGTTCCCAGTCATTGCATAACAACCTGTGCTCCTGCTGTCCTTCAGAGCTTAACCACACGAGGAATTTATAGCACAGCTCCAGGCCAAAGCACAGGAGCCTCCCTGGTCCTCTCTGCATATGTATCTTGTTGAGGCATGAGTGTTTGGCCATAGGAATTCCCCCATTTACACAAAAACAAATGTCCCCTCTTCCCTAGGAAACAGCTTCCTGACAGTCCAGACTGCTTAGCACTATATGTCTTACAATAAGCAATCTCTTGCCCCAGGCAGCCACTTGACTGCTTTCCCACAGCTCTCTGTAGGAGAGCTCTCGGAGCTGCCTTACACATGCAGGGCAAGTTCTAGCACAGCAAGTCCCTCAGGTCACCATCAGACAGATTGGGCTAGACATACAAGTTCCCAGCTGTGCACAAGGGTTCTCTGCTGCCTCTGCAGCCGGGACCAGAGACCCACAAGGAGTATGGGCTGGTTTCCTGTTGACCCGGTGAGGAGAAGGCAGAGAGGCCAGCCAAGGCCCCAGCAGATCCTACCATTTTTAAGTGGTCTTTTTTCTTGATTTGGCACTTTCCTTATTATTACAGTCCTTTAACTCTTCCCTGGAACTTTGAGGATGCTGTCTCTCTGGTTCTTTCTGGCTGTTCAAAGCTTCTATGAGGGGCACAGTCCTGAGGGCTCTCACTCCACCATCTTGATTGGGGTGGGTGTCCATAGGAAGCATAATTGACCAAGGGCCCCAGCTCCTGCTCTCTGGAACTCATGGCTAAGTTTGTGTCAAGGTCACACTTCCCCAGGCTGCTCCTAGCAAATGGCAGAGTGAGGCAAGGATACTAAAGTAGACCTGTTCCTGAGTCATGCTGTCCTCTGACAGGTGATTTTGCTCAAGGACTCTCCAACGTCCTTGCTGAACTTTCCTTAGGCTGGACAGCAGTCTGCGATGTTCCCACCAACCTTCCTTCCCTTTCTCTTTCACTTGGGGTCAGATCTGCATCACAGTCCTATAGCTCTCCCAGCCTGTTCTGACTCCCTCCTCACTTCCTCTCATAGACATTTCCTCAAACAATTAATCACATCTTGGCATTGGTCCAAGAGGACCCAGAATAACATTCTGCGAATACAATTTTTTTGTCCCCACTTTTCTGCTAGTTTCTCCTGCGAGCACTTTTTAATGAATCACTTGCACATGAATCCTTAATTCAGCGTCTGCTTCTGGGGAACTCGTAAAAGGGAAGTGCGGTGGGTGCTGTGGAAAACTTAATGAAAAGAACTAACCCTAGTGAATTGACAGTTGAGTTTGAAAGAATAGTGGAAGTTAAGCAGACAAGAGTGAGACAGTCAGAATGAAGGAAGGTGGCAAGCAATGATTACTGTGGCAACAGATGGAGGAAGAAGCCAACTTATGGATGGGCTGGTTGGCCATGCTAAGGATTTTCAACTTTCCCCTGAGAAAATGATAAGACTAAACAAGGAGATGAAATGTCATATTTGCATTTTTTAAAACTCTATTCTAACAGAGTGGAAAATTAATTGGAGGCTACGCTAGAAGTAGAGAGATCAGAGAGAAAGTAATTCAGTGGTCTGGGCATAGGGTTAGGGTGGCTCAGACGAGGCAAACTATGGCCAAATCCAACCATGACCTATTTTGTACAGCCATGAGCAAAGAACACTTTTTACATTTTTAAAGGGTTATAAAAACAATAAAACAGCAACAACAAGAGAAACAAAGAATATACAGTAGAGCCATACATAGTCCTGAAAGTATAAAATATTTACTATCTGGAAATTTGCAGAAAACTTTTGCTAACCTAGACTAGAGTGAACACAAGTGGGGATGGGGAAAACTGATTGGATTTAAGAAATATTTTGTAGGCAAAATCAATTAAAAATTTTTGATTTATTGAGGAAGGAGATGAGAGAGAAGGTAGCATCAAAAATTTATCCTAGATTTCCTACTTGGGCAGATGGATGGATGGCAGTTTCTTTTACTGACATGGAACACAAGGTAAGCAGGAAGTATGAGAGAACCTGCAAAACATTCACACTGCATCAGAGTTTACCTTTGTTCGATTTCACTAAAGTCAATTCAGTAGCTTTTTATACAGATGAGCAAATTGCCATCACTGTCTTCTAAGTTACTTTATAACCTTGTATCAGGAAGAAATTACAAGTAAAGTGATGCCAGAAGAGTGTCACAAGAGAAGTACGAAATGATAAGGGGGTTCAAAGGAAAGGGTAAGAAAGAGAGAGACTGAGATTGTACCCAATTTGAAGAAGCAAGAACAATTTTATAGAAAATGTGTCTTTTGAAGTAGGCTTTGAAATATGACTAGGATTTTAAGAACTACAGCATAATTTGAATTAATTCCCTGGGCCTCTTTGGTGCCACTGTCACATTCCCACAGAAAATCAAGCAAAACATTAAAAATTGATTCCAAGCTTAAACGTGATCCAATTCATAATCAACCGCTAACATATTAAATTCCTCCTTCCTCTCCTATTATTTGTCTTTCAGTATCTTCAACAGCTTTGGACATTTCTTCTCTTTCACTCACACCTTCTCCCAGAAACTCAGTTGTCTTATTAGCCTTGTTTTTTTCTTCCTTACTCTTTCTGGCTGAGTCCCCTGTTATGTGGTTGGGCCTTCTGAACCTGAGAATTACAATGGCTAACACAGAACTCGTCTCAAATGCTAGCATTTGGGGAAGGGGCAGATGGGATGGGTCACCTGTAAAAATCATTGTCCCTGTCCCAAGAAAATAGAGTAGGCAGCATGGAGATCTGTGTTCTAGGAAGACGAATTGGAAGCTGGGTGGTTATAGAACGGACAGAGAAAGAGTGACAGTATGTCTCAGGACACTCTGCATTGTTTTGTCCTATAAGGTCTCAACAGATACTATAATGATGGGTGTAGGGACTGTACTATTTGGATATAGGAGAGAACAGGACAAGTATATTTATTGAATTGGTGTAAAGTCTAAGAAACCATTGCTTAACACAAAGTTCTGAAGATATCTTCCTGTTTTCTACTAGCAGTTTTACAGTTTTGGTTCTTATATTTACATCTTTGATCCATTTTGAGTTATTTTTTGTAGATGGTATGAGATCCAGGTCCCCCTTCATTCTTTCGCATATGGGGATTTCCAGTTTTCCCAGCCCCATTTGTTAAAGAGACTGTACTTTTCCCACTGAGTGTACTTGGTACCTGTGTCAAAATCAATTGGCCATAAATGTGAGAGTTTATTTCTGAACTCTCATTTTAATTCCACTGGCCTATCTTTCTGTCCTTGTGCCAGTAAAATGCTGTTTTGATTACAGTAGTCTGCAATAAGTTTTAAAATCAGAAGCATAGGTCTTCCAACTTCATTCTTCTTTTTCAAGACAGCTTTTACTTCAGGGTCCCTTACCCTTCCATATAAATTTGATAATTTGCTTTTATATTTCTTCAAAGAAGGCTATTAGAATTTTGACTGGGATTACATTGAATTTGCAAATTGCTTTATAGAATTTACATCTTGACAACATTTTGTCTTTTAATTGATGAACACTGAATGCCCTTCCTTTATTTAGGTCTGATCTTCTTTGATTTCTTTTAGAAATGTTTCAAAGTTTTATGTGTATAAATCCTTTACACCCTTGGTTAAATGTATTCCTACATATTTGATTCTTTTAGTTGCTATTGTAAATAGAGTTTTTTTTCTTGATTTCCTCTTCAGAATGCTTATTATTAGTGTATATAAACACTACTGATTTTTGCATGATGATCTGATACCTCACCACTTTTCTGAATTTATTTATTATCTCTAGTAGCTTTTGTTGTGGATTTCAAAGAATAATCTATATATAAAATCATGACATCAGACGCAAATAATCTTAAATTCATTTTCAGATAAGCAAACTGAGGTTCAAAGGCATAAAGTTAGGGAATTATTGAAGGACACTGTGGTGCTTTGAAGCTGTATGTACCCCAGAAATACATGGTCTTAAATTTAATCTATTCCTGTGGGTGTGAACCAATTGTAAGTGGGATCTTTTGATGAGGTTACTTCAATTCAAGTGTGGCCCAGCCCATTCAAGATGGGCCTTAATCCTGGAGTCCTTTATGAGTAGAATGAAATTCACATCCACAGAGGGAGAAGCCAGAAGCTAAACATCAACAGAATCTGGAAGAGAAGGAATAAACCAGGAGACTCTGCCATGTGCCTTGCCATGTGACAAGAATCACCAGCAGCCGGCCCTGGAACGCGACAGTCTTTGGGGAGAAAGCATCACCTTGATGATGCCTCGATTTGGACTTGCTTTTAGCCTCAGAACTGTAAGCTAATAAATTCCTATTGTTTAAGCAGAACCACTGCATTGCTATTTGCTTGAGCAGCCAAGGAAACTAAACTAGTCATGATCTATCTGGTAAGACCAGGTCCAGCTCCTCTGACTCCAATTTCAGTGTCTTCCTGATAAATCACAACTGCTCTCTGAAGTGTGGAGTCTTTGAAGTAAGTTAAAGACACAAACAGATATGACAGGGATTTCTTGAGAATGGCCATTCAGTTTCTGTTCTACTTTACAGAATGATCAAGCAGGAAAAAGTACTAGGCTATTAGAAATTATGCCACTAGAGCATTGTTGATTAGATTTGTGGGTGATTTAATCTGCTTGGAGATGTTGCTATGGCAATGCTACTCTTATCTTCGTGGCTTTAAACAAAAATACCTCAAGGGCAGTGTAATTAGGTAAGTAGAACAATGCCTCTGTGCTTCACGCAGTCATTTTCCAATGATTACCATTTTACTGTTGTGCCTTTTGCTCACAGGTTCTGCCTAAGAGAGCAATTCTCCCTCAAGGGAAAGTGTGTGTGTGTTTATGTGTGCGTCTGTGTGTCTATATATGTATGTGTGATGTGTGGGTGTAATGGCTGAGTGTTTTGATTAGCAACTGCCCCCCAAACTCCTTTAGCAAGTGGCACCATATGGCAGACTCCCACTCAAGTGCAGATGTGACAAAAGAAGCATATGTAGGACTACAAGATACACGCACAACCTTGAACTACACTTTTCAGGGGGTCATGAGTGCACGTTATGGGAACAATGTTTGCTGGTGCCTTGCTTTATTCCTTTTAAATTAAATTTAAATGCATCTTGATGTTGCTTGTTCCAATTCCCTCTGACTCAGATTTTCATTTCTTAAGAATCCCAAAAGATCTTTTTGCTTCTCTTGCTAATATCTGGCGTCCTTACCTACCGAGTCAGGCACCACCATGACCCTCTCCACCACCACCTCCAATCCTACTCCAGAAATACAGAACTCTCTCCATGAATTGCTTATTCATCCCAGGAGAATGTTGCCAGAGAGAGTATCTAATTCCCTGGGCTTTGTCTTGTGTCTCCTCCCAACAGGATGGAGAAGATGAAAGAAATCAATTCTTATACTGAGCCCCCACTATGAGCCAGGGCTTTAATCAGGCACTTTGGGTATTATCTCAATTGGTTCTCATCATAATCCAGATGAGAAACTGCTATTCACAGAGGTTAAAAAACAAATCCTAGAACCACATAGCTAGTAAGTAGCAAATCCGGGATAGAAACTTTGCACTGGCTGAGGACAAACTCGATGTTCTTCCCAGTATACCACACTGCCTTACTTAAGAGGACTTAAATAATTAAGATGTGGAAGGGTCAATAGTTCATACCCACTATCCCGCTTTGATCTGCTGTCTGGTTATTTAACCACTGTCTCGTCCATTTAGACCAATGACTTTCAACCACAGTGATTATGCTTTCTGTGGGACGTTTGTCAATGTCTGGAATCATTTTTGGTTGTCATGACTGGGCAGATGCTACAGGCATTTAGTGGGCACAGGCCAGGGCTGCGGCTAATCATCATACGACGTACATAGCAGCCCCCACAATAAAGAATTATCTGGTCCCAAATATCAATAAAGCTGAAGTTGAGAAACCCTGATTTAGACAAACCCTATGGATCCCAGGAGCCAGGCAGTATTGCGTGTATCCTTTAACAATGGAAGTCAGTTCGCTGACTTCTACTTGGTCTTACGTCTGGTGGAAAAGTGTAGAGCACAAGTCGGTTCCTCTCTTTCATTAGAGCCCTTTGTGGGTATTAACTCAAAAGTTAAGGAATACTAGTACAGTGGACAGATGAATAAAAAAGGTTACAAAACTATATGATAATTTTGCAGTGGACACATAGAGGACGTAGTGCTTACCTAGGGAGTCAACGGAGGCTGCTTTCACAGAAATGGTGATACTCAAGCTGAGACATGAAAATAGGAAGGTCCTCTCCAGGTGAACAAGTAAAGGGGCAGTCATTCCAAGCAGAGTGGACAGTGTGTGCCATGTCTTGGGAGTGAGAAAGAGTGTAAGCTCTTTTGGGAACATGGGTAGTTCAGTGTGCCTAGAGCACAAGGGAATGGTAAGCTAAGAAGCTGGACAGTTGCTTGGTAAGAAGCTAGATAGGTGTTGGATTCTACAGGACCTGAACTGGAGCTTCAATTTTGTCTTGTAGGTGCCAGGGAGCTATTGTTTTGCTGGTTCTCAATTTCCACTTAGTTGAGGCATGATCTTCCCATCCCAGGGACCAGGTGTCATTCCCCACCCAAGAATATCTCATAAAAATTTACTGGCAAAGTCACATTTCTCTCCTGGTCTTTGGTCTCAGTTATTGAGGAAGCAACCTCTGAATCTTTGGCATTTCCTTTGATAAGAGTGACTTTTGTTCTTCATGGTGGGCCCACATCATGAAAGATAGTTCATATGCTAGTGAGACAACAGGGAGGGGCCAACAACACTGCAGTCTGAGGGTGGGGGCTGGTGATTAAGACCAGAAAGACCAACCAGGTGTTTAAGGGTTTGGGGCTTTGGGCCACCTCATATTGTCTCCACCTCCCGGACCTCTGGGAGGGGAGTAGTCTTGCAGATTGTGTTCAACCACATGGGCATTGATTCCATCAATCATGCCTATGTAAGGACATCCCATATACTCAGGACACTTGAAGCTTCCATGATTAAGGAAATGCATCACTGCTGTGCCAGGAGGGTGATGTGTTCTGATTCCATGTGGCTTCTTCTTATTTGTATCCTTTCTCTGTAAAAAAACTAAATTGTAAGTGTAGCACTTTCAGGGAGTTCTGTGAGTTCTAGCAAATTATTGAACCCAAGGGGGTGGTGGGAGCCCCTGAATTTGTCACCAGTTAGTCAGAAGTGCAGGTGGCCTGGGCCCCAGGACTTGCAACTGGTGTCTGAAGGGCAATCTTATAGGGGATTGTGCTCTTAACCTGTGGGGGCCTGGCTTGACTTCGGGTATTTAAGAGTCAGAGTTGAATTGGATTGAGTGACCCAGAAGTCCTTGCAGTTAACAACACACTTGGTGGCAGAGGCTGTGCAATTGAATTGATAGGTTTCTGACAGTCTTCTCATCAGGACACTTATAAAAGGACATTCCGTCTTCATTTTTATATCTGTGTTTCTATCTGCGAAATTGGATGAATAAAACCTACTGCGCAAGGTTTTGGAGGAATCAAAGGAAATTATGCCTGGGACAGCTCATCTAAGGCGGCATTTCACTCACAAAGCTGAGTCTCATAGGATAAATTGTGGCTCTCTGCAAGACTATCTGCCAGGCTTTCTGCAGCCACATGAAATGTGCTGCCAAGTATTTTTCCCTAAAGATGTGGTCCCACAGGGGAAGCTAGAAGCAGATGTTTACATCACCATTATCCAAAACACCACAGCTGTGTTGTCACTATGTAGGAGTCTGTAGAGTTTAGGTGTTGTCTTGTTCTGTTGGTTTTCTGTTTGGGTTTCCAAAGCTGAAGGCTAAATGCAAATATTGCCCTCAGGAATATCCTGTGCATTGGCTCCCTGCCTCATGTGACTCTGGCTGGTCAGAGTGCAGTGCCAGGGCTGAGGAGACAGGAAGACACATTGGAAAGGACACTGGAGTAGAACTTGTGCTGTCTTTTTGGAGCTGCTGTTAATATTCTGTGTGACATTTAACAGGTCAACTTCCTCTTCTAGGCCTCAATTTTCCTATCTAACAAATAGTGATAATAAGGCTTCTCCATACTTACTGTTGAAGACCATGGTACCGAATTGACTCATTAATGTTCAGCTTCTCTTGTGCTAACCTAGAACTTGATAGTAGTTAATACATTTGTATTCATCTGTTTTCCTAAATGTACTCCTGCATCATTTATTCCATTTATTCCTCTCATCACTTATTCACTTTCTCAAGGGAAAATGACATCTTACATTACAAAAATGATCTGGACCATGAGGCATGTTCCCCCATACATTTCAGCATATATGGTCTTTCCTTTGGTTTTTCCAGAGTTCTCCTCAATCCTCAGAACTTGACCCCAACCATATAAGAATGTCTCAATGCCAAGTGCCTGTAAGAAAAGTAAAATATGCTTAGAAATAGCAAAGCAACATTAAATCTTCATCCATTCAGATTGCTGACATGTATCACAAGGCTGTGCTCAAGGCTGTGCTCCTCATAATTTAAATGCCTACAAGGCTGCATATGAAACATGAAACCTCCATTTGCCCACTTAAAGTTAAAGGCACACACATGGGGAAATTTGGGCAAAATTAAGAGTTCACGTTTGTCTTCAATTCTCTCCTCCGTACTCTTTAGATATTCCGACTTCTTCTCTTTAACCTATAGTCCTGTGAAAATAAGAAAAGTATTTGATGTTATATATTCAATGAAAAAAATCTACCAAGTACTTACCATGTGCTAGGTACTGGGATTACAAAGACCAATAAAATACCTTATCCAAATTAAGGAGAGCACAGTCTAGTTTGGTCAAAGAGTCAAGCAACGTAAGAAGATGCCATGATGTGCATATACCAGTTTGGCAGCAGTAGAGTTGGTGACACAGATGGTTGTCAGTCACTTGCTTCCAAGAATGTAATCCTTGAACTGAATTCTGAAAGACAATCATATGTTTTCAAGGGTATAACATGAGTAGGAGATGTTTCAGACAAAGAGAACAACCTACAGAAAGGCAGCAGAATGCATTATGCTGTCCCTGCATTCAGGGATCAGCAAACTGTTTAGATCATGGATTAAGGTGGGAGTAGAGAAGCAGATAATCTCTAGGGCTAGGCCAAATTCAAATGACCAGACTAAAGAACATGAACTTTTTCCTGTTAGTGCTAAGAGGCTGTTGAAGAATTTGAATCTTGGGAGTGACGTGGTCAGATTTGTGTTTTAGAAAGGTACCTCTGGTAGAATAGTGGAGGAATAAGAGTCAAAGCCAGAAAACCAGTAAAAAGATGACATGTATCTGAACTCAGTCTTTAGCAGTGGATGAGTAAGAGAGGAGGTAGTAGTATAAGGAATTAACAACCAACCACAAAGCTTTGAGTGAAAAGTAGAGGTCATGGGAAGGAACACTGGGGAAGTAGGTTTGTGTTGCAGAAAGCCTTGTCCCTTGAGTAGGACAACATTTGGCTGGAGGAGTGGGGTGGCACAGTGTTTTACACTTTCTTCCTTTTTTCTGAATATCACTAAAATTTGATTTTAAAATTTATGCCTTTAATAATATCCTAAGGGAACCATGAATGATGAAAAAAGAGCCATTCAAACCATATGATAATTTCACTTTGAGTCAAATCCAGACTGAGATGCTCATAAGACTTTGAAATTTGGGAGAGAAACCAGGAGGGGAAATATTGATCTATGTAATATGGAAATTATTTTCCTTTTTTCATTTCCTTCCCATGTTCTTTGAGTCTCCACTTTTCTAAATCCTTGTCCTTTTATTAAACCCAGATAAAGCTCCATTTATTCCATGGACTTTCTCTTAAATACTCCTGTACACACTGATCTTTGCCATTCTCTAAATTCAATTGTACTTATAATCAATAATATAGCAAAAGGCATAATTATCATTGCATTATATTGAGTATGCCAGTTCTGATTTTTAAGTAAATCAGATTTTTAAAGTAAATCTTTGGCAACAGAACCAACCCCTAACATTTACTTTCAGGGCTAAGGCCAAAAATACAAATGGGAGCCCACTTACTGTATGTCTTAATTAGTCTGCGGTTCACAGACTCCTAGGGGCCCTTGAGCCCATTTTAACTGTTGACATTTGAACTGACACTGTGAAAGAATGTTGTGTAAAACTGCTGGCTGCTTGGTATGAATCCAGGCAGCAAACTGTCCTTGTCATCATTATATTTTTCATTGCCCCATACTTACACAGAAAAAAAAAAAAAGCTGGTTTCTCTTTAGAATGTCCTTGATGAAACAGTAAAGAATAGCATTATTAATTTTATAAAATCTTAACCTTTGAGTTCATGTCTTTTAAATATCCTATAAGATGAAATAGGAACTTTGCACGAAGCACTTCTGCTGTATACTGAAATAACAATGGTTGTCTCAAGGAAAAGCACTTATGCAACTGAGTCTGGACTAGCCACTTTTTTCCCCATAAAACATGGTGTTTGCCTGAAAGAATGACTGACAGACCAAGTAGTAATTCAACTTGGATATTGGGTAGACATTTTCTCATAAATGAGCTAACTGAACCGATTACTTAAAGAGGAACAATTGACAGTATTTGTTGCCAATGATAAAATTGGAACTTTCAAGTAAAAATTAAAATTTCAGAAAACTTGTGTGGCTTCAGAAAGCTTGATGGCTTCCCAATACCAAAAGATTTTTCTGATGAGATTAGTGGTGATACGAAAGGATTTTTTAAAATATTGTATAATGGAAAACAGCAATGTCTGGAAGATCTGCATAGTTCAGTGAACCGATATTTTCCAAATGTCTAATGCGTGATGTTACAAAATCAAACATGGGTCAAACATCCATTCAAAGTGCATGACCGAATAATGGACTTAAATGTAACAAAGTGCAAAAATTTATTTGAGATGGTTTCATATTCCACTTTGAAAAAAATCTAAGAAATTATCACTTGTCAAGTTTTGGTGTTGAATCAAAGAAGAATATCCACAATTACTTGAAAGTGTCATAAAAATATCCCCTCCTTTTCCAACAACCTATCTGTATAAAGCCAGATTTTCATCCATTAAGACCACATATCACAACAGATTGAATGTTGAAGCAGATATGAAATCCATTCCTTTTGTAAATCAGGCAATGAAAAGATTTGCAAAAAGGTAAAACAATGACAGTCTGACAGTCTTCTCCCTAATTTTATATTTTGGAAAATATTTTTTACATAAAAATATGTTATTTATATTAACAGCAATGATATTTATTGCTATTTTATATGAATTAATAAGTAAATTTTTTTAAAAATTTAGTTTTAGTGTCCAATGTGATACATAACAATAGACATTACTCTCATAAACCACAGTTCTTTGGGAAGTTTTCAATAATTTTTAAGAGTGTAAAGAGGTCCCCTGGCCAAAAACCTTTGAGAACTGTTGGTCTAAATATTTACATTTATAAATCAAGCTAACAAACTGTTACATAAGACATGTTCTGTCTTCCCATCTTGACAATTCAGGGTTACTTTAGAATTCTTGGACTGCTCAGAAAATTGCAATGGAATATGAGAGTGTAGAAAGAGCCAGCCCTCCATCCCCACCCTGAAGCCCATCCTCTTTCTCTTCTCCAGGAACCACAAGGGGCCTTAAGAGTGGGCAGGTGAACAACCGGCTAGGACGTCCAGGTAGATATCCTCCTGCTGCAAAACCTGCCTCTTGGCCACCCCTTGGGTCTAGGGTGTACACTCCTACGGGAGGATCCACTCTCCGAAGGATGGGCCCTTTGATGAGACCCAAATAGGTCCTGGAGTCAGGCTTGGGGCCATTAGGGTAGGGAATCCCGGGTTCCAGGTACTCGTGGCCTGGTCTAAATAGAAGTGAGAGAGCACAGACCCCAGGTGAGCACTTCCTCTCTGCCTGGCAGACTGGACTTCTCTCCCCTGGAGAGTAGCGTGGCCAGAGAAAAGCTACAGTGAAGCCTTCTGAGCTGCAGGATCTCTTTCCCCTTTTGCCAGTCCTCTTTGACAAATCACATATCCTCCCTGAACCTTGGTTTTCTCTCTGCAAACTGAGACAGTTGGATAAGATGATGTAGCACCGACCTCCTAGAACTGTCTTTTGTTCCTACCATGCAGCGCCCAGCAATAATAAATAATTGCGGAGTAATCAAAAATAGTTTGAAAAGCATAAAACACTCTAAAAATTTGAGGATACATTAAATGAGGTTAATAGAAGGTAAACCGAAATGGAAAGACCCTAAAGCAACACTGTCCAGAGCATCATGTGTACACTGGTATTTCCTACGTTTTTACTGGTCTTAAACTCCAAATATTGATGAGAAAAAGTTTAGCAATTCTTCCTCCCCCAAATTTTCTATCAGTCCTCTGTTTACTTGAAACTGATGAAGTCTTGTAAAAGAAAGTAAAGGGGTACAAATGTGCTATCTGAAGTACAATAAAATATGATTAACTTCACTCAACCTTTATTAATTTTTCTCTGAAGGCTGTTGCTGCTTCAGCTAATGGCCAGGTATGAGAAAAATAATTTAGTTGCATCTAAGTAAAATATCTCCACCTCGGGAAATAACCTTCCCTGAATTCTCCCTCTAACTCACTCACCCAAATCAAAGGTAAACTCTCTTTCATCTGTGTATCCATAATACATTACATTTCTGTTAATAGTATAAATCAAATTTTTCTCTGTAATAGTTATTCTTATATGTCCTTTTCATCATCAGATTATCAAATTATTTAGGACAGTAACTGTGTTGTCATGATTTCTGTTCTTTATGATGAGTTAGAATGCAACGTGTTTATTGGATTGAATCATCCATATAATTTCCACTGATTGCAATTCTGAAATATGTGTGAAAAAAAATGGTGAGGATGTTGTTGCTTATTAAATTATCTCAAATAATTACTCTTGGAAATAGTCCCACCTTGTCCACTTGGCAAATATCTATTCATCATTCAAGACTTAGTTCAAGGATCACTTCTCTAGATACAGTAAACCACATTCTCCTTTGTGCATTTCATGTTCAAGTAGTTCTGGATTGCCTAACACATCACTCCTCTCTCAGCAGCCTTTTGGAAGAAATTTTTGAGTTGCTATAATTTAAAGATAAATATTCCTAGAAAGATGGCTTTATCAACTGTTTAAAAAGAGGAAAAAGAGTTCAGACTTCAATTAGAGATATGAATGAAGCAGATCTAGTTAGGACTAAGGCAAATCAGGTCAAAGGGTAAAGGACAATATTGGCTGTATTTTTAAACTTCAACTTCTGTGTGAGACCAAGGGAAGAGATGTTGATTTGGTGCAGGGTCTATATTTTATGCAGCACACTAAATAATTTAACTTGTCTGGTCAGTTTATTCAAATACCATAATTACATAGAACTTTGAATAGGAAGTGAGATTTGCTAGCTTTGTACAGGTTAGTGTGAAATACCAACATGTCCCAAAGTAATTCAGGCAGAGAACAAAAATATATATGCAGGACCCCCCTTAGGAACAGGGGAAAATTGCAGAAATGTTGGACTTCCCTACCAGGGTTACTACTGATGTTCTCACAAACATTGAGGACTAACAATTTAGTAGGTTAAGCCCTTGGGGCTTGCCCTTATGAAGCTTCTTAGTGCAATGGAGAGGCTAAGCCTACTTATAATTGTGCCTAAGAGTCTACCCCATAGAACCTCTTTGTTGCTCAGATGTGGCCTCTCTTTCTAAGCCAACTCAGCAGGTAAACTCACTGCCCTCCCTCCTACGTGGGACATGACTCCCAGGGGTGTAAATCTCCCTGGCAATGCGGGACATGACTCCCAGAGATGAGCCTGGACCCAGAATTGTGGGATTGAGAAAGTCTTCTTGACCAAAAGGAAGATGCAAAATGAAACAAAATAAAGTTTCAATGGCTGAGAGATTTCAAATGGAGTTGAGAGGTCACTCTGGAGGGCATTCTTATGCACCATATAGATATCTTTTTAGTTTTTAGTTTATTGGAATAGCTAGAAGGAAATATGAGACACTGTCAAACTGCAACCCAGTAGCCTTGATTCTTGAAGATTATTGTATAACCATGTAGTTTACATGGTATGACTGTGTGATTGTGAAAACCTTGTGGCTCACCCTCCCTTTATCCGGTGTATGGACAGAAGAGTAGAAAAACAGGGACAAAAACTAAATGAAAAATAGGTGCTCTTTTTACTTTTATTTTATTTTATTTTATTTTGAAGTAAGGAAAATTTTCAAAAAGTGATTCTGGCAATGAATGCACAACTATATGATGGTACTGTGAATAATTGATTGAACACTGTGGATGATTGTAGGAATTATGACTATATCTCAAAAAACTTTATTTTTTTTTCAAATAAAGATGGCTTTATAACAGCCTTTTGCAGCCTGTGTTCTACAGAATATAGTCCTTTGAGATGTTCCATAAAAAGCATAATGATAGCCAAGTTAGATGTGTAAATACTGAATGTTGTATCTCTCTCCTGGATATTTACCACAGGGAATAGTATTGTGAGAAGTCTTGCAGGTGGGAAGACTTCAAATTTCTTTGACCAGGGTTTCTAACTCTTTTGGCCAAGGAGCGTTTTTCCTTTTCTCCCTTCCTTCCTTCCTTCCTTCCTTTCTTTTCTCTCTCTCTCTCCTCCCTCCCTCCCTTCCCCCTCCCATCCCCCTCCCATCCCCCTTCCTTCCTTCCTTCTTTCCTTTCTTTATTCCTCCCTCTCCCTTTCCCTCTCCCTCTTCCTCTCTCTCTCTTTCTTCACTTTATGCCTATTAACATACCAGGAAACTCTAGCTCTATGAAAAACACTCTGGGAAATCTACTCTAAGGATAGGAGAAGAATCAACATTTGCTGCTAATGGATCTACAGTATCTCCTATTCCTACATCATAACCCAATAGCAATAATAGGACTGAATCTGGTTTCTTTTCAAGGAATTTGGTGGGTGACTCTTTCAGTTTCCTGGCTGATAAAACAAATATCATACAAAGGGAATTTATTGGCTTGTGGTTTCAGAGGCTGGAAGACTTGTTTCCTCCTGAGGTTGGTATCTTTTGGCTGACTGGCAATCTTTGTGGTTCCTTGTCTTCTCTGTCACATGGCAAAGCACATGGTAGCATCTTTTCCTTTTGTCTTCTGGGTTCATTGACTTCCAGCTTCTGGTTTCTACCATGGTTTTCTCTCTGTGTGGCCTTCTCTATTAGGCCTCTAGTAATAGAATTATGACCCATTCTGATTCAATTAGGCCACACCTTAGCTGAAGTAACCTCATCAAGAGGTCCTATTTATAACGAATTCACTGGCCTTCTAATTCCTATGGGGCTACTTTTGGGTTCTATGGGAGCTTGAATTATTTGCCCAAATTTAGACAAGTTCTTAATTTTAATCCACATTCCTGTAATTTGTGAGCCCATTATAAAAAAGATCTCTTGAAGATGTTATTTTAAATTAAGGTGTGGCCCAACCAAATGAGGCTGTGTCTTAATCCAAATTACTTGAGGCATTTTAAAGAGAAAGAAACCAGAAGCCAGAGTCAGAGAAAGCCAGGGGGAGGAGCTGGAATCTGGGAGTCAATGGAACCTAGAAGAGAAAGGAAACGACATTGCTATGTAACCCAAGGTAGGGACACAAGCCAAGAAATCCCAAGGATCATCAGCAGCTAATACCAGAATGTTACAAACTTTGGGAGAAATCACAGCCTTGCCGACATCTCAATTTGGGATTTCTCCTAGCCTCACAACTATGAGCCAATAAATTTCCATTGTTTAGATCTACCCATTGGGTGGTATTTTTCATAGCAGGTGGAAAATTATGACAGGTTCCTTGCTGCTTTTCGTATGGAGGATGTCAGTTTTGAGGATACCAATTTTACTTACCTCTTATTCTTTTACTGCCACATTTAATGTCTGTTTAATCACTAGCAAAATCCTACTGTTACCTTTAGAGTCAGGCAAACCCAGGTTCAAATCTCAGCTCTTCAACTGGCATTTGCCATCTGTTCTAGTTTGCTAATGCTGCCAGAATGCACAACACCAGAAATGGATTGGCTTTTATAAAAAGGGTTTTATTTGGTTACATAATTACAGTCTTAAGGCATAACGTGTCCAAGGTAAGGCATCACCAATCGGGTTCCTTCACTGGAGGATGGCCAATGGTGTCTGGAAAACCTCTGTTAGCTGGGAAGGCACATGGCTGACATATGCTCCAAGTTCTGGTTTCAAAGTGGCTTTCTCCCAGAACATTCCTCTCTAGGCTGCAGTTCCTCAAAAATGTCACTCTTAGTTGCTCTTGGGGTGTTTGTCCTCTCTTAGCTTCTCTGGAGCAAGAGTCTGCTTTCAACAGCCATCTTCAAACTATCTTTCATCTGCAGCTACTCTCTCAGCTTCTGTGCATTCTTCAAAGTGTCCCTCTTGGCTGTAGCAAGCTCGCTCCTTCTGTCTGAGCTTATATAGTGTGCCAGTAAACTAATTAAGGCCCATGCTGAATGGGCGGGGCCATACCTCCATGGAAATTATCCAGAGTTATCACCCACAGTTTGGTGGGGTGCATTTCCATGGAAACAACCTAATTCAAACGTTCCAACTTAATCCCCACTAATATGTTTGCCTCACAAGACTGCATCAAAGAACATGGCTTTTTCTGGGGGACACAATATATATAAATGGGTACACCATGTGACTTTTACAAATCATATAACCTGTCAGAACCTTGGCTCTCTCACCAAAAATTAAGCATATTGCTTACCTGCAAGACTTGTTATGAGGCTGCAGATCACGTACATAAGTACCGTGTCTAGCTCCTGGCACACTGTAAATGCTCAGGAGCTATTCATCACTTTCCTCATCTTTATTTCTTGAGTGGTCCTAGACATTATGAGAGCCGGTAGCCTCTTATAACATATGTTACTAGTTGATATTAAAATCTCTTCAAGACCAGTTGGTGACAACTGTGCCATCTCCATTGGTAGTTAAAACAAGGTGAACCATCTGAGGAGTATTTACTACAGAGACAAGGAAAGTGAGTACCCCCCCAGCCTGATGTCATACAGGAGTCATCTGGCCTATGTCTCCAGCTGAGGTAAAAAGGAATCATACTTCCTAACAGTCATAAAAGCTGCCATTTACTGAACACTGACAAGGTACAGTCACTCTTCCAAGAAATTTAGGTACATTATCTCTAACTCTCACAACAATATAGGTATTATTATTCCCATCTTACAGATGTGGCAATGACAGCTCAGATGTTAGGTAACTTTTCCAACCATAAATTGCAGTAAGCATCATTGCACATATATTTCCACACACCTGAGCAAAAGCACCTAAGAATGGAATTGGGGGCCAAAGTCTATGGTCATTTGAAATTTTGATAAACTCTGCCAAATTGCCCTCCAAAAACAGTTGCACAAAATTGCCACTCCTCAATAATGAAAGAGTATGACTTTTCCTTTGCCGAAACTGTTTATTACCTACTTTTAAAATTTTGTCAATCTGAGGATAAAAATGACATCCTATCAAGGGTGTTTAAAATTTATATTTCTTGAATTATGAGGTTGAATAATTTTTTATATGTCTACTGGACACTGAGAGTCCTTTTTCTTTTAACTACCTGTTGTATCATTTTCTTTTGAGTTTGTGTTTTTCTTTGGCTGTTTGTCAAGGACAACTTTTTTAAGTATTTGGCAAATATTTTTGTTAATTTAAAACAAACTTAGTTTCCATAAACTGGAAAAGAGTTCATAATTTATGGTATATCCAATACAACAGTATATTATCCTAGTGTTATTAAAAAGTAAAAGACATATCTATATGCTGTGGTTTGGAAAGATGACCAAGATGTATTTATAAATGAAGGGAAAAGTGGCAGATTATTTGTATGCTAGACTCCACACTAAAGCACTCATTTATACACTTATACGTGTTTGTGAATTCATGGACAATAACAAGAACCTTGGTGTGGCTTCTATTGGATACAAATGGTGTTGTAGGAAGGGATGACTTTTACTTTCTCACAAGATGAACATCTATTACTTTTATAATAATAATTATTAATAGTAACTTTTAAAGATTGGATTTAAAAGTAGCTTGCACAAACCAAGTTATCAACAGATGAATGGATAAATGTGGTGTATACATACACACATGCACATACACACAATGGAATACTATTCAGCCATATGAAAGAATGACATTTTGGTACATGCTACAACATGGATGAATCTTGAAGACATCATGTTGAGTGAAACAAGCCAGACACAAAAGTACAAATATTCTATGATTTCACTTACATGAAATGCCTAGAATAAGTAAATACATAAAGACAGAGCATGGGTTATAGGTTACCATGGAATTGTTGCTTGATGTGTACAGAGTTTCTATTTGAAGTGATAAAAATGTTTTGGTAATGGATGGTGGTATTGGCAGCACAATACTGTGAATGCAGTTAAAATCACTGAATTGTACACATAATGGTAGTTAAAATGAGAAATTTTGTGTTGTATATATATTACCACTATAATAATAATAAAAAAAAAAAACATATAACAGTACAACACAAAAAGTGATTCCTAATATAAACTATGGTCTTTACTTACTAATAATATATTAATATTGGTTCATCAATTGAAACAAATATACCATACTAAAGTAAGATGTTAATAATTGGGGAAACTGGGGGTGGGGGGGTGGGATGTCAATGGCAACTCTCTGTACCTTCTGTGAAATTCTTCTGTAAACCTAAAACTTCACTAAAAATAAAGTTTATTACTTTAAAAAAAGTAATTTTCTTTTTTAATGCAATTTTATTGAGATATATTCACACACCAAATAATCCATCCAAAGTATACAATCAATGGCTCACAGTATCATCATATAGTTGTACATTCATCACCACAATCAATTTTAGAACATTTTCATTACTCCAAAATAAAGAAAAAAATCAAATAAAAAAGAACACCCAAAACAGCCCATGCCCATTATACCCCCCACCCCCATTATTTATTTATTGTCTTTATTTATTACTCATCTGCCCGTACACTGGGTAAAGGGAACATCAGTCACAGGGTTTTCACAGTCATACAGTCACATGGGCACACAAAAAAAGCTATATAGTTATAGGTTCATCATCAAGAATCAAGTCTACTGAAGCCATTTGCTTTTTAGGTGGCACAATAACAGGTCAGTAAGGCGGCATCTGCTACACCATGCTGCACCTGAGCAGAAAAGCTTATGTGTAGCACATGGAAGTTTCCAAGGGCGGACTCATCTTGATGCCTTCCTTGCTTTCAGTCAAACAAAGGGAAATGTCTGTGAGAGGTGGGGAAGAGGCCTGGGAAGGAGGTAGGTGGCCAAGAAAATATTTGAGAATGCACCATCATAAGCGATGAGGTCACAGGCTGCTTTCTCTCACTGATGATAATACCAGTTCTCATTAACTTACAAAGCATTTACGAGTTAATGCATATATGCATTTCAGAAACTGCATTTCTAATGCTGAAGGCAACATACTTTCTTGCAAGAAAAGGTGAAAGGATAGGACAGGAAAGGGGAAATTCTCCAAGAAAGAAGAAATGAGGATAGTTCTGGGAGCAGAGGTGAATGGATGATGAGCTGATGATTCAGCAGCAAATCACTCTGGGAGATTGTCCCACCCACCACCAGAGGCTGATTATTTTGCAAGATACTAGAGGGGCAAGTGAACCAATTGTGCTCCTCAGGAGGTAGAGGTATAAAGTCCTGCACCTCATAGACTTTTCTTCTAAAGAATTCCTAATACCAGTGGGTAGAGATATACCTCCTACAAATTGGGGGAATATATGAAATCTCATATTTTCCTAAAAAATCCTTGTGAATTTTTAATCCTATCTTTAGTTCAACTGTGTTGGTTATAATATAAAAATAGTTTTTACTCTCATATTTTCAATTATACCTGTTAACTAGGAAAATGTGTTGTGTATATATCCTAGAACAGGGGTAATGCTGTTTGGAAAGAACAGGGGTTTTGGACCAAGCATATTTGGCTTTGATCTGGTTGCCAGGTATCCTTTGGCATGTTATTTAGTCTCTGAGCTACAACTTCTTTGTCTGTAGAAGGAAAATAGTAATTCCAATCTCTCTAGGACACTGTGAGAATTAAAAGAAAAGTGAGAAAATTTATTCCAGTGCTTTTCATATGATGGGTGTTCATTAAAATATTAAATTTCTCCCTTTAAAGCTCTTTTAAAATTTCAAAAGATGTCAGTATGTATTGGGTCATTTGTCAGTTAAAGTTAGTTCCATTTGCATATTTAGTAAAATAACAGTGGCTAAAACAAGATAAAAGTTTAATTTTTCTCTCATATGATAGAACCCTAGAGATTGGCAGTCCAGGAAAAGTATGGAGAAAAGAACCCCAGATTTCTTTTGTCTGTTTAGTCTCCCATCTTTGGCACATGACTTTCATGCTCAAGTTTGCCTCATGGTCCATGATACTGGCTGCAGCTACAACAACGAAATCTAAGTTCAAGGTAGAACAAAGGAAGGTGGGAGCAAAAGGGGGGACCTCCCAGAGGAATGATGCTTCTTCAAAAAGCATTCCTGAAGGGCCACCAATGGCCAACCAATATTTAAGGAAGACTCAGACACATAATTTCTTAGCGTGGTACAATACTGTCCTGTTAGGAAGGATGAAGGAGAGAATCAATACTGAAGTGATCCATACCAAAATGGATTCACTGAGAATCGATACTGTAACAGGCAATCAGCAGTCTCTGACACAGTAAATACCATGATAGACTAAAAGCTAACACTTACTGAGTGGTTACTGTTAAAGTAAGCACCACAACCCCTTGATGCAGGTAGTGTCTCCTCCATTTCAGAGGTGAAGTAACAGAGGCTTAGGGAGGTTAAGTTGCTAAGTAGCAAAGCCAGGGTGTGAACTAAGGCAGGGTGACCACAGAGACTGTTCTTTTAAGGGAGCTGCATTCCAGTGCCAGGGTTGGAACTGGGGGCTCTCACGTGATTTTTAAATGTTTCCAAAGTCAGTAAGAAAATTTGAACTTTAAAAAATGAATCACTCAATAATGTGATTGAATTACTGACACCAATCTACTGTGTGTTTAGAGATGTGGGTTTTGCTAAAGCTGGCGTTTCATTCACGAACGGCTAGTCAAATATAGCCTAAAGCAGTTATCTTATTGATATTTTGCTCTAAAGGGAGGAACCTCCTTCTGGCTTGGAGGTGGGTTAGGTATAGTCATTCAATCACTCATTCTTTCATTCATTATACATTAAAGAGTTTTGGTATTGCCCATTGTATGGTAGAACTATGTTCTAGTCAAGGTCTAGGCAATACAAAGATAAACAAGGCGTCTCTACTCTCAAAGCTCATGATTAGAGCAGTGGATTTTAATCATTTTGACCACAGCTCAAGTAAGAAACACGTTTTACACTGCAATCCAGGACACACACATACCAAACATACACACACAACACAAATTTTCATAAAATAGTACTTACTCTTACTGAATGCAGTCCTCTGATATTTTTCATCTATTGTATCCTATTTTTTTTTCTTTTTAATGCTGAATGTTCCAACTAAAATGATTTCAAAACACTAATGGGTTGTGAATGGTAATTTGAAAAACACTGGTCTATGGGAAGAGAAAGAGAATTAAGTTGATAAATTCAATATAATTTGGTAGCACTCTAAAAACCCAGTGAACAAAAAAAAAAAAAAAAAGAAAGAAAAAAACCTCTTGGTTTACAAAGAAGAAAGAGACTAACTCTTCCTGTGAGGATATTAGGGCAAGCAACACAAGGGTGAACTCTGAACTGGGTCTTGAGAGATAGGAAGGAAATTGGCAGGTAGAAGATGGGAGCAAGAACATTGCAGGCAAAGCAGCAGCCTGTGCACTGGCATGAAGATGTGAGCGGAAAGGTAGAAAGCCAAACAAGTGAGGCCTGAGCTTCACAGGAAGGCAGCAGAGAATGCAAGTTCAGTCTCATCAGGCAAAGTACAGCCATGCCATGGAGCATCTTAAAATAACCTGGAGACCTCTCAGAGTCCAGAAGCCCATATTCACACTTACTGACTGCTTTTCACATCCAGCATCAATGGGCACTCAGTACGGCATGGGAACAGTCTCTATGTGCTAGGGTCACTGAGAAAAGACTTGGTCTTCACCTTGAAAAACCAGTTAAAGAAGAAGCCAGACAAATAATTTTCATGTTATAGGCTTAGTTCTATGATACAGGCATGTCCACAGTGCAGAAGGTACACAGAGGAAAAAAATATGGGTTCTGCTTATAAAGTTGGGGAAAGCTTCACGGGACCAAGTGTTGAAACATAACCGGGAGGAGTTTCGGCCTCTTTTAAGAGTCACTGGTGTGATGTGGACATTCTCATACACTACCGGTGGGAGTCTAAATTAATAAAACATTTCTGGAAAGGAATTTGAAAATGTGTTTCCATAGTTTTTAACACCTTATATCATTTGGCCAAATGATTTGACTTGTAGGAGGCTGTCTTAAATGTAGCTCAGAAGACCAGGCCTCACGTGGCCTCTTCGTCTCACCCTGTTGGGCTTTCAAAGAAACACAGTCAAGTGACCACCCATATCTAAAGTTGGTTCCAGTCTTAACTACATCTCTAGAGCAACCTGAAAGGAGATCCAGCACAGTTTCAGCTAGATCTGCTATCCACTTATTGCAATGGAGTAAAGGAGTTTTCTGTCTGTGTTGACATTCCTGAAAAGGGCTAAACTAAAAGCCAGGGTCAAAGGCATGGCAGGCAGTGAGGACAAAAAGGGAAGGGAAGGGAATAAAACTGTCCAGAAACTAAGCTAATTTGTTGGAAGCAAAAGCAAAGAGCCAGAGCTGGCTTTGAGAATGTGCTGTCCGTGGAAATTTGTCCAACACCAGGGGAATGGCTTTAAACTTCCACATGATATAAAAGAGGGGAGGAACAGTCAAGAAAATCTTATCTAAGTCTCAAGGTATAGAAAACCCCCAGCTAATCTGGGTTTCATTTAGAAAGATGAACAATTTCTCCAAAAAATGAAAAGTAGGGAAATTAGTAATTGAATGTTGATTTATTTTTATGATACAATATTTGCATCCATCACATGCAATATTGTAGGAAAATAATTAAGGAAATGAGTAAAGTAGAATATAAGAAAATACATACAGAATACGTCAATACATGTAAAAATATGTTTACATACAAGACTATAGAAAAAGAATGGGAAAAAATACACCAAAATATTAACAGTGGATATAGGATATTTTATTATTTTTCTTTTTAACTCATTTGTATTTTCTGCATTGTATAAAAAGAACATGTATTCCTTTCTATGGTCAGAAATTCATTTTTTTTAAAATTCACACTGTATTTGTTCTTTAGAAAAAGAATCACTATTCAAATATTAAGAAAATGTCCGTAGTTTAAGTTCTTTAAGAATGTATTAATTTTGTGTAGTTTCTATTAGTTATCTCTTACTGTGTAACAAATTACCCCAAATTTTAGGAGCTTAAAACAATGAATATTTATTATTTCACACAGTTTCAGCGGGCCAGGAATTCAGGAGTGATTTAGCTGAATGAGTCTGGCTAAGGGTCTCTAGTGAGGTTGTTGCCAAGCTGTCAGCTGGGGAAACAGTCATCTCAAAGCACAACTGGGGCTAGAGAATCTGCTTGCAAGCTCACTCTCGGGTTGTTGATAGGCCTCAGTTCCTCGCTGGGTGTTGGCAGGAGGCCTCAGTTCCTTGCCATGCTGTCAGCTTCTCCATAGGATTGCTCATGACATGGCAGCTTGCTTTCCCCAGAGTGAGCGATCTAAAGAAGGGAGGGAGAAAGAGAGAGAAAGAGAACTCAAGATAGAAGCCTAGGTCTGGTACAGTGTGGGAAAGGATACACAAGGATGCAAATATCAGGAGGCTGGAATCACTGGGGGACATTTTGGACACTTAAGTATAGTCTTTGAAATCAAATATCTGGGTCAGAATACTAGTCGTTTTGTTTTTCTATTTATTATTTATGGCAATATGATATGCTGAAGTCTTTCAAAAAGTTCTTAAATAATGGCTTATTTATGATTACCTTGCAAATAAATAAATAAATAAATAAATAAATAAATAAATAAAGCCATTGGCTGACCTAGGGCAATTACAAAAATTTGAAGTTAGGAAATAAATTCCTAAGGCAAATACCATATTAAAATGAGCCATTTGAATTTTCAGGAGTTGGCCTTTCCCAGTTGCAGGGGTTAAACTGTGGCACAGATCATCTGCCTAGCAGTTCACATCTCTACAGAATTTCTTGTTGGTTTAGTATTGTCCTCATGTTTCATTTGAGGAAACTTACTCTCGTGATGATTAAGACATTCGTCGAAGTTCACAGATAATGGATAGAGCCAGGTTGCAAGTCCACAACTGTCCTTTCAGCTAACTACACTGCGGGAAACTCCAGATCATTTGCAAGAAGATAAAAAAACAAATGGGCTAGGAAAAAGCAGAAGATATGATATGGGCCTAAAAGTCTAAAAATTCAGAGAAAAGCAAATCCCTTACTTGGAACTTTTTCTGTGCAGTGGACCCAGGTGTGCAGAGAAATCTATTCTACGGAACAGTATGGGGTAAGAAGCAGAAAATTCTATCTAATCCTTGAGAGCTCACTACTTTTTTTTTTTTTTTTTAACAGAAAATTTTCCATTATCACCACAGATATTGCAGGCAAGTCTGGAAGACATTTTAATGTGTGACAGATTAAAATATAAACTTACAATTCACCCTGGAAGGAGCCAGAGCTGATCATTTCTCCCAGCCCCTACTTTCCTGATTTCCTGGTTCAAATCACAGAGGCCCATTACATGAAGCTTTGCCTCTCTCAGTAATTCAAGCATACCTTGACCAGGAAAAAAAATACAACAGAAACCTCAGCTCACCAGCCAGAGTCACTATCAAGCATGACAAAGGCGAGCTCCGAGCATGGCCACTAAATTGACCTTCTTTATCCTCTACCTCTAAATGGTGTGGGTCCTGTCTAGTTTGCTAGGTTAATCTCTGACTTACTTTTCCTTCCCAAGCTCAGCTTTTTGCTAGAACTTTCTACAACCCCAACTTACTTGGTGGAGGCTTGACTTTCATTTCCACCTCCTCCACTCACCATACTCACTACTCTGCTTGCCTGCAATTATTCTGCCTCCACAGGTTCACTGTATGACTGCTGTTCCTCTTAGGATGCTCACAAGGGCCAGCATCCCTCAAGTAACTCTGTCATCCTTACCATGTGCCGATGCTCTGTCAATACCTGACTTTTTTTTTTAATGTTACTAATAACAGTAACTGATATTTATTGAGAGTTTAGGATGTGTCAAGCACTAGGTTAAAAGTCTGTATGCATTAATTTGTTTTATCCTCAGAAAAATTATAGGAGTTAGGAAGTATTACCTTCTTTTTGCAGAGAAGGAAAGTAAAACACAGAAAGGTTAAGGAACTTGGCCAAGGTCACAGAGCTACAAAGTAGTAGAGTAGTATTTGAACTCCTGAGTTCCAGTTTTCTTGGTTTATGAAAGTAGATGACAAAGGTTAGTCAAAGACATAGTCTGGCAAACACTCCCAGCAACAGGAGTGGATTTATAGGAAGTTATGGAATTTCCATGACTGTGGGCTTCCTTGGCTGTGGGATGTGGGTGAACACTTCCTTCTGCCCTGCTGGTTGGGTCCTTATGACACTTGCTCAGTCTTCCTGAGTGATTTGAATTGTCAGACCCATGCCACTGGAGAACTTGAACTTGAGCAGGAAGAATTTGAGTAAGTATTGGCCCTGTCCACAAAGAGCAAAGCCCTGGTCTAGCAGCCTGGCATTTGGGTCCTCTGCATGGTTCTAACCAACCCCCCCGCACACCCACAATGGCTCATACTCCTCAAATGTGCCTGAGCTTTCCTGTGCCCATACCCCTGTTCTGCAGCCCCTAGATAGAATGCCTCCCTAGGTGACTTTCTCTAGGATCCCCATTCCAGGCAGACAGAATCTGTAAGTCTTCCTTATGACCAAGGCCCAGGCTAGTCTGATCCATCCTTCATTCCCATGGTCACAGGGGAGACAGTTTGGTATGTGCCTGCTTCCCCTACAAGTTTGGTGGCTGGGATCATAGATTTCCTTCTCTCTCCACCAACCACAAGGCCTTGAAAGGAGGAAGCAATGAAGACCTTGTTGGATTGAATGTCACATTTAGTACCCAGAAAAATCTGACAATTAAACTCTTCTAATATAGAAATTTTACCACCTTCTTCAGTGACAGAAAGTTATACCTAGTAGCCAAACTAAGTGTTCCTTAACACGTAACCCCCAAGGCTGCTCCTCTACCCTGAAGAGTAGAGTCACTATTGGATGTAGTAGGTTGAATTGTGTACCTCTATTTAGACATGTTCTCAATCTTAATCCAGGTCTCTGTGTGTGTTATCCATCATAAGTAGGACCTCTTGACTTTGTTAAGGTGTGGCTCAACTGAATGAGGGTGGGCCTTAATCCATATTACTGGAGGCCTAATAAAGAGAAAGCCACAGGAAGGAACCAGAAGCCAGGAGTCAGTGGGAACCCAGAAGAGAAAGGAGAAGACATCACCCTGTGATGAGAAAGCTAAGGAATCCCAAGGATTGCTAGCAGCCAGCACCAGAACACAACAGTCTTCAGGGAGGAAGCAAGCTTGATTTGATACCTAGATTTTTTTTTTTTTTTACTTCTCCTATCCTCAAAACCACAATTGTGTGGCATTTGTGATAGCAGTTCCGGCAAACTAAGACATTGGTTCAAGTTTGTTCAACAGAACATTTCTTTAGTTTTTTGTTTTTTTTTTTTTAAATTCAGTTTTATTGAAATATATTCACAAACCATACAACCAGCCATGGTATACAATCAACTGTTCACAGTACGATCATATAGTTATGCATTCATCACCACAATCTATTTCTGAACATTTTCCTTACATCAGAAAGAATCAGAATCAGAATAAAAAATAAAAGTAAAAAAAGGAACACCCAAACCATCCCCCCATCCCACCCTATTTGTCATTTAGTTTTTATCCCCATTTTTCTACTCATCCATCCATACTCTAGATAAAGGGAGTGTGATCCACAAGGTCTTCACAATCACACTGCCACCCCTTGTAATCTACATTATTATATAATTGTCTTCAGGAGTCCAGACTACTGGGTTGGAGTTTGGTAGTTTCAGGTATTTACTTCTAGCTATTCCAATACATTAAAACCTAAGAGGTGTTATCTATATAGTGCATAAGAATGTCCACCAGAGTGACCTCTCGACTCCATTTGAAATCTCTCAGCCACTGAAACTATTTCGTCTCATTTTGCATTCCCCTTTTGGTCATGAAGATATTCTCAATCCCATGATGCCAGGTCCAGATTCATCCCCGGGAGTCATATCCTGTGTTGCCAGGGAGATTTACACCCCTGGGAGCTGGGTCCCACGTAGGGGGGAGGGCAGTGAGTTCACCTGCTGAGGTGGCTTAGCTAGAGAGAGAGGGCCACATCTGAGCAACAAAGAGGTATTCGGGAGGAGACTCTTAGGCACAATTATATGCAAGTTTAGCCTCTCCTTTGCAGTAACGAGCTTCATAAGGGCAAGTCCCATGATTGAGGGCTCAGCACATCAAACCGCCAGTCCCAATATTTGTGACGACATCAACACAAGTCCAGGTGAGGAAGTCTAACACTTCTGCACCTTCCCCCAGCTCCTCAGGGTGGGGGGCGGGGAGGAGGCTGTAAATATATTTTTTATTCTCTGCCCAAATTACTTTGGGATGTGTCACTATTTCACTCTAACCTATACTAACCTACCATATCTCCATTTCTTTAGTTTTTGATCTTTTTTCCCAAGGGAGTGAAATAGCCTTCATTGCCGAGCCCAGGTGGGCAACACCTGACTTTTAATCTCCCTGCTTTTGAGACCACTTGAAGTAGCCCATTGTTCTGATGTGTCTCACCCTAATTATTATTATTCTACTTAGTGCCCGTCTCCAGATATCTCCCTAATTTATTCCCTAAATCCCCCAGAGGGGATCAGTGCTAATCTCTCTTCATTATTGTTTCTCATTCTCATGCTTTTTAAATGTGGATGGATTGAGATGAGGGGGTGGAGTGGAAGGCGTAGCTTTAAGTTTCAATGAATACATATTGAGCTACCGCTACATTCTGGACATTGTGTTAAGACCCATGTGATGTGGAAATGATCATAACATACCCCTGCCCTTGTTATGTGTAGTTACTGACTGAGTGAGGAAGACATGGATAAAAGTGATTCCAAGACAAGATGGAATGAGATGTGAGCTAAACAGAGCAATGTGGCTTGGAAATGAAGAACTCGGAACAATTGTTATGTCTGGGGCAATCAAGATGGCTTTTCAGAAAAGGAAGAATTTGAGCTAAGCATTGAAAAGGGAGCAATGTTTATATAGGGGAAGAAAGATAGTCTAGGCCTTAAGAATGAAAAAGGTAAATATATGAGATAGAGTATCCCGTGTTTGGAGTTTAAGAATTTCCCATGTGGCTGGGAGTAAAGACTCTTAGAAATTCTGAGAGGGACATCTGGAAAGTCAGCCTCATGCTTGATCTTGAACATCAGAGTGAGGACTCTGAGGTTTGTTTTATAGGAGAGTCACAGTCAGATTTTGAGCAGAGGGTATTTGTCATGCTTGCTTCATCATTTTCTAAGGCCTTCTCACTCACTGATCACAGGTTTAGGAAAGTGAGTCAAGGGCAGTAGTGAGGATGAATGGGAGATAGGGAGACTGGAGGCAGGGGAATCAGTAAGGAGACTGCTCCAGTGATCAAAGTGAGGTGAGGAATCTTGACCTGAGCAAACGAGGCAGGAGGGTAAAAACTACAACTACATTGGGCACAGGAGCGAATTCTTATAACCTACAGTCTAATTTAGTAGGATGCAGCAATTACAGTTGCAAAACATTTTCCACCTTGGCCCTCGCTTTTGTATTCATACTTACTTACCATGGTCCCAAATTCTGAATGGTAATCTCAGATCAGAGGCAGCTACTTGGAAATAATTTTTGAAAAATTCCATTTGCATCATGTCAACAAGAATCAAAAACATATTTGTATTGGAAAAAAAGGAAGGAGAAAGGTTGTTATTTGTTTAAATATCAAATATCCAAAAGGAAGATTTTAGTACATCAGTCTCACTGCCTTAAGCTGAGTACAAAATAAGAAGTAAGATTTGATGGATTTCATTCCAACCCAACAGTTTAAAACAAACAATGGTTTTATTCTTTGGAGATTTGTTTGTTTGTTTGTTTAGGGTTTTTGATTGTTTAAGACCACTGAAGTCTGACACTCAATAATTCTGTGAAATGACCAGTTGGTTTAAAAAGGACTCTCATTCCCAGAGAAAGAGCCAGGAACCAATCTTGGGATGAGGATACCAGGCAGAGGATACCCTCCATAAGTTGAAACTGCTACAAGTCTTAAATCTGGATGTTAACTTGGATGGAATAGATACAAGAAATCCCTTAGGAACAAGAACTCTCCAGTCTTGGGGCATCAAAATTTTAGAGATCATTGGCTCCAACCTCCTCATTTTAGAGATGGTAGTGTCTGTGATGGTTTGAAGCTATATGTTCCCCAGAAAAGATCATATTCTTAAAGTTAATCTATTCCTGTAGGTGTGGATCTATTGTAAGTAGGGTCTTTTGGTGAGTAGGATCATAAGTTGATATATGACCCACCTCATTCAGACACAGCTAAATCCTCATACTGGAGTTCTTTATAAGAGGATAAAAGGCAAAGAGAAGATACAGAAAAAAGCCTCAGAGAAACTCAGAGAAGCCAGAGAAGCTGGGAAGGATACAGAGAAAACAGAGAGGAAGCCACTGAAGCCAGAAGCTGGAAGCAATGAAACCCAGGAGAGAAGAGAGAGACCAACAGACGTCACGTGCTTGGCCATGTGACCGAGGAGCTGGGGATCTCCAGTAGCCGATATTCAGGGAAAAAGCATTGCCCGAGGATGCCTTGATTTGGATATTTTCATGGTCTTAGAACTGTAAGCTTGACATACCTGAGGCTCCAAGTTAACAACAGGCTCTTCCTGGCTTGGGCGATGTCCACAAGGAAGACGCCAGCATTTCAGCTCCCAAGGACCATATCTCCAATTATGTGTTCTGCAATGCTTTGAAAGAAAGCACTGAACTGGCAGAAGAGAAATTGTGCCCAGTGAATCCTCTTTCTGAATTTAAGGATTCAGAAAGTATGCATTTATATTTATACTTCCTTGTCTATTTTATCTACATATTTTATGATTTATACTTTGAAATTGTGCCTTGTATAAATAAAATAAAATGTCTATTTTCAATACAAAAAAAAATAACTGTAAGCTTGTAAATTAATAAATCCTCAATGTAAAAGCCAACCCACTTCTGGTGTATTGCATTTTGTCAGCTTTAGCAAACTAAAACAGTATCCAAAGATATTAAACAACTTGCCCAAAGTCCTACATTAGTTTCTGGCAGAATCAGGACTGGAGTCCAGAACTCATTATTTCCAGATCACGGTCACTCTTATGTTTATAATCCTCCAGTACTCCACACCCTGTCTGAGGTTTCAGAGCCCAAACCAGCAGGATATTGGATGTGGTGCTTTCATGCCCAGTGACAAACAGTTGGCAGCAAGCAGGGAGTAGAGATGTGCATCCTTGAAATAATGTGAAAATACACTGAGATTTCTCATATATATCCAGCCTTTAAAATCCCTCTCACAAAGTTCCTCTTCCTCCACTTTCATATCCTGCCCCTATTCCAAATTTACTCCTCTATGACTTTCTACGCCCTTCAGAGTTGGCGTGATTTTTCATTTCTATTTTTCATTTCACCTAAAGAAAAAGATTGATGGGTTGGGGGAAAAGGCACATGTTAATCTGTTAACTGCCTGCCTCTTTCCATTCTTTCCTTTACTACCCGCATGCCCATATGTCACCAAAACGAGGTCAGTGTCTGATTTCTTGTAATTCAAGAGGGACAGCTTGGTTGGAAATTTCTAGAGCTCTTCCCACACTGAGGGAAAGCTAGAGTTGTAGGTTTTTGGGGGAAAATTCTAGGCACCAGCTTTTTGAACAGTTTGCAGACTGTCTTTCTAGTTGATGTAGGCAAAAACAAGAAAATGATGAATAGACTTAACCTCTTCTTATGGCTGCGTAATGATCCTCCCCCCCCCCCCCCAATCATTGAGTACAGGAGGCTTCAGAGAATAGAAATGAAAAATATAAGATCATATTTACTCCTTCTTCATTCAAAATCAGCTCTTCAACCAATTTGAGGCACAGAAATGAATAACTTTCTGCAGTGGATAGCATATCAACTATTTTTAAAAAATAGACAATCCAGAGCCTATGAAGAGTGAAAAAGAATGATATAGAAGGCTCTCCACACCAGTGACATGATAAAGCAGAGACCTTTCCCTTAGCCACACTGGCTGAGGTTTTCATTAATACATTTCAAAACAGTGTCCCATTGTATATTATATATAGGTTTTAGATATGATTATACTTTAGTAAAATGTCTTTCGTTGTTCCTTCCATGATATGGCTTGGTCCTTCTCTATCCTTTTCCATTTTCATAATCATTGCAAAATCGTGAATTTACTAGCACTACAGGCATTATAGTTATTGCATACTGGAACCAGTTGGACAGTGCCTAAAAACTCTCAGTGGCATTCTAGTGTGCTGAGTGAGCAAACAAGGCACGCAATATCCTCGAAAGTCCGTGTCTTTGGCAAGCCTTATTATTGTCTGAAGGTGACTAGCACATCCAAAGCATAAAACTCATGTTCAAAACGAGACTAAATTTTCATGATGAATAGAAAACTAATCCAAAGGAATGCAAGAATTCAAATGCTATGAAGATTTAGGAATTCAAGACAGTGGGAGTACTAAAAGAAAGAAAGAAAAAGAAAAAAAAAACAAAAAACCCCAAACCAAAAAGATGTCTAAATACCCTACATGATGATTTAAAAGACAAACCTTAAAGAAAACAGATTTGGAGGAAGAATCCAAGTTAAATAATGTTACAGCAATTGCAACCCTTTACCAGAAGACAGTAGACAGTCCAGGAGATTTCCCCTCTTTAGCCTCACTGCATAAAATTAATTTAAGAAAATTTAATATGTTTTAAGTTTCAAGATTTATTTTGATGATGTATGAATGTATTTGTTCTTTTCAGTACAAAAGACACAAGAATGACCAGAAAGAAAATTGAGTGGAAGAAAAATTTTAACGTTTAAGAAAGCTTCAAAGAGGTAAACCATACTTAGTCATCTAGATCTCCTAATTTTGCTCACTTGATAACAAAATCAGTATAATTTGATCCTAAACAAGATCTTATTTTATAAGACTGCTAGAGAGGAGTATTAACATAGATATGTAGCAGGGTGAAAAAATTACCTTTTCAGTTGGCACTGATACTTTACTTGGGAAGGTAACAACCTTGGTTTAAGAAAATACTCTGGTAAATATTTGGGGGAGGAAGCTAAAACTCTTTGGACATGGCTTGTTAAGAGACAAGGGATCAAAAAATATATAACTAAACTACTCTTGAAAATAAATGAACAGGGAGGAAAGCAGAAGGAATAAGGTCAAAACTCTGGAATGAAGTTGGTAGAAATGGTCAGAGGATTTTTAAGAAGTTTTTTGTGGCTCAACAGGAAGCAGTCCCCAAGTTCTCCCCCCACCCCACCACCACCATAAAAGCATAAGCAAAATTTGCTGTAAATCCAAAGGCCTTGCTTGAGTGGATGTGTTGGAAAAGACTCATGAGGAGTGGTCTGTGGGAATGGAGGAGGTGTGCAGGAAGTTGAAGTAGGGTCTGAGTGCTGGTTTAGATTGATAAACAAGGAATAAAGACAGCAGACTTGGGACAGCAAGACAGCTTAAAACTGAGCCCATCTAATAGAAGCAGAAGTTTGGAACCTGAGATGATTGTGAAAATAAAGCCCTCCAACCAAACTCAGGTATTTGAAGAAACCCTAGCAGGAGATTAGAGTTTCTCCAAGCCATAGAATGGATGTTTAAGCTAACTGTTCTCGCTGACTTCTCTCATGTCTCCCTTTGAATCCTTCCTCCCCACTGAAGCCAGAGTAATTTATCTAACATTCCCGTCTGACCACATGCCTTCCAGTTGTCTTCAGAGTGCTCACTTCCTAAAAATGGAAATGCATGTGTTTACTTGGCTAATACTTCACAGTGACTTCCTGTAACCTATAGAAAAAGCCCAGTCTCCTTGGCAGGGCACATGATGCCCCCCCATCCCCTGTCCTCTATCTACTTCACTGACATAATCTCCTACCAGGCTCACTGTTAGCACTGAACTTCCCTTCACACTCCATGCGGCTTCAAGAACTTTGGGATTCTGCTCCTGCTGGGCCTGGACTGCCTTCCCAACTTTCTTGACCCAGATAACACTGGCTCATCCTTTAGGATTCAGCTTTGGTGTCTTTTCTTCTGGGATATTTAAGTGTCCCCTGTATTCTCACAGCCTCCTCTGGACACCTTTATTTTGACTGGTTTTCAGTGTCTGCCATTCCCAATTATTTAATGCTGGATATGATGTGCTATTCATCTTGGTATTAATAGTTTACCTAGCACTGTGCCTGACAGAGTTATCACTGGAAGGTTTTTAAAATGGATTGAATTCTACTGAGCACAGGCTTGAGGGAATTTGGACACCAAAGGGATCAGGGATTGTACCAGTTCAGGTCCTCTGGGAAGCAGATACCAGGAAGAAGGTAAAAGTGCAAGAGATTTATGGGAGGCAATGCCTGTGAAAGATGGGAGAGAGGGAGCAGAAGTAGGCCATGAAGCCTTCAGACCACCATGCAGGTCTGTCTGTTGTGAAAATAGGGAGGTTAGGAAAATTGAGTAAAGTGACTAAAGCGTATCTCTGAGAAGCTCTCAGAAACCCAACAGGGAGCTCCAGAGCAAATTGCCCAGTAGAGGATTTCCATGTTGCCCAGAAATGACCAAGCTGGTAGGGAAAGCGTGCCCTTGGCTCAAATGCTGCAGGGGAGCCCACGGGCACTGCAGCTGGAGTTTGTCAACTGACTGCCTTCCATTCGGTAGGTTCTCTCTTGAAAGGAGATATGAGAGACCCTCTGCCATGGCTGCCACAGGGACTTAGGCGAAGACAGCACTGCTAGGCAGCTTCTTCTTTATGCAAAGGCAAGTCCTCAAATCGCAATCCCATTATTTTGTAGGAAATACTGTGGGGCTCCAACATTTCAAAATAATACATTTGACAGTTGCATATATAAATACGCTCCCTAGCCAAATATAAACAGTTTGAATGCATCTGTTTTGAATTATGACTTTCAACCTCTTTAAATAGAACATGAAAAGTTAGCTGCCTGCCACTCAATTGCTAGCCAAACTTTCCCCACCCACACTGTACTGAAATCTACCCATTTATCTATTTCTTCTTTACTTTTTATGTGTGGGAATTTCTGTTGGATTTTCAATTCCTAACAAGGGAAATGCATGACTTTTCTTAAGGAATTTTCAAAGTTGAATATTTATGAAAATATGTCAATGCAAAAAAAGTATTATTACCAAGATTTAAGCCAGAAATGATACTATTTCCATTGAATAGATAATGTCTCTAAACAAGGAGAAAAGAAATCATGTAGCTCAGGGTCAATTTATTTTCCAAAGAAAGCATGTGGATTGTGCATGCAATCAGAGATAATCAGAAAACAGTGGGGCTACATTTCTTTTCTTTTAGAAATTTTTCATTTCTATTTTTCTTCCCGTCTTGTTAAAAATGGATATGCTGTATGACACATGCCTCCCTTCAAGCATTTTCTTGTGTTTCAATGACTGCCATGGAAACAGCTGAGAACAATTCATTGTAAAGATCTGGAGTTAATGATTGTGTTGAAATCCATTGCCCTGGAACCTCATGAAGGTATTTTCCAATTGTGCTACCATCTTTTATAAATAGCATTTAAATAGGCTTATTTTGTTGAAGTGGTTATATAACACAAGACTCTAGATAATTTTACATACTCAACAAGTTATTAAATTAGTCTAGGCTCACTTATATTAACCAATCTCAGATTGCACATTAAAAAGTAATTTTCTAGAATGAGTTTCATAAAGTAATGAGAAAAAATAGCCTTCAGCTTCTATTCAAGCTACTAATGTATCAATCTTCCCTTGTTTTTTGTAATTTAACACACGTAACAAAATGGTATTCTTCATTAAAATGAAACATATCCCTCAAGTAATTATTAATAATTATATGAAAGTTGCATTTGTTGATCTTCTTTTCCAGACTTGGCTATCTTCTAATGTTTTCCATTTCAGCAAATGACATCTCCATCCAGGAATTACCAATATTTATTTATTTTGTCTACAACATATATTTTACATCTGCACTTTCTGTTCAATCTTCGCTACCACCAACCCAGTCCAAAACAACCACTATCTCTTGCCTGGATTACTGCAATAAATTCCTAAATGTATCATGCCCTCCTGCTATACATTTTCCACATAACAGCTAGGGTAATAATTTTTAAAACGCAAATGCACCGTATCATTTTTGTGGTTAAAAACACTTCCATGGCTTCTATTTATGCTTTGAATGAAATCTGGAATTTTTACTTTGATCTAGTATGTCCTGTGGCATCTGGTACCTGCCCAATCTCCAGCATCATATCCTACCTCTCCTCATAACCACTAACTAGTACCTGTAAAGAAACTACACTCTTTCTCAACTCAAGCCTTTGCCCACACTGTGTTCTCTGCCTGAAATATCCTTCTCCCTTTCTCCTCTGTCCTACTGTTATTTATCTTTTAGGCCTCAACTGACACTTCAAAAAAGAAAAATCTTCCCTAGTGTTTTATTTTGCTAAAGCAGCCAAAAAGTGATATACTAGAAATGGGCTGGATTTTGCAATGGGAATTTATTAACTTACAATTTACAGTTCTTAGGCCATGAAAATGTTCCAATTAAGGCATCAACAGGATGATACCTGGACTCTGAAGATAGGCCGCCAGCATCCGGGACACCTCTGTCACGTGGGAAGGCCCATGGTCAGCATCTGCTGGTTCTTTTCTTCCAGATTTCATTAGTTTCAGCTTCTGGCTTCAGTGGCTTCCTCTCTCATCTTCTGTGGGTTCTGACCTAGCTTCTCTGGAGCTTTATTCTAGGAGCTTCTCTTCATATCATCTCTTAGCTTCTGTGTCTCTTTCTATCTTTTATCCTCCTATAAAGAACTCCAGTCAGAGGATTAAGATTCACCCGGAATGGGGTGGGTCACATCTTAATTAAAATAAACTAACCAGAAGTTCCCACTCACAGTAGGTCTGCACCCACAGGAATGAATTAAAATGAATTAAAAGAATGTGACCTTTTCTTGGGTACATAACAGCTTCACATCAGTACACCTAGCATAGCAGAGTGCATCATTGGCCCCAATTATTCTCTCCTCCCTGTATCCATGTTCTTTTTGTATCCTCATCATAGGCAGAGTGTGCTTGCCTGCCTTTTGTTCTGACTGTGTAAGTCACACGCTATTTTGGGTAATAGCGCACAGGTGGAAGTGACAATGTGTCAGTCCTGAGCCTAGGCCTTAAGAGACTTCAACAGGTTTCTGCTTGCCCTTCAGCACCTCTAACAGCTCCATGAGAAGAAAATGCCTTGTCTGAGACATCCACCAGTCCAAGGAAAATGAGAGACATCTATAGCAGAGCCACCGCAGTCGAGCCCAGCCTAGCTTGCCCAGCCTAGCTTACCCAACCTCAGCTGTCTAGCAGACACATGAAAGAGCTCTACTGAGATTAGCAAAGTTAACCTGCTGAGCTCAGCCAAGATCAGTGGACTCCCAGTTGACCTGCAGCCATGTGGGATAATAAATGATTGTCCTTTACAAGACACTAAGTTGAGGAGCTAATTGCTTCATAGCAGTTGCTAACTGATGCATTCAATCTCATAATGTAAAGTAGGTCCCCAGCTATGCTCTTGTAAGAACTTGTATCTTTCCATCACAACATCCAGCACACTTTCCAATCATATGTGAGTGATGATTCATGTGAATGATGATTGAATTAATGTCTGTCTTCTTCATTAGACTCTAAATTCTGGTGGACAGAGTCCATGTCTAACCTTTTCCCTGCCCTATTCTCAGAGCCTGATGATTGCTATGTAAGTATTGATGATACTTCTCTAAAAAATGAAAAAAAAATATTGAAATGCTTTGTATTAGGTGATTACTATCTGAAGTTCACAAAAGCTAATAAGTTGATCAAGCTCTTGTGGCTTATAATTGTAGGAACCAACATGTTCACTCAGGTCTGTCTTCTTGTATTGGATCCCAGCAAAAAACAGATGTCATATTAAACTGGATAATTTGAGGAGAGTTTAATAAAGGGATTATTTGCAACAATGTCAGCATGGTGACAGAGGATAGTGCAGTACCTTAGGGTTTAACAAGAGCTGGTTCTGTGGTTCTGTGACCACTGCAAGGCAAGGGGGTGGGGAGTATTACCCAAACCTATAAAGGGACTCTAGACAGTTGCTATGGCCATTGGCTATGGAAATCTGGCAGGGAAGCAGCCAGGGAAATAAACTCTCATGCTGAGTTTCTTGCGAGTGCTTCTTATTATCTAAACTTTCCGGAGGTCAGAATGCAAGGAAGCCTGCTAAAGCAAACCAAATGGGACAGCCTCCCGGTGTTCCTTGTCTTTTCCGTCACGTGGCAATGCACATGGGGGCATCTTCTCCTTTCTCGTTTCGGTTCCAGCTTCTGTCTGCTCCCTGTGGTCTCTCATCCTGTGTCCAATTTCCTTTGCTTCAGCCATATTGGATGAAGGCCCAACTCCTGTCAATTTGGACACACCTTAACTAATAACATCTTCAAAGGTCTTATTTACAAATGAGTGCATACTTTCAGGTCCAGGGATTGGGACCTAAGCATGTCTTTAGTGGGGGATGTGATTTAATTCCTAACGCCACTCTGAGGGAATAGAGAATTATGATCCCCCCTCCTTTAGGGTGGAGTAGCTACATAATTTATTTGAAATCTTCTGCATGGGATATTTGTCTCTTCTCCCACATTAATTTATTTAATTGCTTACTTATATCAATATGGACTCATGGGTATTTATACTTTGGGTTATAATCCAATCCTGCTTTATTTATTGCTCAAATTGTTCTAGCTTGGCCACTGCAAGCTCTATCAGTTGGTTCATATTTCATTTTGCATATCCCATTAGAATTTTTTGTTTTTTTTTTACTTTTAGCTTTTCCTTACTTTCTGGCTCTATAAGATATTCCTGGTTCATTGTGTATTTTTCTTGCCCCTGGTTCCTTTTAATGGAGAATGGTATTAGAAACCAAGATCTGGGCTCCAGATATGCTCTCCTCTGTTGGAGTGTCATTTCTTTCAGGCCCCCTTAGTTGACAGAGCAGAGAAATTTGTGTGTGTATAGTAACATATGCATATATACATATCAATAAATATTTCTATGTGTAACCATCTGTACCCATAATAAGTTAAAAATGATTTATTACTAATGCTTCCAGCTCTAATCCATTCCCACGTGGATCATTCTAGCCTCTTCCCCTTGTACAACTGTAGCCTCCCACTCCAACAGAGAGAATTCTGGCTCCTACCCCGTGACATCAATTTATTTAATTGTTCAGTTCTAGTATACAAGTATAGTAGTGTCAGAATTATTAAGTCACACCTGAGAAACACAACTTGATCAAGTAGAGTACATGGCTTATGTACATCTAGTTCCTTTTGCTTTTAGTTTTCCAGCCTCCATTCATTTCTAAGTTACCTAGTCAGCACTGTTTCTCCCACCCACTTCAGTGAGGTTGTTTTATATATTTGCAATACTTTTAGATTATCTTGTCACAGTTTGCATTCTTTCCTGGTATTACCTGATGGCCTAAATATTTTTTAATTTGCATACATTAAGGCTCACTCTTTGTTTTTTAGGTTCTAAGGGTTTTGACAAATGCATAATTTTATGTATATAAATACATAATTTATATATGTATTATGTGAAATACAGCATAATTTCACAGCATAAAAATCCCCTGTTCTTCATCTATTCATCTCCTACCACCTAACCTCTGGCAACCACTGATCTTTTTCTGTCTCTACAGTTTTACCTTTTCCAGAATACTATATAATTGGAATCATACAGTATGTAGCCTTTTCAGATTGGCTTCTTTCACTTAGCAATAGGCATCTAAGATCCTTATGTGTCTTTTCATGGTGTCATAGCTCATTTCTTTTTATTGCTGAATAAATTTCATTGTTGGTTTATCTTTTCACCTATTGACAGACAGCTTGGTTGCTTTCAGCTTTTGGCAATTATGAATAAAGCTGCTATAAACATTTTTGTGCAGGTTTTTTCATGAACAAGTTTTCAACTTAATTGCATAAATACCTAGGAGCATTATTGCTGGATCTTATGGTAAGACTATCCTTGGCTTTTTTAGAAACTGCCAAAATGTTTTCTAAAGTGGTTTTACCATTTTACATTCCCATGAAGAATGAATGTGAGTTCCTAGTGCTACACATCTTCATGGGTGTTTCGTCTTGTCAGGCTTTTTGGATTTTAGCTATTCTAACAGGTATTTAGTAGCATCTTGTTGTTTTATTTTGCAATTCTCTAATGACAATTGTTATTGAACATCTTTTCAGAAGCTTATTTACCATCTGTGTGTATCTTCTTTAGTGAGGTGTCTTTCAGCTCTTTAGCCCTTTGAATTTGGTTATCTTATTGTTGAATTTTAAGAGTTCTTTGTACATTTTGAATATAAGTACATTTTGAACATATCAGATATGTATTTTGCAAATATTTTCTCCCAGTCTATGGCTTGTCTTTTCATACTCTTAACAGTCTCGCTTGCAGAACAAAAGTTTTTACTTTTAATAAATTCCAATTTATCAAATTTCTTTCATAGATTGTGCTCTTGGTGTTATATCTAAAAACTATCACCAAGCCCAAGGTTATTTAGATTTTCTCCTGGAAAATCTTCTGTTATCTTCTGGAAGTTTCATAGTTTTGTATTTTACATTTATGTCTTGGATCTATTCTTAGTAAATTTTTGTGAAAGGTGTAAGTTCTGTGCCTAGATTTGTTTTCTTGCATATGGATATCCAATCGTTTCAGGACTATTTGTTGAAAATATTATTTCTCAATTGTATTTCCTTTGCTCCTTTGTCAAACATCAGTTGACTGTATTTGGGTCTACTTCTGGGCTCTCTATTCTGTTCCATTGATCTATCTGTCTGTTCTTTTGCTAATACCATGCCTGTGGGATTATATTTAACTTTAATTTCAGTATAATGTACTGAATTGTGTACTTCAATGAATTTTCACAAGGTGAGCACATCTGTGTAATCTTCTCCCATGTGAAAAAACAGAGCATCACAAGCACTCCAGAAGCCCCCTGTGTTCCTCCTTCCACATACTTCACCCTCCAAGTGTAACCACTATCCTGACTTCAATAGCACAAATTAGTTTTACCTTTCTTTAACTTGATTTAAATAGAATCCTACAATATGTGTATTTTTGTTCTTGGCTTCTTGTGCTCAAAATTTTATTTATAGGATCATCCATATCAGTGTATATAGTTTTAGTTAATTCATTCTTATTGCTGTTCAGTATTACAACAATGGGCATTTGGTTAATTTTCAGATTTGATCTAGTACAGTAGTGTTGCTATGAACATTCCTGTACATGTATTTTGGTAAACACGTATATACATTTCTATTGTGTATATATCTAGAAATGGAATTGTCGAATCCAAGGGGAGGCATATGTACAGCTTTAGTAGATACTGCCATACAGTTTTCCAAAGTATAGTATCCATTTACAGTTGTACCATCAGTGAATGGTTGCTCCATTGCTCTATTCTCTGGACATAGGGCTTTATTAAAACTCTCCTGACGATTCTAATAATATTCAGCCAAGTTTGAGAACCACTTTTTAGGAAGTTCCCAGGCTCATCTGGTTGAGTCGTTGATCTAGATCCTCTATTTGCATCTATACTACTCCTATACTACTTCTCGAGTAATTCTTGTAATCCTTTACATCAGCCTCTTGGCAGTTCCTAGCTGGTTATCACACAGACACTCTTTGACACTAATAACATATACTACCTCCACCATCAAAAGTCATTATGTACAGGTACAATTTATTTATATATATTTACTAACATACATGTGTGTATATATATATATTTTAAAGCAAGACAACATCATGTATTTCCTGATCTTAGCATCTCTAAGGATTACTATTGCCATTCAGATTTGATCACACTCACTTTGTCTCATGGCTGTCCCCTGAAATCTATATAGACTTAGGTCTACCACGGTGTGAATTCTCTAGCAAATTCAAATGACCCCTCAGTCTGTCATCTAAAGTTGCTTGTTAGCTGCCCTGGGGTTTGTCAGCAGGAGCTAATCAGTCCTCATACAGATCCTGGTAAAGAAGGATTTGTTTGTATTACATTTTAGAAGGACACAGATAAAAGAGTGAATAAACAATAATTGATCTTTTCAAAACAGCATTAAGTCATGCTCTCTCAGTGGCTTAGCAACCAAACCACACACACGTGCAAAGAGTGTCACATGGAGACTGTGAATCCCAGAGTTTGGAGACACAGCTCACGGAAATGAAGGGCAGATATTTCTCAAATTCCATATAATGTAATATTGTTATAATTGTTACATTTCTAGGAATCATGTCCTTGTTTCGTAACAGCTGGGGACCAATTTGTTTCTCTGAAGTGAATTAACAAGTAAAGGAGTGCTCTTTCTATAGCAAGAGGAAAAGGCAAATACAGAATACTCTATCCCTAAGCAATTCATATATATAGATATCTTTCATTTCTGTAGCATACAGAAGTATAAATATTATTTACATAAAACCAATCACCTGCACACTCACGCAGAAAGCACATGAACTTGGGATATAAATCTCTCCTAGCTCAAGAGAGGCGTAGGAAGCTGGATTAGATCCAGTTGCCCCATTGTAGGCTCCCCTTCCCCAGACGCTGTCATATGCTGCAAATGGACATAACTAAAGTGAAAAGATTTCTGTCTTCACCAAGTGTGGCTGGTAGGCTGTGCATAAGGACGGTGGGTCTTGGAACACTTCTGGAAAAAAGCATGCCTGAGATGACACCATCATGCTGAAACAAAGCAGGTAGGACTTGTCAGTGGGGCCTGAGCACAGGGTTTTTTCATCTCCCAGGTCCCTCCCCTTCACTCGGCTGGTTGTCATGGAGCGAGGAGTAACAGGAGCAGGGATGAAAGCAAGTCCACAGAAAGGGAACAGAGCAGAGCAAGAGCCACTAATACCCTGCTCCATGCTGGCCCACAGCTCAGTGCACAAAGGTTTGGAAGTTGAACAGTGCTGAACATAGGCCTAAACTATTCTTATTTCCTCTTTTAACCTTTTGAGTGGGGGAGTAGCTTTTATTACAGAGAGAAATGGGATGTTTTAGCTGGAATGGGGTTCATAGACTGAATGGAATTTTGTAGAACCAAAGAGTACTATACTAGAGTCCAAACTTTCAATTTCGGTGCAAAAAAAAAAAAAAAAGATAATGTATTTACATTCACACAAGCAAATTGTAAGGAAAGGACCCCTTGCTCCAAGAACAGAGTACAAACCCATAACATTCAAGACCATCCTCCATCTGAATCCAACTGCCATTTTGCGCCTCATTTCCCTCTTTACCCTTCCACACCCTATGTTATCCTGTTGCACTACCCACTTTTTCTGAACATGCTGTATGTTTTCATGACTTTGTGACATTTTTATAATGTTCCTTCCAGTTAGAATGCCTTTGTCCTCTCATACCCATTTCTATGTTCCCAGTCTCTACTTTTCAAAGCCAGCTCAAATGCCACCTCCTCCATGAAGTCTTCTTTAATTTTTCCCTGGATCAGAAGGCATTTCTTTCTCTTTGCTCCCATAGCATTTCCTTTATACTTTTGTTTATTACTTATTTCATTTGGCCTCAGTTTATGGTTAGCATGTTTATAAGTCCTTTCATTTATTATATGGTACACTTTATGGGAGCGATGTCCTGTCTTACTTAAACGGTATATTCCCCATAGTACCTGGACAATGTCTTGGACATAGTAAGTGCTATTCTAACTTGAACTGGTTTGTCCAAGAAAAAAAGAGAAGGATTTGTGGTACTAGGTTAATCACTGCAGAGAAGTTCCCACAAAATAAATAATAAATAAATACAGAAGGGACTGAGTCATCTCCTGGAGTACAGGAGTCGTTTCCTTTGATGGTTACTCTCACAACCACCTACTCGTGGCCATGGGCTTTCACCTGTGCAACATATTTCTTCACCAGCCTCAATGCCAGCTCTGACCAAGCTCAGTCAATGGCTGCACACAACAACTTTGTCATAATAACCTTCCCCTGTGACTGAACATAAAGAGAAGTGAAGAACCAGCGTGGCTCCAGGAAGAGGTGATGGAGAAGGGCTGAGGCAATTCATTTTCCCCATGACCGGGGAACACAGGAGAGAGAATTGATCAAATGTGTTTTGATGGGATTTAGATTGCTTTTGTCTTGATTAATCCCTGGAGGAAATGGGTTTCATTTCTGTAAGATAATTATTTTCTTTGCAGCAGCTGCTGCTAACCAGCAACCCACACGTGCAAGGACTCTCACATGGAGACAGCCAGAGCCTCCCTCACTAATCCCCCCTCCCAGGTGAAAGAACAGGCACCCAAATATTCCACGGCCTAAATCCATTCTATTTGATTCCAAAGAAGGATTAGGGCAATAGCCAGAAAATTTCCACTGCATCTGAGTAAATGATAGCAAGATAGGCTCACAGGAGTCTGAGTAATCATTCACCAGTTTATTTCCCTGAAGGCATGTCTTACGCTGTGCTTCTCTTGCACCTAGCACAGGATCTTGCTCATGATAGGGGCTCCAGCGAGTTTTGTTAAAAGTATTGATTTAATTCTTAGCTGAACGTTATCACTTACCTATTAGCCTGTGGGTTTGTCTACAAACTACCCCTCTTTTTCTTTATCTAAATCCAAATTGTGCCCATCATTCAAGTTACCTTTCCTGCATGAAACCCTCTTACCCAATTCCTAAAACACTTGAAGGCAGAACCCCATTACTTAGTCCCTAATTGAGCAGATGAGGTTTGTGTTCTGTGTTCTGATTAGATCTGTTTGCTGCATTTATCTGCCCCTCCCATCCAAACTCAGGAGGAACTGACTAATTCAGACTACTGGTTCTCAAACAGGAGTGGTCATTGGAATCACCTGGAGGACTCTGGTCCCAGAGTTTCTGATTCAGTAAATCTGGGGGGGGGGGGGGTGTGTGAGAATTTGCATTCCAAAAAAGTTCCCAGATGATGCTAATGTCACTGGTCCAGGGACCACCCCTTGCGTACCACTGTTTCAGAGGAACCTTGTCACAGCACTGAAGTGAGTCAGCATAACTCTTCTTTTCCTGGAGTAGGTGGCCTCCTGCCTTCCCACCCCTATCCCATACCAAACGATACCCTCTGGCTATGCCAAGCTTTTTGTGGTTTCCTCAACACCCACACTGTAATTCCAACGTCTTTGTACATACTCTTCCTTTAGGCCAGAGTGTTCTTGCCTGCCCGACAAGTTCTTTTTAACCCTCTAAATTAAACTCACACCCCAACTTTCCTGGTGGTTTCTCTTAATAACACCCCTGCTTTTAATCCCCTCACCCTCTTCCTTCTGACCTCCTCCACATTTGCATTCCCAATTGACAGATTTGTCATCAAGGCTCCACAGGACAGAATATCCGCTCCATTTGCACTCTTCACATTATTATTTTTTTTATTTGTGTTTATATTGACCTCCCCCTACTAAGCTATGAGCTTCTAGGGGCTAAATGATGTCTCACTGATTGTTCTTTGAATGGCCAGTAAATTGTAATATGAATGACCGTCTGAGGCTTGATAATGCCTGAAGTTTGCCGTATGCCCCACTGTGCTTTTTTGAAATAAAATGGGGGTAGGGGTAAAGAAGCCATGAAGATTGATGGGCAAGAATACTGGAAGGCTTGGTTATGACATTAAGGGGAATGCTGATAAACTCCATGGATAGTGCCAATGTTCATGGCTGTAAAATTTATGGCTGTAAATTCTGATAAAGATTGTGATAACAATTATGAGAAAAGCATAATGCCTTGGGATGCAATAAAAAAGTGGGGTGCTGTACTCTAGAAGCTATTACAGCTCTCCACAGTGAGCATGAAATCCTGTAAACTACATTGATTCTTCCCAGAAGTCACAGACTTTTTCGCTTCACCCACAGACTTCCCAATTGCTTGAGGGGAGGCTTGGAAAGTACTCGGAAATAGTGCCCTTTCCTAAGCTCCCGGGAGCCCGCTGAGTGAGAACATGTAACAAGAATAAAGGTGGGCAGTGGGCACACCTTGCATGACAGGAGATGGGACAAAGGCATTTTGTCTTCTTAGACACATGAATTCTGAGTGTTCTTCAGATACTCGTTTAATAAGAGTAAAAAGGACATTTCCAGCTCTTTGGAAAGGGTGGTGCTCCAAGTCACCGTTTTCCCTTTTTGTATGGAAGGTGCCAAAGGAGTAACCATGTTTACCAGAATACAAAGGCCCAGAAATTTACCCTCAGCTCAAGAGAACTGCTCAAAAAAAAAGGCAACAGATTCTTTCTGTATTTCACTGGAATCTTGGATGAAAAACAGAGCCCTCACATTGGATGCATGGTTTGTCAGTGCTGCCCATGGAAGGACTGGCTGGAGTGGGAAGGATTTCTGTGGATAAGCTTAATGCCCCAATGTGGGTCTGCCCTTGCAATGAATGAGCCTTTAGTTTGAAGGAAGGATCTTTGCAGGGGAGGGTCTGACAGCAGGTTTTATAGGGAGCAGGGCAGAGAACACAAGAATGTGGATTGGGGAGGAGGAAGCACTATCTCAGGGAAAACCTCAAAAACAAGAGTCTGGGACTGACAGAGAAAAATATCCTAATTGGTCATAGTTGCACAAAGGCACCTGTGCTTTCTTCTACAATTCTCTCACTCTTCTGAAAACTGGTGCTGGTGACCCTCTCTGCCTCTTTGATCTGGGGATACTCAATTTCTTCACATACAGAGGAAGAATTCCATGCCACTGCCGCTACTATTTTCTTCCTGGTGCCCAATTTCTTTAAGAAAAAGAAAAAAGGGGGAATCAGTATTAACTGTGTGCTAATTCCTTTGGATTAGTTGAATTTTGGTGGATGAGGGTTGTAGGGAGTTGCGGGCAATGTGGGGAAGTGAACTTTTAGACTCATAGGGTATTTGAAGAGATAAGATATCTTAGCTCTGTACAAATCCTCCAGCCTTTACATTTGATAGATGGTTGCAGAAATATGACTACCCAAGGTTACTGAGTAGATAGTGGCTAGGTTGAAATTAGCCAGAAAACCTCCTGAACTCATCATCCCAGGGAGATTTCCATTAGAATGTTAATTCGCATTGGCTAAGAGCATTTCAAAGCAGGATGGCTTTGTGGAATGAGGTGGATGAACCATTCCATCCTATTTGGGTAATTTTTCCAAAGCAAGAATTTGTGTGCCCTTCGTCACCCCCAGCCTCCTTTTAAGCCCCTTTCCTGCTCCCCTTCCCCACATACCCTTCCACTCTCATCCTGGTGATACTAAAGGGCAAGGGGCAAGGAAAGATGTCATTACAAATTTACCGCTTCCAGGGGGCACTCCACCGTGGCCCTCTGGAACCCTCTTAGTCACCTGGTTGGTAGTAAATCAGGGACACTGCTGCACCCCAAGGTATCCCAGGAAAGTAGCAGAAATGATTAATCTCGGTCTTTTCCACCACCACTGGAGAATTGGGGTCAGACTGTTCAAAGATCATATAGGTTCCAAATAGCTTAAAATTCCTGCCTATTCCTCACCCTTTCACCCTTTGGGCATCCCTGAAATCAGAGGTAGCTGTACCAGGTGGCTATTTTGTCATGGTGCTCTTCTCCCCCACCTGACTCACCAGAGTCTGATGCCATGGCTTGTGCTCTGCCGAATCCATTCCCTGCTAGCCAACAGCACATGGCTTTGCAGAAAGCACCACTCAGCATGCACACGCACATACAAAAACATACTGGCATGACTCCCCCAACTTGCTTGCTGTTCTTTTGGTGCTCTTTTGGGATCCCTCCATCCCTCCAGGCATTTGAGAACAGACAGTCGTCCAGAGCTAATCACAAAGATACCTGTAACTGGGACTGGAGGAAAAGAGCTGTGCCTGGGGTCCGTGGTGAATGAACTCTGGAGGATAGTGAGCTGTATGCTCAGCAGCTGGGTGTAGATCTATTACATTTCCAGGCAAGGGAAGTGGGACAGGGTTCATACAAATACCTGACCCTCCCCTTTCTTCTCCACCCTCACAAGTCACTGACGTTCTCCCAAATGGAAAACTGTTTAAACCCACCCTCTACCTGCAGATCAGCAAAATGAGATAATATGAAAAATATCAAGGGTTAGCAAGTGCTTCATTTGCACTATCAGGAGAGAGCTCCTAAGAAGCTCATTAGTACTGGGATGGTGCCGATACTGGTGGAATTCATGAGGGGGACTGAGGGGGTGGAAGGTGGGGGGAGAGAAGGAGCCAGAGAAACTCTTCTCTGCTCCACAGCCCTTGGAGAGGATTCTGTCCTTTGCCTGAAGCAGAGCAGAGCACCCGGATCGCTGAGGGGGAGGGGCAGCGGGGGCTGCAAGCTTATTTGCTTCTGACTCACAGGATGAGTGTGATTAAATTTCATTATCCATTCAGTTTCCAGCTCTAGAGGTTTTCAGCTTTCGGTAGGCCATAAGCTTCAGCTCCGCTAAAGGGTTTTGACTAATGTGCACTGGCATTGAATCACAGTAGATTTTCACACATTCATAATTACCCTTCTGAAGTAGCTCATATTCACTGTTATCTCCGGATAAGAGGAGCAGAGAGAACAACAACGTCATTTAACTCCTTTCTTCTAAGAGATGGAAGCAATCTGTGACCTAGTTTCTTAAGTACCCAGAACTCCCAAGAGGCTGAAGAAAAGAACACAGCTTTGAAAGGCTGCAGAGAGGAGCAAATGAGGAAATGAGGTCTGGCTCCACAGCCCCTAGGCCTCCCCACATTTGTGAGCAAAGAGAAGGACCAGTGGCTTATATTCCCCGTGCTAGATCTAGTGATGATATACATAAAGATAGAAAGAATTATGCATAGGGAAGATTGTAATGAATCCTGTTATTATATTGACCTTATTTATTGTGGAACAGATTCATTTTGGTTTTCAGTCTGCCCCAAGTTCCTTGTTGGAAGGATTCTAATTTATACAGTTTCAAGTCATGGATCCCAAAAACAGGGAATGGTCAAATTGAGTCTCCAGAGTATGCAAAATTGCATCTTAGCTTTTGGGAAAAAAATGTGAAATAGTTCCTAGGTCCATGTCAAGCCAGGAATGGAACAGTCCAGAACCTGATGTCCTTATGAGTGTGCAAAGAAGCCCAACTGCTCGGGTCTACACTCCATACTCACACCATTCAATATCCCCCACTCACTTTCAGGTTTAAGTAACTGGCTTTCCAAACATCTAAATGTAACAGGACATTTTTGCCTGGGGTCTGTGTGCTATTAGTAACCCCTCCTCCACATACATCCCCTCTCCAGTTAAGTCTGCTTCCACTGGTAAGCATGGGATTTTTTGCTGTGTAATTAGGAGTAGAGGGAGAAATTTTGCTTGGAGAAAGAGGGTCAGGGTAAAGACAAAGAGAGACCAAGAAATATTTTTCTATATTTCTTTATCCATGGTAAAGAAGACCCTGACCTTGCAGATCTCAGTTACTAACATTTGCTCTTTTATCGTCAAGAGACATTAGAACCTATAAGGAGTTACTTTGGTAAGATCTAGTCTTAACTTTCCATTTTGTGGGAGACCTAGAATAGGGAGTGACTCCACGGAGTGTGTAGAAAAAGATTGCTCTGGCTCTCTTTATGTCTCTGCAGCCAGGAAACAAAAGTTAGAATCCAGTGTTCTGACTTGTGGTCTGGGGCTGTCTCTATGGTAGCATCTCTCTTCTCAGGCACATTTCCACCAGGAATGGGTGCTTTCATAGGCCAGAAAATTCTTCAAACTTCAAAGAAATGAAATAAAAGATACGGGTTCAATGAGGGATAGAATGTATAGAATTGTATTCTGTGTACACTCATGCAAACCTAGCTGTGTCCCATCTAATGCTGGTGAAAGCAGCCCAGGGCCCTCCAGAAGGTTGGCCTGTCTCTTCCCCTCTCCATTCTGCCCCACCTGGTGCAGGTGGCTGTCGGTGTGTTTGAACCAACCCAGCAAGCTTACTAGTCACTCTCTCTTTGGTGTCAGGTCCAACTCCTTTCTTGTATAGCCTCAACTCTGACCAGGGCTTAAAGCAAGTTAGAAGTCAGCATCTCTGAGTTGGGACTCTTCACTCTCATGTTTAGTTGACTATGGAAAAAAGGATGCATATATTTTTTATATAGAACCATAATCTGTGTGGACTGATCTAAAAAAAAAAATAGCATCAGGACCCCCACAAATACCAATAAATAGCATGCAAGGTGAGTAAGATGAAAGTAGGGGTGAAGTGATAAGATTGTGCAGCCAACTAATTATTTGTACTTGAGGATGCTCTCAGTATTCCCTCTCCAAACCAAGCCTGTTCAGTGTTGGTAAAGCTAATTTGATCTGAGTTGCTATGGGAACAGAGAAAGGAGTTCCTGGAAATGTAGTAATAATTGCTGTCACCTGAAAGGGCAGCTTTCTACTTCAATATCCTCCCATATGTCTTTATTAAGCTGGTGTTAGCAAATGGGTGACAAAAGTCATTCAAATGCAAATTGCTAAGAGAATAATAACTTGCAATGTTGGGTGTCACTTTGCTGAGCTGATTTGCTAAAGGTCAATTTTCTATTGTTTTTTCTTTTTCTGGATTCAAATTCTCCTTGCAGTCCTGCATGTTTTTTGCTGCTGGGAAAGGATCCAAATGTCACCCCCCTCACCAGATACAAATCTCAGGGCCCATGTAGGTCAGGCTAGGAGCCACACATTTGCACGTAGTCAGAGTATGTAGCTTGGTTCCTTGTGCTCAGTGAACACCTGACAAACACTGGAAACTCCATGGGCATCTTGAAACAATAAAATAATTGCTTTTTAGATGAGGTATGGGGGTGGGGAGTTTATGGTTGCAGGACTCAAAGAGCCAATGGAATCAGAAGTAAAAACCTGTAATGGGATTTGGAGATCAGCTGGTCCCTTGCTACTCCAAGTGTAATCCATGCACCAGCAGCCTTGGCATAACCTAGGAGTTCGTTAGAAATACAAAATCTCAGGGCCCACCTCAGAATCTGCACCTTAACAAGATCCCCAGGTGATCTGTGTGCACACTGAAGTTTGAGAACCACTGCCCTGGCCCAGTTTCTTAATTTTGTAGGTGAGATGACTGAGACTCCGAGAAAAGAGACTTGTGCAAAGCCTTGCTGAGTGTCAGTAATAGAACCAGAACATAATCCCAGCATCTGAAAGTGAGGCTGTACCATTACCGCCGATAGCTTCTCAGAAGCTGTGGTTGGGGCAGACGTGGTAGAAGTGACATCTAAGAATTTCTGGCCTTGTCCCTAGATCTATGCCATCCCAGATACTATCTCTTCCAGCCTCAAATTTGTACATATTGCTGGCCCTGGTGTGCTTAATTAGCCAGTCTGAAGATCAGTTATAGGGGTTTTCCTTTAGCCCATGAAAGCAGCTAATAAAAGTTCCATTCAATACTGAAAAAGTATGAGCGATCTCTAGTCTTTTTCTTTTTCCTCTCCCAAGGTCCCTAACGGGGAAATTGATAAGGCTTTGCAAACTGCTTCAAAGAGGAACATTTCTCCTGTCTTTTAAAAGCTGTAATTAAGGCCTTTTCCTGATAATTATATGAATAAATAAGCAAGGATCTCCAAGGGACACAAAGAAGGATCAGATGCCTTCCTGGACTCACAAAGCAGAGCTCTCCCTGGGCTACAGTAAGTCTGGAATGATGTTTATAAGGCAAGTCTGGGCTGACATGCAAGATTCAGATGGGTATGGGTGAGTGCAGAGTGAGATTGTCCTCACTCCCCCTTACCATCTTCTATTCCACTTCAGCCTGAAGATGAGCCCATTAAAACGTAACATGCACCTTGCTTCTAGATACAAGAGATTCCTGAGAGCCTAATAATTTCTTGTTATTCTCAAAGCCTGGCATAAGCTTGGCATTCCCCATTTCTATGTTGATTATTCTAGGCCAGTTAATCATTACACTATTTCCTGCACAGAATTCATTAATTCTTAATTCCCTACTTTTGCTGCATAACAACCCATGCCAAAACTTACTGGCTTGACACAAGGATCATTTTATTGTCTCTCATGGACTCAGCTGGACATTTTGGCTCCACATGGCATCTGCTGGGCTTCAGTTCTCTGGTGGCTTGGCTGGGTGTGAACATGGATGTCCCATTCATTTGTCAGACACCTTGGCAGGGATGGTTGGAAAGCTGAGGTCATCTGGGATGTTATAGGGCTGGGCCTCTCTCTCTCGCCACTTGGCATCTCTCCAGCAAGGAAGGCATTTTACGTGGTAACTCAGAGTTCCCCAAACAACAAAATCAGAGTCACCACATCTTCTTAAGACTAAGGTGCTGAACTGGCACAGCATTACTTCCGCCATATATTGTTGTTTAAAGTGAGCCACAGAAACAGCCCAGAGACTAGCAACCACAGGATTCTCACACAGCTCAGTGGGAATGTCCTCTTCCCTTCTTTTGGCTAATGGCTGTCTCTTACCTTCTTGGAAACTAGGGGTTCTTAACCTGGGTGTCAACAGTTGAGTTTCCAGAGAGTCTGTCAACCTCCAGAAATTATATTTTTACACAAAATTTGAGTCTTAGTGCATGTGTACTCTTCCAGGGATAGGAGTCTAAGCTTTCATCATATTTTCAAGGGTAACAGTGATCCAGAGAAGGCTGCATCACAGGATGCATATACCCTGGAAAATCTTCCAGGAGTGAGTCACACTTGATTCTACACACCATCTTCCCAAGAGTCATGTGTTGAATATTGTTTGGGGGATACAATGTACGTGCTCATAGTGTATCTGCCTAACTAGTTTTGACATTCCACTAGAACATTATAGCCATGTGGTAGATTGAATCATACCCCCCATAAAGACAGGTTCAAGTTCTGACCCTGTCCTGTGAGTGTGAACGCATTTGTAAATGGTATATTCAAGTCTTAACCCCTTGTCCTATGGGTGTGACTCACTTTTCAATAGGAACTGAAAGATGAGGCCAAATTGAGTCAGGGTGGGCCATAATCCATATGAATGGAGTCCTGATGAACAGGAAATTAAGATACAGTCAGTAGGAACCAGGGAAGGAAATAGGAAGAGACAGATTGCTATGTGACAGAAGACTGCTGGAAATCCATCAGCAGAACTCTGCAGACTTGGAGACAGCATGACTTTGTCAACACCTTAATTTTGGGCTTCTAGCCTCCAAAACTGTGATCCAAAAAATTCATGTTGTTTATTACAACCGGTGTATGGCATTTGTCATAGCAGCCCTGCAAACCAAGCCAGGCCATATCTCTTATTTATTTCAAAACTCCCTAGATTTTAACACAGCCTTTTAAATAATAGATGCTCCATAAGGGGTGTCAGCTGATTTCTTAAGAAGGATTTATCGGGGTTTGATGTAAGAGGAATATTATTATAACAAACACTACAAGCATCATTCTTGTTATATTTGTGTCACCCTTTTCAGGCTAAAAAGCATTTATTTATCTTATTTGGTACTTATCTAATTAGATTCTACAAGTTCAATGGGCAGATAGTCTTATAACATTATTTTGTTCTAAGGAAATTGAAGCTTGTGTAATCTCTCCCAAAGACTTAGAATTGGTTAGAGAAGAAACCAAGCCTGAAATCCTGTTCTCCTGATTTCTACCTCCCAGGCTGTGTAGCATGAGCCTCTGTGATGAGGAGGAAGAGGGCAAGGGAGACAATGCAAAAAGCTAGAAAAAGAAGGATCCCAGTGTATGGAGCACATGGAAGTGACTTTGGAAGTTTACAAGTGGAACACACTTTAGTTTTACTGAGAAACCAGAGAAGACATAGTGTAGGGAGTAATCTGACTTCCCATCCTGGATCTGCTGTTTCCTGGCCACAAGGACTTGGGGATGTCACTCCACACCTTTTTGTGCCCCAATTTTCTTAGAATTTGAAGCGATGAGATGGACTAGAATCATAATATCCCAAGGAACCTCTCCAAATTATATACAACTCCCACCTCAGAGATACAGAGTGTGATTCAGCTGTCTAGATTTCTAAAAGGCTCCCTACATGATCCTGGTGATCACACAGGCTTGGGAGCCACTGGACAATATAATTTCTAATATTCCCTGCATTCTATTGTCCTGAGAAATGTAGAAACCCTGGTTGTCGGAGATTAGTTAACTGTATGCCAATCCCATTTCCCTTCCCTCCTGGGAACGTAGCTAGACTTTATTTCCCAGCATCTCAGCCTTATCTGCATTTAGATGTGGAAAACTGGCCAATGAAAATTTGTACAGAAGTGATGTATGTATGTGCCTAGCCCTGAAACCCTCCTTAGCCACCCTCCACTTTCTCCCCATCTGCTGGCTATCACTCTTTCCCCTCTGTCAATACCCAGACTGCAATGGGCTAAAGATGCAGAAGTGCTGCCAGCTTGGGTCTTTGCATGACTCCTGGAGTAGAGTTCTTCTCACCAACTGGGATTTTAAGTGAATAAAAAATAAACATCTATGCTATTAAACTACTCAAAATTTGAGATTTGCCTGTTAACAGCAACTAGCATTACCTTAACCAATACATAAGAACATCTTAATTCATTGAATTTCCCTTAAGAATTAATGTTTCCAAGCCCCCTTATAAGGAAGAATTTTAGAATTAAAAGGTATAAAATGGAAAACTGTGTCACCCTTGCTAGATAGAGCCTGTGAGTGGGTGCCAGCTGGGCTAGGTTAGCAACCAGCCCACCCCCCACTTCATGTTCCCCCATAGTTCTATGTGAATCTATTGCTTAACTTCCACAAAGTTCTATTATTACCAGACCAAGGCAGTGGATTCTTTTGCCTGATGCTCTCAAATGACCAATTCCTGAGACACTGGGTTTCCAAAGAGAGAAAGAGTTTTATTGCTAGGCACAAAGCAGGAGATCAGATGGTCTATTGGTCCAAAATCTGTCTCCCTGAACTCCAATAATTCTGCTAGTTTTAAAGCATCAAAAGATGGGCAGGTTTTAGGATAATGAGTACAATGGCCCCAGATGATGTAAGTAGAAGTGATCTAATTATTGAGCATGCACAGATTGATTGCATGCTTAGTCACAGAACACATGTAAGAAAATGGTGGCCTTGATATGAAGATGGGTATGATTTTTAGTATTATAATGAGGGATAGGTGGCTTGTAGTTAAAGTCTAAGCTACTGTGCATGTCAGACAGGCCCCTTTTGGTTAGATTCACCTTCTGTTATCAAGATAACTTTGGACTTGGGGTGGTTAGTTGTAGGCTGACCCAAGATCCTTCATTAATAAACATTAAGGGCTGTAAAAACTGGATAAATGGGTAGAAGTGAAGGTTAGTCACAAGGTTTTTATAATCACAAGGGCACAAGATAAAGGTTATACAATCAATATCAGAGATCAAGGCAGCTGGATTACAGTTCAGGTTTCAAGTATTTCTCTCTGTCTACCCTAATATACCAGAAAGTAAAAAAGGAATATCCATGTAATGATTCAGTAATCATAACCAGCCCTAAATCCTAACTTCTTGGTTACATTATTATCTGTTTATATGTCTATCTCTCCCACTGTCCTTCTAGATTATAAACTCCTTGAGGGGCATGGGGATATGTCTTACTCATCCTGGGGTCCTTGGGGTCTATCAGAGGGTTGTGGCACATGACAGACGCTCAGTGAGTGTGTGTTTGTTTGAATGACTAATTAATTAATGAACTCTAGGATACGGGGGCCAGCTTTGGAGCCTTGAGAAACTGTGGATCATGGATGGGTAGGACTATGGGATGCTCTTGGTCAGGAATCAGCACTGGGATCCATATGTGCCCACCCTGTTGGTTGTGAGCTCAGCAGACCTGCCGCATGCCCCTCAGTCTCACCTAAACTTTGACTCAAAAGACCTGCTCTGGTACCACATCAGAAACCTAGGGCTAGTCTCAGGATCCTGTGTCTCAGGTTCTAGCCATCTTATTTTTATAGCACTTTGGAAATTATGATTTCAACCACTGGCCTCTCCTTATAGATTCCAATTCTACTACCAGATAAGGATCCTTCTCTCACTGCGTGGATGGGGGAAGGGTGGATGTGGTCTAAGTCAGTGGCTCTCAAACACAGCATGCGTAAGAATTATTTGGAGGGCTTGTTAAACCACAGATTGTAGGCTCCACCACAACAGTTTCTGATTCAGTAGGTGGGGCAGAGAATGCATTTCTGATAAGTTCCCAGGTGGTGCTGATGGTGATGTTCTGGTCTGGGGACCACACTTTGAGAGCCCCTGGTCTAAACTATGGTCATATATGATATTAAAACTTTCTATGAGTCCACCGTTTCTGTTTACAATTTGTCATTTGATGTCCAGTTCATGGTGGTCACTCATTTTGTTATGTACACTTTATACACAAAGGAAATGGTTAGGAACCCCTCTCCCACCCCTAATTTAAGACATACCAACTTATTTATCTCCCCTCTGAAATAAGGGAGAGTATCCTAACAGTCAGATGCCACATCAGTCCTCCACTTTTCATTGCATTAAGAACCCAGGATGGGAGAGTCGAGAGGAAGGGCCAAGAAAGAAAAAGTCAGTAAAGTAGATGTTCTCATATGGAGAAATGAGTGTATCTGTCATCCACTTATTGCCAAAGAGAAATGGTTTCTTGCATCAGAATTTGAGATATATGCTCAGATCAAATAATTTAGATCTTAATACTAATTTAACAGAAAATATCAAGAGCTCATTTATTGAAATACTCCATCCAAATTTACTTATTTACCTGGAAACTATTCCATTACCTATTTTTCAGAAGAGGTGGTTCCTCTTTATTTATTAATAAACATATTTAGTTCATCTCTTCCCATCTTCCAGAATTATTGATTTCATAATCCCTATTTCTAATTCATAAAATTTCCTGAAAAGTAGGAGCATTCCAGACAGAGTGAACACTTGTTTGGGGCTTTGGACTGGTAGACTCTTCATGAATGAAAAGGAATAAGTGAAATGTGCCCAGTGACATGATATTGTGGGACATTTCTTTTTCCACATTATGGTCATCTTGCAGAACACATAATATGCTTTGGGGACAATTATTGTCCCTTGTCAGTTTAAGGCCTTAGGCTATCATACAATTGTAGGAAACATTTATCATTTTGGAAAAGATTAATATATCCTTCCAAAATATAAGCTCCTGTTTATGCAAAAGCATCTCTCTCATATTAGCCCTGCTAGAGCTCTGGTCCAAACTTGTATTTGAAAACTCGTGGTCTCAGATAGATATTAAAGGATATCTGAGGCAGAACATGCTTTTGTTAATAATACAATAGGGCAAAATCTTATGTAGTCAAAAATCACCTGGAAGTGAATCATCCTTATCAAATAGACCATTTAGATTCCTATTAAATGTCCTAGTGTGGCTAGAGAAGTTGCAGTTCTGTCTGTCAGTTATGCAGGCAGGGATTTCTTACCCTTTTACATAGGGCATCCAGGAGAGGTAGAGGAATGCTAGAATTGCATGATTGCATAACAGAACTGATAGCTCAGGATGATTTGTGAGACTTCACCACGACAGGCTCAATAATTACAGGCCAAGGATAGAAAGATATGGGAAAGGAGTCTGACATGTGTTTTCCACACAAGAAAACTTAGACATAGTGGAAAAGAGATGGAATTTGAGAATGTGGTAGTTTTAGGACATTTATGCAGTTAAATCCACTCACTTGAGAAAGGAGGAAACTGAGGTCAAGCTTGATGCCGGAGAGCCCTGGGAGTTCTCGGAGAGGTTGAGACCTTGACCAGGGGCTGGTACCACGAGGGTCCTTGACTCAGTCACAAGAAAGAATTCAAGGTTTAGGCAGTATGTACAGCCAAAAACTTTATTCAGCTTATTGCTGGAGAGCCTCAGGAGTGCTAAGCTTGATGCTGGAGACCCTTGGGGTTCTCAGAGAAGTCGAGATCTTGACCAGGGGCTGATGCTGTGATGGTTCTTGATTCAGCCTCAGGAAAAAATTAAAGTACTAATCAGTGTGTACAACCAAAGAGTTCAAGAACTAGTCAGTGTGTACAGCCAAAAAGTTTAATGCATAGCAAAAGTACACATTCAAAGGAAGTAAGCGTGGGTGTTCTTGAAAGAAGAAGCCCTCTGAGGTCTGGATTCTTGCATTATAAGGACTTGGAGGGGGGGGCTTCCCCCTCTGGTCAAGCTAATCAGGGATTGATGAGCTAGCTGCACTTTACATTGGTTCTTTCCATGTACCAGACTGAGTGAGGGCTTTGGTTTGTGTGCCAAAAAGAACCTCTTGTTATGGGTCTTAGGGTCACTTCTCCCTCCCTCCTTCCCTATCTAACTGCCTCAGAGGGGCATTAACTCACAACACCTAATACACATGGCTAGTTAGAAATACAAACTGGGCTAGGCTTAGAAGCCTTAGCTCCTACTCCAGTGCTCAATCCATACATCTCTTTTGTTGGGCTTAAAAATTATCATTGTGATTTCTGGTTGACCAAGATGGTGGCGTAAGTTGCTCCAGGGTGCTGTTCCACCAAAAAATCTTTGAATAACTAGCAAAAACTGGAAGAGCCATCATCCTCAAAACTCTGTATAACAGTTAAAGGGTAGCAGTAACTAGCTGAGTGTTGAATCAAGAAAATGCAGCTTTTGCCCTCCCCCCTACGTGGGACCCAACTCCCAGGGGTGTAAATCTCCCTGGCAGCGCAGAGTATGACTCCCGGGGATGAATGTGGACCCGGCATCGTGGGACTGAGAGTATCTTCTTGACCAAAAGGGGGATGCAAAATGAGATGAAATAGTTTCAGTGGCTGAGAGATTCCAAATAGAGTCGAGAGGTCACTCTGGTGGACATTCTTATGCACTATATAGATAACACCTCTTAGGCTTTAATGTATTGGAATAGCTAGAAGTAAATACCTGAAACTACCAAACTCCAACCCAGCAGTCTGGACTCCTGAAGACAATTATATAATAATGTAGATTACGAGGGGTGACAGTGTAATTGTGAAGACCTTGCAGATCACACCCCCTTTATCTAGTGTATGGATGAGTGGAGGAATGGGGATAAAAACTAAAGGACAAATGGGGTGGGATGGGGGGATGATTTGGGTGTTTTTTTCACTTTTATTTTTTATTCTTGTTCTGGTTCTTTCTGATGTAAGGAAAATGTTCAAAGATAGATTGTGGTGATGAACGCATAACTATGTTATCATACTGTGGACAGTGGATTGTATATCATGGATGATTGTATGGTGTGTGAATGTATTTCAATAAAACTGAATTTAATTAAAAAAAAAGAAAAGAAAATGCAGCTTTAAAACTGGTCGGAGAAGCTTGTGGTGCTCTTGCTACCCCTCCCTCCATCCCTCCATGGTATAGTGTGGAGCTAGCCTGCACGCTCATCGTAGGACCCTGGCCCCATTCCAGAGAGAGCAGCGTCACCACTATGCATTTCCTGGGGTGCCTGTATGTCAGTAAAATCAATCCAGCATCAGCCTTAAAGAATGAACAGTAAACTCCCCTCTGGCTCAGCCTCCCAGAACTTGCCTTGCAGGCAGAAGCAGCTGGACAACAGCTATAGCAGTATAAGAAACAAAGCATCCAGAAGCAAAGGATTATCAACTTTAAGACATGCAATGGAACTCTCTGGAGGAGGGAAGATCTATTTCATAAAGAATAGAGGAGACATTTGTGTTCCTTTCAACGGGGGGATTCCTAAGGCCATGAGCAAGTTAGCGCAAGCCCAGGACAAGACTCAGGCTGAGAAAAGACGGAGAGGACCCTGCACAGCACTTTCACCTCAGGCTGATCTTACTGATTGGAGGCTAAACTCTGAAGGGGAGCACCAGCACCAGGTGTTTGTTGATTTCTTTGTTTCTGTTAGCTCCTGGCACTTAGGAAATCTCTGTTATATGACTAGCTGGATAAAAATTTAAGGGATAGACATCTTGGGGACTAAATCCAAGAGTAAACACTTTAAAATATTAAAATGTATAGTGTGCAAACAAAAGATTACAAGACAAACAAAGAAACAAAAATGATGGTCCATCCAAAGGAAGAAAATAAAAAATATGTAAAGCACCAATGAAGAATATCAGACTTTAGACATACTGGACAAACACTTTTAAAAAAGATAAAGAAGATAAAGGAAACACAGAAGAAGAAGTAAGGGATAACAGGAACATGACACATGAACAATAAGAGAATTTCAATAGAGACAGAAATTTTAAAAAGGACCCAAACTGAAATACAGGGGGTAAAGACCATGATAACTGAAATGAAAAATTCTCTAGAGGATTTCCACAGCAGATTGGAGCTAACAGGAGAAAAAATCCATGAACTCCAAGACAAGACAATTGAAATGATTCAGGCTGAGGAGCAGGAATTAGAAATAATTCTGAAAAGTGAACAGAGCCTAAGAGAACTGTGGGACACCATCAAGCATACCAATATGAATTGTGGAGACCCAGAAGAAGAAAGAGGAAAAACAGCAGAGATAATATTCAAAGAATCAATAATTGAAAACTTCCCAAATTTAATGAAAGACACAAATATACACACTTCAGAATGAAAGACATGAATATGCACATTTCAGAATTCCGTGAACCCTGAATAGAATAAACGTGAAGAAAACCATGCCCATACACATAGGAGTCAAACTGTCAAATGCTAAGGACAAAGAGAGAGTTCTGAAAGTTGTAAAAGAAAAACAGTGTGTTAACTACAAAGAAGCTCCCAAAAGATGAAGTGTCAGTTTCTCATTAGAAACCATGGAGGCAAGAAATCAGTGGGAGTAAGTATTTAAAGTGCCACAGGGGTTAAAAAAAATTGCCAACCAAGAATTTTATACCTGGTAAGACTGTCTTTCAAAAATGAGATGAGATTAAGACATTCCCAGATAAAAATAATGAGGGAGTTTATCACAAGTAGACCTGCCCAACAAGCAACATTAAATAGAGTTCTTTCAACCAAAAAGAAAGGCACTAGACAGTAGATTGAAGAAACTTAAAGAGACATAAAGAGACCTCTGCAAGAGGTAACCATATGAGCAATTATAAATCCCAGTACTATTATTTTGTATTTTTTGGTATGTAACTCCACTATTTACATCTTTCAGTTTCCAAAATTTGTATGTATAATGATGCATCTATTGTTTTGTACATGCAATTATAAAGATATAATTTGTAATAAGAACAACAAAAAGGCAGGGTGGAGGGTATAGAAGAAGTGTTTGTATATGCTGTCAAAGTTAAGTTGGTATCAAAACAAACATGATTATTATAGATCTAGGAAGTTAAATTAAAGACCAATGGTAGCCACAAAGAAAATATTTGAAAAATTTATACAGAAGGAAATGAGAAGGGATTCAAAATGTATGCTACAAAAGAGCAAATAAAGGAAAGTAGGTATTAATGGAAGAATGGAGAGACAAAAAAAGAAAGAGACTTACAAAGACCAAATAGCAAAATGGTAGAAGAAAGTCATGCATTTTTAGTAGTTACTTCAAATGCAAATGGAGATATTCTCCAGTGAAAAGGCAGAAGTAGTAAGAATGGATAGAAAAGTTTGACCCAACTATAAGCAAAGGCAGAAGTAGTAAGAATGGATAGAAAAGTTTGACCCAACTATAAGCTGTTTGGGATAAGTTAAAAGTGAAAGGATAGAAAAAAATATGCCATGCAAATAGTAATCTACTACTAAAATTACTAAGAGACCTGAGGTAGCTATACTAATATCAGATAAAATACACTCTAAATCAAAAACCATCACAAAAAACAAAGAAGGTCACTTTATACTGATAAAGGGGTCAATTAATAAGATGACATAGCAATTATAAACATGCACCTAATGGCAGAGCCCCAAAATATGTGAAGCAAATATTCACAGATTTGAAGGGAGAAATGGATGATTCTACTTTAATACTAGGAGACTTCAATACACTTTCAATAAAGGATAGGACATGTAGACAGAAGATCAATAAGGAAATAAAAAACTTGAACAATACTTTAAACCAAATAGACCCAAAAGACATAAATAGAACACTTCACCCAACAACATCAGAATGCACATTCTTCTCTAGTGCATGTGAGTCATTCTCCAGGATAAGTTAGATCACAAAACAAGTCTCAATGAATTTAAAAATATTGAAATCATACTGTGTCTCTTCTCTTATCACATGGAATGAGGCTAGACATCAATAGCAGAGGGAGAAGGAAAATTCAAAAATATGTGAAAATTAAACAACATACTTTTAAACAACCAATGCTTCAAAGAAAAAAACACAAAGGAAGTTGGAAAATATCCTGAGGCTAATGAAAACAAAAATACAACATTCCAAAACATTCTATAACATTCCAAGGGATGCAGGAAAGTCCATGCTGAGAGGAAAATTTATAGCTCTAAATGGTTACATTAAAAAGAAGAAAACTCTCAAATCAGAGACCTAAAATCAAAACTGGAGGATCTAAAGAAAAAGAAGAGAAAACCAAACCCAAAGCCAGAGAAAGAAAGAAAGAATGATTAGAGTGGAGATAAATGAAATGCCAGGGGGTAGGGGTGTGTGTGTGGGGCATGTGGATTGAGAGAATCAACAAAATCAAAAGTTGATTCTTTGAAAAGATCAATAAAATTGATAAACCTTTGGCTAGATTGACAAACAAAAAAAAAGAGAGAGTATGCAAATAACTCAAATCAAAATTGAAAGAAAGGACATTACTACCAGCCACATAGAAATAAAGATAAGAGGATATTATGAACAACTATTTGCCAACAAATTAAAAAGCTTACATGTGTTGGACAAATTCCTAGAAGCACACAAGCTACCTACACTGACACCTCAGAAATAGAAGATCTCATAAGAACATTAACAGGTAAAGACTTTGAATCAGTTGTCCAAAACTTCACAAAAATGAAAAGCCCTGGACAAGATGGCTTCACAAGTGAATCCTATGAAATTTTCCAAGAAGAATTAACACCAATTCTGCTCAAACTTTTCTGAAATATTGAAGACAGGAAACACTTTCTTACTCATTCTATAAGTCCACATCACCCTAATACAAAAACCAGATCAAGATACCACAAAGAAAAGAAAATTAAAGACCAATAACTCTTATGAATATAGATGTAAAACTCCCCAACAAAATACTAGCAAATTGAATCCAATAGGACATTTAAAGAATCATACATCATGATCAGGTGGGATTTATCCCAGGTATGCAAGGGTGGTTCAACATAAGAAAATCAATATAATATACCATATTAATAGAACAAAGGGAAAAAACACATGGTCATCTCGATTGATGCAGAAAAGGCATTTGACAAAATCCAGCATCCCTACTTGATAAAAATACTTAGAAAGCTGGGAATAGAAGGAAATTTCCTTAACACGATGAAGGTAATATATGAAAAGCCCGTAGCTAACATAATACACAATGGTGAAATACTAAAAGCTTTTCCTTGAAGATCAGGAACAAGACAAGGATGTTCACTGTCACCACTGTTGTTCAACATTGTACTGGGAATTCTAGGCAGTACAATTAGGCAAGAAAAATAAATAAAGGCATCCAAAATGGTAAGGAAGAAGTAAAACACAATCCCACATAGAGAAAATTCTTTAAAAAATTACCAACAAAGCTACTAGAGCCAATAAACAAACTCAGCAAAGTGGCAGGGTACAATCAACAGGCAAAAATCAACAGTGTTTCCATACACTGGTAATGAACAATATGACGAAGAAATCAAGAAAAAAAAATTCCATTTACAATAGAAACTAGAAGAATTGAATATCTAGAAATAAATTTAACCAAGGATCTAAAAGAACTTAGATGGAAAACAACAAAATATTGCTAAAAGAAATAAAAGAGGACCTAAATTAATGGAAGGAAATTCTGTGTTCATGGATTCGAAGGCTTAATATCATTAAGATGTCATTTCTACCCAAAGTGATTTACAGACTCAATGTAATCAAAATGAAAATTCCAATAGTCTTGTTTGAAGAAATGGAAAAGCCAGTCATCAAATTTGTATGGAAGGGTAAGGGGCCCTGAATAGCTGAAGCCTCCTGAAAAAGAAAAATGATGTTGGAGGACTCACACGTCCCTATCTTAAAACTTATAACAAAGCCATAGTAATCAAAACAGCATAGTATTAGCAAAAGGAAAGACATATAGACCAATGAAATAAAAATAAGAGTTCAAAAATAAAACCTTACATCTATGACCAATTGGCAAAGTGTACCAAGTCCACTCAATGGGGAAAGAAAAGTATATTCTATAAGTGGTGCTGAGAAAACTGGATATCCATATGCAAAAAAATGAAGGTGAACCCCTACTACGCACCATCTAAAAAAATTAACACTATAGTTAGATCAAAGACCTAACTAAAAGAATCAAAACTATAAAACTCCTAGAAGAAAATATAGGGAAGTATATTTAGGATCTCGTGTTAGGCAATGAGCAACAAAAGAAAAAATAGATTAAAGAGACTTTTTCAGAATTAAAAACTTTTGTTCATTAAAGGACTTTATCATGAAAATAAAAGATAACCTACCAAAGAGAGAAATATTTGGAAAATGCATATCTGATATGAGTTTAATATCCAGAATATATAAAGAAATTCTACTACTCTACAAAAAAAAGTCAAAAACCCAATTAAACAATGGGGCAAAGACCTGAATAGATATTTCTTCAAAGAAGATATACAATTGGCCAAAAAGCACAAGAAAAGAGGCTCCAAAACATTAACTATTAGGGAAATGGAAATCAAAACCACAATAAGATATCATTTCATACCCACTAGAAAAGCTACTATTTAAAAAAAGGAAAATAAGTTATTGGAGAGAATGTGAAGAAATAGGAACACTTTTTTATTGTTGGGGGTATAAAACGGTGCAAGCCACTGTGAGAATCAGTGTGGTGGTTCTTCAGAAAGCTAAGTATAGAATTACCATATGACCTGGCAATCCTACCTTTAGGTATATACCCGAAAGTATTGAAAACAGGGTCTCCAGAAGATATTTGCACACAAATGTTCATAGCAGCATTATTCACAATTGTCAAAATATAGAAGCTATGTAAGTGTCCATCAACTGATGAATAGCTAAACAAAATGTGGTATATCAATGCATTGGAATATTATTCAGCCATAAAACAGAATGAAGTTCTGATATGTGCCACAACATGAATGAACTTTAAGGCCATTATGCTGTGAGAAAGAAGCCAGACACAAAAGGACAAAGATTGTATGATCTCACTGACATGAAAGAACTAGAATAAGTAAATTCATTGTATCAGAAACTAGATTCGAGTTTCCAGGGGCTGGGGGTAGGGAATGGGGAGATAATGCTTCATTGGTATAGCATTCCTGTTTGGGTGATGGAAAAGTTTTGATAATGGACGGTGATGATGGTAGCACAGTATTGTAAATGTAATTAACACCACTAAATTATAAATTTCAATTTGGTTAAAAGGGGAAATTTTAGGTTGTATATATGTTTCCCAAATAAAAATAAAAAATAAAACATAGGACAGAACAATGCAAAGAACCCTAATGTTAACTATGGACTATAGTTAAAAGTACAATTATAAAGATATTAATTCATCAGTTGTAACAAAAGTGCCACAGTAAATGGTATGGGTGAGGATGTGTAATGGGAATTCTGTATTTTCTGCATGACTTTTCTGTTAACCTAAGCACTCTAATCAAAAGTTAAAAAAAAATATATTATTTGCCTTCCCCCCTTTCTACTGAACCCCATCCTTGCAGTGAGGGCTACATGAGAACATGCATGTGGGAGCTTGTGGGTACTGTGCTGGGTTGTGGCAGAGGAAGTGGGTTTTCTGGGGTTAAAACTAGTTTTCTGAACCTCCAAAACATGACCATGCATGTTTCCTGGTTTCTTGGGCTTATAAAGTTCTCTCCCAATGTTTCGTTGTGAGTTTTTGTCAAACCCTTCATTCCCTTCCTGATTGTTAACCAGAAAGTTTTCTAATCTAGAGAGTAAAATTTTATATAGAATGAGTAGCATCCCCATACTGCTCTCTGGGATAAGTAATCAAATAACCATAAACATGCCTTTTAATGAACTTCAGCAGCAAATTCATCTCCATTTTCTCCAAGTGGAAAAAAAAAATAAGACACATTTCCCTTATCAAAATGTGGAAGCTGAAACTGAAAATTACCCTGTGGAATTGTAAGGGGTTGCTGCAAGTGATCTCTTAGCACATGTAGTCTCTCTCTCATAGGTTCAAATAGCCTGAAATATAGTAGATGCTCAATAAATGCCTGTTCAGTGCATGGATAGCAGTGGTTTAGGGCAGAGGGAGTGAGGCAGGTGGACAGGTTAGCTGAGGAAAAAATGCAGTGCCTGAATAAGAGTAGACTCTGGAATAAAGAAAGAGCAGGGGATAAATCTCTCCTCTTGTCAGCAGTTCCTCATTCCATCCCAGTTTTTACCTAGCATGACAGGACAGAAAGACAAGGGGCAAAAATAATAAAAAGTAATACTGAAATTAATAACTTCTCCAAATATAGGTTTGGATAAGATATTAACTTTGCTGCTGAAATTGTGATAAGATTGATTGTAAATTGAAAATCACAATAGCCACAATGTTACAAATGTGACATTTGATATTACCTGCATCCACATTCAGCTCACACTCTGAATGTTCCTTCTTTCCTCTTTTTCTTTCTATATCAGTATTGATATGTGTCTATTTTTGAAACTAGGTATCCTATCTCTTTTGTATTCACATCAGCCATGACACTTAGCACTGCACTTTTCAGTTAAAATTAGACCAGAAGATGTATTTGGTAATAATAATAGCCTCATTTTTCAGGTAGTTGAAATTTAAAATGAAAAACATCTTAACTTTAGCTCTATTGCCAAAAATCGTTCTTAAATGCATTAGTCCACTTTGTTCCTTAAGGGGTCAAAGAATAGACAGAACAATTGAATCTCTGCTGACTCAGTTGCTTGAGGGAAAATCAGCAAAAAATATTAATTGGATTTATCAGTGCAGTAGGGTGCTTGGGAGGTGTGGATAAGGGCTTAGGCCCATCTTCCAATTTTAAATCCAACTCTGGGTGTTTTTAAAAATAGATCTCATGCAAATATTTCACCCTATGAATTGCCTTTTTCCTCCTGAAACTTGAATTCTGTTTCAACACTACAACAACAAAAAATATTAAGGTATATAGAATTCAGTAATTCTAGGTTTACCCTTCCGCTTTTTGCCTCCGATTCAGTAAATACACTTGTTCCTGCTTCTCTCCTACCCATCTTTATAGCATCTATTGAGACCTTAAGGACAGAACAATGCAGTGTGTCCTGAGACATACTGTCAGTCTTTGTCTGTCCGTTCTATAACCACCCAGCTTCCAATTCATCTTCCTAGAACACAGACCTCCATGCTGCCCATTCCATTTTCTTGGGACAGGGACAATGATTTTTACAGGTGACCCATCCCATCGGCCCCTTTCCCAAATGCTAGCATTTGAGAAGAGTTCTGTGTCAGCCATTGTAATTCTCAGGTTTTCAAAAGGCAATATCAGACAATGGGTGACTCAAATAAAAAGAAAAAAGGAAGAAAAGAACAAGGCTACTGAAACAGTGAGTTTCTGGGAGAAGGTATGAGTGAAATTGAGCAAAAATCCAAATCCATTCAAGATATTGTAAGACAAATAGTTTGGAGACAAATGAGGAATATTTTAAATGTGGCTGTTTGTTATGAATTGGATCATCTTTAAGATTAGAATTAATTTTTCATAAGATTTGCTGGATTTTTTATGAATATTTCAAAGTGGCACCAGAGAGAGCCCTGGGATTTATTCAAACCATGCTCTGGTTCTTAAAAACCTAGGCATATTTCAAGGTATATTTCAAATGATACATTTTTAAATAAAATATTTCCTGTTTCTTTCAAATTCAGTAAAATCTCAGTCTCTCTGTTTCTTTCCGTTTCCTCTGAACCCCCTTGGTAGTTTGTACCTCTCTTGTAACACTCTTCTGGCATTACTTTACTTGTAATTTCTTCCTGTTATAAGACTGTGAAATGTCTTAGAGGATAAAGAACACAATTTGTTCATCTGTATAGTCTGCACTATAATGCTATTTTATTGAATTTAGTGAAATTGAGCAAAGGTTAATTTGGATGCAGTGTGAATGCTTTGCAGGTTCTCTCAAATTAGCTTCTTTCCTTGTATCCCATATTAGTAAAGGGCCCTCCATCCATCCACCTGTCCAAATACGAAATCTAGGATAAATTGTTGAGTCTACCTTCTGTCTCATCTCCTACATCTAATAGATCAAGATTTTTGGTTGATTTTACCTACAAAATTTATTGAATCCAACTAGGTTTCCCCATCCCCAGTTGTCATCATTGTAGTCCAGGTCAGCAAATTTCCATAAAGTTCTAGACAATAAATATTTTAGGCTTTCAGGGCCACATACACCTCTGCTGCCCATTATTTTTGTTGTTGTTAGTGTTGTTGTTGCTTTTAACCTTAACGAAATCAGGTTATGGGTGGATTTGGCTTATTGGCCATAGTTTGCCCCTAACCCCACACCCAGACCACTGAATTACTTTCTATCTGATCTCTCTACTTCTGCTGTAGCCTCCAAATAATTTTCCGCTATGTCAGAATGGAGATTTAAAAAATGCAAACATGACATTTCATCTCCCTGTTCAGTCTTATCATTTTCTCAGGGGAAAGTTGAAAATCCTTAGCATGGCCAACCAGCCCATCCATAAGTTGGCTTCTTCCTCCATCTGTTGCCACAGTAATCATTGCTTGCCACCTTCCTTCATTCTGACTTTCTCACTCTTGCCTGCTTAACTTCCACTATTCTTTCAAACTCAACTGTCAATTTACTAGGGTTAGTTCTCCTCGTTATGTTTCCCACAGCACCCACCGCACTTCCCTCTTACAACAAGTTCCCCAGAAGCCGGTGCTGAGATGAGGACTCATGTGCAAGTGAGTCATTAAAAAGCGCTTGAAGGAGAAACTAGCAGAAAATTGGGGCAAAAGGGAAGTGTTGGCAGAGTGTTACTCTGGGTCCTCTTGGATCAATGCCAAGATGTGATTAATTGTTTGAGGAAATGTCTATGAGAGGAAGTGAGGAGGGAGTCAGAACAGGCTGGGAGAGCTATAGGACTGTGATGCAGATCTGACCCCAAGTGAAAGAGAAAGGGAAGGAAGGTTGGTGGGAACATCGCAGACTGCTGTCCAGCCTAAGGAAAGTTCAGCAAGGACGTTGGAGAGTCCTTGAGCAAAATCACCTGTCAGAGGACAACATGACTCAGGAACAGGTCTACCTTAGTATCCTTGCCTCACTCTGCCATTGGCTAGGAGCAGCCTGGGGAAGTGTGATCTTGACACAAACTTAGCCATGAGTTCCAGAGAGCAGGAGCTGGGGCCCTTGGACAATTATGCTTCCTATGGACACCCACCCCAATCAAGATGGTGGAGTGAGAACCCTCAGGACTCTGCCCCTCATAGAAGCTTTGAACAGCCGGAAAGAACCGGAGAGACAGCATCCTCAAAGTTCCAGGGAAGAGTTAAAGGACTGTAATAATAGGGAAAGTGCCAAATCAAGAAAAAAGACCACTTAAAAATGGTAGGATCTGCTGGGGCCTTGGCTGCCCTCTGTGCCTTCTCCTCACCAGGTCAACAGGAAACCAGCCCATACTCCTTGTGGGTCTCTGGTCCCGGCTGCAGAGGCAGCAGAGAAACCCTCGTGCACAGCTGGGAACTTGTATGTCTAGCCCAATCTGTCTGATGGTGACCTGAGGGACTTGCTGTGCCAGAACTTGGCCCTGCATGTGTAAGGCAGCTCTGAGAGCTCTCCTACAAAGAGCTGTGGGAAAGCAGTCAAGTGGCTGCCTGGGGCAAGAGATTGCTTATTATAGGACATATAGTGCTAAGCAGTCTGGACTGTCAGGAAACTGTTTCCTAGGGAAGAGGGGACATTCGTTTTTGTGTAAATGGGGGAATTCCTACGGCCAAACACATGCCTCAACAAGATACATAAGCAGAGAGGACCAGGGAGGCTCCTGTGCTTTGGCCTGGAGCTATTCTCTGAACTCCTTGTATGGTTAAGTTCTGAAGGAGAGCAGGAGCACAGGTCATTCTGCAATGACTGGGAACAGTGTTTTCTCCCCCCACCCCCTTTTTTTGTTAGCTCCTGGCATTCAAGGAAAACTCTGCCATAACCCTAGCTGGATACATGCTTAAGGAACAGATACCACAGAATCTAAATTCTACTGGTAACATTAAAATATCAAACTGTTCAGGTTTCAACAGAAGATTACAAAACAAAGAAAGAAATCAGAAGCAATGCTCCAGGCAAAAGAAAAGATCAAAGCACTAGCAACCCTCAGCAAAGGAGGATCAGACCCGGGACATTCCAGATAAAGACTTTTTTTAAAAAAGGTCCTGAACATGCCGAAAGAGCAAATGGACAAGGTGGACAAAAAAATAAAGGAAATCAGAAAAATGGTGGATGAACACAAATAGAATATCAGGACAGAGATGGAAAATGTGAAAAGGAACCAAACAGAACTGAAGACCACAGTAACAGAAATTAAAAATTCCCTAGGGGGGGTCAATGGCATGTTGGAGCTGGCAGAAGATCTGTGAACCTGAAGATAAGAAAACTGAAATTATCCAGTTTGAGGAGCAAAAAGAAGAAAGAATGAAGAAAAGAGAACAAAGCTTGAGGAACCAGTGGACACCATCAAGCATACCAATATATACATAGTGGGAGTCTCAGAAGAAGAAAGGGGAAAAGAAGCAGAGATAATATTCAAAGTATTAATGGTTGTAAACTTCCCAGATTTAATGAAAGACATGAACATACATATTCAAAATGCTTGACAGACTCCAAACAGGATAAATGAAAATAGACTCATACTGCACTAGGTTATAATCAAAGTATCTAATGCCAAAGATAAAATGAATTCTGAAAGCTGCCAGAGAGATGCAATGTGTCACATATAAGGGCACCTCAAAAAGATTAAAGGCCAAATTCTCATCAGAAATCATGGAAGTAAGATGTCATGGAAAGACATTAAAAAACAGTTTGGTGGTTCCTCAGAAGGTTAAGTATAGAATTACCATATGATTCAGCAATATCACTTGTAGGTCTATACCCCAAAGAACTGAAAGCAGGGACTCCAACAGATATTTGCACACTGATGTTCACAGTGGCATTATTTACAATTGCTAAAAGATGGAAACAACACAAGTATCCATCAAAAGATGAATGCCTAAACAAAATGTGGTATATACATGCAATTGAATATTATTCAGCTTTAAAAATAAATGAAGTTCTGATACATACAACTTGGATGAACCTTGTCATGTTGACTGAAATAAGTCAGACACCAAAGGACAAATATTGTATGATCTCACTGTTATGAAATCATTAGAATAAGCAAATCTTAGAGTCAGATTCTAGAATACAGGTTACCAGGGGTCAAAGTGGGGGCAGGGAATGGGGTGTTAATGTTTAATTTGTACGGATTTTTGTTTGAGCTGTGGAAAAGTTTAGGTAATGGATGGTGGGGATGGTAGCACAACATTGTGAGTGTAATTAACACCACTAAGTTATATATTTGAATGCGGTTTAAAGGGAGAAATTTTGGTTTGCATATATGTTACTAGAATAAAAATTAAAAAATAAAAATCATAGGATTATATAACACAAACAGTGAACCCCAATGTAAACTATGGACTTAATTAATAGCATAATAATGTAGTTTCATCAATTGTAATAAAGTCATCACACTAATGCAAAGTATAAATAATAGGGAAAACTGTGTGGGGGGGGTGGATATGAGAACTTGGTGTTTTCTGCATGTTTTTTCTGTAAGCCTATAACTTCTCTAATAACAAATACATTGTAACAAATTATCACTGAAAAAGTATCCCCAGTCATGAGAAGTCTAATTTTGTAATCAAATTGATACCCTCATGTAACTGAGAAGTTAGGATTTAGGGCTGGTTATGATTACTGAGTCATTATATGGACATTCCTTTTTACTTTCTGGTATATCAGAGTAGACAGAGGGAAATATCTGAAACCTGAACTGTAATCCAGCTGCCTTGGTCTCTGATAATGATTGTATAGACTTTATCTTGTGCCCTTGTGATTGTAAGAGCCTTGTGGCTACCCTTCAACTTCTACTCATTTATCCAGTTTTTTTTACTTTAAAGTCTTACGATCACTAAAGTCAGCCCCTAATGTTTACTAATGAAGGGTCTTGGTCAGCACAGAAAAAAATCTGCCCCGAGTTCACTGTTACCTTGATAGCCGAAGCTGGATCTAACCTAAAATGGGCCCGCCTGACATGCACAGTAGCTTAGACTTTAACCTACAAGTCACCTTTACCTCATTATAATACTAAAATTCATGCCCATCATCATATTAAGCCTGCCATTTTCTTACATACATTCTGTGACTAAGCATGTAATCAATCTGCACATGCTCAATAATTAGATCACCTCTAATTACATCATCTGGGGCCACTGTACTCATTATCCTGAAACTTGGTCATCTTTGATACTATAAAACTATGAAAATTACTGCAGTTCAGGGAGACAGATTCCAGGCTGATAGGCCACCTGCTCTCCTGCTTCACACCTAGCAATAAAACTCTTTGAAACCCCAGTGTCTCAGGAATTGGTCATTTGAGCACATCGGGCAAAAGAATCCACCGCCTTGGTCCGGTAACACTCATGGTGTGACTTGAAGGAGTGCGAGGTAAAACCCTGGCCCAAGATATCTATCCTATTGCTTATTAGTTCTTAACTGGAGTTTTACTCTTAGGGTCTTAACAAAGTCTTTTTGTCTTCAAGTTTCTATACGTCAAACCTGGGAGAACTAACTCTTTGCACCTTTTATTTATATCTTTGTCAACATTTAGCTGAGGGCAAGATCCTGAGGGAAACAAACTGGAACCACTGAGGGGGTCCAGGGAGAGCCAATCAAAAATCAGATTGCTGGGGCCAGAGTCTGTAGTTCTCTTTCTTTGTACTGTACTCTATGCTAGAACCTAGGCCTCTGAAAAGCCTGGAATCCCTCGGCATAATACTTTATTCCATTGGCTTCATATGCTGTGCTCTATGCTGCTTGACCACAGAAAGGATTTCTGTGGGGACCAAGTCATGAGTCTTTGCTTCAGGCCCAGGAACTTCTTAGGATATGCGAGCTCCTGAGCAGGGCCAGCAGTAGAAACCTGTCTACCTTCACACATTCATACCTATTCCAGAATTGTAACTTGTTTAAGTGATTATCAGGGGGCTCAAAGGAACACACTTGTCACTAATGGGCAATATGAGGCATGGGTGTGGACGAAGAAGGGCTGTCTCTACAAGGGGAGATGAGAAAGGGTATTTATAGGGGAGAGTATATTTCTGTTCAGGTCTATTTTACTACCAGTTAACTAAACCATCTTTTCCCCAGCTAGATGCTCTCCTGAATTGCTGCACAATTATCCACAGCTAAAGAATCCTGCCGAGGCACTGCTGGAAATATCCCCCCAATCAACTAATGTGCTGGATTTGCTGGGCTCATGAATGCTCACATGTTTTTGTGGGTGGCTCTGGATTTTAGGGAAACTTTCTACTTTCCTGTTAAGTCCCAGCCAATCCTGAACATTTGAGATGATGTAGTAAGAGACAATAAAAGGTCATAAAATGAGCACAGAAAGATAGACCTGTATTCACACTCAGCCTTCAATTTACCAGCTGGGTAATCTTGCTCATGCACTTTTTTCAGCTAATACTTATGTGCCAGTTTGAATGTATTATGTCCCTCCAAATGCCATTATCTTTGATGTAATCTTGTGTGGGCAGACCTATCAGTGTTAATTAGATTGTAATTCTTTGAGTGTTTCCATGGGGATATGCCCCACCCAACTGTGGGTAATGACTCTGATTGGATAATTTCCATGAATGTGTAGGCCCACCCATTCAGGGTGGGTCTCAATTAAATTACTGGAGCACTGTATAAGATCAGATGAAGGAGCAAGCTGCTACAGCCAAGAGGAACACTCTGAAGAATGCCCAGAAGCTGAGAGAGGAACTGTAGTTTGAAGACAGTTGTTGAAAACAGACCCTTGCTCCGGAGAAGCTGAGAGAAGACAAATACCCCAAGTGCAACTAAGAGTGACATTTTTCAGGAACTGCAGCCTAGAGAGGAACGTCCTGGGAGAAAGCCATTTTGAAACCAGAACTTTGGAGCAGACGCCAGCTACGTGCCTTCCCAGCTAACAGAGGTTTCCTGGACACCCTTGGCCCATCCTCCAGTGAAGGTACCCGATGCTGATGTGTTACCTTGGACTTCATGGCATTAAGACTGTAACTGTGTAACCAAATAAACCCCCTTTTATAAAAGCCAATCCATCTCTGGTGTTTTGCATTTTGGCAGCATTAGCAAACTAGAACAGATTTTGGTACCAGAGAAGTGGGGTGCTTTTGCTGCCTGTGTTTGCAAATACCAAACATGTTGGAACAGCTTTTTAAATGGATACGGGGAAGATTCTGGAAGAATTGTGAGGCACTTGATAGAAAAGGCCAAAACTGCTTTGAAGAGACTGTTTATGGAAATATGGACTCTAAAGATACTTCTGACAAGGACTTGAGCAGAAATGATGAATGTCTTGTTGCAAACTGGAAGAAAGGTGATCCTTGTTTTAAAGTGGCAGGGAATTTGGCAAAATTGAGTCCTGGTGTCAGACAGAAGGAATAATTTGAAAGTGACAACCTGGAATACTTAGCTGAGGAGATCTCCAGACTACGTGTGGAGGATGTACCCTGGCTTCTCCTGGCAGCTTATAGGAAAATGCGAGTGGAGAGAAATAAACTTAGAACTGAACTCTTGGGTTCAAAGAAACCAGAAGCTGATGGCTTGGAAAATTACAGGCTTCCAGGGGGTGGAATCCCAGAAGCTACAGCCAAGGGGGACACTTTGAAGAAAGCACAGGAGCTGCAGATGAGAGATAGTTTGAAGATAGCCATTGCTCTGGAGAAGCTGAGAGAGGACAAATATCCCAAGTGCAACTGAGAGTGACATTTTTGAGGAACTGCAGGCTAGAGAGGAATTTCCTGGAAGAAAGCCATTCTGAAACCAGAACTTTGGAGCAGATGCCAGCCACGTGCCTTCCCAGCTAACAGAGGTTTTCCGGACACCATTGGCCATCCTCCAGTGAAGGTACCCGATTGCTGACATGTTACCTTGGACACTTTATGGCCTTAAGACTTTATAAATAAACCCCCCTTTATAAAAGCCAAATAAACCCCCCTTTATAAAAGCCAGTCCATCTCTAGTGTTTTGCATTCCAGCAGCATTAGCAAACTAGAACAACTTACAAGTACTTACTATGTAGGAGTCATTGTTTCAGTTCATTTGCCCATATTTCCAAATCTCTGTCCTCATGTGTAAAATGGGAATTATTTCTCATTTTATTGCCCCTTGAAGGACTATCTGGGGATTAAGTGAGGTACATTGTGAGGTCCTGATCTATAGCAGGCACACACTAAATGATAGCTATTGTTTTGTTTGTGCATGCTATTTCATCCTAAAAAGTAAAGTGTACATGTGTGTGTGTTGGGTGGGGGCAGCAGGGGTGGGGAGGTTAAAGGATGAAAAGAGAAGAGAGGATATTGTGAAACCTCCATCAAATTCTCTCCTGTTTCCAGATTGAACATTTAGTTTGCAGAGGCATTAAATAATTCCTTCTGAGGATGTCAATGAAATTTAACTCACTTCCAGATCCCTTGGACTCTTGATGACATTGTTTCTTGAAATGGGGACATGGCCTCCTAGTTTCCCATCATCTGACTCTCTCTGGCTCTCATCTTGAGTAACGAAGCTAAAAGGGAAAACACCGGTGATTCTGAGCGCATGCAGAATGTATCTGACTTCTTGTTTGGATCACTTTCTCATCACCCAGTGCAATTTCCGGGAGCACATCAGTTCCAGGATGTGCAAGACCCTGGGACAGAGTATTCTATTTCATCACCTGCTAATGAGATAAGTGCAGCAAGTTAAGAGGCAGCCTACAGGAATAACAAGCACTACAGCCTGCATTTTCTCTAATTACTCATGTTTGTGTTCTTGCCGATGGAAGAGGGATTTCTGCAGTGTAGCAAGGGCTGCCCTCCTCCCCTCCCCCCAACTCTGGCCTTCTAAGGGATATCTATAACATTCCTCCCCTACTGGTAGGTTTTTAACCACGAATTAAAGCATTTTTCATTGTGGTCATTGTGGGCTAATGTAGCCATCTGGATCCCATCTGTTGTTCTTCCAAACGGGGACTGAGAGGGCAATTTAGGGTGTGCCGGTTTGAATGTATTGTGTCCCCCAAATGCCATTATCTTTGTGGTCTTGTGGGACAGACGTTTTGGTGCTGGTTAGATTTGCCTGGAATGTGCCCCACCCAGCTGTGGGTGGTGACTCTGGTGGGATACTCCCATGGAGGTGTGACCCCACCCATTCAGGGTGGGCCTTGATCAGTGGAGCCATATAAAACATGCTGACTCAAAAAGACAGAACGGAGTGCAGCTGTGAGTGACGTTTTGAAGAAGAGCAAGCTTGCTAGAGGAGAATGTCCCGGGAGAAAGCCATTTTGAAACCAGAACTTTGGAGCAGACGCCAGCCACGTGCCTTCCCAGCTAACAGAGGTTTTCCGGAGGCCATTTGCCATCCTCCAGTGAAGGTACTTGATTACTGATGTGTTACCTTGGACATTTTATGGCCTTAAGACTGTAACTGTATAACCAAATAAACCCCCTTTTTATAAAAGCCAGTCCATCTCTGGTGTTTTGCATTCTGCAGCATTAGCAAACTAGAACATAGGGGTCCAGAGTTTATTACAAACCTGCAGCTCTGATACTTTACATCTTCATGAGAAGGTCAGAGATCAAGAGGGAATTATTAAAAGTCACTTCTGGGACAGTGGAAGCACTCCTTCTGGCATTTTTACATATAGTCAATTAATACTAAATGTATACAATAGAGTTAATGTTATACAGATCCTAAGGGGATTATAAAAACAATATATGGCCTGGGGGCTGGCAGAAAAGGAAAGAAAGAGAAAGAGCAAGTACAAACTGTCTGAAAGAGGATTTGCACGGGTTTACTTTGGTGCCCCAGCAGCACCTCATGGATATTTGGTAACAAGAACAAACATTTGCTACACCTATGATATGCTGGGTACTTTTCATAGATTCTCTTTAATCCTTTACAAACCTGAATGTCAGCCCCTAAATATTCCTAAATTCTCCAGCTTGCTGAATTCATCTTGTTTTCTAACATTAAGTAAAAATTGGCTTGGATGTCCATCTCAACAGATGGGTACATCAGAAAACCCAGAGTCCTTCATCTCTAAGGATTCTAGAGGTGCTCATACTTCTTTTAATCCCTCCCTAGTTCTGAGATCCTTCTTCTATATACTTTGATATTGTCTAGATTTTTATTATGAAAATTAGCACACCTATGCAAAAGAAAAAAATGTAACAAACTTTCATATACCAATCATCCAGCTTCATCGATGGTCAATTCATGGTTAAAATTGCTTAATTTATATCCCCTATGTCCTTGCAAAAGTGTATTATTTTAAAGAAAATCCCAGACAAAATATTATTTCATCCATAAAAGGAAATTTAACATGCATGGCGAACAGACCCTAAGATGGCTGTTGTGATTCCTGCCTCCTGGTGTTCATGCCCTGGTGTAATCATTCTCCCTTGAGTGTGGGCAGGACCTGTGACTTACTTCTAACCAATAGAACATGGCAAAAGTGACAGAATGTACACAGTTACATGTACATGAGTATATAACAGGAGACTGTAATGTCCACCTTGCAAGGAAACTTTCCCTCTTGCTGGCTTTGAAGAAACAAGGTGCTGTGCTATGAGCTTCCCTATGAGAAGGGCCATGTGGCCAGGAACTGAGAGTAGCCTCTGGCTGACAGTCAGCAAGATACTGAGATCCTGCAAGGAATTGAATCTTGTCAACAACATTGTGAGCTTGAAAGTGTATTCTTCCCCAGTCAAGTCTCAGATAAGACCCATTACCTGGCAAACACTTGGATTAAAGCCTTGCAAAGGACCCAACTAAGCTGTGTCCAGATGCCTGACCCACAGAAACTGTGAGATAATAAATGCATGTTTTTAAGCCATTAATTTTGTGGCAGTTTGCTACACAGAAATAGTTAAAATAATATGTATCACTAAAAGATAAGAACTTCCTTTTTAAATATATTACCACTTTACCATTTCCACATCTAAAAATATCATTCCTTAAGATCATAAAATATCTAATCACTCTCCAAATTTCCCCAATTAAAATTTTCTTTACAATTGGTTTATGCCAATTAAGATTTTTTAAAGTCCAAATAATGTATTTGGTTGTAATGTCCCTTTTGATTTACAGAGTCCCCTTCCCTCTTTCTCTTTCTTAGCATTTATTTAACAAAGAACTGTAGAGCTTTACACATTCTGAATCTTGTTAACTGCATCTTGATGGTGTTGTTTAGCTTGGTCCTTTAGCTCCTATATTTCCTTAAATTGTTAGTTGGATCCAGAGGATTCATCGGAGTCTGATTCTTTGAAGGGGACAATTATTTCTTAGGAGGTACTTCTTACTGTCTATAATCTCCTTTTGGTGGTATTAAGATAAATCATTGTGTTCAGGTTTTGTCAGCTTAATCCAACAATTATAAAGTTCTCTACCAATCTTTCACTTAATCAGTTTAGCTGTCACTGATACTTATTGCCTAGATCCATTATTTCATTATAGGCATCAAAATGGTACAAATAAATTATTGTTCTCCACTCTATTGAGTTCTTCTTTCTTGTGCTTCTCTTTCCTGCATTTACTCTACCAGAGACCATCCCAATACCTTCATTTCCCACAGTCCTATTGATTCAAAGTTGTGAGTGTATCAGATGTCAGTAAAGATTTGGGGCAAGATTGGTAGAAGAGGAGCTAAACCGTAGTTCAGTAAAAGAGCATAAAATTGAAAATTAAGCATCGCTGTTCTTAAAGTCCTCTCTGTTAACTTTTCCACTTAAGGTCCTGGCTCCTGCCATGGTGTTAGAGTGATCCACGCCTCCTAGCCTGCCAGGGACTTTCCCAATTTCAGCACTGAAAATCCTCTGTCTTGAGATACCTTTCAGTCCAAGGCAAACCAGGACATTTGTTCATCCTACATCCCTCTCCTTCAACTCCTTCTCCTTACAATTATTGTTCACCCCCGATTCTACACATTCCTTTTCCTTCTTAAGTAAGGGAGTTTAACTACCCTAATCTCACCCATTTTCAAACTAACAACATCCATAATAATCTGCTTCTTAACCAATGAGAGTTTTCTCTCTCTAAAAGGAACTATAAACTCAGCCCTTAAAATGATACATCACGGAATATAGGTTTTAGTATTCCCATTTTATAGGAAAGAAAACAAATATGGAGAACATACATGAAAAAGTGAAAAATAATGGTGGATTCCAAGAATGATGTATATTTCAGTGTGAGAAAAGGAGTGACAGGAGATGAAGTTAAATTAGATTGGGTAGGGAAGGGTCTTTTCTGCTTTGTTAACTTTGAACCTTACCCATAGACAATGGCAAATCACTGAAAGATTTAAATTATGGTCAGATTTATATTTTGGGAAGGAAGCTTGATGGCAATGTGAAGGGTGAACACAGGTTGGAAAGAATTAGAGGCAAGGAGACAAATGAGAAGACTGAAGAAAATGGCCCCATTGAGATGACAGGGGCTCTGGAAGGACTAATTCTACATTTTATTCTGAAATGTATCCTTTAGGTATTTGATCATTTATGTCTTATATGCAAATAGTGGGGCAGTTAACTAAAACATTAGAATCAATCTCTTCAATACTTTTAGAGGAAAATTTACAAAGACACGTCTTTTGTACCTCCCTGAACTTTTAATATGGATGCAGCTATCACAAGAGAACCTTCTAAAGAGCTTACAATAGTAAACCCTAATGTAAACCATGGACTATAGTTAATAGTACAATTGCAATAATATTCTTTCATCAATTGTAACAAATGTACCACACTAATGCAAGTGTGGTACATTTGTAAGTTTCACAGTTTTTTCTGTAAAACTACAGCTACTCCAATTGAAAAAATAGATCTCATGATTGCAGATGGTCAAATCCTTATTGTGAAGCTGGGGGAAAGGAGCCTTGATGAAATGAAGGGCCGTACCTGAGATTACAAATTGGAACCAAAATTCTGCTTCTAATTCACCACTCTCTTTATTGGAACTGTTACCTCCAGCCTCACAAAAGTTTGGAGAAACAAATAGGTCCACACCAATATAAACAGACAGAAAAGTTGCCTGACCTGGCAGCCAGAGAGTTATTTTACTTAAGAGGCACAGGATTTCAATTCTGTCCTCACTCAAGATTCATCATCCCATCATCTTTGCAATAAAAGAGAGGTGTCTAGAAGAACACAGGAGAGTGTTAGCAATTAAAGGGACCTTAGAGTTCCACGAATTCCAACCATTAACCTTAATGAGGTTCAAAGAGGTACAGTGACTTCTGTTTCCCTGGTGATGGCACAGCTGGGTATTGGACTTAGGCATCATGAAGTCAGGCCCAGCATTCTTTTGGAAGAGCATTCAGACTGCTCTCTTCCTGTTCAACACAGGGGGAGGAGATGCACCATTGGGCTGCTCTGAATGCAGTTGGTTGGCATTCAAGAGCTCCAAAGAGCCTCAGCATCTCTTTTCTCTTTTCATGTCCCCCAACTTCTCATGCAACATATACACACACACCAGAAAGACTGTCAGGCAGCTATTTTATATCTTGAATGGGTTTTGTGTTAAGACCACTTCAGCTGGGGAAAGTCTTGATTCATATACAAAACACAAATTACTGAGCTCTTTTTCTCTCAGAAGATTTTTTAATCCATTAAGTAATTGTTCTCTATTGTCAAGTCGCTATTATACTACATCATGTGGCAAGAGATGCCAAGAAGCATGATCTTAGAGAACCACAGCTGAATTGAAACCCAGGTGCTGGGCACTCCCAGAGGCAGTGTGGGAGGTGGTGAAGCATTGGGTTCTGGTACACGGTAACAAAGTGCCTGTGCCTAGTCTCAAATCTCAGCACCACCAGTACTAGTTATGTGAAGTTGGACAAGTTATTCATATCTCTATACTTCAGTTTCTTTAACTGTAACATGAGAATGAATATTTTCTAAAGACTTATCTATATCCTAGGGCTGTTGTAAGGGTTAAATGAGATAATCCATGTAAGACACCATGTATACATCTTGGCATATTGTAAGCACAAAACTCGATTGAGTTTATTTCTTTTCAAAAGCAAATAAAATCACAGGGATAGCTTCTCTCCAATCAGGGCAAGAATCAAGATTGAGTTTCTGCAAAATAATTTATATTGCCCACAGATGCCATGGCAATAGGGTTAATAAGTTTTATTTTAAAGTAGAAAATTACATAGGAAAAACAGATTTATCTTCCAGAAGTTAGTCCAAAGTCCACATTTTCTTTGATTATCTTAATCTCCAGTGCATACTTTTCATATGGAGAAATTGCCTGCTTCTGGACTCAGTGATGTCATCAGTCATTACCATGGTAATGGCAAGGGCGGTAACTTGAACTTGGATCATGTCATCTGTGGTGGAATGAATTGTGTAACCTAGTGCAGACATGAAAGTCAGATGGAGAAAGAATTCCACAGGGGCCAGCCAGGACCTGGAAGTCCATGGAACCCTGAAAGAGGAGGTGCTGCTATGTACGTTGCCTATATGATGGCAGAGTCAAGGAACCCCAAAGATTGCCAACAGCCAGAAGATACCAAACCCCGGAGGTAGCAAGCCTTCCAGCCTCTGAAAACATGAGCGAATAAATTCATCTCATTAGGCCAACCTTCTTCATGGTATTTGTTTGAACAGCTGGGCAACTAATATGGCAGTTAGAAGATAGGAGGAAGGCAAGTTGGAGAGAATTAAACGGAAATTCATAGCTACTTGAGATTCAACCAGGACTCCTGGGGATAGTCTTAGATCAGTTTAAATTGAGTAGATATCTTCCAAAAGAACAGAGCACAAAAATTCCAAAATAAGGAGAATCGAATCATCCTATTTTTCTGGTGCTTTTACTAATGTGGTCAATCACAGGAAAATAATACACCATTGCCTGGAGAAAAAAGCACAGGCTAGATTACTTTCATTAAATTGAAAAATTGACTTATAATGAGTCTTAAAACTCTTTTTCCATTAAAACAAGGCAAATGTAAATTGACTTATAATGAGTCTTAAAACTCTTTTTTCATTAAAACAAGGCAAATGTAATCATTTTTATGTTGAAAATTATTGAACCGTTACATTTTTCCTTCGATAGTATGATAGATTTCAGAATTATAGAATGTTAAAGTTGGAAGAAATCTTCCAACACTTTCATTTTATGAATTAAAAACAAAGCCAGTCTTCAGAGGGGTAAAGTGATGTGACCAAGGTCACAGTCCTCATTATGATTCCAGGGGAGATTAGAACTCAGGTGTACCATATCATAATTTTCTGCTTCTCCTTCTACACTAGGCTACCTCTATTGAGAATTTGACATTTCATTGTCTGTTTCTACAAAATTTTTCCATCTAGTGAGAAGGTGAAAAATATTATTGACTTACTTTTCAGCTGCCCCACATCCCAGGGAAAACATGATTGTAGGGGTTGATAGTGTCTGTTTTCAAAGGTGCCTGTGGTCTGAGAGAAGTGACAATCCTTGTCATCACCCACTCTAAGGTATATTTGCATTCTGCATGGATCCTCCTTCACTTTCAAACTTCTGCTGAAAGGGAATCCTCATGGATATCCCATTTCTTCTCATTAACATTGTACTATTTTCTCTTCTCTCCCATTGTACTTCTAAACATCATGCCCAATAGAGATGCTGGTTGAGCGGGTCCTTCCTGTTCAAAAGAGGTTGAAGGGCTCACACTCCACTCAGGGCTCTCTCTGCTCCAGAGCCTCAGTAAGGAGCTCCCTCTGGGAGTTAAGAGTCCCTGAGAAGAACGGAGGACCCTCTGGAGCCTTCTTCATTCTTGATTCCTAGTTATTTCTATAAACCTTAGATGTGGGGGAAAGCCTTCCAGATGTGGGGAAAGAACAACTGGATTTCCCAGGTCCAGCGTAAATAAGTCTGTTTGGCAGATGAACAGGAGACCTCTCTGGAAGCCTTGGTCCTGCACAAGAGTAACTGAATGCAAAGGTACCAGATACGTGGATATATCTCAATCAAATGAATTAAAAAAAAAATAAAATAAAAAGTACCAGAGCAGGCAAAGATATCCTGATTTGCCCCCAGAAGCCTGCCTTGCTGCAACTCTGGACTCAGCTCTGAATACTTTACTTTTCACATTTATATCTAGAATTGTTCACAACAACTCCCCTGAGCTACCTACCTGAAGTACTTTGTTTGTTCCTTGATCTCACACTTCTATTACATTCATCTCATGGCCATTAAAATAGTTTTGGTCAAATCCAATTTTTATTTTATGCTTAATAACAAAAATGTTCCCCTACCCAATTTGATAAAAATGCAAACTCCTTCACCCCACAACACACCCCTTGACTCCAGCCAAGCCTGCTGACTTTTCTTCCCTCCTATTTGGCTAACTACTGCACCCCTTGGCTCCTGTCATTCCTGCTGGCTGGAATGTCTTCCTAGCAGGCTCACCTCCTTGCCCAGCCTCTTTCTCCATCTGGGCCCACTTTATCTCCACACCAGAAAGAAGGTGCCATGCTGTTCTAGATCCTGGACCCATTCAGAGTGAAGTAGGCAGCATTTCAGCAGCACCACCCACCTCTCCATCTGCCACTAGCTCCCAGTATAAGACTCTCAGACTGGGCTGGCAGGGCTGCCCATAGTTCTCCTCTTCTCATCTGCTATATTAGCTCTGTCCATAGAACTCATCTTTTGCCTTGGTTCTTGCTCTCAGGTCCTGGTTGAATTATCTTGCTGATACTCTTAAGTCTCCACTCATTTTCTCATGTTCCTGAACTTAGCCAGTAGCCGAAGCTCTACTATCGGCCTGCTGATCTCCAAGGAACCAGTGCCTGCTCAACAGACTGTCACCCACCCTTGTACACTTAATTAAAGTAGTTTGATATTAGTAATAGCTCCCATTAATCATGTGCATGTGTGCTCTTTACCAAGCATTTACCAATATTATATTATTTAAAGTTCATACTAATCCTGACTGGTATACATTAATATTTGAATATTTCATATGAAGAAACTGATGCTAGAGAGGTTAGTAACTTGGTCAGGGTCATGTAGCCTTTGAATACTAAAGATGTTTTTTCAAACTTGACCTACAGTCCACCTCTTACAGGTAGGCTTTCCCAATTAATACTTTCCTCCTTGACTCACACTCTCAGCTTGTGCTGCAATTTTATGGTCTCATTGTTTCATGTGCTTTAATGGTTTGTGTTTCAGCCTGTACTGATACTCAAGGACAAGTATCTTTACAAAAACAAAATACCGTTGATTCTTCCAAAGGATAGAGAATAGATTTTTAGGAAATTGTTTCAGTTGACTCACTCTGCTTTCATGCACCCATAGAATGAACTGAGAGGCAGAATGACACAAGTGTTTGAATATATGAATTGATCCCTGGTTCGGGCTCTCTGATCAGTGACTCAAGCTTCATTATTAAATGGGCATAGTAATGCCCAAGCCTTGCTGTCTCACAGGGACAGAGGATATCCCACCAGAAAAGGCCCACAAGCTTCTTACTCATGACAGCTTACGTGAGAAGAGTAGTTCACAGCTCACAAATAGCACTTGATCCTCACAAAACAGCTTTGCAATAGACAGACATTGCCAGCACCATTTTAAGAAGAGGAAACAGAAGCTCAGAGCATGTAAGGAATTTGATCAAAGTCATTCAGAAAGAAAGAGGCAGAATCAGTACTCAAACCCAAACCCCTTGACTCACAGCTCCTGCTCGTTCTGCTACGTGACTGCCTCTTGCATGCAAGAATCAAATAAAACTTTTCTCCTGTCCAGTGATGCAAGTTCCAGATGGAAGATGGGAAGTGGCATAAGAAAATTCTATTTATAAAGATAAATAGATGCCAACAACTTCCAAATTCCCTGGTAAAAACTAATTAAAAAAAAAACAAAAAAAAAACTGTTACTGGACCACAGCCTAACTCAGCCTTGATGGAAGAGTCAAATTATTCTTTAGTCTTACTAACTCTTTTGATCCATCATAAGTGTATCTTCCTTTCCCTTGTTTCCTGGGGTCACAGGAATTATACCAACAGTAGCTAAAGGACTAAAGACACCAGGGATCTATAATAATCCAAATGCAAAAAATATGAGGCCTAATTTTAAATTTTCCCAGGATAGTGGATATTCCAGTAGTCTCATATGTTTCCGTTTTGATTGCCAGATCTGTGGCTTCTCACTAATTAGCAGGGTTGGCTTAAAGGTCATCCCAAGCGGTCAGCCCCATCAACTAGAATGGAAGAAGGGCCAGGCCAGTGAAAATAACTCAAGTTACGAATTGCATTTGGAAATTGCACTTTTACTAACAAGCAGAAGCTCTATATGTCTTGCAAACTGAGCTCTGACAAAGAAGCTTCATTTGCTGATCTTTTCAGGGGTTCAGAAAACCTGTTTCTTAATTGCAGAAAGAGTGAATGAGACTATGTTCACCTGTGAAGGGGCAGGCAGGCTATTCACACAAATTTCTTCCTTGCTTGCACATTAGTCACTGATATTCTACCTCTGGTCTTCATGATCTTTTGAAAAGGTCTCTCCATGGGCCCAAGGACAGCACTGACCTTCACGTGTTTTCACAGTGCTGCTGAAGCCAAAGAAGCAAGAATGGTAGTGGTGGGGACATTGCTATTAGGAGAGAGAGACCCTATATAATAAATATGTGTCAGAGCGCAAACCCTTATCTCTAGATCAAGAGAGTCTTCAGGGAAAGAACATATGGTGAAGGGGAGAGGAATTTTCCACTACTCCTACCACCAGCCTATCAGGATAGGCACCCCAGAGAAGGCCAATGTCAGACCACAAAAAGCTTCCATTGAACAAATTTTGTTAAACCCCTATCGTGTACCAGGAACAGTATAAGGCAGTGAGAAAGCAAAAAGGAATCAGGCCCAGTCTCCGCCTTCATAGAGTACATAGTCTACGGGGAAAACCATATTTGCACTTGAAAAACACTGTGTTATTTATAAAATGCTGTGGGAGTATAGAGGATAGAACAATCAATTCTGGCTGGGGTTGGGTGGAGGAGTCTGAAAAATCTTCACAGTGAAGGGTCATTTTGACTTCCACTGAAGGATGGCTATAAATTCATTTCAGGCAGAGAAGAAGAAAGGGGATATGTAGCCCAAAGAAAGAAAACGTATGGACAAAGACAAAGAAATAAAAGTACCTGTTTGGGGGTAATGTAGCCAAGCAGGCAAAGGTAGCTCTGCATTTGACAAAGGGGACTTTGGTGGTAGTGTGGGCCGTGGAGAAGCAAACATTTGAGGCAGTAAGTCCATTTAGAAAACTACTTAAGTAGACTGAGTGAGAGGAGATCAAGCCCCAACCAGGACAAAGGTAGTGGGGATAAGAGAAGGGAACTCCTATTTTATATAGACATGGATACTGCTGAATAGATTTTTTAATATCATATTTTAAAAATAAACTAAATGTCTGTATGGTTTCAGAGTTTGCAAAGCACTTTCACCTTCATGAGCTGATCTGATAGCAGTTATTCCTTCCCTAAACCCTGTGAGGTAGGCAAAGAAATTATCTAATGAGTTCATTTCAGAGAGAAGTGCTATGAAGAAACAGAAATAAGAACAAATGAAGGCAGAAGACACCAGAGCAACTCTCTAGGACAGCCAACCTAGGAGGCACAGATGCCTGAGGGTGAAGGAGGCGAAAGCATCTGGAGAGCAGAGAGACAATCAGAAAAGCAGACAGACAAGCATCTTCTGAGTCATGGCCATCAGTATGCAAACATGCTGTTGTGTTTCCCACCTTTAAAAAAAAAACAAACCTGACTCCATTTCCCTTAAGTGCTACCATTCCATTCCTCAAAAACATTTCTAGACTTGCTGTCCACAAATCTTGTCTCGCTATGCTTCTTGAACCCACTCTAAAAAGCCTCCACCATGACTCCGCAGCAATTCTTGCCAAGAACACCAAAAGCTTCTCTGTTTCTAAACTTAATAATCAATTCTCAGTCTTCATCTCATCTAAATTATCTGCAGTTTTTAATATAGTTGATCACTTCCCCCCTCTTTTGCTCCACTGTCTTTACTCAGCTTCCAGGAGCCCTCATCCTCCTACCTCACTGGTCCTTCCTTCTCAGTATCCTTGGCTGGTTCCTTTTCCCCTACCGAATCTGTTCATATTAGCACAGGCCTTGGTTTTCCTCTCAATTGTAGTCACTCCCTTGGTGATCTCAATTAGTCACCAGGCCGTAAATTTTCTCTAAATGCCAAAGACTCCCAATTTTAAGCCTTTTATATCTCAGCTCAGATCTCTCTCAAATTCTAGACTCATATACCCAACTTTCTACTCAACATCTCTCTTTGCTTTTCTAATAGGTATCTCAAATTCAACATAGAAGAAATTGAAGTCCTAATCTTCTTTCCACCTCCAAATTTTGTTTCACCCTCAGGCTTCCCCCATCTCAACTGATGGCATCTCCATCCTTCCAATTGCTCAGGAATTTTCTTAGAGTCATCTTTAACTTCTCTCTCACACTTCACATCCACTCTAGAAGCAGTTGCTGCTGTTTCTCTCTTCAAAATGTATCCAGATCTGACCACTCCTTGCCATCCCCCCTGCTACCACCCTGTTCGGAGTCTCCACCATTTTTCACTAGATTATGGCAGTAACCTCCTAAATGGTCTCACCTATTAGGAAATGACCCAGAAATGACAGTGTTGATGGAATTAACACTAAAAGACATTAAAATAGATATTTAAAATATATTCTACATGAAGAGTTGGGAAACTTTTCCTGTAAAGGGCCAGATAGTATACATTTTCAGCTTTGCAAGCCACATGGTCTCTGTCACATTGCTCAACTGTGCCACTGTAATGCAAAAATGGCAATGCGCAATTCTCAAATGTTCATACCAGCTTTAGTCAAAATAGCCCAAAATTAGAAACAACCAAATATCCTTGAACTGAAGAATGGATAAACAACTGTGGTCATCTATACAATGGAATACTACTCAGCAATACAAATGAATAAGCCATGTGACTATACAACAAAATGGATGAGTCTCACAAGCATTGCACAAAGTGAAAAAAATCTAGTCCCAAAATGTTAGATACTGTATGATTGCCTTTATATAAAATTCTGGAAATACTTAGGGTGAAATTGTATTAAAATGCAGGTAGCTCCGTTTTAGGACCCAAGCTTTAACCTACATTCTTTGATCATAGAGTGTGATAAGAGAGCAGATACCATTTATTTCCTCTATTTCCTGATTTGAATAAAAATGATGGCAAAATTTCTGTGGAAATAAAATATATGAAAAATGTCTTTATTATCCTTAAGGAAAATATTGACTTCCAAAATTATTCCAAGAGAGTTCTATAAGAATGAAACATAATGAATACTATAAAGTAACTCAACATAATTAAAATAAAAATATTCATGCTTTTCAAAAGCCATACCCCTTATGTTTTCAAGGCTCATTTGGTATATAAGTCTATTTATGTTCAAGTTAATACTTTCCTTAATTACCTGACTCCATAAACATAATGCATTCAGTTTAACATAAAATAAGAGTAGGTACACATTATTGCCTGTTTGTCTTCATTTAGAACACCTTATCACTAACCCAAAGAAAAAATATTTATGGTCATTGCAGGTCACACTAACCCAGGTAAGGAATTTTTCTACCTGTAGATATAAGACACAAGGATGATTATATATAATAGCAAACAATTGGAAACAACATAAATACCTATTAGACATAGAGCATAGAATTATGGACTACAATTCAGGTATAAAAAATGACTAGAGTAGGTCTACATGCTGTGACATGGACAGATTCAAGATATGTTGTTAAGTATAAAAATCACACATCACAGAAATTACACACATACACAGAGAGAGAGAGAAACTATGCTCTCAGTTGCATTTAAAAAAGAGATGTGTGTGTAAATGTATGTATATGAGTGTCAATCCACGTACATGCAGTCAGGAAGGATGCAAGTCCAAATGCTGAAGTGGCAATGGAAGAATGGAGTGGAGATGAAGGCGAGTTTTCACATTTCGTTCCAATTGCTAATTAGCAATTCTTCTCCCTATGAGGTTCTAGATGAATGTGAACTCACAGGAAAAATAGTAGAGGAAATCCAAGTACCAATTTATTAGCAAGACTTGGACCTGAAATCCCAAATCACATTTTTGATGAAAAGTGTTGTTCTAATTGACTAAGGCCAAAGCCCCAAAGACAAGTTTGGTTGACCTCTTCCACCTCTATGCCCAAACTTCAATTTCCAGTTGGCTGCAAAAGATGGGAGAACAAAATAATTGGAGAGTATTGAGAGAAGAAAAGAGAGAGAGAAGGCTTTAATGGCAGGTCCTATTACTTCTCCACTTGGAAGGAGAAAACAGATGAGAGAGGAGGATTGGAGAGTTGATCTGGCACTCAGGCTATGAGCCTAAGAACCTCTGGGGGAAACAGAGGCAGAGAAGAGAGACATGTGCCTGGCCTCATCATAGCTCTCCATAGGAGTAAAGATGACCCAACCACAACTTTAGGATCAGATTAGTACTCCTCTTCTTTGGATGAGGAATCAAAAAGGAAGTGTGAACTTCCCCTCAAATAGAAGAGTAAGAGCTTGCCTTCTTCCCCATTTTATATTGCCATACAGGACTGGCTACATAGTTTGCAGAGCCTTATGCAAAACAAAATGTAGGGCCCCTTGCTCAAAATTATAAGGAATTTCAAGATGGCAACAAATCCAAGGCCTTTCCATTTGACTCTGTGCATAGTCATAGGTTGCATGCCTGTGAAGGGTGCCCTGTTCCCATGTGATAGTTTGCTTTTAAAACACTGGGTTGTGCAATGTCAACTTTGGTCAACAGAGGTGTTGCTGGAACAAAGGAATCAAGATCATCAGAGAAGTCTCCTGCCTCTAACTCTGGGCAATACTTACCCACTACTTGTTTCTGCTTCTGTGTCTCTGCATCAGTCAGGGTCCTGGCAGCAACAGACAGCATCTTCAAAAAGGGGTAGCTTAAGAGAGTTTAATGGAAGACTTTAAACAAAAGTGTGGCAGGGATAAGGCAAAGTGGGAAACCACTATCACCTCTAGGCCTTAAAGAGCAGGAGAAAGGAGTAGTTACTGGAACTCCAGGACACTTGAAATTGTAAGAGAAGACCAAAGAAATGAGCACAGACTTAAGTAAAGAACTAAGCCCCTGCCAACCAGGCCTTATGGAAGGTAGTTGGGGAAAATGCCCCAACCTCTCTATCCTCCTGCCCTCAGATCTCCTGCTACTGCTTCCCACTGATGGAAATATAAGCCAAAGGGTGAGGAGGTTGTTTGATGCTGCCCATAAATGTCTGCCTTCAGGCCTACAGGTGCAGAATAAGATAGAAAGGGAATCTGGAAGGATAAATGAAAAATACTCAGCATGGTATCCCCCTGGCACTGTAACCGAGAAGTTAGGATTTAAGGATTGATTATAATTACTGTATCATTATTTAGATATTCCTTTTTACTTTCTGGTAGATTAGAGTAGACAGTGGGAAATACCTGAGACTTGAATTGTAATCCAGCTGCCTTGATCTCTGATAATGATTATACAGCCTTTATCTTGTGCCCTTGTTATAAAACCTTACCACTAACTTTCACTTGGACCCATTTATATAGTTTTTCATCTTTAAAGTCTTATGATCACTCAAGTCAGCACCTGATGTTTATTAATGAAGGGTCTTGGGTCAGCCCACAGCTAACCCACCCTAAGTCCAAAGTTATCTTGAGAATGGAAGCTGGATCTAATCAAAATGTGCCCGCCTGACATGTGTAGTAGCTTAGACTTTAACCTATAAGTCACCTAGACCTCAGTATGGTACTAAAAATCATGCCCATCATCATATTAAGGCTGCCATTTTCTTACATACATTCTGTGACTAAGCATGCAATCAATCTGCACATGCTCAATAATTAGATCACTTCTAATTACATCATTTGGGACCATTGTGCTCATTATCTTTTGATACTATAAAACTATGAAAATTACTACAGTTCAGAGAGACAGATTTTGGACTGATAGGCCACCTGTTCACCTGCTTTGCACCTAGCAATAAAACTCTCTGTCTCTGAAACCCCATGTCTCAGGAATTGGTCATTTGAGCGCATCGGACAAAAGAATCCACCATCTTGGTCTGGTAACAGAACCAATGAGACAGGCAGGGCAATGGCTGCCCTAAGAAGCTTATAAAAAGAATTGGAAAAGAGCATCAAGGTAACTTCCAGGCTCTACTAGCCACCAACATACCACATATTCTCTTTCCGATCTCAAATTACTCCAAGGTAGATGGTCCAACTTAGTTTACCACTGAGCACCAAATGGCAACAGGGTCAAATAATATATATCAGCATTGTAAAATGCCTCTCAGATTTAGACAATACAAGCTCCCTTCCAGAGAAAAAGAAGACAGAGCTTAGAATATAAAACAGTATAATGAATGGTAATAGCACCATAGGGATGCCCACCTGAGAAAATGTGAATTTAGGGGATCTCTCAGTAAGCATCACCTCTTTAAGAAATATTTAAGATGCAAGGATGGCTGAGATTCCCAGTAGGTGATTTCAGAGAAGAGCAGTCAATTAAGTGATTCCAGGGGCTCGAGATCACTCTGCATCCTATAAACACTGTCAATGTTCCCCTATGTCGGTAACAGTCTGTGCTGAAAAATCTAAAGCAATTACTTTTGTCCTCCCAGTCTTTTGAGCACCTACTTCAATCAGATAAAAAGGTTAAAACAAGAGCTAAATATGCCCTTTTGTCACAATGAGGGCAGCAGTTGTGCTTGATGGAAGCATTCATTGGGCCCATTTATTCAAGCCTTTTTAGAGTCAGGTGACAAAGGTGGTCAATGGGGACACTGGAAAACAGCAATTGCCCAAAGAACTGGGGACAGGAACATTTGAAATCAATATCCCTTGAAAAATAAAGCACAGATCATTTCGTTTCTATTATAATTTTACTTTGCTTCTGCTTTAGCCAGGAAACAGTAATGACAGTTGAAAAACATTTATTTACTCATTCTTTCCCTTATGGTATTGTGTTCTGATGCATTTATTTTCCTGCCTTTCCATCTCTGACTGTATGTGGTATATTCTTATAATAATAAAAGCCAAGGGAAAACATTTCACTGTAATGTCATCCTCTAGAGGCATGACCTCAGGCAAGCCAATTCACCAAAAAATAAGAGATAAAATGAATTTTAGCATTATCCTCAAACACTCACTTCTGAGATGAGACATATATATAGGTAGAGAATACCAAAGTCCTCAAGAAAGCCAGGATAAAAGCTGATTGTCTAGATAACCACCCCCCTTCAGTGAGTGCTCAGTTCAATTGATTTTTATTTAATTCAGTTCAATTTGTTTCAATCCAGTTAACAGTTAAAGAGTGCTAATTGCATGCAGTGCACTCTTGTAATTGGCATAGGATTTTAACAATGAACATAACAGTTCCTATCATAGTACAGTAGAAAAACATGTGGATTTTGACATCAGAATCATTTCAAATCCCAACGCAACCACTTAAACGGAGATGTGAGACTTTAGGAAAATTACTGGGCCTTTCTGACCTCAGATTCAACTTTGGTAAAATGAGACCCACACCACCCAACTTATAGAGTTGTCAGAATTTAATGAAATAATAGATGTAAAATTCCAGTACTATGCTAAAATGACTGTTTTGTCTAATCCCATTTTCCTCTTTACAGGCCTCCATGTTGTTCCTTCTCTATATTCCCATAGCACTTTGTAAACGCTCTGTTATAACATTTATGAAATTGTCTTTAATTATCAGTTTCTGTCTGCCAGTAAATCTGTAGTTCTTTGAAGGGAGGACCATGAATTATTCATTACTGCTGAAACTTTCTAGAGAGGATGAGAGAGAGGAAGGAAGGGAGAGAGTGCATATGTTCTTGTTTCCCCCAAGTAGATCACCTTGGGCACAGGATGGGTTTGTACACAGCACTTTGAAGATCACTGGCTTACATGAATCATCTTGGGTGGCTTGGATGCTGGATAGTCTGCCACAATGACCAGTATACAGAAGAAAAAGACAAAGAGATTTAAGCAACTAAAGAGAAGACTTAGAGAATGGATCACCCTACTCTAGGAGTTGGCTACTTCATATCTTCTTCTCAAATAGAGTAGAGAACCCAACAAACAGAATGGGAAAAACACTCAGAGCTATGACAAAGAAAAGGTTCTCAAATCAAGGAAGAATTGAACATGCATTTAGAAAAACCCACCACATAGCAGGAAAATAATATTCTAAATGATTGACAACACAGTCCTGGTTAGAATGTAAAGGAGAGAATTCTTTCTGAAACCCAGGCAACAAACAAGTTACCTACAGAGATTTGTCCTCTCAGGTAGCAATTAGACTTCCCAAAAGCTACATTCTATGCCTGAAGACAGTTAAGCAATATCTACCAAGTTCTAAGGAAAAGTGGGTCCAAACAATATTACATCCTGTCAAGTTATTAAATATTAAAGACAAGAGGTAAACATTCTCAAACATGAAAAATGGTACCCTTGATCCTTCTTTGAAAAAAATCTCTACGATGAGATTTGCACAACCAAGAGATGAATCAAAATAAAGACTGAAAAACTGACATGGTGTGGTACAAAGAGCAAGCAACAGGCATTGGATCTATTTTCATACAGAATTAACACTAAACAACTTGAGGAATTAGGATTGCAGAACATAATAAAAATGTTATAAACCTTTTTATAGTAAAAGTTAAAACAGTCAATAATCAGGAAATGGGAAGATGGGAGATGAAAGGAGGTGTGGGATTGCTGAACTCCTAATGTTTTATACCATGCTATTTACCGTGAAGCAAGTAGTCAAAATAATGACATAACGGCTCCAACTCCTTAATGCTTCATTATCTTTTTCCCCCTTTAACATTAAAGAGTTCTTTTAGGGAATGCTATCACTTTGGATAGTGAAAGATTTGGCAAAATTAAATTTGATATTTTTATTAAAATAGCTTGGATAGTATGATCATATCCATATAAAAGTATTTCTTTTCATTTATCTGTCTATTCATCCACCCAGCTCTATGTATACATAGATTAAGATATCTGTCTGGAATACTGTTCATCAAATGTTAACTAGTTATGTCTGAAAAATAGAATTTTGGATGATATGTTGCCTTCATCTTTGACTTTCCCATATCACTTGGTATTTCATGATAATCAGGTAACATTTTTACAAAAAATATTGAACTTCAGAATATATTTTTACGTTTCATGTTTTGCCTCCTTTCCCTCAGACTCACTGTCACTACATTGTACTTGTTATCTCAATTGTATCTGCTTTGCTAGTAACTGTTGCCCTTAGGAAAATAACTAACACTCTGAGCCTAGGTTTTCTCATTTGAAGATGTGAGAGAAAACATTGGACAGCATGCTGTTGTGTAAAAGGTCTGAATTTTAATTCCAGTTCCAAAACTTCCTGTTTCTTTGGCTAAGCTCAATTCCCCTGAGCATCAATTTCCTCACTTAAAAAATAAACTTAAAAAGAGAAAGGATGCACTAGTACTTCACAGAACTATTGTTAGTGTCAAAAATGATAAGTTTTGTGAAAGTTCTTCACTAACTATAAAGGATTTGTTGTACCTATGATCCTTCTAGCTTTAAAATTCCACTATCCTATCCTGAGTCCAATCTCTTCCCATTTCTCATTACTGCTCAATGAATCTGGTTAAAACACTTATCTTATCTTATTATTTCTAAAACTGTCACGAACTAGATATATGTCAAATGAAATATAAATAGGGCAGTGCTGGTAAAGTATTTGCATGGTGCCTAGCACAAAATAGTATTCAATAAATGTTAGCTTATTTTGTTACTGTTGTTATTTTTATTACTACTGTTGGTGGTGGCCTACAGCAGCGGAAGCAGCTCATAGTGTCATCCTTATGGCTCCCACTATAAGCTGCTGACCCCCCCATCCATTGGAAAGAACATTAGAAAAGGAGTCTTGAGATCTGCGTTATGGTACTAGCTCCAATAACAATCTATATGACTGGGACAGTCACTTACTGTCTCTGTAGCTCAATTCCTCAGAGTAAAATCAGATAATTACTGGCTCCAGTTTTTTCTTATTCTGAGGCTCAATTAACTCACTGTAAGAGTACACTACAAATGTGCATGCACACACACAGGCAGTGGATACTCCAGAAATATTTGATGAACAAATAGATTGTTATATGAATGATGGTTCATAGAAGGGATTCTTACAAAGTATAAATGATACACTAATTCATCACAGAAAATCAGGCATTCACTCTAATCTAATCGAGTCACCCTCTAATGCAAATCATGAAGTTTGAAGTTAATAGTTTATAGGAAGATGCAGACACAGACACCAAAACCACATAATGACATAACATCATGTTTATTTATAATATTCATGCTGTTGGTAAACACCCAAGGGAAGAATCAGAAAGAGCATGGTTCAAAATAAATTAGTGATTGAGGGGGAAATAATGCATTTTACCACATGAAAAAAGAGTTTTCTCTGTGATAAGTCTTCACAATAACTATAGCCTGTATTAAGAGGGGCATGGGGGGGGGGCGGTTACAGAATCTATAGCCTATCTTAAGGGGGGGGGTAAAGAATCTATAGCCTATATTTAAAGGGGGAAGTACAGAAAATGCAATCATTTAGGAAGAAAATGAAAATGGTGATAAGTATTTACAAAATCCAATGTAGTCATATTCAGCCACCTCCCTGCTATTTTAAATAAAAGTCACATATGCACATACACACACATACACATACACACAGGCACACTGCATGCAACTCAAACTAAAAATGCAATCAAATGAAGCTCTAAATTAGGCAGCTCCAATTTCCATAGATAGTCATAGACCAGATGTGGAGGAACCAGTATTAAAAACTAGGTAATTTCTAGTTTCAGTGGAGGCGGTTCAGTGGAGGATATCTGGAGAAGATGGTACAGTTGCAAGTGAATTCAGGCAAACAGCACCTGGGAAGACCAGCAAGAGGAAGATGTAACATGGAGGTTGATGAGGGGAGGAGAAAGGGGTGGAGAGATGGAAGTAGGGGGTTAGGAGTGGGAGGATGAAGTGGGAGGAAAAGGAGAAGTCACTAGAAATTTTGGCAGGTGTCTCCTGCAAGTCCTGGCAGCTGGATCCCAGCTTCTTTCCTGGATTTATACACTTGTTTCCCAAGTCACTTACTGCTGTCACCTAATATATTCCCCCTGGTGTTCTCAACTCCTCCCATAGCTTCAACAATCACCTATATGCCGATCGCTTGCAAATCTACAAGTTCAGTCCAGACCTTTCTCCCGAGCAGCAGTCTCATGTAACTGTCTAATGAATATTTTCACATTAAACCGTGTTCCCAGTGCTGAATAGTCTTGCTTTTTCTCTTACTCCTCCAGCATTTTCTGTCTTTGGGTACCACCATCCACCCAGTTACTGTCATCTCTATCTACTTCATTTCCTTCCCCAGTCTGGCTCCCCACAGATCACTTCCTCCCCAAGTATAACACAATTGTTATAATTATTCAATTATTCATTTGTTTGTTTTTCTCCCTCACTCATATGTGAGCTCTTAAAAAATAGAGAGTTAAGCCTATAGCAAGCACTTAATGGGCGACTGCTGAATGCATTCCCCAATTGTACTGGGGAGTTTAAAGGGCTCAGAGCTAAATTGACTGAGATTGAGTTGACCCATATAGACCCTGATCTGTAACAGTTAGTGTTGTAGGATATCCTTCCTGCCGTCATTCCTTTCATCTGTTTGACAGCGGAGAGCAAGATTGTGAAACCCGTCTCTCTGAGCTCAGACAGCCACCAGAATCCAGACATATACGTGCTCTTAGACCAGCAGCACCCCCTGAGTGCACCACAGCCCCAGGACAAGGCAGTCTGGCCCCATACAAAATCCTAAAGGACACAAAACCTTCTGGCAGAACTCAGGGCAGAACGTGAGACCTGAGGGGAATTTTATGAATCCAGAGATGATTGGGTTGAAAAGGACACTGAGACATGGTTTATCTGTGGAATGGTATCTCCCTTAAAGGTGTACTTAGCTGAGTAATCATATAGGTTGGCATTTGATTTAAATTTCTATTAGGTTGAAAATTTATTATTCGACCCAAGATACATAAATTTCATTCTCTTCTCCCTAAATGTTGCCATCTGATAAAAGGGATAATCGCCAAACCTTGTGGGTGGAATGGGAGTATGCACATGATGCAATCTAATATTCCCTGTTACTCGGTTTACTCTTTCCTACAGAAGCAAGTCCAAGATCAGCATCAACTTTGAAGTAGAATCTACAGCTCTTCTGTCAGCTGGAAGCAGAGATGTAGAAATGTTGAGAAAGATGCCTGTCTGCATCACAATACGTATATCCTACAAAAGCTTTTTTTTAAAGGAAATGAGTATGCATTATTTAAATTTCTATTAGGTTGCAAATTTGTAATTTTACCCAACAGTAATAAAAGTAACAAAAATTAAATATACCAAAACAGGATTGTTAAAATTGTGATACATATACATTTAATAGTACAAATATTAACACAAAACATATAAAATCTCTACGTAGAACTGCATTTCATCATATGCTTTATGAACTTGATATCCCAGCCAAACAGCTGTTCTTCCTTCTTTGCCACAGCTCACTCCTTGACAGGCCCTGCCTAAAAGATCCAATTACCTTTTTAAAAAGCAAAAGATTTGATCCTTCTTTCTGTCTTATTTATTTCCCTCTTAAAGTCAATTAATGTAAAAAATTAAACTAATTTATATGGCCTATACTTAATATGCAGAGTTTTTTTTGTTAATAATTACTGTTGAGTTTTCAAGTCAATTTTGAAACCTGCCCCCAACAGAAAGTTTGGTTTTTTTTTTCCTCAATGAAGCTATATTCTTTTTGTCTTACACATTTAAGAATGCATTCTAGACTTCCTCATCTGGCTATGACAGAGTAGGATGCAACAAACCAATGTTCCCAATGAAAATAACTAGAAAAGTCAGACAAAATTTTTTTAAAATAAAAATATGTTTTCAGAACATCAGAGAACTGTCAAAAACAGTCAGGACCTCTGAAGCCAATATCGCACAGAGAAGGAAAGCTCATTGAGGTGAGCCCAATTTTCTCCCTGTCACTCTTCCCTTGGATAATTTGCCAATTTTTGGCTCGGGATAGAAAGTGGAAGAGGTAAGCAGCAGGAAGCTGCTAAAAAGCAGAGAGGCAGCAGAGCTTTCAGCAATTTTATGAGGTTAAGAAGACAAAAATGTAAGCTCTTGGCTGTCAGGTCATCTAGGAGTTGAGGGACCAAAATCTCTATGAGAAAAGAAGTGCAGAAAAGTGAGTCCAACACTTGGCATCAGTTTTCCCATTGAGGGATCTGATGATTATTAAGTTACATAGGACAAAAGGCCAATAAATTCAAAAGAAAGTGGATGAAAAGTGGGTCAGAGTTTGGTATTTTGGAAACAAAAATTGGAATTCAGGATACACCAGGAATGGTGAAACCTTAGTAAACACTATAGGTTTTTAGTTGGCATCCTGGAGTACTCCACTCTAGGAATAGGAATAAACTGGAAGTTGGCCAAGCGTTATAAACATTGAAACTCAGAGGATTTCCACTTTCACCTAGGATACAGAATATAGTGTTGTTGCTTGTACTCTAACAATGAGAAAAACGTAAAGAAACACAAAATCATATATTTTCAAGCCCATTTGGGAGCTGAGATCACAGGGAAACCAAATTGCCTGAATTCCAAAGAGGGATAGGCCCTTCCAAAGATGGATGTTCTGGCTCACCTGTGGCAGAGCATGGGAGGAGTGGGTGGCTACCGAAAAAGTGGGCAAGAAGAAATCAGCCAAAATTGTAGTGAATTGTTAGAGGTCAAGTTTAAATGAGAGCATCAGTCTGGAATAGCAGATCAATGATTTCAGACACAGTGGAAGTTCACACTCACTCGCTGGCTCTTTTTCATGGACTTCCACTGGGTGTTCACAAGAAAGATTGGGAAAGAGTGGGAGATGAGAGAGAGCCCTCTTCAGTGGTGCAGTCTTGCAGGAGTTGATTGACTGTCACTCAGAGTCACCCTTCTGCTGCATACTACTTTCATAGGAAGAAAAAGACTTAAGCTCATTGGGGAGGGACAGCAAACACTGTTGTTCTTGGGGCACATGCGAAGACCCATTGGACTCAGAGAAGGTTAGAAGATATCCTTTGGTGGAGGGGCAGAAAGTTCTATCCTGCACCAAACCAACCATAGATTTAAGGCAAAATTGACTGCTGGGAAGAGGAGAAGAAGAGGAGAACTGAGAAACCTCCACCACTAAATCCCAGGCAGACAGAGTCTGCCTAAGACTGAGGTACAGAACAACAACGACTCCTTTTCACCCACTTACCCTCCCCACCACTCACCATTCCTTCACTGTAGCCTGGAAACAAATAACAAGCAACAGCAGTCTGTCACTGAGAGGGCAAGGGGGAAGAAAGGGATACCCTCTGAGACACAGGTCTGCAGGGACAGCTGAAAGCTGTAACACTGCTACTCCAGGAGAAATTTCCAGTATCTTAGCCCTGACCCTAAGCCCAAAGCAGCAACGAAACAAAAGCACAGTTCCACTCTTGACTGGATTATCTCAACCCCTAATGGCCTTACAAAAGGAGAGGTGTGCCCATTTCCAGGACTAAATGCTATTCAACTCAGTCTCTGCTGTTGATGCCCAGCATTCAATAAAAAATTATGAGATGCACAAAAAGCAAGAAACAACACACTGTCAAAAGACAAAGCAATCAACATAACTGGATCATCAGAGATGACTCTAATGTTGGAGGAATCAGATGGAAACTGAAATAACTATCTCATTATGTTAAATTGGCCAGTGGAAAAGATGGCCAACAAAGACATGAATAGATGATGAATTCATCAGAGATATGGAAACCATGAGTAAGAGTAAAACGGGAATTGTAGAAATTAAAAGCACAATATCAGCAACGGAGAATTCATTTGACAGGCATATCAGTAAACTTGATGCAGCTGAGAAAAGTCTCAATATACTTGAAAGTAAGTAAATAAAAATTACCCAAACTGAAACACAAGAAGAAAAGAGAGTGAAAAAATGGGAGGGTGAAACATAATAGAACTTCCAAGAAAGATGTTGCAAGAACAAATGGTTTAACATACATGTAAATGGAGCCTCAGGAGAAGATAGAACAGCTAGAAGAAAATATTTGAAAAGGGAAAGGGTCAAGAATTTTCCAAAAGAGTAAAATACCAAACTATAGAAACCAAGAAGCTCAGAGACCCCAAGAAAAATTAAACACCCAAACAATAACTACAAAACAAACAAACAGCAAACCATAGACACAGTCAAATTGCTGAAACCTAAAAATAAAGAGAAAATCTTTTAGCAGTTAGAGGAAACAAGACACATTACAATGAGAAGATCAAGGATAAAAATTATAATGGACTTTGTAACCACAACTCTGCAAGCTAGATGACAGTTCAGTGATACCTATATTTTTAATGCAATCTTATTGAGATATATTCACATAACATACAATCCTACAAAGTGTACCATCAGTTGTTCATAGTATCATCATATAGTTGTGTATTTATCACCACAATCAATCTTTGAACATTTTCATTACTCCAAAAAATAAAATAAAAATTAGAAAAAGAACATCCAAAGCATTCCATTCCCCTCCACTCCCCATTGTTAATTTACTTATTTACTTTTTCTAAACACTCATTCATTGTTTTTTAACTTTATCAAAAAATTTAAAAGCAAACAATAAAAAACATTTCAAACAAAACCAAAACAAGGGAATAAGAAAAACAAATAATCTAAAATTACTACGCTGCTTCCAACATGTTCCTACCCTACCCCAAGAAAATAAATTATAACCAAACAAAGGAAAAAGAAAAACAATTAACCTAAAATAACTACATTACTGCCAACTTGTTCCTACCATACCCCCCCAAAATTAACAAACCATAGTCATTCTGAGCATTCCCATAACCTTAAGTTTACCCTCCATAACTTATCTGTTCTTATTAGATTATCATTCCCCTTTTACTAGTTGCTGTCTATTGCTAGGTCCCCTGCATTCTACAATATAAACCATTTACTTTAAATTTTTCACAGAGTTCACATTAGTGGTAACATACAATATCTCTCTTTTTGTGCCTGGCTTATTTCACTCAGCATTATGTCTTCAAGGTTCATGCATGTTACCATATGTTTCATGACCTCATTCCTTCTTACTGCTGCGTAGTATTCCATTCTGTGTATATACCACATTTTGTTTTTCCACGCATCTGTTGAAGGACATTTGGATTGTTTCCATCTCTTGGCAAATGTGAATAATGCTGCTATGAACATTGGCATGCAGATATCTATTCGTGTCACTGCCGGGTATATACCGAGAAGCGCAATTGCTGGATCGAAGGGTAACTCTATATCTAGTTTTCTAAGGAACCACCAGACTGTCTTCCAGAGTGGCTGTACCATTATACAGTCCCACCAGCATTGAATAAGAGTTCTAATTTCTCCACATCCTCACCAGCATTTGTAGTTTCCCATTTGTTTAATGGCAGCCAATCTAATCAGTGTGAGATGATGTCTCATTGTGGTCTTAATTTGCATCTCCCTAATAGCAAGTAAAAATGAACATTTTTTCATGTGTTGATTTTCACATGTTTGTATTTCTTCTTCAGAGAATTGTCTTTTCATATCTTTTGCCCATTTTATAATTGGGTTGTCTGTACTATTGTCACTGAGTTGTAGGATTTCTTTATATATGCAAGATATCAGTCTTTTGTCAGACACATGGTTTCCAAATATTTTTTCCCATTGAGTTGGCTTCCTCTTCACCTTTCTGGCAAATTCCTTTGAGGTACAGAAGCTTTTAAGTTTGAGGAGTTCCCATTTATCTATTTTTTCTTTTGTTGCTTGTGCTTTGTATGTAAGGTCTAAAGAAGTGACCTCCTAATACAAGTTCTTGAAGATGTTTCCCTACATTATCTTCTAGGAGCTTTATGGTACTTTCTCTTATATTGAGGTCTTTAATCCATTTTGAGTTATTTTGGGGGTAGGGTGTGAGGTATGGGTCCTCTTTCATTCTTTTGGGTATGGCTATCCAGCTCTCCCAGCCCCATTTGTTGAATAGACTGTTATGTTCCAGTTCAGTGGTTTTGGGGGCCTTATCAAAGATCAGTCGACCATGGATCTGGAGGTCTATCACTGAATTCTCAATTTGATTCCAGTGATCAATATGTCTATCTCTGTGCCAGTACCATGCTGTTTTGACTACTGTGGCTTTATAATAAGCTTCAAAGTCAGGGAGTGTAAGTTCTCCCACTTAATTTTTCTTTTTTAGAGTGTTTTGAGCAATTCGAGGCATCTTTCCCTTCCAAATAAATTTGGAAACTATCTTTTCCAAGTCTGCAAAGTAGGTTGTTGGAATTTTGATTGGAATTGCATTAAATCTGTAGATGAGTTTGGATAGAATTGACATCTTAATGACATTTAACCTTCCTATCCATGAACAGGTCATATTTATCCATCTTTTTAGGTCCTCTTCTATTTCTTTTAGTAAAGTTATGTAGTTTACTATGTATAGGGCTTTAACATCCTTGGTTAAGTTTATTCCTGGGTACTTGATTTTTTTAGTTGCTATTGAGAATGGAATCTTTTTCTTGAGTGTCTCTTCAATTAGGTCATTTCTGGTGTATAGGAACATTACTGACTTATGTACATTAATCTTGTATCCTGCTACTTTGCTAAATTTGCTTATTAGCTCAAGTATCTGTGCCATCGATTTCTCAGAGTTTTCCAGATATAAGACATATCATCTGCAAATAATGCAGTTTTACTTCTTCCTTTCCAGTTTGGATGACTTTTATTTCTTTGTCTTGTTGGATTGCTCTGGCCTGCACTTCTAGCACAATGTTGAATAACAGTGGTGACAGCGGGCATCCTTCTCTCATTCCTGATCTTAGAGGGAAGGTTTTCAGTCTGTCACCGTTGAATACTATGCTGGCTGTGGGTTTTTTCATATATGCCCTTTATCATATTGAGGAAGTTTCCTTAAATTCCTACCTTTTCAAGTGTTTTTATCAAAAAAGGATGCTGGATTTTGTCAAATGCTTTTCAGCATCTATTGAGATGATTGATTTTTCTCTTTTGAATTGTTAATGTGTTGTATTACATTGATTGATTTTCTTATGTTGAAACATCCATGCATGCCTGGAATGAACCCCTTTTGGTCATGGTGTATGACGTCTTTAATGTGTCTTTGAATTCGATTTGCAAGTATTTTGTTGAGAATTTTTGCATCTATATTCATGAGGGAGATTGGCCTGTGGTTTTCCTTTCTTGTAGCTTCTTTACCTGGTTTTGGTATTAGACTGATGTTAGTGTCATAAAATGAGTTAGGTACTGTTCCATTTTCTTGAATGTTTTGAAAGAATTTAAGAAGATTGGTGTCATTTCTTTTTGGAAAATTTGGTAGAATTCCCCTATGAAGTCATCTAGTCCTGGGCATTTATTTGTGGGAAGCTTTTTGATGACTAATTGGATCTCTTTGCTTGTGATTGGTTGATTGAGGTCTTCTATTTCTTCTCTGGTCAGTCTAGGTTGTTCATATGTTTCCAGGAAATTGTCCATTTCCTCTACATTGTCTAGTTTGTTGACATAAGTTGTTCATAAGTATCCTCTTACAACTTTTTTAATTTCTTTGGGATCCACATTAATGTCACCTCTCTCATTTATTATTTTGTTTATTTGGGTCTTCTCTCTTTTTGAATTTGTCAGTCTAGCTAGGGTCTTGTCAATCTTATTGATCTTCTCAAAGAACAAACTTTTGGTTTTATTTATTCTCTATTTTTTTTTTGTTCTCTATGTCATTTATTTCTGCTTTAATCCTTGTTATTTCTTTTCTTCTACTTGGTTTAGGATTAGTTTGCTCTTCATTTTTCTAGCTTCTTCAGTTGTTCCATTAGTTATTTGATTTTAGCACTTTCTTCCTTTTTAATATATGCATTTAGAGCTATAAATTTCCCCCTCAATACTGCCTTTGCTGCATCCCATAAGTTTTGATATGTTGGGTTCTCATTTTCATTCATCTCTAGATATTTAGCAATTTCTCTTGCTGTTTCTTCTTTAACCCACTGATTGTTTAGAAGTGTGTTGTTTAACCTCCAGGTATTTGTGAATGTTCTAAATCTTTGATGGTTATGGACTTCTAATTGTATTCCATTGTGATCAGAGAATGTGCTTTGAATAATTTCAATCTTTTTAAATTTATTGAGGCTTGTTTTATGACCCAGCATGTGATCTATTCTGGAGAAAGTTCTGTAAGCACTAGAGAAGAATGTGTACCCTGGTGATTTGGGATGTAATGCTCTCTATATGTATGTTAAGTCAAATTCATTTATCACATTGTTTAGGTTTTCAATTTCTTTATTAGTCCTCTGTCTGGTTGATCTATCTATGAAAAAGTATTGTTTTGAAATCTTCCACAATTATTGTGGAAACGTCTATTGCTTCCTTTAGTTTTGTCAATGTTTGTCTCATGTACCTTGGTGAACCTTGATTGGGTGCATAGACATCTATGATTGTTACTTCTTGCTGAATTGTCCCATTTTTTAGTATATAGTGACATTCTTTGCCTCTTATAATATCCTTGCATTTAAAGTCTATTTTATCTGAGATTAATATTGCTACTCCTGCTTTCTTTTGGCTGTAGCTTGCATGGAATATTTTTTCCCAGCCTTTCCCTTTCAATTTCTTTGTGTTTCTGGGTCTAAGATGAGTCTCTTGTAAGCAACATTTTGATAGTTCATATTTTTAAATCCATTCTGCCAATGTATATCTTTTAATTGGGGAGTTTAATCCATTCATATTCAACGTTAATACTGTGAAGGCATTTCTTGAATCAGCCATAATATCCTTTGGTTTTTATTTGTCAGATATATTTTTTTCCTCTCTCTCTTTATTTCCTTTAATGTACACTTACTAGAACTCTTTAACTCTGGGCCCTTTTCCACACCTCTCTCTCCTTTCTTTTTTTCTCTGCCAGTAGGGCTCCCTTTAGTATCTCTTGTAGGGTAGGTCTCTTGTTAGCAAATTCTCTCAGCATTTGTTTATCTGTGAAGATATTAAGCTCTCTCTCAAATTTGAAGGAGAGCTTTGCTGGGTAAAGAATTCCTGGTTGGCAATTTTTCTCTTCAGCATTTAAAATTTGTCATAGCACTGCCTTCTCATCTCCATGGTGGCTGCTGAGTAGTCACTACTTAGTCATATGTTGTTTCCCTTGTATGTGATGAATTGCTTCTCTCTTGCTGCTTTCAGAATTTGCTCCTTCTCTTCAGCATTTGACAATCTTCAGAATATGTCTCAGAGTGTGCTTATTTGGATTTATTCTGTTTGGAGTTCATTGGGTGCCTATGATTTGCATATTTATGTCATTTAGAAGGGTTGGGAAGTTTTTCCCAACAATGTCTTTGAATACTCTTCCTAGACACTTACCCTTCTCTTCCCCTTCTGGAACACCAATGATTCTTATATTTTTGCCCTTCATGTTGTCCATCATATCCCTGAGATCCATTTCAAATTTTCTGATTTTTTTCTCCATTTGTTCTTTTGTATGTTCACTCTCCAAAACATTTTCTTCCATTTTACTTACTCATTGTTTGAGTTCATCTACTCTGCTGCTATGTGTTTCCAGGACATTTTAAATTTGATCAACAGTTCCTTTTATTTCCATAACTCATCTATTTTTTAATTTACTATTGCAAATTCTTCTTTATGCTCTTCTAGGGTCTTCTTCATGCCTTTATATCCTGAGCCATGATCTCCTTGTTTGTGATTATTTCTTTGATTAATTGCTCCAAGTTCTGTGTCTCCACTGGTTTTTTGATTTGGGCATTTGAGTTATCCATATCTTCTGGTTTCTTCATATGCTTTAAATTTTTCTGTTGTTTTGGGCCTCTTGGCAATTGCTTATCTTGATAAGTTTCTTTTAGGATATGCAGACTTAATGGACAATTATCTGTAACTTGACAGAGGTACAGCTTGGTGGAGTGCACTTTCCCTGACCTACCAGCAGATGGTGCTCCCTGGCCACCTATTACCCTCAAGCCAATTCTCCCCAACTTCATCTGTTCAGCCAATGGGGTCCAAACCTTGTGGAGGCCCAATCAGTCCACCAATTTTCCATGTGCAATTGGGACCACTGGCATGGAGGGTGGGGGGTGTGCCCTGTGCAGTTAGGCAGGGAAGGCAGCTTTAAGACCCAGAACTCCCAGCCATTCCCAGGGCTGTGACTGTAATACCCTAGGGCTGTTGCATGAGTCCAACCCTTCAGCTCAGATTCCCTACAGTCCCTCTCTGCCATGGGCCCACAAGTCCCTGGGATTGGTGTAGGGCTCTTTGCACTTCCATGAGGAACCCCACTTCTCTGCTGTGCACTCCACGGGCCTCCACGGAGGAAGACTGCGCAACGTCACAGGCTGGCAAAATCCCCAAGGGGAGCTCTCAGCCATGGTGCTGCAAGGGGCGTCTTCCAGCCCACTGTAAAGATGGCTGTACTGAGCATGGTAACTTCCCACTTCCCTGGTCCTCTGCCTGCTGCAGCATCCCGTTCCTGGGTCCAAGACAATTAGCTGCAGGTGTGCAAAAGGCTATCACCCATGCCAGATACTGAGATGGGTGCCCAGCATGTGGAAGGCACTCCCCACCACACTCGACTGCATGGCTCTCACAACCAGAGCCACAGCCACTTTCTGAGTTTTTAAATGAACCCACCTCCAAACGCCAACCCCAGGTTCTCCCCACCACTGCCACCGCCGAGCACCATTTCCCCAGCAGTCACTCACTCACTCAATTGTGAACGCAGTTTCTTTGTTTCACCAAGTGCACAGTCACTGTGGATATAACGGACCTTGTCCAGCCATTAGAACTCTGGGACTGCTGTTCTGGAGCACTTTGTGTCTTTTATCTAGTGTTTTTCATGAAGGAGAATTTTGCTCTGTCTCTCCTAATCCACCATCTTGGATCCTCCAGCCAGTGATATCATTAAAATAATAAGATAAGAAAGCTGTCAACCCATAATTCTATACCCATACACAAAATGAAGACAAAATAAAGACTTTTCTACAAAGCGAGAGAATTTGTCTACAACAATTCTGCCCTACAAGAAACGTTAAAGGAAATTCTTCAAAGAATGATGCCACTAAGAAAGTTGAATCTACCAAGCAAATGAAGAGCACCAGAAATTATAAAAATGAAGGTTAATATAAAATAAGAATTCTTATTTTATTAGCTCTAAGCTGTATTACATTAACTATCTAAAACAATAATAATAACAATGTATTATGGACTTTATAACATATATAAAAGCAAAATATATGACAATAATAGCAAAAACTGAGCGGAAGGGATTGGAAGTGTACTGATGTAAGGTTCTTACACATACACAAAGTGTTAAAAAGACTACAATGCAGCTTTGAATCAGCTTACTTACTAATAGGATTCAAGTGACTTGTCAATCTGCTATGTGACTATCCTATAGAGTAAGGTAACATCATCCTGAATCTCTACTATCTCTCCAACATAATAACTATTTTTTATAAATTACAAATACAAGGACAAAGAACCAATAGGGAATAAAAACAGACCCAAATATTGAAGGTATCAAAGACTTTAAAATAGCTATAAATAAGGTATTCAATAAAATATAAAATATATGATGAGAGAAGAATTTTATCAAAGGATTATAATCAACAAGAGAGTCAAATGGAAATACTAGACTCTAAAATACAATAAGAGATATTAAGTACTCATTACATGGGCTTAGCAACAGTTTTGACAAAGCTTAGAAAAAGATAATCAACTGGAAGACACATCAGTCAAAAATATATAGTCTGCATATAGAGAAAACAAAATGATGGAAAATATAGAAAAGAGACAAAGATATCTGATTACAGTAAAAAAGATTAATATGTAAGGAATATAAGTCCTAGAAAAGAAAATATTTGAAGAGAGAGTAACAGAATTTTCTAAAACTAATGAATGGCATTAAGGCACAGATTTAAGAAGCACTGTGGGATATAAGTAATATAAATGCAAAGAAAACCATAGTTGTGCAAATCATATTACATCTAATAAAGATTAAAGACCAAACAAAAATTTAAAAGCAGGTGGGGTGAGGGAAGATGTAACTTTCAAAAGAGCAACAGTACGTCACAGCTGACTTTGAAATAGAAACAATAGAAGATGGAAGACAAAATGATAAAAGAAAATAATGGGCAATTTAGCAATCTATACCCAGATGAAATATTCTTCAAAAGTAAAGTTAAAATAAAGACATTTCTAAACAAGCAAGGACAATTCATAACCAGAAGACTCACACTAAAGATGATCCTAAAAGAAGATCTTGGAAGAAAAAAACATATTATCTCAGGCTGAAATAGGGAAATACAGGAGGAAAGAGCAGGTAAATATGTGGATAAATATAGATTAATATTGACTATGTGAAACAATGGTAATATCTTGTGGGGTTTAAAATACATGTAGAAGAAAATGAATGACAACTATAACTCAAAAGAGGTAGGACTGGTAAATGGAGTTACATCTTACAGTCTTGGCATTTTCTGGGAATTGATATAAGCACTATTTTATATTATCTCTAATAAACTCCAACTGAAAATTAAAATACTAGGATAGCTAATAAGTGAATAATAAAGAATGTATACCTAAAAATCTAATAACAGGGAAAATGGAATAATAAAAATATTGATTAATCCAAAAGAAATTAAGAAAGAAGAGAAAGATGAAACACATATCAGATGAAACAAATAGAAAAATATGTACTAGATGTAAATCCAAATACATATTTAAAGTAAATGTGCTAAAATAATTTAATAAAAGATACATATTGTCAGACTATTAAAAAAATTCAACAAGTTCTGTACTGGTTTTAAAAGGCAAATCTTATATGTAATGACCAAAGAAAAGTTAAAACAAAAAGGATGGGGCAAAAAAGAAACCACCACTCCCCACACAAAAAAAGCTACTATTATCAGATAATGTAGACCCAAATTCAAGAGGATTGCTGCAGATAAATAGAAACACGTCATGATAAGGACAGTAAACCAGGAGGGTGACAATTTCAAACTTGTTTGTGCCTAACATGAAAACTGCGACATACATAAAATGAAACTGACAGTACTGAGAAGAGAAATAGAAAACCCAAATTCATAACTTAATACTTATCTCATACTGTAACAATAGAATAAGCATTCAAAAATCAATACAGACCCTTCACTTTTGACTGAGAAGGAATAACAGGGAAATAAATAAAACACCAAACAAAAATATATAAAGCAATGAGTTTTAAGACATTGGACATCTGGCAACAAAGAACAGTGACCCCTGAGGGATGGGAAGCAAATAAGGGAGCTCTGTGATTACCATAAATTACTCCCTAGAGAGAGTTCTCAGGAGAAATCGGCAAATCCGCAGTATAGTTTGAGATTTCATTATCCCTCTCTCAATAATTGATAGAACAAGTAGACAGAAAATCAGAAGGATATGGAACACTTGAAAAACACTATAAACCAAATTATCCTAATTGACATATATAAAATATTTTACTAAACAACAGCAGAATTCACATTCTTTTAAAAGGCACCTGAGACATTTACCAAGACAGACCATATTTTAAGCCATAAAACAAAGGTCAATGAATTTAAGAGTTCAAGTAAATATAAAAATGTTATGTAGTCACAAGGACATTAAGTTAGAAATCAATAACAGAAAGATATCTAGAAAATTCCCCAATACTTGGAAATTAAATAACTCAATCTACATAATCCCTGGGTCAAAGAATGAATTAAAAGAGACATTAGAAAATATATTAAAATGAAAGAAAACTGAGTACCCAACATATCAAAAATTTGTGGGATGTACATAAAACAGTGCTAAGAGGAAAATCTGTAACACTAAAATGCCTACATTAGAAAAGAAGTAAGGTGTTAAATCGATGACCTCTACTCTTTTCTTAAAACATTAGAAAAAGAGGAGTAAATTAACCCTAAAGTAAGAAAAAGAAAGAAATAATAACAATATAGCTATTCAGTGAATTTATCAATGGTTCAGGGTAAAAGGCCAATATACAGAAATCAATTGTTTCTCTATTGATTAGCAAGAGAAAATAGAAAATTGCAGTTTTGCAATTTCAATATTGTTGAAGTATTAATTCTCCCAAATTGATCCTTAGATTTAATGTAATCTCAATCAAAATCCCAGCAAGTTTGTTTGTAGAAATTAAAATGGTGATGCAAAGTCCATACAGAAATATAAAGGGCCAAGATTAGCCAAAACTACTTCAAAAAGGATTAATAAATTTGAAGAACTTACACTTCCTGACATCAAGATTTATTGTAAAACTATGTGATCAAAACACTGTAGTATTGGTGTAAAGACAGGCAAATAGATCAATGTAACAGAATAGAAAGTCAACATAGATGTATCCATATATATTCAACTGGCTTTTGAAGATTAATTGACAAGTCAATAGAGAAAAGATAATATTTTAAACAAATGGTAGTAGAATGGCTGAATATCTATATGCAAAAAAATAAACTTTAATCCATACCTCACACTCTATATAAAAATAAGCTCAAAAAAGATTATAAGCCTAAATTTAAACCTAAAAAATATAAACTTCTGGCAAAAACATAGAAGAAAACCTTTGAGAACTCGAGTTTGACAAAGATTTCTTGGCTATGACACCAAAAACATGTTTCAGAAAGGAAAAAAATTGATAACTCAGACATCATCAAAATTAAGAACTCTGATCTTTAAAATATCTTGTCAAGAATGAATAGACAGGTCCTAGACTGGAAGAACATATTTGCAATCACATATCTGACAAAGGACTTGAATTCAGAATATATAATAAACTCTCAAAACTTACTGAACAAATAAAAAAAAACTCAATGAGGAAACAACATAATTTTTAAAATGGAACAAGGATTTAAACACACTTCACCAAAGAAGATATATGGATGGTAAATGAGCATATGAAAAGATAATCAAAATCATTATTCGCAAGAAATGCAAATTAATGCCTCAAGGAGATGGCACTACACACTTCAATGAAAATGGCTAAAAGTAAAATTATTGACTATGTCAAGCAATTAGAACTCTCATTCAATACTGGTGAATATAAAATGGCACAACCATTTAGAAAACAGTTTGGTAGTTTCATAAACAGCTTAATATATTCCTATCATTTGACCCAGTCATTCCATTCTTAAGTATTTAACAGAGAAAAATAAAATCATGTGTCCAGAGGATTGTGGGAAGACTGCAGAGTCGGGGGCTCCAGGAATCAGTCCCTTCACCAGAACAACTATTAAATAAGCAGGAAACGTCTGAATCAACTATTGCAAAAGGCCAGAGTCTAGTAGAACTCTGTGCAGCATCCAGGGAAAAGTGGAAGGTAGAGGCTGGCAAACCGTGGTAAATACCATTGCATTGTGCTCTCCATGCTGCACCAATCCCCCAACCTCGTGGCAGGCAGCAGTCAGGTACTGGCACAGCTCGCTGGTGCCAGAGTGGGACATGAAAACCCCTTTCCCCAAAATCCAGGATATAGAATCCAAGCACTGATCACTGCTTTTGATTAGCTACTTCAGATCACCAGGGGCCTGGCTCTGCGAGCAGCCATTGTTCCAACCATCTCGGTCCAGACAGAAGAGATGACTTAAAGATAGTACACTTCCTCAGAGCTGCAGAGGACAGAAGGGCTGCTTTACTGGGTAGGTGCCAAGATGAGAAAGCGCAGCTTTGGAGAGCCAAGAAGGAAGTTCCTGAAGCCCTTCCTGGCCCCTCCCTCATCCTTTCCCCAGGGCAATTTGGTTGCTCCCTTTGGAGTTCACTGTCCTTGTTTCTGCTAGGAAAGACTGACTGGGGAATTCCTCTCTCGTAAAAATTCATCATGTTATACTTTGTACTTTGTGCACATTTCTATCATATTATCTTACTTCAATAAAAATGTACTTAAGTACTTTCAAAGATATTACCTTTGTGTATATGTTATATTTCATAATAAAGTAATGGCTGAAACTGTGGAATTGTAACCTATGATAGTTTTTGAAATTTGCTGTCTACTTGTTGAATTGCACTTGGAAGGGTACCACTTCTATGTATATGTGTTATATTTGACAATAAAAATATGATTAAAAAAAGTACTTTCGAGAAGAAATTAATATTTGTAGTTTTGAAATGTAGAAATATGATGCTTTAAAAATTTATTCAACAAAATCAAATTATACTTTTAGATAACACTATTATACCTGCTTTATGAATATTAGCATATTTAGTCTTCATAACAGCCTTATAATTTATTATTATCTTTATTTTAAAGATGAGGACTGTTGCAGTTTCCTAGGCTGGTAAAGCAATACCATAAAATGGTTTGTCTTAAACAGTGGGAATTTATTCGCTTATGGTTAGAGTCCAGGAAAATATCCAAATCCAGGCATCATCAAGGTGATGCTTTCTTCCAAAGACAGGCGCTGGTGATGCTTGGCTCCTCTGGCACATGGTAAGGCACATGGCCGCATCTGCTGGTCTCTCCCGTTTCTTCCAGGTTTTGTTGCTTTCAGCTTCTTGCTTCTATGACTCTCTCTCTCTGTGTCTGTATTCATTCCATTTATAAAAGACTCCAGTAAGAGGATTAAGACCCATCCTGAATGAGGTGGGTTACACCTTAACTGAAGAAACCCATCAAAAGATCCTGCTTACAATGGGTTTACATCTACAGAAATGGATTAGATTTAAGAACATGTTTTTCTAGGGTACATAAGCTTCAACCACCCAAGGACCCAGGTTCGGAAAGATCAGGTAACCTTCCCAAGTTCTCACATCTAACAAGTGTCAAGAGCAGGAATTCAAGCCCAGGCAGTTTGTGCTCTTAAATAGTACACTAGGCTGCAGGAAGGAGCTGTGTCCTTTTATCTTCTTCCTGCTCTAAAAAAAAGTGCTCCTGCCCTCCCCCCTACGTGGGATCAGACACCCAGGGGAGTGAATCTCCCTGGCAACGTGGAATACGACTCCCGGGGAGGAATGTAGACCTGGCATCGTGGGACGGAGAACATCTTCTTGACCAAAAGGGGGATGTGAAAGGAAATGAAATAAGCTTCAGTGGCAGAGAGATTCCAAAAGGAGCCGAGAGGTCACTCTGGTGGGCACTCTTATGCACACTTTAGACAACCCTTTTTAGGTTCTAAAGAATTGGGGTAGCTGGTGGTGGATACCTGAAACTATCAAACTACAACCCAGAACCCATGAATCTCGAAGACAATTGTATAAAAATGTAGCTTATGAGGGGTGGCAATGGAATTGGGAAAGCCATAAGGACCACACTCCACTTTGTCTAGTTTATGGATGGATGAGTAGAAAAATAGGGGAAGGAAACAAACAGACAAAGGTACCCAGTATTCTTTTTTACTCCAATTGCTCTTTTTCACTCTAATTATTATTCTTGTTATTTTTGTGTGTGTGCTAATGAAGGTGCCAGGGATTGATTTGGGTGATGAATGTACCACTATGTAATGGTACTGTAAACAATCGAAAGTACGATTTGTTTTGTATGACTGCGTGGTATGTGACTGTATCTCAATAAAATGAAGATTAAAAAAAAAAAAAAAAAAACTAATAAAAGCACAAGTATTTCAGAGTAAAAAAATAAAAAATAAAAAAATAATAAAAAATAAAAAAAAGTGCTCACTTGTACACACTTTATGGTTCTCTTAAATATGTGTGTATTTAGATTATAAGATCATCAATATTAGTAACAACTACTTTTTTTTTCCTCCTTCCTGAAAATGGAGGCTAGATAAGAAATGAATGAGCGACTTCAATTTCAGAGAATTTCATTCATTTTAAGGCAGAGAGGTAGATGTTGATTTTCATCTCTCTTCTAGTTCTGTGATTTTATGAATCATTCCCCATAGCAGGTCATTCCAAGGGCAAATGAAGTGGATCTAACTTGAAATTATTCCCTCACTCATTCATTCATCCCTTCAACAAATAGTGAGTGAATACCTGCTATGCCCTGGGCACTATTTTAGGTGTGGGGGGTTATAGTGATGAATGAGACAAAGTCTCTGCCCTCTAAGAGTTTACATTTTGGGGGTGTATATACTGGCAAAATACAAGATTAATACATAATATAATGGCAGATAGTAAAAACTACCATGAAGAAAAAATAAATAAGAGTGAGGGGACAGAGAGTAATATTGGGATTGGGCTGATAATGAGGAGCTATTTTGTATCTGGTAGACAGGAAAGGCCTGCACCATTTGAGTGGAGGTATGAATAAAGGGAGGAATTAAAGCATGTATATACCTGGGAAGACAATGTTCCTGTCAGACGAGAAAGTGCAAAGATTCCAAAGTAGGAAAAACTTGGCAGGCTGGGGAAACAACAGCAAGGCCAGTAGGCCTGGAGTGGTGTGAGCTAGGAAGAGAGAGGCAGAAAGAAGTAGGAGAAAGTGTCAAAGGCCAAATTCTATAGGGCTATGTAAACTCTGATAAGGCGTCCCAAGTGTGATGTGAATCCCTTTGGAAGCTTTTGAGCAAGGGTGAGGGATGATTGGATTCCCCCAAAAATCACTCCATTAAACCATATAGAAAATGCATTAAAGGAGAGGGGCAAAGAGAGGTATAATGATGGCTATGATGGTGTACATTGTTGTCAGGCAACAGCCTTTTGTGAATGAGTTAATTTCTGAAGTTTAGCTCAACTCTGCTAAATACTGTTATAGGGTCCAGTCTCATTCTATGATATGGGATTCAATTCCCTATGTGAGTGAACGGGTTCCTCCTTTATAAAATAAAGTAACATCGAGGCATTGTCTCAAACAAGCACCAGAGACAGCCTTGAAGAAGCAAAGAAAAACCTCAGAAACATCTCCTTCAACTCGGTTGCCTCATGTGGCATGGAAGCCCTGTATTAATGCTTTTCGTGGGCTGTGGCAGTGAAATCTACCTTTGATGTAAGCATAGTAACTTCCATGATTCTAGCCAATTGTAGGCCAGGTAGTGTACAGTCTTCTGCATTACCTCAGTCTATACACACAGTCTATGATAGAGATTTTATTACTTACATCTTATGGATGAAGAAATTAAAACTCAGAGAATATCAATAACTTGTCCAACAAAGGGACATAGTGTTATTTTTCTTTAAATTCTTCATAATTAGAAGTGTACACAGACTCTACAACAAAAATATGAGCACTAGGTCAACTCAAGAAAATTTTAATGTAAAATAATATTAAGCAAAGAAAAAATAGAGTACAAAATTGTGTATGTGCTCTGACAATAGCTATGCAAAAATATCTATACATCTGAGTATACATTGAAAGAAATCAGAGAGTAAGATAACCTTTAGGGGTTTGGTTAATGGGCTTATGGTGTAATTGTCTTAATGTCATTAATGTTAATATTAACACTTTAAAAGTAAAAATGTAATTTAAAAATTGCTACTATCTTAATCCATTTACCAAACTAATTAGAACTAGGATTCAAATGCCAGCATGCATCCTTTCATGTAAAATCATTTTAGGCCTCTGAGGATATAAAACTACTTTTAATCTCAGCAACAAAACATTTCAAAATGATACGATTTTCCCTTCACTCTGACTTCAAGGTCCACACAGGAAAATCTAAAAGGCTTCAAGGGCCATCTCCTCTATGAACTCTATAAATATTGGAGATCAAGTATCATGAATGTAGTAAGCAAAAATCCACATTTAATTAGATGAGGCAGGGAGGGCAGCTAGCCATCTGGCTCGGATTATACTCCTGTAAACCCAGCTGAAGTGCAGAGTCAACTCAGAAGTCTGCACTGCAAAGCTTGTTGCACCTGTTGTCATCTACCGACACTCCGTTCTCTCATTTGTCCCTTCTGGAGAGGGAGCTCACAGAGAGAGGAAGCGTTCTTCCAAAGAACTCCTTGAGGACTGTCTGGAGATCTTTTTGCCATTCATATTCATAGTCACGGAATATTCATGGAAACTCCCTGAATGTTAATATTCATGGCAATTCCCTGAATGCGTGCCTGGTGTGTCTGTGAAAGAATCATAGAAATTATTTGCTTTGAGTTGCCCCCATTGGATCACGTTTGTTTGCAGCAGGCTGAGCTGTTGGAAGGCAGCCTCTGGTAGGAAGCCTCAAGTAAACTTCCAGGTCTGATTCATCTTCCTTAAGGGCATATGCTGGTTGTAGCTGACTGTCCTGTCTCTCAAAGTTGGGTTGAAGAGAGCTCACTTAGCCTCGTTTGATCACTGACTCAAAGGTATAGGGAAAATGGCATGGTCACATTATTAGGAAAAGGAGAAAAGAATAATTAACACCACTGAATTGTGTAATTGAAAGCGGGTAAAATGGTAAATTTTAGGTTATATACATGTAATCAGAATTAAAAAAAAAAAAAAAAGAACTGTACAACACACAGAGTGAACCCTAATGTAAACTATGGACTATAGTTAGTAGTGTAATTAAAATATCAATTCAACAATGGTAACAAAGGTGCCATATTAAATGTTAATATTGGGGAAGGCTGTGTATTTGAAGGTGGGGGTATATGGGAACTCTGTACTATCTGCATCATTTTTTAGTACACCTACAACCACTATAAGAATAAAAAAAATTAAAGCCAGAAAAAAAAAATATAGAAGACTCCAACAAGGCATCAAATAGTGAGTTAAAGGGAAGGAAATGTTTGAAAGACTGAGAAGTATCCAGTAGCTGCAAATTTGCGAAGTGTTCCTTCTGTCAGCTCCTGGTCTTTGAGCCTTTACTCGGAGGGAGACTTTGCTGCTCTGCCCCAACAACCTCCACCTAAAATGCCATCCCCTTTCCTCTGCACATGCCCCCTCCCCCATCCTATCCTCTTCAAAGTCCAGGAAACAGCTGATGTTCTTCAAAAGTTCTTATCTGACTGTTCCAGTATGTACTGACCTCTTGGGGCACTTACAACAGAGGACAAGGCTTCCCGGGGAGGCCCTGCGATGGCTCCAGCAGAGCCTGACTGGGGGTCAGAGCTCAGTGGTTCACCCAGGCCAGCGTCCAGTGTCCACCCTGGTTTAGTCCAGGGACTCGATTTTGTCAAAACTCCCAGAGGCCATCATGCTCAGTGGCACTGATTCACCAAGGATGGTAAACTTCTAAATCTCAAATGAGAACTCTGACTGCCAGGGAACCAGTTTCTCTCACTGGCATAATGTTTCACTTTAAGGAAATCTACATGGGAAGACAAAGATGGTGAATGAGCATGGGATCGGAATAAGAAAAGTTGTTTTAGTTCCTTTAATGGCGTAGCAACATTTGGACCCAGATATGTATATCTCCGTATAGTTACCTGCCAAGGGGACTATACGGCATCCTGTTCTCTGCATTAGGCTGAAGATGATAGAATAAATTATGTTTCTTTATATCTTTTTTCTCTAGGCTCCCGGTATAGAACACCCTGCTTCTCTAAACACATCCTTCTCCACACGCATTCTAAAACATGAACTGCTAATGTTTTCAAGGTCAGCAAACACTTCATACTAAGTATTTAAGAGCCTACAATATTACTGATCAGTTTAAACATCTTTCACCATCATTTCTTATTCTTGCCTCCTCATGCCTCTACCCATCATGATTTTATTTAGGCACATATTTCTAGGCTGTCTCTTAGGATGAATTCCTTTAAGCTAATCTTATCGATTAAGAGTTGAATTTTTTTGGTCTCACTCTCAGACTTAAATTTGCTTTTAAATTCTGGGGGCATCTTAATCTAGCTCTTTTCCTAAACTCCTGCACCTTTAGTGGCTATATCACTCAACCTAGCACATGGTTTCATCTTGTTCTGGATTGTGGATTAGTGGTTTCATACAAATAAGCCTTTACCTCCTTGGTTTATTGTAAATACACAGACAGGGACAATGACTGGTGTATCTGCCTTCCCCCACAGGGACTAATAGTTGTGGACACCAAAGGAGTATTTAATAAGCCCTTGGTTAGGTATTGCCTTTAAGATGTGAATGCCACTGGCAATGGCTCTGGGCAAAAGATTTAATTCCCCAGAAAATAAGTCACATTGTCTGCGGATCTCCTTCCTGCATTCCTTTCTTGACCTCCTTCCTCACTCAAATAATTTGTAGTCTGGGTTTCAGTATTCAACCCTGGCTGCTTCATCTCTTAGATCATGGCCTAAGCCTAATACCAGTTTTGCTTCTTTCTTGGTGTAACCCTGCCCATCTCTGTTACCATTCTGCAAAGACCCAAATCATATAAACTATGACACTATTTTCTTACTAAACAGTGAAAACTTCAACAGCTGTGACTAGATCAAGTTCATCTCTTTATTGCCTAGTATAGTGACTGGCACAAGATAGCATCTCCACAAACATGAATTAATGAATGAAAGAGAGAAGGAAGGAAGGAGTAAATGACTGAGTGAATTGTTGTTCTTCTTGTCTGAGACTATAACATCCTGGGCACTAAGGAAACTGATTATAGTTTCCCTAAGATCATGTCTTTGGGTCCTGAAATCAATAGTTTCAACACACACACACACACAGAATAAGTCATATATACATGACATATATTTATATATTCATTTTCCCATTCCAAACCATATTTGCAGTGCTCACTGTTCCCCTCATTCTCACTCTTTGGCTGTGTACTTTCTCACAGCTGCCTCCCCGGCCTGCTTTCTAATCATCCATCTTAAACCTCTAAATGCCTGAGGAGTCTTTGCCATCACAGCTAAAATGAGATTGATAATAGTGTCTCGTTCTTAGTCTAATTCTAAGGATAAATAAGAATACTCCAAAATCACTGAGCTCAGTCCCTGGCATATTTTAAGTGCTCAAAAGCTTTACTGCCAATGCTCTTTATTTTATTAACACCTATTCTACACATGCAGGTCTATCTATCACCTTAAATCTGTCTCCTTAAACTCAACAAAAGTTAAAATAAAATTCTGATTTTCCTCCTAAAATGTTATATTCTGCTCCCACGTCTCGATTTTTGCCAATGGCCATTCAGTCCTTAACATTAGTGTCATCGTTGATGGTTTCTCTTGCATCTCAGGTCTCTTATCCCACCGTACTGTGCTGCCTGGGTTTTCTAGCGGCAGACTGTGTCCCTTCAGTATATGCTGATACTAGAGCTCAAGGAATCTTCCTGAAATACTGTTCTGATCATGTAACTCCCTTTGTTAAAAACTTTTCATGTCTCTTCCTTGCTGCTAACTCTGGAGGGCCTGAATTACGGTTGTAGCAGAGCATGGAGGGGAAATGTGTAAAGAATCGAGAAGAAAAGAAGAAAGAAGTAAAAACACAGTTAGTCCCATGGTTTTCAGACTTGTATTTTTTCAAATTCAGGTACTTTTCTGTAGCAGAGATTGCCAGTTGTCCCACTATATACATTCTCCCCTTCTTCTAATGAAAAGATATCCTGAGTTTATATATACTCAAGGCCAGGCAGAATACAGATTACTTTCTCAAAAGTCCTTTCGCTAAGTGTGGCCATGTGTCTAAGTTCTTGTCAGTAGGATGCAAGTGGAAGTCATGGGGCAACTACCTGCCCCTAATAGTAAGGGCATGCCTTCTACTTTCTCTCCCCCTTCCTATTATGGAATGACATTGTGGTGGACAGCCATCATGAAATGCCCCTGGGGATGACAGAACAACTAAAAGAAGAAATCTGGTCCCCTATTTTCCCAGAATAGAACTGCCATACTTGCTCACATTATTAAAAATGAAAGAACTAAACTACCTTGTTTAAGCCACCGTTGTTTTATATCTCTGTTTCATGCATCTGAACATACATTCTAGTTAATACACTCTTATCTCATTAGTGAAAATAATAAAATTTTAAATTAATTTAAAAATGACAATAAACAAGGAAGTTTTATACACCAGAATTTATCTCAGGAATGGCCTTATCTCATTTTGAAAAGAAAAATGTGGTAGTAATTGATCGTAGTGGTTGGTAGCCTCCAACATCCCTACCCCTCATCAGGCTTTCAGGGGTCAGCGTATGCCAAAGCTTTAGAAAAGAGGGAGGTTGTTTTTTCAATAGAGTGAGAAGCTGGCATTCTTCACTTTTATTTCTTGTGCATAGAACTGCTCAGGGCACACAACAAGAGCTCAGTACATTTTATCTGAATGAATAAATGTGCCATGCTGTGTAACTCACTTCCACATCTTCACACATGTTCTTTCTTCTGCTTGTATCTACTCCTTCTCTGGCCAACTCTATCTTTCAGATCTCTGGGTCTTCCTGCCCTGTACTTGAGTACCCTTTACCACTAATAGGGAAATGTTTCCACTTTATGGCAACTACTTATGTAATTACCTCACTTCCCTCTAGGAATTTTCCTTGTATCATTTTATCACTGTATTCCTAGCATCTAGCACATGATGAGATAGATTTTATCATCTTCATTTTATAGCTGAGGAAACTGGAACTCATATAGGTTAAATGACTTTCCCATATAGCTAGCAAGTAGCAAAGTCTGACAGAGATCCAGGCTTGTCTGACTCTAAATTCTGTGTCCTTTCCAGGTTACTTTGCATATGTACCATTTATACAATGACATTCTGGGCATCTTTGGAGCCTCTGTGTTGCACATCTCTAGGAGATATATTCTAGCAGAATATACTGTATGTGGTACTTTTGGAACAGTGTAATCCAGAAGCCCTAGGCCTCTCACTTCTAAGATCTCCAACATAGGTGTTATCCCTGTTCCTCAGAGTCTGCGTTATATCAAAGTTCTACTATACTATCTAAATATGATTCACATTCCAATTAAAATTCCAGCTAGATACCTAGCTGAGCCTTTTCAGCATATTCTCCTCTCTTAAACTTTCTCCTAGTGAAAATTGGGTTGAGAGGTACAGAAAGGAAGTACAGTCAGTCCCTGATTTACCAGCAGGCTATGTCCCCAAAGATTATTGTAGTGGATTGTTTGGAATTTAGAACATATTTTTCATGAAAAAAAATAATAATATAAAACAGCTGCTATAAAAGCTAGACTGGTTTCCAGGCTAGGCCTCTGGAGGTCATTCAACACATAGGCAAGTTGAACTTCAAGACAAGTCATCTTTGTTCAGGGTCCTGGAAGCAGGAGTAAAGGGAATGCTTTCTTTCAATGTGAAGGGATAGTTCCAGAAAAGTCTTAAACAAGATGTTTGCAAACCTCCTCCCTTCTCGTATTCAGAGAATTAGAACAAGACTCAACAGACAATATAACCTGTTGTATAACTAGTGTCATAAGGAATAGCTTACCACAAACTTCTCCAAGATCCAAATCATAATTTTCAGTAGACATCCTACAACATGTAATTGCCTTATCCCAACTGCAGATCAAAGTTTAACTGTCTAAGATTACGTTTGGCATCACATTTGACTAGGGAATTTCTTAAGGCTGTTACATTGATTCATGTTTAGCCTTCTGCCTACTTGCCATTTTACCTGGATTTCTAATAGCCATCTAAAAACTTAACGAGTCTAAAACAAAACTCGTAATTTCCTTCCCCAACAACTACTCACTTTAGTCAAACCTTTTTTTTTCCCCAATCTCCTCCCCACCCCCCTTTTTTTCCCACAAAATGACACATTCTCTACTTGGTTGCTCAAGCCAAAAATCTAGAATTCAGAATGAATTGCTCTTTTTCCTTCATCACCCATCCTTCACATCCAAAAAATCTTGTAAATTCTACCTTTAAAATCTATCCCTAATCTGTCTACCTCTCTGTCACTATTATCAATGTAGATACCATTATCTCTCATCTGAACCATTAAAAATGCCTCTTAAATACTTTCCTTGATCTATTCTCTTTCTATTGTCCATGCTCCATACTGAGGCCAATATGGAAGAGCACAAGCTTTGGGGTAGAGAGAGGGGCCTAGGAGGCATCTCTGCCATGTACTAACTATGTGGCCTTTGCCAAGTCCTCTTGGCATTTCCTATCATTTCATCCTGGCCCTGAAAGATGTCCAGTGGATCCTCCGCTTTATAAGGCCAGATGGGTAAAGTCCTGACTCTTACTGAGAGTCTTTAGATCCTGGGCTACCCAAGTGTAAGCAAACTACAACTCCTTTAAAAATGTGTAATTTCAATTCAAGCATACCATTACATTTCAAACATAGAATTATCTTTTTAATTCAAAATGCTCTATCATAATCAAGTTTTATAAGATTGCTTTTGAGGATAATCTGATGAACAAAGAATCATTTGTTTGGAAGATCCCAGTCTTCATAGAGCAAACTGTCTTGGTGACCCCTTTTCAAGGCAGCCTCTAGGTCTTTTCTACAATTCCTCAAAAATGTGCTTCACTAGATCATTTTGCCTTTTTCACTCTGGTCACTTCAGATGAATACTTCAGACAGGGGTCCACATGGCACCCAGAGTTCCTAACTCTGCTCCTGATTTACACCCTTGCCGCATTCACCCAGACCAGAATGAGCAGTAAGAGGAAAGCCATTTGATTAAACTAATTTTCACTAAAGTGTGAAAGTCAATGTCCCTTTAAGTCTTCCAGATGCTTTTAAAGATGATGATCTTTATAATGGTGGGATCTCAGAAAATATAACAACTTTTCTGACAATGTGTAAAGTTTTTAGGAGAAAGCAGACCTTACCTAGGCAGCTTAGACATATTAGAAGTCTGACCTTGGAGTTAGCTCTGCTAAATTTTATTTTTGCTTCACCATCTGAACCCAGAGTACTAGGATGTCTCCAACTCACTTTAAACTCCTTCATCATGTGGTTTTGGGTGTAGCTTAGTTTAAGTTGGACTCTAGGGGTAATCAGTTGCCCTAGTCAGCTATTCATATGCCAGGGTTTGTTACTGGCATGTTAATTTCTTAACAGGTATTAGAAATGGGTTGTTATTGGTGAAAATTAGTGCTCAAGACACCTGGATTGGCTATCATATTCCAGTGACACCCTACCCTTGAATTAAATGAGATATGAGAATCTAATAAGGCTTATAGCCTGTGCCCTTAAGGAAAATAACTAAGACTTGTTTCCTAAACAGTCTTATGTTGAACCATTGGTTTGGAAAATTCTGTTTGTTCAATGCCAGTTATGATCCTACCTGTAGAATATTGTTGGTGTGGTCACATCACCTAAAAGAACAGAAGCTATGTCGTGAATGAGCATACGGAATAGGTTTTAGGAACCATTGTGCCTGCTGGCTAGTAGATGTTTATTTAATACAGTATAAGTTAACATTTGTGGCAGAATTTGGTCTAATTTTTGCTTTCATAATAACCTAGCAGCAAGATTACTGGGATGTAGTATTAAGTAAAATAAATGACTGCCTGCATTGGCCATTGCTGCAAGAGACCCTTTTCCAAGAAAGCATTTTCCAGAAGGCAGAAAAAAGTTAACAGTGAAACAATGAAATGGTCCCTAAAGAACTGCAGATAGGCAACACCTGGTAATAAACAAGCTTTGGTCCAGTAGAGATAGCTTATCAGAATGGACAAGCATATCATACTAATCAATGTATATTTGCTCCCCACTTTGTAACACATACACACCCCCTCCTCCATGAAAAATGGAAGCGTAACATCAGCTAATCAGAATATTTCTTCTCTTGCTTCCATGGTTGCCCTAGATCTGCTCCCCCTTTCCACCTGGTGCATACAGCCTGATACATGAATCATCAACTGCTCAAACTCCCATAAATAGTATCTTGTCTGATATTTTATTTTAATGATAGTTAACCTCAATCCTCTCTAACCACTGATGACAAAAGTGACTTAAATAAATAAACAACACACAGTGTCTATAAATATCTTGTTCATCCCCATGCACCAACTTTACGATGGCACTCAGAGCAGCAGCACGGGTCCAGGAAATATATTGATAAGTCATACTTTCTGGTAGGCTAGAGGAATATATGATGATTTGTGAGTCAGAGTTATCTTTAAAGGGGCAGGCCATTGGGAAGCAAATAGAGGGTAGGGAGTTGGGATAGGTGGGTAAAGCTGATGATAGAGCAGAGACAGAAAGGAAATAAATGCAGTTGAATAAAGCTTCATGAAAATTCTTTCTGTATGTGGTGGGAGGAGAGAATGCTGCCAAGCTGGGAGGTAAGGATACAAAGAAGTATGGCTCCAGGACTCATCAGAGGAATGGACCTATTAAAGTTAACATTTCAGTCACACACATGGCCTGCAATTCCCTTCTGAAAGCCTTGGGGCCGAGTCGGTCGGCCTTTTCTCTCTTAAGGCCTTCTCCCTACAGAAAGAAAGCCAAGCCACTCATGGGCTACCACGTTCACAGGAGCTGTTAGCGGATTTTGCAGCCAGGTACATTCATAAGCTCCAGTAGAACAAGAGCAGCCACCTCTATTAGCCACTATTGCTTAGCGGATGAAAAGATGATAGTTGGGAAAGAGGTGGGAAGAAGGGCATGAGGGAAGTTTGGCAGTGGGGAGAAAACAGAATATATAGGGAACTGTAAATATTTCTGCTTCCAGAGAGTGGGAACTTGAATTTACCTCTTATCTGCATACCCTTCCTTTGCTTACAAGGAAAACTCAAAGAGGCCCTTTAGACACACAAGTTTTACTAGAAAAGTGAACTGCACAGGAAGGATGAAGTCTGGATGGGATAAAGTCATAAATGGGATGATTTCGAATGGATACAAACATTTGGCATCAAACATTTATACAAAAGAATATTTAAGAACACAAATGTTAACTTCTGATTTTGTAATTATCAGATCAGCCTAAAAAAGAAACATATCTAAAACTCTCACCACCAGTGAAAAGGAAAGGGATATTTTTATGCAGTGAAGAAGGGAGGAGCACATGAGATTTTGCATTAGGACCCATTTTTACTAGTTAGCTGCAGAGCATTATCTGGGCTTTTATGGACTAAAAGGGATTACGAGAGAGAGAAACTCCTTGATAATCAGTAGGAGCTTCAGATGTGGTTTCAGATGGTCTCTGTAAATCGAAATGGTCCCTAGTGCAGGCAGAAGATGAAATACATCCTAGGCAGAAGTTTAACTGGGGACCATAAAGAGAAGAAGGCCATGGAGGACAAAAGGCAGAGATAAAATGAAGACTTTCTCATTGGACCCAGCCAGGGCTTCCTGCTTCCTGCTTCCTCTGTCCTACTGAAAACTTAACTCTCACAGTCAATTCCTGATTTTAGGCAATTCTGTGCCCACACTTTCTCATAAGAAAAGGTCCACATTAAAGAGGATTCTCTGGTTGTGCTGAAAAGAAACTATGCCCTTCACTTTGAGTTGACAACTTCAATGCACAATGCGCTGTGTCAGACATCAGAGATGTAGAAATGAACATGGCCAAACCCTGGTATAGAAAGAGTGTACAGTTTGGTAGAACATCATATAAACTGAGGGAGGAAAACACTTTCCCAGAAGTTTCTAACAGATTAGGTGGGTTGAGAAGTCTAGAAAACAGACATTGGAGAGATGAACTGAGATAGGTGTAGGTTGCTGTGGCTGCACAAAGAAGGATACAGAATCCAACTCAGGATTTTAAAGAAGACATCCTCAAAGAGATGATGGTGAGCTAAACCAAACCAAGTGAAGACAGGTGAGAAGGGCATTCTGGGCAGAGGGCAATGCATAAGCAAGGACTGTGTGGAGGAAGGAGAAAGGGGTATCTTTTATCTTGGTATTACTAAAGAACAAAGAAAGTAAGATGTGAATATTAAACTAAAAAGAAGAAAAAGAAAGATCTGGAGAGTCTTGGGTGTCATGCTTAGAGGTATGGGCAGTGACAGGCAAAGGGGAACTGCTGAATGGGTTATAAACAGGGAAGTGACAGGTTGAATTTATTTTTTGGTTGATCACTTGGGTTGCAGTACAGAGGACATCTGCTCTCAATATATGAGAAAAACATTTGGAGTATAATCATTATTACAGCCTATATGCTGTTTAATGAACTACATAATATGTGAATAGCGGGGGGATGTGTAGGTGGGCACTTATGTACAATCTATTATGTTTTATAGCACTTTTGTAGTCTGTTAACATCAGTTAGCACAAGAAATCTGTGATGTAGGCAGGCACTTAGATATTATTACCTCCATTTAACAGTTGGGAAAACTAAGCCTTAGGAGATTAATGACTTGTCCAACATCACAGAAACAGTGAAGACTGAAGTCAGGTCTATAGACTGGATCTCTTCACTCCTACTCTCGTATTTTTCTGACTCTAGTGTAGTCTTCTAACAAATTCACTGAATCCTTTAAAATTTACAGAGTGGGGAGAGGGATGGAAATTACTTTGTTTTATCACAGAAAAAAATGGATGGGAAGCATGTCATGTTTTCCTGGCTACACAAGCAAAATGAGCATACCTCCATGCCTCTGCACATACTGTGCCTCTGTCTGGAACACCTTCTTCCTTCAAATCCTCTCCAGTCCTCCCACCATCTCCACATCACATAGTCATCTCTTCCTTCAGGAAGCCTTTCTGGGTCTCCAGTGCTGGTTTACATGCTCTTCCTGTGTTCTAATAACATTCTGAGGTCATGTTTAGCATAACACTTACACTGTATTGTGAATTTTTGTTTACAGCTCTGTCTTTCCCCCATCACACTATGAGTTCCTAAAGATAGGGAATGTGTCTCTTTTACCCTCTATATCCCCAAATCCTGGCATAAGACTTAGCATGCTGTAAGTACTCAAAAACTGTTTGTTGATTTGAATTTGTTTAATAACATTTGCTGAAGGAGCTGCATGCAACCTTCCAAGGTTAGAAATGAAATCCATTCCTCACTAAAAAAAATCCCTGCAATTGGACCAATCCTATCTCCTCTAAGCTCTAACTTCTTGTGCATGATTTATCACCAGAGAAACTGACTGAAAATGTTTTTTCCTATCTCATGGGGCCATTGTAAAAGCTAGTTTACTTTAAGCAAATAGCTTTTTTTTCCCCTTCTATTTTTTCTCTTGCTATTTTTTTTCTTTCTATTTACTTATCTACTGGCAGCAAGAAAAGAAAAACAACTCTGATCTCTATTTAGATATTTGAAATACAGCGTGTTTAGATAGGGATAGCTATAAACTGCTACCTAGGAACAGTTTGAATACCAAAAACCTGTTTGTTCTATTTTAGATTCCATTATGGTGGAGAAAAGAAGAAAGGACAAAACAAAAACAAAACCACACACACTACATATGGGTAGACTTAGAGATTCAAACATTATTTCCAAGGCAATGTTTGAGTCCATGATGAACTGTAATCACTGAAAGAAAGGTGTCTTAACACAACGAAAACTGGATTTTATCAGCAACCTTCAGAATTAAACACAAGTGAATTGCTTCAGCCCTGGTGCTGACCCTACCACGGTGTGAGATTAGGCCAGGTACATGTTACTCTGTTCCTCAGTTTTGTTACTTATAAAAGGAGGAATACGGGCTCCATAAGACCTTCAATGATCCATCTCCATTATTACTCCTAGGATTCATCCCCACGTGTTTTACAAGTTATTCCCGTACTGAGCTCTTGAGTGGCCAGGATCAGGTCTCATCTTTCTTTGTCAGAAAAACATGACCCCCTTCCCTGGAAATGCTCTGACACTGTTTCCAACATGAATGTGCTTACAACAATCTTTTGCTTTTTTAAATTTATTAAACAGAGCATTTATGTTTCACAGATAACTTGATTTGCTCTATGTTCAATTACTTCCTAATCATGGATGAATCATATTTTAAGAAATACCTTTTCAAGTTTTTAAATCAAATTGATTATTGCTTTAAAAATAAGGATTCATTTACGGATTCCTTGCAATATACTCTCTGAAGGTGCATTTAAATGTTTGATTTTTAAAATTGGTTTGATTTGGGGTGACATTTTGTTTTCACACAGTTGTGGAGAAACACATGAAATGATGCATAATACTGACTTCATGAAGAGTCCTCTAAAATTTTGTTCCCAAATGATAAGTAGGTTTTCCCTCTACTCTTCAAGAGCTGAGTAGATATTAAGCCTCTCAAATACTTTCTTCATGCCTACACCTTATCACTCAAAGATGTTTCTCAACCTTCTATTATCATCAGAATAAACTTCTCAGCTTTCCCTCCACAATCTGTTCTCAAACTGCTTTCCAGATTTATCTTCCACTAATTCCATCTTTTTCTACTGAACTGAACCAGCCCATGTTCCCTACTTCCCTTGCACACCTTGTATTTTCTCACCTCCTTTCTTTGGTCTTTGCTCACATAAGACTTCCTCCCCCAGTGCTGCTTGTCCCAGACTTTGAAGATGTTTAAATGACATAATATACTCAACCACTGTTAGCCCAGTGCCTAGCACATAGTAGACTCTCAATAAATGATGAACCTTAATTCACTCCTTCATTCATTTGTGAATGAAATGTTCATTCATTTGTGGATCTCTTATTCTGTGGACTAAGCTAGGTTCTGGTTACACTAGAATAAATAAGACCAGTACCACATACATAATTTGCAGGCCCAGTAGAAAATGAAAATGCAGGTTCCCTTGTTTAAAAATTATTAAGAATTTCAAGTAGTAAAAGGAGAGCCTGACAAGCACAAAGACCCTTCTAAGTGCACGGTCCTGTGCAACTACAGAGGTTGCATATCCATGAAGATGTCCCTGAATAAGACCTAGCCCTGTGCCCAGGCAGCTCAGTGTTGCAGTCAGGGTAGACAGGTAAGTAAAACACAATTACTATATAATATGATATGTGCTGTGAAAAACATAAGCACAGGGTGCTGGGGCAGCCTAGTGAGATAGCACTCAACCACCCCAGGGTAGGAGTGAAGAAATCTCATGAAAAGAGGCAGAGTTTAAGCTGGGCTTAAACAGTTCAAATAGGAGTTGCAAAGGCAAGAAAGAGAGAATAGTCAAGGAAGGGTGCCTCAAGAAATGAAATAGTTCCGTGAAATGACAGGAACTCAAAGAGACATGTCCAAATCCTACTCATCCTTTAAGGTAAGCCTTTCAAGCTTTTTTGACTATGACTCACACTAATAAATGCAAATTTTGACCTAGGACACACACTGAAACAAACATTCTGCAAAACAGTACTTATTCTCACCATGAATAGTTTCTCTTCTCTTTCATATTTTTAATACGGTTACAATCTACGATTTGAAGAAGTCTGCTCTAAGGACTCTCAAATGTCACCTCCTTGGCAATCCCTGCTAATCCCTTCAGCCCTAAACTGTCTGATTTCCTGGGATGTTTCTCTTTTGGCAATTTGTTTTCTAGGGCCTGTGAAGTACCATCCATCTTCTGTTAGACTATGACATGAATGTGACTTTAAATGCTTTGCATATAATAGGGGCAATCCATTCTCTTCATCAGACGCGACATCCTTCTTAGGACTACCAATGCTTTGTCTTGTTCATATTTCCCACAAATTCAATGAACTTTTTTTTGCTCAAGAATTGGAGAAGGGTCCTCGGTCTCCAGTTAATGGACCCTTTTCCTTGGTCTTTTTGGTGACTGATATCGTATCAGTCTGATTCTATGTCGTCCTCTCATTGCTTTCTATTAATCTAATTACAAGTTCTGGTTATAAGACTTCAACGTGTCAAGGAAAAAACCTCTGATAAAATTCATACTGCCAAAGGAGTTTCTATAATAGGTCCTCCTCAATTAAATAGTAATTTCTCCTGACTTTGCAGGTTTTTAAATCTTTCAATGTAAAAACTTAACTATTTTAACTTTTTTAACTACCTAATTTCAGGAATTTCGCATGTATTTTATGATGAAATTCTTACATTTATCTGTGAATCAGTATTATTATTATTAGTTCCCACATTTTACGTTCATAAAGATTTGTGTGTCTGATCCAAAGACCGTGATTCTTTCCATGATGCTAATCAAATTAAAATAGTGACAAATCTATTGACCACTTCACATTTGGCTGAGAAGGAGCAGCTGAATGCAGCAGCTAGCAACGTGACTCTGGCCATGAGAGTAAATATGCCAGAAGGCTAGAGGCAAACCACCCTCGCTTGGTGCTAATGGCCTTGCCCTGCTGTTTTGTCATGGGAACTAGGGCTATTTCCAAGCCTACCTTGGATGTTGCATGTCAGATTCTAAAGGTTAGCCATCCTATTTCTATCACCCAGTGTTTGCTTTGTGGAGTCGGTCTGTTTTATTTCCCCTTTGGTGACAAGAGCAAAAAAGTACTTCTTTGCTTTCCTGGGAGGCAGGTAGAGGATTTAATGTAAGTTAGAATGATGTCCAAATTTTTTCAGAGATTCTTTTCTTTGACACATTGATTTACACCCACTTCTGAAATAGGGAGGAAAATAGTCATAGAGCCTGAGTCTATAGGCTACCTGGGTCTGCAAATGCAGACACTGTTCAATGTCTCCACCCCTCCTAGACATTGGAGACAGAAACTACCCTGTAGAGTAAACTTGGTATAAGAAAAATTCATGGGCTGGCGACAAAGGGAAGCCCATTTATTATCCATAAAAGGATAATAAACAGTGTGGTAAAGTGGAAGAAGCCTGAATTGGAAGGTAGGAGACAAGATTTCAACAAACACAGAATGAAATACTATGCATGCAAGTACTTTGTGAGCTATGAAAGCAACACTACCAGCAAGAATCATGACTTATTTTTGACTCTTGATATTGAAAGGTAACTTGGAGAATCAGCTGGTTCCGCTCCCACATTTTGGGAAGCTGAGTCTCAGAGAAGGGCACTGCCCATGGCCTCTTCAGGGCTGCAGCCCACAACTTCTGGCTGTAGAGTCACACTGGTGGAACAAGACTCCCCAGGATGCACACTGTCTCGGGATATTGATTAAGCACAACTCATGTTTCCCAGGCTGGCCCATTTCTATTAACTAAGGACCCTTATTAAAACAAAATTGCACCAGATTCAGACCCCTATTAAGATACCTGATGTTAGCAAAAAGAACCTGATGTAAGCAAAGCCACTTCCAAGCTCCCAAGTAAGGGTGCATGTCCTTCTCCTCTGTAGACCAAGATTTACGTGGACTTCATGTTTTTTCTAGGTTTTGGCTAGTCCTGCAGAGCAAGACTAAATTTCCACAAAGACGTCTATTTACAGTTCATTTGTTTATTCATTGAAGCTGTGACCATCTCCCATAGAATTTGCATCTTTCTGCATAAGCTGTGAAGATCTTCAATATCAAATCTGTACACAGAGATTGGTCATTTTTCTATCCAGTTAAAAAATAGGTCAATCACTTTCTGTCTCTCTAACTTCTCTGACCCTTTCCTTTTCATCTACTTTGCATCTATGTTCTGGTACTTATGGATCTATATATCTTGCATCGTTTTTATCTGTTTCTCCTTATTGAACTGTGTGCTCCCTAAGGACAGAAGCCTTGTCTTTTTCATTTCACTTTCTTGTATTCCTAGCAAAGTCCCTTACACAGTAAGGGTCCTCCCTTCCAATGATTTAATGATGCCAATAATTCCATATCTCCTCCTAGCAGCGGGTACTCTGCTTGAGCAGATACTAGCTCTAACGTGGAAAACCCCATTTAAGTGCATAATTACTCCCAGTGATAGAACCTGAAAGAAGACAACAAGCAGCTTCTTTATTCCAGTGACTGCTCCTTCCGTGGACTAACTTAAACTAAGCCCACAGGGTCTGTAGTGATACACGTCACATGGAGCCCAGGCTGGCTTCACAGGCATGAGACCTGTGCAATCACACAGGGCCTTTCAATTAGACGGCCCAAGGCTTGTTTTAATGCTCTGCAGATTTCAAGATTTCCATCTTGAAATACATACCAATTTTTTAAAGGGCCCTGCATTTCCATTTTGTACTGGGCCCCAGGAATTATATAGCCATTCTTGCAATGAACTGAAGTGGTTGTGTATTCTGAAAATGCCACACATAACCTCTGGCTTTCTTCTGCTTCCCCAGGCTCTCACTTCCTGAAAACAACTTGACATGTGTAGGTTTAGGTGGTAGAGGAATAATTTCATAATGTTCTTACAGTCCCTTTCTTCCATTGCTTAGGGACTTTCTTAGTTTTCCAAGCCACTGTGACAAATACCATGCAATCGGTTGGCTTAACAACAGGAATTTATTGGCTTCCAAACTTCTGGTTTGGAAGACCAGAAGTCCCAACAGCATGTCTGTGCTTTCTCTCCAAAGTCTGTAGTATTCTGGTGCTTGCTTGCCTTAATTCTTGGAGTTCCTTGGCTTGTATCTCCCTTCACAAGGTGATCTGTCTCTCCTTGAGTCTGGTCTTCTGATTTCGGTTTACTTATGGCCTCTGGCTACTTACTGTGGCTTTCTCTGACTTCTGGCTTCTGGATTCTTCTATTTATTAGGCCTCTTGAAATATGAAATAAGACCCACTTGGGTTCAGCTTGGCACACCGTAACTATTAAAAATAGCTGCTTAAAGTCCTAGTTACAAATAAGTTCACACCCACAGGAACATAGACTAAGAGTAACAAGTCTTTCGTTGGGGTATGTAATTCAACCTAATACAGGGAACTTCCAACAGATGAGTTTCCATAATGGAAAATATGCAGAAAGGGCACTGAGTATTCATCTCATAGTAAATATGAATTATTAATATTGCATCTTCTAAATAATTCATTGCATTTGGTGTAACTCATGGATTGCAATTCAGATAGAATGAATGAGCGTCTACTGTGTTTAATCTTTTATATTAATTTCTTATTCAGGAATTTCTTCACTACAGTCCCATTTACATCGATTTATTCATTCAACAAATATGTACGTGCCAGGCATTTTTCCAAGTTTTTGGGGACATAGCAATAAACAAAGGAGTTAACAGGTATTTATTGTGTAAGGGACATTGCTAGGAATACAAGAATGTGAAAGACAAGGGGGCACACAATTCAATAGGGAGAAACAGATAAAAATGATGCAAGATGTATAGGTTCATAAGTACCAGAACATAGATACAAAGTAGATGAAAAGGAGAAGGTCAGAGAAGTTAGACAGACAGAAAGTGATTACCTTATTTTTTAACTGGATAGAAAAATGACCAATCTCTGTGTACAGATTTGATATTGAAGATCTTCACAGCTTATGCAGAAAGATGCTTATTAGGTGGGAGATGGTCACAGCTTCAATGAATAAACAAATGAATTGTAAATAGACAACTTGTGGAAATTCAAATGGGAAGCACTGCCATCCAATAAGAATCAATGAGGTCAATTAAACATCAGGATGCCTCAGGAAATGACAATACTAAGAACAGGCAAGCAGAAACACTGGAATATAAATAAATTACCAGCCCTGCCTTCAGAAACAAACTGATTCATTCATATAAGGAAAGTAAGGGGTTTGGGATTTGACACCAAAAAGTGCATGGAGCTCAGTCTTAATTGGCAAACTGTATTTGTTACAAGATAGTGCTAGAGTAGACAGGAAGGTGAATCAGACAGAAATTCTGGGTTGCACAAATCTAGGGACTATCATTTATATGACTTTTCTATGGGAATGGTAGATACCATGTAAACGATGCCCCAGGATAAAACAGTGGTGACCAGAAATGAGCAAATCTAAGACTGTTGTATTTAATTCTAAGGAACAGTCAGGTAGGAATGGCCAAGATGGAAAGGTAAGACAGGTAACTATCCTCTTATTGAACAGTGACCCAAAGAGATGTGGGAACTTCAGATGAGATGATGCAAGTGCAAATGTAATGAGGGGCACCCACAGATAGGAGGAACCTCATTCCAGCCTTGTTTTGTAAGGGGACCCTGTGTCTAATCCATCCATTCCAGGAACCCAATTCTTGATGGCTATTATCAATCAGAGTCTATGTGCTTCAGATGTACTGTAAGAATAATACCTTAGGGGAGCTTCAGTTTGGCTTTTTAAAAAATAAAGCATTGAAGGAGTTCACTGAGAATGACTTAAGTGATACTATAGAATGAGATTTAACAGCAGAGTGGTGAAAAATCCAAACCAGTCCTAGAATCAACTTCCACTTGTCTGTTTGGGCAAATTACAAAATTTGCAGAAAATTCACTTTCCTCAGCTGATAAAATGGGGAATGGATGATAGATTTTATTTCAAGGACTTTAGGGAAAATTAAATTAGATAATACACTTGAGCTAAACAGAGATCCTGCCACATTATAGCTGCTGAATAAATGTCAGCTAATACTATTAACTTTAGTTTGCTACAAAGCTAGTTTACACATATTAATATTAACACAGAGGGTATATATACACTATCCAGAGAGTATATACACTATATATATATATATATATAAATATATACACACACATGCACATTTACATGCACATATATCACGCATATGCACATTTACAGAGAATTTGTCAATGAGGTATGACTAAGGCAAGTGACTTTGTCATCACCCTGGATTTGATCACTCTCTGCTCCACATGCTCTATATCTCACTCCAGTATTAGAATGAATGAGGCATTTTATAATAATAAAAGCGAACTTTTAGTCTCTTCATATCTGGTTGAAAATTTATAAGTAGAGTCATCATTGATTTTTTTTCTGAGCTCTAATTCCTCCTATTTGTAATTTTAATGCTCAGACCTGTGTAAATCAGGAAACAATGGAGGTTTACACTTTCTACAAAGTGCAATCATGAAAAGTGCTGCAATTTAGGGGTTTGTTTACATGCCCACATGCATTGTACATGTATGTATTGGTTGTCTTCTGTTTTTTATTACTTGGGAATGTTTAAGATGAGTGTGCTGGCTATTGATGGAAGGATAAAAACCTTTGAATTTAGTGCTATCTGAGTAAATTTTCCCTAAATAGGAATTGTAGTCTTAGCATGCCCTTGCTACACAATAGCCCAGATTGTTTGTTATTTAGCTCATTTAAGTCCACTCATCTGTAATATTAAAAAGTACTTTGTAAACTCTGAAATGTTTAATCCCTTTTAATTGTTATTATTAACCAGAATCCAGTCAAAAATAGTTCTAGATTAAGGGCATAATAATAGATGCATAACACACACACACACACACACACACACACACACACACGCACACACACACTCTAGAAGAAAATCAGAAGGTAGAGGCAGTTCTCAAAGACAGAAAGAAAAAAATCAAGGATTTATTCCCAGAGTGTGAAATTTGTGCTCCTAAAAGGAAGCTGTTCCAACTGGAGCTTCAGAGGCAATGATCGGAAATACCAAAATAAAAGGCCACACCGTACAGATTGCAGCAGAGTCACGGGAAGATGGCTCATGATCCCCTGGGGAATCTTCTGCTAGGATGGCACATGGACTCGGAAGCAACTTCACATGCCAAGTGACAAAGACTTTTCACAGAAACTGATTTAGTGTGAAAGAAAGTCTCCATGTGGCAGCCAGAAACTGCAGTACTGTAGAAGGTGTTGCTTGCAGACGTGAGGGATGTTCCGAGTGTCCTAGACCTGAAGGGAAGGGAAGGAGGTTAAGTAGGGAAAGAGGTCACTAAAGGCACATTTCAGCCAAACATAGGTACACATTAAAGCCTGAATAAGTCTTACTAATTTGAGGGTCTAAATAGAAATGTTAGTGCCTTTCTGAACCATGGACCAAGGCAACTGTGCCAGTTTGAATGTGTTATATCCCCCAGAAAAAGCCATATTCTTTGATGCAATCTTGTGGGGCAGATATATCAGTGCTAATTAGATTGGAATCCTTTGAGTATTTCCATGGAGATGTGACCCACCCAACTGTAAGTGATAACTCTGATGAGATCATTTCCGTGGAGGTGTGGCCTCACCCATTCAGCATAGGCCTTGATTACTGGAGCACTATATAAGCTCAGACAGAAGGAGCAAGCTTGCTACAGCCAAGAGGGGCACTCTGAAGAACACACAGGAGCTGAGAGTAGCTGCAGCTGAGACACAGTTTGAAGACGGCCATTGAAAGCAGACTTTTGCTCCAGAGAAGCCAAGAGAGGAAAAATGCCCCCAAATCAACTAAGAGTGACATTTTTGAGGAACTGCAGCCTAGAGAGGAACATCCTGGGAGAAAGCCATTTTGAAACCAGAACTATGGAGCAGACGCTGGCCACATGCCTTCCCAGCTAACAGAGGTTTTCCAGACACCATTGGCCATCCTCCAGTGAAGGTGCCCGACTGCTGATGACTTACCTTGGACACTTTACGGCCTTCAGACTGTAACTGTGTAACCAAATAAACCTCCTTTATAAAAGCCAATCCATTTCTGGTGTTTCGCATTCCAGCAGCATTAGCAAACTAGAACAGCAACGTTTTTGGGTTTGCTTTTTTTTGTTGCATTATTTCATTTTTTAGTTGTTTTGTAAGTGCGCAACAATGATATCAACCTAGTAAGACAGTCCTTGAAGCAGATGCTACTGAATTATAAGGATTTATTGTCATTCCTCTCATTCACTTGCTGAAATAGTTTGACATTCCACTGCAGCCAAAAATGCCCAACAATGGTGCTTTGTGAGGTAAAGAAGACAACGTCCACTGTTCTGGAGTCTCTTCGAAATGAACCAATAACTGACACCCACCTCCCCACCTTCTATCAGGCCATCAATAGCCACAAGTAAACAAACCCAAAATAATTCTGTTGGCTTCGGCAGTCATTTCATCACTGTCCTTTGCTGCATCTGGAAAAGAAGCTCTTGCTCCAGGTCTTCCTTGGCTCTGTTCCTACTCATCATAGACGCACAAAGGGTCTGCTACAGGGAGAGCCAACTTTGAGAATTTGGTTTACGTCTTTGCCAAACCCTGTCCTGGGTTTATCTCGTCCATCTACAGGCTAGAGTAAACAGCCTCTTCTTCAGATATAATTTCTTTGAGTCATGGTGTGTGCATCAAAGAGTCACAAAAGGGATTTAACCTAAGGGGACCAGAATTTAATGGCTTCTTGCTAGAAGTGATTCTTTTCAAGCAGTTTCCTTCCTACTTGTGCGTGAACTGGAACAGTTTGGGATTGGCATCCTGTACTTGGATATTCTCATTTTCCTGCTTATCCCACCTTTCCAAGGCAGGCATATCTTTCAGTAAAGCACTGTGGTCTGTAGAAAGAACAAGGGCTTTACAATCTGATGGACTCAAGTTCCCTTCCTTCCATTTGCTGGCTTTATGCCTTTGGGCAAATTACTTAATCTCTTGGCCTCAATTTCTCACCTGTAATATGGGGATAAAAGAAATCTTGTAAGATCTTTGGGAATACTTTAACTAATTGAATCAAGTTACTGCCCGTATTTGGTATAGTGGGTAAGAATTTTAATCTACAAACTGTAAAATGTGCAAAGGCAACTTTATTTTTCTATAATTCAATTTAAAATCTGCATTATGTGTCACCAATTTCCTAAGAGGCAGAAACTTCGTCTCAATCAATTTGGTGACCAGCACCATCACCCGACTTCCTCAGGGTTTGCCTGATTTCTAAGGAGGGATTATGTGGATTCAAGCAATGGATTGGGGTCAGATCATTGGGGTAGGAGTGAGGAGAGGTCAGAGAAAAGGAGCAGGCAGGCTGGGCTGTTACTCCCCTGAGCAGGAGCAGGCACATGTTAGCTCCTGGCCCATCTTTTCATGCAAGTCATTGCTGAGTCATCTCTTGTTCTCAATCCAAGGTCCTTTTTAACTGTGCCCTCTAAGAAAACTCCCATAGGTATGCTGCTGCACCCATGCCACATGAGCTTTGGGATCTCAGCTGGGCTACCCATAGCCCTGCACCAAATTCATGCATCGCTCTGGTTTAATATTCTGCTCCCAGATTACAGTGAACAATGGGGGCCCGTTGTAGTCTCTCAGGCCTGTCAGATTAAATATCCTGTGCAGCTCTTTCTATTCTGGAGTCTTGCTGCCTCACTGATCTCCAGCCAAGAAAGAAGCCATGGGTCCTCTCTGCAGCTGGATCCTTCAAACCCATCTTAGGGACTGGAATACCTATTTATTCCTAGTTTCCTCTGTGACTTCAATCTCCTTCATCCCTAGTCCCATCTTAGGGACTGGAATACCTATTTATTCCTAGTTTCCTCTGTGACTTCAATCTCCTTCATCCCTAGTCCCCTACTCCCTCTACTCCAATGTGAAATAGATCCAACTCATCTCACATTTGCTGTGCTATGAATCTTCTCAGAGCCCAGGTTTTCAAATATCTCTGCTTTTAGTATAGTTTTTGTTAATACTCATGACCTAGCACCCAAATGAGGGAAGAATTAAAGGATAATTGGAAATACTACGAGAAATAAAAACCTGTTTCAAAACACTATCCCATTATATTATTCTTACTACTGCTACTGTATTTAATGTTATTTAATGTTTACCAGAATTCCTAATAGGGAGTAATATATGAATGATTTCAGACCTTGTCAAGAAGGTAGGTAAGAAAACTGAGAAAAAACTTGTAGTGTGTTAGAAAGGTCTTTTAGTTTCTAATGCAAATACCATGCAATAGGTTGGCTTAACAATGAGAATTTATTAGCTCACAGTTTTCAGGCTAGGAGAAGTCCAAAATCAAGGCAGCATCAAGCTGATGCTTTCTTCCTGAAGACTGTGGCTTTCTTGACCTGGCTGTTGGCAATCCTTGCTTCTTTGTTTTTCTGTCATGTGGCAACATATATGGTGGCTTCTGAGTTCCACTGACTTCCAGCTTTCTCTGAATCTGTTATCTTCCCTATAAAGCTTTCAGTGATGGGATTAAGATTCATCCTGATTCAGCAAAGCCACACCTTAACTGAAGTAAGGTCTTGAAGAGATCTTATTTATCATGTGTCCATACCCATAGGAAAGGATCAAGTTAAAGATTTTCCTGGGGTACATAGATCCAAACCAGTACAAATGGAAACCATCTTAGAGATCATTAGTTGATGCTGTGGTTACAAAATCTTTTATCACCAAGAAACCCTTAGAGTCTTTTCCCTCCAAGAAGTGGACTCTGTTTTGAAAAATCTTATCTAATTTAGCAATGTGTGGAGGCAGTTGCTTGCTTTCCTCATAACTGATTGATCAAAAAATCCATATTGCTGACTAGTGTTGTAATTCAGAATGAGGTGGCCTTCGGGGCTACATCTGGACCACATATGAAAGGATATACTGACCAGATTTTAGGGTCCCTGTGCAATATTCAGAAGATGCTCTCATCCCCACTCACACCTTACATGACCCCCAGTGCAGACAATGATCTGCCCTGGTCCTCTAGTTTTAGCATTAAGTTTTCCTGGTCCTTGGTTTTTAGTTTCTTATCTTTTCTCTGACATATGTTGTAGGTCTCCTGTAATCAATTCTTTGGCTGGGAACTTTTCCAGGAATTTCTCTCTTCCCTGAATTGCTCTCTCTGGCTGTCTATATGAGCAGGACTTCAAATTTGTGATCTACTCTCCTTCCAGGCCTGAGCCCCGAGGGCCAAGGCCCAACTATGTCTACTGCTGACATAGGAAATTGATGGAGTTGCTACTTTGATAGAGCATGGTAGGCAATCCTCATTTTCAGACTAACTGTTCAATGAATAAACAAATGAATTGTAAATAGACAACTTGTGGAAATTCAGATGGGAAACACTGCCATCCAATGAGAATCACAAAGTCAATTAAACATCAGAATGACTCAGGAGATGGCAATACTAAGAACAGGCAAGCAGAAACACTGGAATATAAATAAATTACCAGCCCTGCCTTCAGAAACAAACTGATTCATTCATATAAGGAAAGTAAGGGGTTTGGGATTTGACACCAAAAAGTGCATGGAGCTCAGTCTTAATTGGCAAACTGCATTTGTTACAGGATAGTGCAAGAGTAGACAGGAAGGTGAATCAGACACAGAAATTCTGGGTTGCACAAATCTAGGGACTATCATTTATATGACTTTTCTGTGTGAATGGTAGATACCATGTAAATGATGCCCCAGGATAAAACAATGGTGACCAGAAGTGACTGCTGTATTTAATTCTGAGAAACAGTCAGGCAGTGTTTCCCATTTGAATTTCCACAAGTTGTCTATTTACAATTCATTTGTTTATTCATTGAAGCTGTGACCATCTCCCACCTAATAAGCATCTTTCTGCATAAGCTGTGCAGATCTTCAATATCAAATCTGTACACAGAGATTGGTCATTTTTCTATCCAGTTAAAAAATAAGGCAATCACTTTCTGTCTGTCTAACTTCTCTGACCCTTTCCTTTTCATCTACTTTGCATCTATGCAAATTTGTGATCTATTCTCCTCCCAGGCCTGAGCCCCAGAGGGCCAAGGCCCAACTATGTCTACTGTTGACATAGGAAATTGATGGAGTCACTACTTTGATAGAGCATCGTAGGGAATCCTCATTTTCAGACTAACTGTTGTCTTTAATATCTCCCCAATAATACTGTACAGATTCCTAATTTCACAACTTTGTTTTTTTCATTCAATTTTCCCAGAACCCCCTTACTTCTCATTTCTCAGAATCCCTTTACTATTAATATCCTCAGTGAAAGCATGTCTGGCTCTTGTATCAGATCACTCATTCACAAATTTAAACCATAATAGCTAATATCAGAATTTATCTGCAATAAAGATAATATGTGTACTACACCTAATTTATTCTTTTGTCCCTTTTCAATTAATTCAGAACTTTGGCAGGAAAAGGAGGTATAGTTAATTGGACCCCTTAAGCCTAGACACCAGAGCCCTTGAATTTAAACTATTTTTCAACAGAGGATGTTATATAATACAAAAAAAAAAATGCAGTAGGTATCCCATCTCATTATTAAGTTCCTAGATAAAATCTAGAATTTAAAAGAAAAAATTAAAATTATTTCTTTTTCTGATTAAAAAATAGCATCCAAGGAGGAGGGGCAAGATGGTGGCATAGAGAGAAGTGGAATTTAGTTAGTCCCCTGGAGCAACTAATAAACAACCGGGAACAACTAGTAAATAATTTGGAATAACTGCTGGGGGACAGCTTTGACTGTACACACATCATACAGCAACCTGGATTCAATGAAATGGCTGATTGCAGCATAAAAATCTGCACATAAAAACTGCAGAACTGCACCAGGAGCCTCCCCTCACCCCCGTCCACCCCCCATGGCAGGCTGAGTTGCGAAACCTCACTGTGGGAGAAAACAGCATTCCCAGAGTGAGTGAATATAGCTCAGCCCAACTCCAACTGGGGATTTACCTAACAAATGTGGACTGCTGAATACAAGCTACAAACAAGACAAACCCCTAAAAAGCAGACAGAAGCTTTTAGTGATGACTGACCTCAAAGGGCCGGAAAACTCCTGTGTCCCAAGAAAGGGAGCCCAGAAGACCAAGTGCTCTGGCTGATGGGTGAAACTGGAGGGCTATGGGCTGGCTCGGAAAGGGGGCTTTCTTTCCCTTTTTCTCTCTCTCAACCTGAGTGGCTCGGTGAAGAGACCCTCAGCCATTTTTAGTTCACAGCACTCTGACCCAGACAGGGGTGGAGATAACAGAGTCAGAGAAGCAAAGGAACAATTCAAATGCAGAAGATAACTCCCTAGGGGGTGTATCTTCCCTAAGAGGAAGGAGGTGTGGCCCAGCTCAAGTGCCGGCCTTCCCTTTGGAACTCAGACCCCAGAGCCTGAAGGAAAACAGCCAAAACAGAAACTAAAGGGGCCACACCTCCTTACACCAATCAGGAGTGACAGGTTGACAGGTGCCACCTGCTGGGCAGGTTAAGAAAAGCACAGTGACTAGAGACCTCACAAGAAAGTCTGTCAATCTCTAAGATACACCCTCAGGGAGATCTGAAACTGAATAAAACCCCATTCTTAGATCTGAGCCCATTCTGGTCTGGGAAAATCTGATTGGGATAACCAAGGAAATGAGATGACTAGACAACAGAAAACTACAAACAGCACTAGGAAAAACAAAGACATGGCCCAATCAAAGGAACAAACTTACACCTCTATCAAGATACAGTTGAGATATTGTTTCACTTTAACGAAACAACCAATTAAATATTTTTTTAAAAAATACACTAAATCAAATTAAAAACCAAATCAACAAGTTCAGGGAAGAAATGGCAAAAGAGATGAAGGATATAAAGAAAACACTGGGCAAACATAAGGTAGAAATCAAAAGTTTGAAACCACAACTGGCAGAATCTATGGAAATGAAAGGCACAACACAGGAGATGAAAAACACAATGGAGATATTCAACAATAGGTCTCAAGAGGCAGAAGAAAACACTCAAGAACTGGAGAACAAGACACCTGAAATCCTACACCCAAAAGAACATATAGAGAAAAGAATGGAAAAATATGAGCAACATCTCAGGGAATTGAATCACAACATGAAGCACAAGAATGTAGGTGTCATGGGTGTCCCAGAAGGAGAAGAGAAGGGAAAAGGGGCAGAAGCAATAATAGAGGAAATAATCAATGAAAATTTCCTATATCTTATGAAAGACATAAAATTACAGATCCAAGAAGCACAGCATACCCCAAACAGAATAGATCTGAACAGACCTACAACAAGACACTTAATAAGAAGATTATCAAACATCAAAGACAAAGAGAGAATCCTGAAAGCAGCAAAAGAAAAGTGATCCATCACATACAAAGGAAGCTTGATAAGACTATGTGCAGATTTCTCAATAGAAACCAGGGAGGCAAGAAGGAAGTGGTGAGATATATTTAAGATACTGAAAGAGAAAAACTGCCAATCAAGAATAGTACTATATCTATCAAAACCGTCCTTCAAATATGAGGGAGGGTTTAAAATATTCTCTGACAAACAGACAATGAGAGAGTTTGTGAACAAGATACCTGCGCTACAGGAAATAGTAAAGGGAGCACTACAGGCAGATAGGAAAAGACAGGAGTGAGAGGTTTGGAACACAATCTTGGGTGATGGTAGCACAGCAATGTAAGTACACTGAACAAAGATGACTGTGAGTATGGTTGAAAGCGGAAGGTTAGGAGCATGTGGGACACAGAAGGAAAGAGGAAAGAAAGACTGGGACTGTATAACTCAGTGAAACCTAGAGTACTCAAAAATTGTGATAAAATATACAAATATGTTTTTGCATGAGGGAAAACAAATGAATGTCAACCTTGCAAGGGGTTAAAATGGGGTGGTATTGGTGAAAAAAATACAACCAATGCAAACTAGAGGCTATAGTTAACAGAAACATTATATTATGCTTCCTTTAATGTAACAAAGGCAATATACCAAAGCTAAATGCCTGTAAGAGTGGGACATAAGGGAGGGGTATTGGACTCTTGGCATTGGTGATGTTGTCTGACTCTTATATTATACTTTATTTTATTTCTATCTTTTGTTGCTTTTTAGCTGTAATTTTTTTTGTTTCTTTTTCTTTTCCTTTTGTCTCTCTACCTTCTTTGACTCTTCCTCTTTCTTTCTGGAAGAAATGGAGATGTCCTTATATAGATAATGGTGATGGTGGTGAATGAATAAATATGTGATTATACAGGGAACCATCAATTGTTTACTTAGGAAGGAATGTATGGTGGGTGAAAAAAACCATCTTAAAAAAAACCAGGTTGATGAGGAAATCTTGAGGGCACTATATTGAGTGAAATAAGTCAGACACACAAGGGCAAATATATATGGTCTCACTAATATGAACTAATTATAACATGCAAACTCATAGACATGAAACATAAGTTGCCAGGATATAGAATGAGGCTAAAGAATGGGGAGCAGTTGCTTATTATCAGCAGAATGTTTAACTAGGTTGAACTTAAGTGTTTGGAAATGGACAGAGGGGAAGGTAGCATGTTATTACAAGAAAAGCTAACAGTGATGAATGGTGTGTGAATGTGGTAGAAAGGGGAAGTTTAGAGTCACATATGTCACCAGAAGGAAATTTGGAGGTTAAAATATGGGAATGTATAAAATGTAGAGATCTCTTCCATGAACTAGAACAAATGTATGACACTATAACTAGAAGTTAATAATAGAGGGGTATATTGGGAAAAATATATACCTATTGCAAACTATGTACTACAGTTAGTAGTATTTTAACATTCTTTCATCAACAGTAACAAATGTACCATACCAATACTACAAGTCAATAATGGAGGGGGGTGATTAGGGATATGGGAGGATTCAAGTTTTCTTTTTTTGTCTTTATTTCTTTTCTGGAGTAATGAAAATGTTCTAAAAATTGAAAAAAATTACTTGTGGTGATGGATGCACAGCTGTATGATGGTACCATGGGCAACTGATTATGCACTTTGGATCTTGTATGATTGTATGGTATATGAACAATCTCAATAAAATTAAATTTTAAAAAAATAGCATCCAAGGAAAATAATTTCAAAATTTTTCCCTCCTCCATTTTTTCTTCTGCTTTGTCTCAGCCACAGCTCTATGAATCTCTCCTCTATCCCCTTCCTTCATTTCCCTTAGAGTTCCCTTGGGATTCATTTTTAACTCCTTCCCTGTGGCGTTTCTCTACTCTCCTTTGTTTTTTTGTTTTTTTTTGTGGTTTTTTTTCCAGTTTGAAAGCCTTTTTTTCAAAAAGCAGTTTTATTGAGATATTCACCTACTACACAATCCATACAAAGTGTACAACCAATGGCTTTTAGTATAATCACAATCATGCACTCATCGCCACAATCAATTTTAGAACATTTTCATTACTCAAAAAAGAAAATCCCAATACCCCTTAGCAAATGGGGTAATACAATATGTAGTACTTTGTATTTGTTTCTTTCACTTAGCCTAACGGTTTTTTAAAAAAAAGAATTGTTATTTTTGTTCTAAATTAGAGAAGTTGTAGGATTAAATAAAAGTCATATAAAAAATACAATGCTGACACTTTGCATTAGTGTGGTACCTTTGTTACAACTGATGAAAGAATATTAAAATATTACTGTTAACCATAGTCCATAGTTTGCATTAGGTGTATTTTTCCCATACCACCTTATTATTAACACCTTGTAATAGCGATGTACATTTGTTATAATTCATGAAAGAACATTCTTATATTTGTACAATTAACTACAGTCATCATCCACAACAGGGTTTGCTCTGTTATACAGTCCCATGTTTTATCCTCTAATTTTCCTTCTAGCAACATACGTGACTCAAAACTTACCCTTTCACATTCACACACATAATTCAACTCTATTAATTACACACACAATAATGTGCTACTGTCACCACTATCCATTTCCAAACATTTACAATCAACCTATTTAGAAATTCTGCACAAATTAAGCCTCAGCTCCCCATTCTCTACCCCTATTCTATCTCCTTTTAACCTATACTCTAGTTTCTAACTGTATGCATTTGCTTATGGTAAATAGTTCATATCAGTGAGATCATAAAATATTTGTCCTTTTGTGTCTGACTTATTTCACTCAACATAATATCTCAAGTTTCATCCACATTGTCACATGTATCATGATTTCATTCCTTGTTATAGCTGTATAATATACTATCCTATGTGTATACCACATTTTGTTTAGCCATTCATTGGTCCGGGCAATTGGTTTGCTTCCACCTTTTGGCAATTGTGAATAATGCCACTATGAACATCAGTGTACAAATGTCTGTGCAAGTCTCTGCTTTCAGTTCTTCTGGATATATACCTAGTAGCTGGATTGCTGAATCATATGGCAATTCTATACTTAGCTTCCTGAGGAACCACTAAATTGTCTTCCACAGCCAGCTGTACCATTTTACATTCCTACTAGCAGTGAATGAGTGTTGCTATTTCTCCACATCCTTCCAACACTTGCAGTTTGCATGTTTTTTAAATAGTGGCACTTTAGTAGGTGTGAAATGGTATCTTGTTGTGGCTTTGATTTACATTTCCCTAATGACTGAGTGATGTTGAGCATCTTTTCATGTGCCTTTTAGCCATTTCTATTCTCTCTTTTGAAAAATGTCTATTCAAGCCTTTTGAACATTTTTAAATTGAGCACATGAAAAGATGCTCAATGTCATTTGCCTTCGGGAAATGCAAATGAAACCACAATGAGACAACATTTCATACCTGCTATTACGGCTACTATAAAAAAAAAACAGAAAATGACAAGTGTTGGAGAGAATGTGGAGAAAGAGAAATATCCATTCATTGTTGGTTGGAATATAAAACAGTGCAACCACTGTAGAAAACAATTTAAAGTTTCCTCAGAAAGTTAAGCATAGACTAACCATATGACCCAGAAATCCAACTTCCATGTATGTAGCCAAAAGCATTGGAAACAGGAACTCAAACAGATACTTGCACACCAGTGTTCTTAGTGGCATTAATCACAACTGCCAAAAGTTGGAAGCAACCCAAGTGTCCATCAACAGATATATGGATAAACAAAATGTGGTATATACAATGGGATATTATTGTCATAAAAAGGAATGAAGTTCTGATACATGCAAAAATATGAATGAACCCTGAAGACATCATATTGAATAAAATAAACCAGACACAGAAGGATGAATATTTTATGACCTCACTGATATGAAATAATTAGAATAAGCAAACTCATAGTGTTAGAATTTAGTATATAGGTTACTGAAGGACAGGGTGGGGGTAAGGAATATGGAGTTAATGCTTGAATTGTAAAGAGTTTATATATATTTTTTTAAATAAACTCAAAGTTATAGGAACAGATACAAAAACAATACTAACCTCATACAAAGAATTCCATCATACCCTGACCCTCCTCCCCCGATAGCTCAATCCACCAGCTTTAACATACTGTCACATCGCTATTTCTTTCCCTCCTTCCGTATCTATCATCCATCATCTGTTGCTCTGTCTTCTGAACATATGAGAACTAGCTGCACACATCCTTGAACATACACTATAATTCACGTATATACTTCCCATGAACAAGAACATTCTTTTATGCAATCCCATTAAGTGCAGCTAAGAAGTACACGAGATTCAACAATGATACAAAGCTTACATTCTATATTTCCTTTTCCTTAAGTCTCAGCTGTGTCCCTTTGAGCCACCTGTCCTCTATCCTCCAATCCCATCCAAGTTCATCCTTGGCATTCAATTGTCATCTATTTAGACTGCCTTTTTTTTTTTTTTTTTTCAGTTGTGGAAACATATATACAGCCTAAAACTTCCCACTCCACCCCCTCCCTAGCCTTCCATTAGTGGGATTAATCACATTTACAATGTTGTAATGCTCTTTGCCACCATCCATTACTAGAAATTTCTCTTCACCTCAGACAGCAACCCTACACGCATTTCTTAACTCCCATTGCCCCTTCCCCCAGTTCTCTTAACCCAAACTCTACTTTTCATCTCTATGGTTATATTCTCTGATAATGTCTTTGTATTTACTGTGGGACTTAAAATTAACCTCTTAAATCCATATCAATCTTGTTTTTCTTTGATAGCACCATCACTTCAATAGGACATATAAACTATGTCCCTATACTCCTCCATTCCCCAACCTTTATATAGTTGTCTAAAATTACATATTTTACATTGAGTTCAAAACCACTGATTTGTCATTAGAGTTTGTGTATTTTATATCATGTAGGAAGTAAATAGTGGAGTTACAGTTCAAAAATTATTGACTTCTATTTGCATTCCATTCTGGTTGGAGAATGTGCTTTGAGTATATTCAATTTTTTGTTTAATTTCTTGAGGCTTGTTTTATGTCCCAACTTATGGTCCCTTCTGGAGAAAGATCCATGATCACTAGAGAAAAATGAGTGTCCTGGTGATTTGGGATGTAAGGTACTATATATGTCTGTTGAAATTCTCTATATCTCTTTCTCCTTTCTTTGTTTCTCTGTTGGTAGGGCTCTCTTTAGTATCTGAAGTAGGGCAGGTCTTTTATTGGCAAAGTCTCTCAGCATTTGTTTGTGAAAAATTTAAGCTCTCCCTCAAATTTGAAGGAGAGTTTTGCTGGATAAAGTATTCTTGGTTAGAAATTTTTCTCTCCCAGAATTTTAAATATGTCATGCCACTGCATTCTCGCCTTCATGGTGGCCGCTGAGTAGTCACAACTTAGTCTTATGTTTCCTTTGTATGTGGTGAATTGCTTTTCTCTTGCTGCTTTCAGAACTTGCTCCTTCTCTTCAGTATTTGAGAGTCTGATCAGAATATGTCTCAGAGTGGGTTTATTTGAATTTATTCTATTTGGAGTTCACTGGGCATTTATGCTTTGTGTATTTATATTGTGTTGAAGGTTGGGGAAGTTTTCCCCAACAATTTCTTCGAATAGTCTTTCTAGACCTTTACCCTTCTCTTCCCCTTCTGGAACACCAATGAGTCTTTAGTTGGGATGTTTTATTTTATCTATCGTCTCCCTGAGATCCATTTCAATTTTTTCAATTCTTTTCTCCAGTCTTTCTTTTGTTCTTTCATTTTCTGTTCTGTGGACTTCTAGGACACTGAGACATTGTTCAGCTTCCTCTAGTCTTGTATTGTGAATATCCAGAGTCTTTTTAATTTAGCCAAAAGTTTCTTTTATTTCCATAAGATCTTCTATTTTTTTATTTACTCTTGCAATTTCTTCTTTATGCTCTTCAAGGGTCTTCTTTCTGCCACTTATATCCTGGGTCATGGTCTTCTTGATGTCCTTTAAATCCTTTGCCATGTTTTCATTCCTCAATTGTAGTTCTTTGATTAATTGTGCGAGGTACTGTGTCTCTTCTGATATCTTGATTTGTGTGTTTGGAGTCGGATTCTCCATATCGTCTGGTTTTATCATATGCATTAAGATTTTCTGTTGTTTTTGGCTTCTTGGCATTTGCTTTGCTTGATAGGGTTCTTTCAAGTTGTAAAAAAGAATACCTATCTAATTTTTCAGAAACACAGTTTGGTGGCATACACTTTCTCTAACTAACCAGTAGATGGCATCTGTGAGTCACCTATACCCCTCAAGTCAGTTCTCCACCTTGTCCCCGTGGTGTGTGGGGAAATGATTCTTGTGGCGTTCAGTTGGAGAACTCAGTTTGGGTGTGTTGCTGGAGCCGTCCGCCCTGAATGTGGAGCATGTGTACGGGTGGCCAGAGAGGAAGGACAGCTTTAATATTCAAATCCCCCAGGTTACTGGAGATTCAAGGCCGCCGCAAGAGTCTAAGCCTTCATTTCATTTCAGCTCCAGACCCTCTCTCTCGCTGTCCCACAAACCACCGGACTTGGCGTAGTGTCCCTGGGTTCTCCAAGCGGGTCCCCCTGCCCAGCTGCGATCCTCCAGGACCTCTGCCAACATCACCAGTGCAGGCCGTCCCCCAAGGGAAGCCCTGGGCCACTGGACCATGCCGGGGCGCTCTCAGCCTGATGCAAAGATGGCCGAATGGGGTGTCTCAACCTCCCCCTCCTCACACAGTTCCTCCTTCCCAGCTCCAGGACAACTGGTGGGGCTCTGGGCTGTGGGCACGGCCCCAGGCAGGAGTTTATCCAGCCCCCAGGGAGCCAGCTGCTAGCCATGGGGTTTCTTTCTGCTTCTGGCTCTCCCCTCCATTCCCCCAGCCCCAAGGGTATCTGCAGTGGGCTATCTTCCAGGCCAGACACTGAGAGGCCGGCCCAGCCCCCTCTTGCTGTGTTTTACTGCATGGTTCCCACTCTCGCAACTGCAGCCACCCCTGGGTTTTTCCCTTTCTTTTTTTAAAAGAGCCAGTCGGTCTCCAAACACCAAACCCTGGCTTCCCCAGACCACCGCGCAGCTGCGGGTCTTCCAGCCAGCTTACTCACTTGTTTCAGAATGCATACTCCCAGTTTCACCAAGTATATGGCCCCTGTAGAACTAGCAGACCTCATCCAGCTGGGGCATTGCTGTAATTGGTATTCTGGGTCACTTTCTGGTTTTTATCTAGTGTTTTTCATGGAGGTGTTTTTTTGCCCTGTCTCACATAGCCACCATCTTAGTTTCTCCCCAAGAGTTCATATTTTGGGTGATGGAAAACTTTTGTTAGTGGATGGTGGTGATGGTAGTACAATATTGTGAACTTAATTAATAGTACTGAGTTATATATTTGAATATGGTTAAAGGGGGAAATTTTAGGTTGTATATATGTTTCTAGAATAATTTTTTTTAAAAAATAGGACTGTGCAACACAAAGAACCCTAATGTAAACCATGGGCTATAGTTAATAGTACCATTATAAAAATGTTCTTTCATCAATTGTAACAAATATACCACACTAATGCAAGGTTTTAATAATAATGTGGTACATGGGAACTCTGTATTTTATGCATGATTTTTATATAAACCCTTAAATTCTCTAATAAAAAATGTCAGTATCAACTTTTTAAGAACTCTGGAAATTAAACAAATGTTCCCAGCAATCCACAATGCATTTATTCAAGAAAACCAGCTGACTCTTAATAATGACTACAAGCTTTGTGGCATTTTAACTTCCTTTAGTTCCATCTGATGATGTAAGTAGCCTTTAAAACTAATAACCTGCATCCATAGTGAGAACCAGCAGCCTGGCAGTCACAGAAAGCAGCAGACCAGGACTGGTGCTCCTTCAAAGTCTCATTCAAAAAGAATTATCCTTATTTGACTTGTCTGATGGTTCCCTCTAAGACCTCACTTGTAAAGCTTAAGTGAATTGAGGTGACCTAGAGCTCATCTAATATAAAAAAATCTTTTTCCCTGAGGAGGTTAGTTGAAAATAATTGCAGGTACTGTTTAACTTCAAAGGTGCCTAAGGAGATGGATTACTATTGGGGTAATAGCCTAATTAAGGGAAAGAGGACTTTCAGAAGGGGAAGCTGGGGAATGAGACAATCATATGGACTTTGAAAAATCCTGGAAATCTAGCAGACCATATGCAGGTGTAGGGCTGTGTGCATGCCCAGGGCTGTGGTCATAATCAGGAAAGACTTGAGAAGGCCATGTGCTTTTGCTTTGGTTCTACATAAGAAGGAAATTAAGGTTGAGGCAGAATTGTCCCAATTGTGTTTAAGGCATGCCCCAACATGCAAACAGAGCCCTTTGGCAAAGACCAGGAGATGTATCGGTTCTACACTTCTAGGGAAATCACTGCCCAATCATTAGCTTACTACTAAGATACCTGGCAGAGAGTTCAGTGGCCACACACAACAATGAACATAGGTTTTACAGAATTAGTTCTGAAAAATCACTGAATAAGCAAGATTACTACAACAAACAGCAGCAAATCAAAAACCTTAGGGTAGGGGGACAAAAGATCTGATTTCTAGAGTTACCACATGATATTATTTAGAATGTCCAGTTTTAAACAAAAGACATTTTGAGACATGCAAATAAACAAGAAAGTATGGCCCTTAAACAGTGAAAATAGCAACTAATAGAATTTATCACTGAGGAAACCCAGACATGGCACTTATTAGACAAAGACTTTAAATTAGCTGTTTTAAATATGTTCAAAGAACTAAAGGAAACCATGTCCAAAGAACTAAAAGAAAGTATGAAATGATAACTCACCAAATACAGAATAAGATAAAGAGATAAATGATTAAAAAAAAGAACCAAATATAAATCCTGGAGTTGAAAAATACAATAACTGAAATGAAAAAAAAAAAATCACTAGATTAGTTCAATAGCATATTTGAACAGACTGTTGAAATAATCAGCTAACTTGAAGATAGGTCAGTTGAGATTATCCAGACTGAGGAACAGAAAGGACAAAGAACATCAAAGAAAACTTAAAAGAGCCCCCAGATTTCTGTAGGACACCACCAATTGTACCAATATATGCATAATGGGAGCTCCAAAAGGAGAGGAGAGAGAGAAAGGGCAGAAAAATATCTGAAAAAATAATGACTAAAAACTTCCCAAATTTGAGTGGGGAAAAATGAATCTACCCATCCAAGCAGCTCACAAACTATAAGTAGGATAAAGAATTCACACCTGGACACGTCACAGTCAAACTTTCAAAAGGCCATAATGACAGAAAGGCTCTCATGAACAGCAAGAGAAAAGTGGCTTATCATGTTCCAAGAATATGCAAAAGATTAACAGCTGATATCTCATCAGAAACCATGGAGGACAGAAGGCAGTGAGATGCCATATTCAAAGTGTTGAAAAAAAATATCTGTAAAACAGGAATTCTATATTCAGCAAAGCAATTCTTCATAAATAAAGGAGAAATTAAGGCATTTCCAGATGAATAAAAACTCAGAGAATCCATCTTTAGCTCACCTGTCTTACAAGAAATACTAAAAGAAGTCCTTCAGGTCAAAATAAAAGAGCACTAGGAAGTAACTTAAATCCACGTGAGGGAGTAAATAGCACCTATAAGGGCAACTACATAGGTAAATATAAAATATGATATAAATGTATTTTGGTATGTAATGTTTTTTTCTTCTGTATGATTTAAGAGTCAACTGCATATAGCAATAATTATAAATCTGAAGTGATGGCATGTATAAAAATGCAGTATATATGACAATAATGGCACAAAGGAGAAGGGATGGTATGAAGCTATATAGGAGCAAAGTTTTTGTTTAATATTTTAATTAAGTTGGAATAATCAATCTAGTATTAATCCAAACTAGATTGTGATTGGTTGTTAATTATAATCCCCAGGGAAACTGCTAAATAATTTAAACTATATAGTAAAAAAATGACAAGGGAATTAAAATGGAACACTAGAAAATATCTATTTAGTACCAAAGAAGGCAGTAATGGAGGAATAAAGGAACAAGAAAGATACAACACTTAGAAGATAAATAGATCATGGCATATGTAATCCTACCTTATCAGTAATAATATTAAATGCAAATTGATTAAACACTACAATTAATTTTTAAAGATGGAATTCTTTTTTTAACTTTATCAAAAAAATTAAAAATACTATTTCAAACAAAACAAAACAAAGGAGTAAGAAAAACACTACAATTAAAAGGCAGAAATTTGTAGAATGAATTAAAAGAAATCTGATTCAACTACATGCTGTCTACAACAGACACACTTTAGATTCAAAGATACAAATAATTTGAAAGTAGAAGGCTGGAAAAAGGTATACCATGTGAATAGTAACCAGAAGAGAGCTGCAATGGCTAAATAACAGACAAAACAGACTTTATCACAAAAAAAAAAGTTTCTAGAGACAAGGAAGGAACATTTTATGATGATGAAAGTGTCAATTCTCAAGAACATATAACAATTATAAACATATATATGCACCTAGCAAGTGAAGCAAAATACATGAAGCAATAACTGACAGAACTGAAGGGAGAAAGTTGGAGATCACAATACCACAGTTTCAACAAAGGATAGAACAATGAAACAGAAGATTAACAAGGAAATAGAAGATCCAATATATATCAATTAGACTAACAGGCATCTGTAGATCACTTCATCCCGAAAAGCAGAATATACATTCTTCTCAAGTGCACAGGATCATTCCCCAGGATAGACCATATGTTAGGCCATAAAACAAGTCTCAATAAATTTGAAGGGATCTAAATCATACAAAATATGTTTTCCAACAACAATATAATGAAATTATGAATAACCAACAGAAAGATAGTTGGAAAATTCACAAATATATGGAAATTAAACAACACACTCCTAAATAACCAAGGGGTCAAAGAAGAAATCACTTGGGAAATTACAAAACTGCACCTGTCATTCATTTCCTCTTACATTATGCTGGTCAGAACTTAGTCACATGGCCGTACTTATGGCCATTTGAGGCTAGGAGAAATCTTTATTCTGGGAGGCATGTGCCCATCAAAAATCACAATTTCTGTTATTGTAGGATAAGAAAGGGGTGGGTATTGGGGGGCATATTTCAGTCTCTGCTACATAGGGTTGTTGTAGGGATCAAATGGAATAAGATGTCATTGAGATCTTTGTCATCCATAAACCATTATACAAATGTGAGTCACTATGATGGCTCATATGGTCAGGTTGGCAGGGATGCCAGCCATCTCCAAGGCTGACTCAACCTTTAATTGAACATATGTTAAAAAAAAAAAAAAAAGTTTGTTGAATTGAATTCAGCATCTACTGGCAAAGACTACAAACTCTCAATGCAAGCACACAAAAGTATTTTGACACAAGTTTGATTAGAAAATAGCCCCTTGCTGTCAAGGGGTCACTGACTCCCTGGGAGTAACGAGTCTCTCTGTAGCAGTAATTGTGGGCATTGCCAAGTACTGAGGAATCTGAACAGCCCTTAGTTGTACTTTCTCTCTGATGACCTTGTTTTTATTGAACATTGTCATGGTTCCTGATTCTTTTAGAAGCTTTTTAGGTAAAATCATTTTGTATGAAAGAGAAGCAGACAATACAGCTGATGTGGAACTGAAGTGAATAAATCCCTAGCCTATTGATTTATAAATACAGGAAGAGATTGGAGCATTTGTACACTCTTACCTTGAACCCATGCCCTCAGATGAAAGTAAACCAGCCATAAAATGTTTCTTTTTTTCCAAATCTGGCATCCATACAGCTCTACTCACAAAAGGATTAAGAAAACCTACATGGCAAAGTCCAAAACTGTTTCCATATATTGGAGAAAGAACCATGAATGAATACTCTATGGCCTCCTTCCCATAATTTCCCACTCAGTTATCCCTATAAAAATAAAGCACAAATGCATGATACCCATAACATGAAGCCCAAAATGTGCACCACAACCTAGAAATTTCTTTGGAGTCTTAAATTTTTGGCAAACAATTTATGTGAATTTTACAATCTCATTCTATTGCTATTTGATTTCATGATGAAATAGTATTTAAAACTACTTATTTTCTAATAATGATATTCCAAGGAAAATCACCATGTTTACCATATAGCAACAGTACCCACACATAGCACTGCACCCCCTTTTAGAAAGTTCTGGGACAGGGTAAGGTCAGGCTTGTTTATATTTCCTCACAGGTACCCATGAACTGTCAGAGATATCCCTCTAGCCCTGTTCTTCTGATATGAGATTAATGCTGAAAAAAATCCCTGAAGGCAGTGGTATGGGGCACTCCTACAGGACCTTGTGCTGATTGTTTGGGAGAGAGTTCATCTTCCTCATCTGTTTTGTTCACTAATGTGCCCTAAGTGTCCAGAACAGTTCTAGGTACATTGTGGGTGCTCTGTTAATATTTTTTGGATGACTAACACCTTTTGGAGATCTCATTTGTCAGATCTTTTATTCCAACAAATAAATAGTGCCCCAGCTATCACAAAATAAAATATCTCATGAGAGTTATTATTTATTGAGTGCCTATTCTAGGCCATACACACGAATACATTGCAGTTCTGCCAGAGAGATTTTTTTTTTTTTGGTCCATCTTTTACAGATGAGGAAAATGGGTCAGAAAGATTAGCACCTGCTCAAGGTCATATAATCAGTAAGAGGCCTATCTCAAACGAATGTTTTTCCACAAGGCCTTGCCAACCCGTTTCAGAAGTTGCCCAATCTAAAGGCCAATGATAGAAAGATACTCTTGGATATGTCGAGGGTTACTTATTTAGCATGTTCCAAAGTGGTTTTGGAATCTGAGGGTCTAACACCTGTTCTGATCTACTTGGCGCTTAGTCATGCCTCATTAGTTCCATCAGTATCACTTTGTGCTGTCCAATGGAGTAACCACTAATGATGTGTGTGGCTAATCAGCACTTGAAACATAGCTACTACGGATTGAGGTGTGCTGTAAATGTAATACACACTTTAGATTTTGAAGATTTAGTACAAAAAGAGGGATGTAAAATATCTTAATTTTTATATTAATTACATGGTGAAAGGACAATAAGTTATTATAATTAATGTCAGTGGTTTCTTACTTTTTGTAATGTAGCTGCTAGAAATTTAACATTAGATATGTAGCTTGCATTATGTCTCTATTGGCTAGTGCTAATACAGCTGTTTGGTTCAACTCAATTCTCACTGTGCTAGGCACTGAGCTACTAGTGGAGTTCACACAAAATGGATAAGCACAATCCCTGCTCCTCAGGGAGCTTATGATCATGTGAGAGAAAGAGACACATTCACTAAAAGTGGGAATACCAGGACGCATGTACAAGGTGCTATATAGATTTGCATCACTATAAGATCCCATGTCTAACATTGCCAGTCAATATTCTTCATGACGGGTCTTTAATCAACCTATCAACATATGAAACAGCACTGTCATGGCTAAGGGCATGAGAATTTGAACCACAGATACCAGATCCAAATCTTCCACTCCACTATTAGTTAGCTCTGTGAATTTGGTTTAGTGATTCCCTTATGAGATTTTAGACTGCAAATAAAAATAACTGCACTACCTCCCTCACAGGGTTGTTACAAAGGTAGAATGACATAACAGTGTCTATATTCCAGAATTGCACAAAATTTAAGTGAGCTGACACAGGTAAAGTACTTAGCATGTTGCCCAGCACACAGTAGATATCAGTAAGTTTTCCAGGACCTATTTTCCTAAGCAGGGCATATCACAATCCCTAACTACCTCATTTATTTACTGGTTACTTTTTTCTTGTATATCTCACACTAGAAGGTAAGATCTATAAAAAGAAGGACTTCATCCAATACCACTAAGTTTTGAACACCTAGTCAGTAGCTTGACACAGAAGGTTTTTAGTAAACGTTTGTTGAATGAATGATTGCCCTTAAAAGCTATAAACACAGGATGGACATTCTGATAAGAGCAGAAAACTACAGACTGAGTACCAGGATAAACCTGAGATTAAAAAAAAAAACTTATTTTCTTACTGGCAGATTATCCATCAGCCCCTAAAAAAAGACTGGTTTGAAGGATAAACATTTTGATAAGATGATGAAGTAAAGGATGAGCTCTTTGTCATTCCTAATCGGTGTGATGGAGTGGTTGGGCTGCTTTTGCTCTGTGTATCTGCAAACAGAGGTTTGAGCTGAATAGGTTAGAGGCAGTGGAGGAAGAAAAAGTTGGGATGAGATGGATGCCATCAGAAATTAATTTGGGGCCAAAATTGTTTAAGGAGAATGCTTAGGAAATCTTGTTTTGTGGTGCACAATGTAAATATTTACAATATTCCCACATTTCCCCACTAAACCCTCAGTAAAAGATCTTTGGCAACACATTGTGGGGCAGGGTCTCTTTTAAGGGGTGTGATGTAATATTGGTATAGCCTCAAGATGAGAACACAATATTCCAGGCTCCCACTGGGCAGTCAGGCTATGGCTAAAAGTGGAATTATCCCCTGGGGAAGGGAAAAGGGAAAGGCATCCTTCAAATAAGAGAAACAGGAAAGAAGCAGAGCCACTGAGGCCTATTAGATGAGAAGCAGAGGATGTGGGTGTTTTGCTGGAGTGAGCGAGCAGCATCCCAATAAAGCCAACCAGTGACCAGTCCAGAGCAGAGAGACACCTACCTCTGTGCAGGAGAGCTTAGCTTAGGTTGCTGTGCCAGTTTGAATGTATTATGTCCCCCCAAATGCCATTATCTTTGATGTAATCTTGTGTAGGCAGACCTATCAGTGTTAATTAGATTGTAATTCTTTGAGTGTTTCCATGGAGATGCGCCCCACCCAACTGTGGATGATGACTCTGATTGGATAATTTCCATGGAGGTGTTGGCCCGCCCATTGGGTGGGTCTCAATTAAATTACTGGTGCACTATATAAGATCAGATAGAAGGAGCAAGTTGTTTACAGTCAAGAGGGACACTTTGAAGAAAGCACAGGAGCTGCAGATGAGAGAGAGTTTGAAGACAGCCATTGAAAGCAGACTCCTGTTCCGGAGAAGCTAAGAGAGGTCAAACACCCCAAGTGCAATTAAGAGTGACATTTTTGAGGAACTACAGCCTAGCAAGGAACGTCCTGGGAGAAAGCCATTTAGAAACCAGAACACTGGAGCAGACACCAGCTATGTGCCTTTCCAGCTAATAGAGGTTTTCCGGACACCATTGGCCATCCTCCAGTGAAGGTACCCAATTGCTGATGTGTTACCTTGGATGCTTTACGGCCTTAAGACTGTACTGTGTAACCAAATAAACCCCCTTTTATAAAAGCCAATCCATCTCTGGTGTTTTGCATTCCGGCAGCATCAGCAAACTAGAACAGTTGCTCAAAACGTACCTCGCCACAAAGTAGTGGTACCCAGCTCAGGCTGGAGTGAGAGCCCACTCACCTCCAAACTGTGCAACCTGGGAGCTGTGGCACTGATGGGAATCACAGAGGTTCTAAGCTTATGGCTTGCCTAGGACCATGTGAGTTTACAGTTAGGCCGTTGGGCCAATGAAAGAGAAAGACCAAGGCTGCACCCATCCTAGTTCCATCAGAGTTATATGAGCCCAAGGGAGCTGGTTCAACAATAACATTATTAGGGGCTGAGCCAGAGATCACTGGACTCATTACTCAAGCAGCCTTTAATATGTTGGAGGAAGCCTCTTGAAAATGTAGGTTAAAATTTGGCCCAAATGTGAGAATCCTGAGTATCCCTTTGGAGTAAACTTTTTCTTCTGGGCTGAAGAAAGCACAAGTCACAACCTCAGCTGGTAATAGAGTTTCAGGAACTGCCTGCTGAGATAACTGGCTCAAGCTGGAAAGAGAGGTGACTAATCCCTTGTTAGTATTAACTACAAAGGAGTACTTGGAGATTCCCAAACACATCAGGGTATTTCATAGCTCCATGCCTTTGTATTTGCCTAGGATGCTCTTCTTGGACTTGACCACCTGCTCAACCTCTATCTCCCCTGTGAAGATGACCCTGAACTCCAGGGAGGCCTAACTTCTCTGTCCTTTTGGTCCCCATGGAGTCTCGTGATCTCCCTCCATTATAGCCCCTGATACACTTTTTTGGTATATCAGGTATATAATACTTCTTTTACAAGTTTGTCTCTCCCCAGAAGGTGAACTCCTTGAGGAAAGGGATATGTCTTATGTATTGCTATCTCCTGGCCTATGTTTGGACCCATATTTGTTAAGCTTAATGAAACTGAATTGGGAGTTGATACAGCCTCTTTGGGAAGATTCAGTGATGCCCATTCTTCCCCCTTATCCTTCCCTTCCTCCTAACCTGGGCCTGAACTGTCCCTTACACAATTTGTTCTTTTAGGAATTCTCAAAGTATAAAAAATTCTAAAGTATTAAAAACTCCAAAGATGTGGGAGTATCAGTGGTATGGTTGAGAGAGCACTGATGGAAAGTAACAGAAAAATTGTGTTCCAGCTCCCACTCTGCCTGTAGGCTATGATACTGGGCAAGTCACTTCACTCTCATATATGAAATGAAGCAGCCATTAAAATATAGAATTTCTGAATTTGGTAAAGAATAAGAAGCCATTTTAGGTTCATGAGCCAAAGAATAACCTCTTAAAAGGACTTTAAGAAATCTTAATTTTTGAATTAAGGGAGTGATGAGTAATGAGTCCAGTGATCTCTGGATGAGCCCCTAATAATGTTATTGTTGAACAAGCTCCCTTGCAAAAAATAATTTTTGCAAACTAAATATTAGTAAACAGAAAAAAAATTCAAGGGTACAACAAACAGATCAGAGTGGTTGTTTCAGGGAAAGGGCAGGGGGACAGGAAAATTAATTTAAAAGGAAATAAAGAAACAAAGCAAGTGAAAGCCCTTGCACAGACATATGATGATGGCTTACCATAAACTAAGGTGTATCCATTCTTCATGAGAGGGCCAAAAAAGAGGGAGGGTGGATTTAAAAAGATTGATTGGGCTGAATTAAAGAGGAGGAGAAAACTGGGAGCAGAGAATTGTGACATGATGGGCAACGGCGGGGAGCAGGGTGGACTAGAAAGATGAAAATGATGCATATATTCCTAGCAAGGATACACAATGAGGAATCTGAAGTACAAAGAAGGAAAATGTCTTGCCCAGGTCTGTGGTCTCCAGACTTCCAGTCTAATTTCCTTTTCATTAGGTCCTGCTAAAAGGCAGAAAGGTCTATCTTAAAAGCTCTCTCTGACTTTACATAATCAGACATTATGTAAAGAGTGAACTTAATTTAGATGATGGTGTTGACCAGAACAAACAGCAATAAAGCAGAAATGATTAAAAACATGTCAATCAAATTTATCCCTTAGAGCATACAGTGTGTACATAGCTTCCAAGGCAGTGTTACTCCAGGCATCAGACACACTCACCTGGTCTCTTGGAGTTGAAAAATCAAAAGGTAGACGCCTAAGTAGCCCCTGCTTTTCTGAAGGCACAAAGAAGGGGGGGTACTCTCATCACCACCACCTCCATCTGCTAAAAACGTGCTCATTTTGCAGGTAACAGAAGAAAAACAATAACATCCTGAAAATTTTCTGCTGATGAGCTCACAATTAAATTAACAAATAAGGAATAGTCCCTTATATTGGCGATAAGGGGTAACAGCCAGGAGCTTAAGCTCTCTGCTTGAGAACCAAGCTGTCCGAGTACAGAGCCCTGAGGCCAACTCCTGAATTTTACCCCAGTGGGACCCGTTGCAGATTTCTGAGCTCCAGAGCTGTAATTTAATAAATTGTGTTGTTTTAAACCACCAAGTCTGTGTTAATATTTTACAGATACAATAGAAAACTGATATGTGCCTATCCTTACTCTTATATGCCCACCACATACTTCTCTTTATCTTTCTTCTTCCACACTCATGACCGACCAGCCAAGCCATTCCCCACTGCCCATTACTTCCTACACATTCTTAACAGGGAGCAATCTCTTCTCACACAAAGTGGATAATCAGTGTCCACTAGGAAGATTTTTCCTCATCACTGTCTTTGAGGGCCATTCCTGAGTGAGACTTTCCTACATCCGTAGTCCATTTTTTGCTTGCACTCACATACTGAGGGAGTTCAGTCTTTATCCTCATCCATCAATTGGAAGATAAGGGACTCCTCCAATATGGCCATAGGTGTGATCTGAGGAAGAGTTGTGTGATGGTTTGAAGCTGTATGTACCCTAGAAAAGTTCATGTACTTAAAGCTAATCCATTCCTGTGGGTGCAGACCCATTGTGAGTGGGACCTTTTGATTAGGTTATTTCAGTTGAGGCATGCCCCATGTGGGTCTTAATCCTCTTACTGGAATCCTTTATAATAGCATGAAATCCAGAGAAAAAGGAAACAGAAGCAGAGAGAGAAACACACAGATGACAGAGAGAGAACACAGAAACAGAGAGAAAGTCTCTGAAGCCAGAAGCTGGAAGCAACAAAACCCAGGCGAGAAGGGAGAGACCAGCAGACATCACCATGTGCCTTGAGGATCACCTAGCCTGTCTTCAGGGAGAAAGCATCACCCACTGATGCCTTAATTTGGACATTTTCACAGCCTCATAATTGTAAGCTCATAAGTTAATAAATCCCCATAATAAAGGCCAACTCATTTCTGGTATATTGCATTTCAGCAACTTTAGCAAATTAAAGGTGCCAGTGTGGGAGTAGCTCAAGCAGCCTACTTGCTTCCTCTGACCCTGATCATTCCTGACCACAGATGTACCACTTCTATCTTACAATGGATTGCCACTAGGGTTGCCTATGATGGATTTGGTAGGTCTGACAGAACCCCAGCTCATTATGAATAGCTCTGGATGCACATTTACTTGATTTCCCATAGTCAGATGCTCCATCTCTACCAAGACCCAGTAGCATACCAGGAACCATTTTTAAAATGGTGGCTAACTAGGTTTTTTGCTGCAGATAGTTTGGCCAGGTGCCAGAAAACTAGGAATCTATATTGTGTTTTTCCTATTGGAGATTGACATGAACAACACAAACAGCATATTTTCCTACAACATATCCCTTAAGTACCACAGTGTCTGCCAGATTGTATGGCTCAAATGGTAGGAATGCTTGCCCTTGTAGCCTGGATTTGTTGCAGAATCCTTTGTTGCTCTGGTACCCACTCCAGATGGCAGCGATCTCTGCCACCTGGTGATGGGTCAGACCAATAGTCTCAAGTATGGAATATGCTACCACCAGAGCATAGAAGACCTACCAAGTATAGTACCTCCTTCTTGGTCATGAAAGATGTAAAATACAATCATTTGCCTTTTCCTTTGGAGGGGATATCTCACCATGCTGTAGACTCCTAGACCACTAGAAACTTCACTAATAGGGAAGACCCCTGAATTTTTGCAGAATTTATCTCCCACACTCTGAAGCACATTTATCTTACCAAGCCCTCATCATACTTTCCACTTCTTGTTTATCTGGTCTGATTGACAAACTACAGTTAATATAATGAACCTTTGTGATAGGCTGCACAATGTACAGATGATCTAGATCCATTTGGATGGCATTATAATTGAGAGCAGAAGAGTTAATGTGACCCTAAGGCAAAATCACGAATGTATGCTATTGTCTGTTCAATGTAAGTGCAAACTGCTTCTGATTCTCCTTTCTAAAAGAATAAAAAAGGAATGCTTTTGTTCAATCAGTGGCCACATATTATGCATATGAATTTGTGTTAATCTGTTCTAGCATAGCAGATGCAATTGGGGCTACCATATAGCTGAGTTTGGGGTAGTCCATTGTCATGTGTCATGATCCACCTGATTTCTGTAGGGAGCAGATTGCATCACGCATGCATCCTTTACGTCTTTAAGGTATTCATCTCATCCATCCCTCCTGGGATGTAATATAGTTTTGTTTTACTGTCTTGGCCAAGAGGGTGTAAGGTGGGGGGAAGTTCGGAAATTTTACATGGCCTTTCCCACTATGTTAACTCTTATCCATGGACTAAGGAACAAATGTGGGAGTTCTGCCAGCTACAAATATATTCACTGCAGTTGGAGATCATAGACATTATCATCAGGTGGGTCCATGGCCCCAGAGGATGCACTGTGTGATAGACTTGGGCCAGGATTTGATTTATTACCTGATCCCCACATGCCCTGACTCTGTGGGGGAAAGTGGGAGGATAGGGGAGGAGATGTGATGTCCCTATGTCCCTGGGTATCTATTTCACTTCAGACCCTATGCAAAAACTCCTCTAAACAACTTGCTATTTCCCCTTCGCTAGTGTACAACTACCAGAGTAAATGGCCAGAGGTCTCTTTGGGGGAAAATCTGAGGAAATCATTACTGCATACACTTAACATCCTTTCAGGGTACTGTTTTTGTGGGGATCTGGCCTCTCCTTGACTCAGTGAGCAGCAGGTTTGAAAATAGTTCTGGAAATTGAGCAAGAAATTGTAACTTTAATTGGGGTAATTAAAGTTACAATTGGGATAACTTTAATCATCATCAGCCTTATGATCTCACATCCTTAATTTGTTTTGGTTATGTAAATTAAGCAATTACCTTATGGGCTTGCCAAATATCTTGCCCATAGAGTCCTGTATTCTGTCAATCATATCCATAGTTCTCTGTGGATTCGGTCCTTTTGGCTGCCTCTCTGAACTGGCCACTGATTACAATTTGTTTGTCCACCTTTTTCTGACAGTACAGTACTGCCATCCTTGGTTCTCCCACATCAGTATTTGCCATCAGGGCACCCCATTCTGTAACAACATTGTGCCGGTTTGAATGTATTATGTACCCCAGAAAAAGCCATATTCTTTGGTGCAATCTTGTGGGGCAGACAGAATAGTGGGGATTAAGTTGGAATGTTTGGATTAGGTTGTTTGCATGGAGATGTGCCCCACCCAGCTGTGGGTGGTGACTCTGGTGGGATACTCCCATGGAGGTGTGGCCCCACCCATTCGGGGTGAGCCTTGATCAGTGGAGCCATATAAACGTGCTGACTCAAAGAGACTGAACGGAGTGCAGCTGTGAGTGACGTTTTGAAGAGGAGCAAGCTTGCTAGAGAGGAATGTCCTGGGAGAAAGTCATTTTGAAACCAGAACTTTGGAGCAGACGCCAGCCACGTGCCTTCCCAGCTAACAGGTTTTCCGGACGCCATTGGCCATCCTCCAGTGAAGGTACCTGATTACTGATGTGTTACCTTGGACACTTTATGGCCTTAAGACTGTAACTGTGTAGCCAAATAAACCCCCTTTTTTTTATAAAGGCCAATCCTTCTCTGGTGTTTTGCATTCCGCAGCATTGGCAAACTAGAACAAACATCTCCTACATCTGCCCTGGACTAAGAAGGAAAAGCCACCACTGAGCTTCTCAATGATACTCTCACCATAGAATTCCTAGCACTTTGGTAAATGAACTGTCCTCTTGGGCTGGGCTCTCCTACAAAATGTAGTCAGCTAGTGGATTTTCCACCAAAAATTATTGACCATTATCTCTTCACTTACACTTTCTGCCTCATTGTCTTTCATTCCATTTCTAGGGCTCTATATACACATATCTCAAACCTTTTTATTGGGTCCCTTTTTAATCATTCTCTTTTCTCCTTTTTATTCTTGGTATTTCACTTGGTATTTTCTATTGACCTGTCTTCCCTTTCACTACTGCATTCAGCTGCTGTATCTACTGTTACTATTAAACCTCTCTACTGAGTTCTTAATTTTAATTAATGCAATTTTTCTACTATGATTTGCTCTTAAGAAATTCTTCTTCTCTCATCTTATCTTATTTTCTTCCACGTTACTCAGACTTATTTTAAAGGCCAGGTCTAATATCATCAATAGCAGAGTCACATATCTGTTCTGTTTATTGTTGTTGTTTCCTCTTGGGCCTGTTTCTCAGTATTCTGATTGAATGATCAACATGGTATTTGAAAGATGGAGAGGGCTGGATGATCTAGACAGGCAGCTAGCTTGAGGTAAATCATCTCCAATCAATAGGAACTGAGCTGATATGAAATTGTCTTACAGTCTTTGTAAAGCTCAGTCTGCCTCCATTTAACCCACTACTTCCAGTGTGTAGCCCTAGAGGGGTTTCATCTGAGAGTCTCAGGTGTTTATTAGGGTCCATCTTCATTGTTTGGACCTGAGCTTCAGTTTTTGACTGCCCAGTTCTGTGAGATTACATAAATTCTACTTATCTATTTGCCTCTTAGACAACATCCTGTGCCCATCTTCTTCTGCTGCTTCTCTCCAAGCAAGATTTAGAACATTCCCCAAGGGGAAAAAAAAATAACATGCACAATGTTGGGTTCATCACAGCGTGCTGCTTTTACTCCAGTATGTTGTCTCCTCAATTCTGAATATCTTGGCAGTGCCAAAATCCCAGTGTTGATCTCTCTGCCTGTGATCGTGCCTCTTAACAATACCCTTGCCGAGTTTTCAGTCTTCTTCCCTGTGCCAAGAAACCTCAAATGCCCCAAGGGAAAAGTGGAATTCCTGAAGTTGGGCTCACCTTAATAAGCTTCTGTTTTTTTCCTGGGATCTTGGTTCCTCTAAGCTTGGCTGCCTTTGCAGTTTTTTGATGTCCTCAAACAGTTTTTTTAATGGTATTTTCTAGTTGTTCTTAATAGGTTAATTAGTCGGCTACAAGCTCATTATAGACCAAAAATTAGGTGACCACAAAAGATTATTTAATCTATGCTCCAATGTTGTGCTTCAGTTTAGGAAAATTCTTAGCTATCATCTCTTCAAATATGGCTTTTCCGTGTTTCCATTCTATCTCTTTATCCTTTGGGATTCTGGTTACTCAGAATTAGATATTTCACTTACACCACTGTATCTCTTATCCTTTCTTCTGTATTTTCCATCTTTTTATCTCTCCCTACTTCAGTCTTGATAATTTCTTCTGTCCTATCTTCCAGTACACTAATTTTTTTTACTGTTTCTAATCTGCTGTTAAACCCATTCATTGAATTCCTAATTTTATTTAATGAATTTAAAAGGGATTCTAGAAATTCCACTTCGTTCCTTTTTAGTCATTTTAATTTTATTTAATTTTATTGAAGTTTCCATTAGCTGTATCCCTCATGGGTTTATTTCTATGTCTGCTATGTCTCTTGGTTTTCTAATCCTATCCCTTTGTCTTCTCATGATCTTGTTATTTTTGAATGAGTGTCATATGTTGAAAATGAAAAACTATGGAAATGAGTTTAGTCCTATGATCATGTCATCTTCCTCCATAAAGGATTTGTTTGTTTCCAATAGGCAATTAAAAAAATTAGGTAACAGTGATCAACTTAATCAACTTCAGGATTTGAGAAGATTTGAAGCTTAGCTGTATTTCTTGGGAAGGTCATTTTGCTTCAAGTTCACCCTTACTCTTAGCATGTAGCCCTTTAAGGACCTACCTCAAAATGTAGGGATATTTCTCTCTCTCCACCCTGTAGTATCCTAAACTTCCAAGTTTTGTTCTCTAGTTTTCTGATATTGTCAAATGTTCTGCTCAGAAACTCAGCTTCTCAACTGCTCTATCTAGATTAGCAGATGTCTCTAGGGGAAATGGAGGCTCAAATATGGCTAAACCCTTGAGAATTCTGTCCTCTCTCAGATCTTCCTTCATAATTATTCAATACTTTGTAAGCACTCTTTTGCTTTTAGGTAGATTTTCTAGTTGACCACAATTTTTTTTCTTTTTTGATTTCTTTACGAAATTACATTTATCAAAATGTTCTATGTGAGTTTTGCACTTTCTGTCTTGTTTAAAAAATCTTCTTTCCAAGATTATAAATATGTCCACCAATGTTTTCTTCTGGAAATTTGAGTTATTTTATACACTTAAATCTTTGAACCATCTGGAATTCCAATTTTATTTTCCAAAGGAAACATAAGGAAATTTTTTAAAGCTCCCTAAAATATTTTAGATTTCATTCAGTCAGAAATACAAGTATCTGATCTCCTTTCTATTTCTCCCTTCTTTACATAAAATTTTCTAATTAAACAACAATATATCTTTTATGGTAGAAAATTTGAAAAATACAGAAAAGAATAAGGAAGAAAACAACAAAAATCAACTGTAATTCCAGTAGTCACAGATGACCTGTTAGTATTCAGGTTTTTTATTTTAGGTAGAAATATAATTTTTCTAAAATTGAGTTCATTTATTATGATTTGATTCCAAAATTTTTATTTAACATTAAACATGAGATTTTAACTATGTCATTATATAGTCTTCAAAAACATAATCTTAAAAGACTATAAAATATTATATTATATGCATATACTGTAATGATAACCATTCTAACAATTGGGGAATGCATTGATGAAAGTGAAATTATTGAATCAAAGATTTACACATATTAAAAATATTTTCAAATTTCTCTTCTAAGTAATATTAATTTCTATGTCCTATTGACTGTGTCTGAAAGCACTTGCCTCAAACTGAACATTTTCTTTTTATTTTACCTTTCCAGTTTGGAAACTGGATGATTTATTGATAGGTGCCTTTTGTATGCCATGTGATTGTCATGGAATGTTGTATACACAAAAGGAATGCCTCAGGACTAAAGAACCCTTAAAGTCCTCAACTATTACAATCCCAAGAAAACTAAAACTTTCAGTCCAAATTCCCATGTACACCTGTGAGCCCAGAATCCAAAGCAGGAAATTGACGCTTGCCTTCCCGAAGGGACTATGGTGCCATCCGTGGACATAATGCCTATCATTCTTTGGGTCATTGTGACCCAGAGAGTTGTATATCCCTTGGACCTGTCTGTCTCCAGAGTGGAAAGCCTAAGTTTGGATTTAGACAAACATGAGATATGCTGAATCAATCAGAAGGTAAAGAAAAGAGAGGAAGAAAAAGGGAGAGGGAGATATTTGTTGGGTCTCCCCCACTGACTATAATTTGTCCGAGTGAATTTGAAGAATCCCAATGGCTGATACTTAAGTCAGAGTCTGATTGGAATCTTAAGATGGGATTCTAATTAAGGGAGTATCTATTTATCAATAATCATATTTTCGCCACATTTAGGAATAGCAATGAGCCAGCAATGTGACTGTGCTGTATCAGGATGGGGTGGGTGAGGGTCGCTCAGCCGAGTCTGTTTCCAGGTCTTTCTGGTGAGTAGATTCTTGTTCTGAGCTGTGGAAGTTAGTCATTCAGCATCACTAGTCTCAGAGATTCCATTTGTAAACATAAAGGAAGAAGGTGAAAAATAATAAAAATGGCATTTATCAATGGCCTTCTGTATGTCAAGCACTGTGTACATCATCACATATTACCCTATTGACCTTCACAACAACCTTATGGCAAGTTATTAATCTCATTTGACAGAGGAGAAAACTGAGGCTTGGAGAAAACTAAATAACTTAATAGGGTTACACAGAGCCAGGATTTAAATGCAGATATCTGATACCAACTCTTAAGCTCAGTCCACAAAATTCTGATTCTATTGTGAGCAAAGCATTTACCTTCTAAAGACTTCACTACCCCAAATTAATGTGGAAGAAGCAAAAGTAATTACGCAGAGTTATCAGACGCAGAGGTATCCTCTAGTGACCTGAGACATGAGGTTATTTCTAAATTTTATTTTGGTGATGCCTTTCTACTTGCAGAGTCATAATGTGAGTCTGTGGCACATTTAGTTTATTCCTACAATTATCTATTTATAGCACAGGCAACCAGTGTGGAAAATAATGAAATCTCATTTTAAAACACCATAAATTTCCTTAGCTTCCTAAAGATGTTTGTGTTTCCATCAATGAGCAATTATTCAGTTAAAAACAGGGCACGTCTGATCCAACCACACAGAGTAAGGCCTGAATAAAACCCTCAGGGAAGGGAAGTAAGTCTTCTGTCGGCCTCAGTCTCTGCTCTCTGTGCCCTCTCACCCCCTCTATTTGCCCAGGCCAGTTCTCTTATCTCTTTTCCTACTTCCATCAAGACCTGTTCTCAAGAGATCTAGCAGCAGGCATTTACCATTTAGGGTAAATTTTAAACAGGGTGCTACTGGATATTTATTCTCTTAGCTTAGCTACGGGAGGTACAGGAGCAGAGGAGTGGAAAGTATAGAAAAGTGAGAGGAAGGGAAAAAGAAAGGAAGCTGGGCTTTGTCCTTTCTGCCAATAATGATATTATGGTTAAATCAACTCCCAACATATGAAGAAAAAAGTAGGTCTGTGACAGAGAAAGACTTTCTATTAAAAGATTTCAAAAAATATGCAAGAATATGGCTGGAGACAATGTGGTATAATGGAAATGCACACTGGCCTTACACTCCTAAAATCTGGGATTTAGATCTTACTGGGTTTTGTTCTCACTCTGCCACTCGCACAGGCAATCATGCTTCCTTCCTGGAAATTTAGGAGGCTGGAGTAACAACTTCTAAGGTCCTTTAGACTTTGGCTTTCCATGATTCTAGTATTTGTGCACCCCTAAAACCACAGCATTTGGGTCAATGACTTATTCTGCTTCTAATTTATAAATGTGCAGGAGAGGATATTTTCAAGCATTTCTTTTCTGGTGCATGGAATAAATTCTTGCATGCTGAGATTAAATCATTGTTGCTTTTTCCACCAAAACTCCTAACTATCAATACACATCATTTACACTACAACCAGGGGATATCTCTTGTGCCAGTTTGTATGTATTATGTCCCCCAGAAAAGGCCATGTTCTTTGATGCAGTCTTGTGGGGCAGATTGATTGATCTTTTTGATTAGGGTGTGATCTCTTGATTGGATGTTTCCATGGAGATATTACCCACCCAACTGTGGGTAATACCTTTGATTATATTATTTCCATGGAGATGTGGCCCCACCCACTCAGGGTTTGGTCTTGATTGATTTACTGGACTACTTTAAAAAGAGCCACGGGGCCATGGTTTCCTGCGACATCATTGTGGGGTGTGTATTTGGAGGATCCGGGAGCGGAGACGTGGGTGGACATTTGCACACTGGTGCCCGTGGAGGCAACATTCATGATTTGCAATGGGTGGAGGTGGCCTAAGGGTACACTGACTGAGGAACACAATGGTGAATTGTGGTGTATGCATACAATGGAATATTGAGCAAACTACGAGAAGGAGTGAAGCTCTGAGACACGCAACGAGGTGAATGGATCCTGTAGACAGCATGTTGAGTGAACTATGCCAGAAACAAAGGCAAACACTGTAAGGCCTCACCAATACGGACTAACTACAATGTGTAAACTGAGAATCGAATCTTAGAGCACAGCCTAACAGGGAAATGATTATTGCAGTGGTCCCTAGATTATAAGCTCTTACAGCAGTCAAATTTATTCCTGAATTGTAATGGCTATCTCCAAACTCTGAGATGTTGATCCCTTAATGTATAATCTGATTGGTCTCTGGAATATTGGGTATCTGTGTTACACCTGAACTCAGCACTAGAGCTTGGCAGATATGAATATCAGTATTAACACATAGAGCAACTGTTAAAAAAAAAAAAAAAAGCTGAAGTATAGCCCAGGCTTCAATTAGAGATATGAATAAAGCAGATCTGGTTAAGACTAGAGCAAATTCGGCCAAAGGGTAAAGGTTGAAACTGACTGTTCAAACTAAAACTTCCATGTGAGACCAAGGGAAGAGATGTTTACTTGGTGTAAGTTCTATATTTTCTAAACAATATAACTTCTACAATTTGTTCAAATACTACAATTACATGGAACTTTGAATAGGAAGTGAGCTATGGTAGGTCTGTATAGATTGGAATGAAATAGCAACACACCCTAAAGTAATTTGGGTGGAGAATAAAAATTTATATACGGAGCCCCCCGAAGAGCTGGGAGAGAATGCAGAGGTGTTGGACTTCCTCACCTGGATTGTTGCTGATGTTCTCACAAACACTGGGGACTGAGAGCTTGATGTGCTGAGCCCTCTGTCTTGGGACTGGCCCCTGTGAAGCTTGTTGCTGCAAGGAGATGCTAACCCTGCTTATAATTGTGCCTAAGAGTCTCCCTGAGTGCCTCTTTGTTGCTCAGATGTGACCCTCTCTCTCTAAGCCACCTTGGTGGGGAGCCTCACTGCCCTCCTCCCTACGTGGGACCTAACTCCCAGGGGTGTAAATCCCCCTGGCAATGCAGGATATGACTCTCGGGGATGAAGCTGGACCTGGCATCGTGGGATTGAGAACATCTTCTTCACCAAAAGGGGGATAAGAAATGAAACTAAATAAAGCTTCAGTGGCTGAGAGATTTCAAATGGAGTCGAGAGGTCACTCTGGTGGACATCTTATGCACTATATTGATAACACTTTTTAAGTTTTAATATATTGGAATAGCTAGAAGTAAATACCTGAAAATACCAAACTCCAACCCAGTAGCCTTGACTTTTGAAGACGATTGTATAACAATGTAGCTTACAAGGGGTGACAGTGTGATTGTGAAAACCCTGTGGATGGCACTCCCTTTATCCAGTGTATGGATGGATGAGTAGAATAATGGGGACAAAACCTAAATGAAAAATAGGGTGGGAGGGGGGAGGAGATCTTTTTTTTTTTTAATTTTTATTTTTTATTCTGATTCTGATTCTTTCTAGTGTAAGGAAAATGTTCAAAAATAGATTGGGGCGATGAATGCAGAACTATAAGATAGTACTGTGAACAGTTGATTGTACACCATGGATGATTATATGCTATGTGAATATTTCTCTATAAAACTGAATTAAGGAAGAGAAAAAAAAAACCACGGAGGCCCAGACAGTGCTGCAGGTGAGACAGACATTTTGGAGATGGCTGTTGAAAGTAGACTTTTGCTAGTCCAGAGTTTGCCTGGAAGAAACTAAGAGAATACCCCCAGACAGCAATAGAGAAAAGTCTTGGGAGGAAGCCATTTTGAAACCAGAACCCCAGAGCAGATGCCAGCCATGTGCCTTCCAAGCTAACAGAGGTTGTCCAGGCACCAATGGCCTTTCTCCAGTGAAGGTATACTTGTGTTGATGCCTTAACTTGGACAGTTTCATGACCTTCAGACTATAGCTTTGTAACGAAGTAAACCCCCTTTATAAAAGCCAATTCATTTCTGGTATTTTGCATAACAGCAGCATTAGCAAACCAAAACATCTCCTTTTGCCCTCATATGTCCCTTCAAGTCCCATCTCACAAGTGCCCTCCTTTCTTCCCTGGGCAGTGAAATGAGCCTGAATGCTGCCTCTTGGCATTTGCTAGATGTGAAGCCAAGCACTGCAAGGGTATAAAAAGCAGACTGTAGAGCCTCAAGGGGAAGTTGGAGGTAATGATGGCGTCAAACAGGAAAGAACATCCCACAGAGCATTCTACTCTCCTTTCTCCAAAAAACACCCCACTGTTATTTAATGTTGGTGTGCATTTTCTTAAGCCAGAATCTTTTACCCATAACAGAGGATCCTAAACAACTCATTGTCCTATTCTTTTTCTGTCATTTTACCCCCTTTTCCTCCTGCTATCTAAGATGAGAGCATTATCTTTGTGTAGAAATGTGGAGGCAGCCGTGTGTCTCCACTGCTTGAAACAAAAAGCCATGTTTGCTTTTTTTTTGGTCCTACTAAGAAAACATAGGCATCTCACCCCCTTGGATGAAAAGACTCATTCATCCTGCCAACCACTTAACAAATATTTACTAAGTTCATTTTGTATGCCAGGCACTGTGCTAGAGTGAACACATCATGGTCCAAACCTCATGGAGCTGCAATCCCATGGGAGAGGCAAACAAACCAGCAGAGGTGGTAAGGGGTGGTGGTGTAGTGGTGCATCCCATTACCACTCTACTGACAAACATTTAACCTCTCTATGCCTCAGTTTCTTCTTCTGTAAAATATAAAATATACTATTACCCACTATATAACATTGTGACTTTTAGATTAATTATTCAGGTAAAGTACTTATAACAGTGTCTGTCACATAGTAAATACTAATTATGGAGAAGTCCCAGTTCCCTTCCTTATATTGCAACATTCTGAGAATAATAAGGCAGTCAGATAAATGGCATCAATAGTTTCCAGGCCTCTCAGGTGGTCTGCAAGCAAATGACCTAGAAAGAAATAAGCTTCCTCCAGGTGCTGACCTGAGAAACCCAAACCATCACCCTCTTCGTGACACAGTCACAGTCATATCTGAGTCCCTGCCAGTTGAGAGACCATGGCCACCCTAAATCCTTCTGAGAAATCTTTCCTGTGGGCTCCCTTCCTCTCTTGAAAGGTCCCTCAGTCTTCCCCTCTCCTTATGCCTCATTCCCCTCCCTCCCCTGCCCGGCAGCTCCAATCACAACTGTAGAGTGCAAGCTGCTGAGGGACAAGTAGAACTTGGTTTCTCTCTGAAGACAAACAATTAGGGAAGCATTAACTCCCCTTAATGGGCAAAGCAACATTAAACAGATGGAAGCCCAGACCTGGGTCACTTTGCAGAGAGCCCAAGCTGTGACGGGGTGCCAGTGCTCATACGTGACCTCTAAATTGAAACCTAATTGGCCATTAATGAAATTCATCTAATTAAAAACACTTGTAATTAAGCATGAAGAAGAAAAACAGCCTGGAGTTTAGACTTGGAGAAAGCAGAACTGCATTTGATATGGCCAATAAACCCATACTTAAGAGCAAAGTCAATTATTTTCCATCTTCTGTCATGCAGTGCTTACACCAGAAAAGAAAATCTACTGCAGGGTCTCCCACCCCCAGCCTCACAAGTCACAATCTAGAAACTCCAGCACAATTGACAGTGGAAACAGTAGGTCCACACTGTCTCCTGAGAGGTAAGGCAGAAGCAGTGAGGAAAATCTTTGGAAATATTTTGAAATTGATGCTATAGTTTGGAACAGAGCAACTTTTCCCATTCCTCCAAGATAAGAATAGAAGCTCATAAATTTATTTCTTCTGCATTTCAAAAATACAAAACAAAACAGCATAGTAACCTGCAAGGAGGAGGCAAGGTTAAGGAAACAGATTCTCAGGGAGGTTAACAAATTTGCGTAATGTCGCAGAGCAGTAAATTGCAGAGGCATGGCTTTATAGTAATCCTACCCTACCTCTCTCGTAGATAGTAGGGAGAATGAAACGAGATCCAATATGTGAAAACATCCTGTAAATTTTAAAGTATTTAACCAGCAGATCCAATTTTACTTGCTTAGGGTAAAACAATGACAGCCCAAATCCATATATCACAATCCAACTCCTACCCCTAATGTGTACGTAAAACACCCGGTTTTACATACCTGGTAGTTAGAAGACTGTATTTATTAGGAGGGCAGTTAAGAGTGCAGGTTTTGAAGCCAGAATGCCTGAGTCCAGATCCTGGATCCATCACTTACCAACTGGGTGATCTTGAGCAAATTACTTCTCTATGACTCAGTTTTCCATCTGTAAAATGGGGAGAACAATAGCACCTCTGCCATAGAGTGGGAGTGAGGATAGAGTGAACACATAAAATGCTCTTAGAACAGGGTCAGACCCTTAATGAGTATTAGTTATTATTATTATTAATCTTCCCAGATTAACAAGAAGTCCAGTCTTTCGCTAGAGCTCCCCTCCCGTAGTATGTTCCCAAATCTTCCTGTGTGCTTAGTGCCATAGTGGCAGATATAAAAAAGATCAAGCCTGAAGCCAAAATGCAGATGTAATCCGTGGGAGCTGGAGTTTTCATTTTGTGCTGGGCTCCAAAAATTATATTGCCAGTCCTCACTCTTTCTCAGGATGATTAGCTGCGGCAACACCGATGACTTTCAGGGAAAACCCCATTTCCACCACAGTAGCATGGTCTACCCCAGGACCTCAACAACTCTGGGTCCCTGAGTCTTATCTGTGATTACCTTATAACAGATGACCTGCAAATGTGAAATCAGGACTTTTACATATTATTAAAATCCAAAAAGTGGGCTTTCAGGATAACATTGTTTCAGGGATCCTTTGTGTTAATAATACTGGTAAGTAGACCCGAGAGCCACAGACAGTCTAGTTTTCTTATGCAATTGAAAACAACAAGAAAAAATATTGTCTGGGAAGCTTTTGATGAAAGGGAGGGCCAAGAATTCCAGAGCAAGACCAATTAATTCAAAAAGTAACACAGAGCCTTGGAAAAATTTTGAGGACAGGAATAGTTATCTAAACAGAAAAATGATATACTCAAGGCCAATTTCGGGGGTAATTTCTTTTGTCCTAATGTGTAGGAAGCACCCTATGTAGCCATCTAGGAGCCATATCATATTCAGGAAAATAAACATGACCCAAAACAGTATATCATTTCATCTGATTCCCCAGCGAAGTTATTTAGGTTTTGTGTGCTTATTCACATAGGACATCTCCACCTAGAAATGTCAGCAAACACAGGCAGCCATACCTGAAGGGGGGGGGGTGGTTTCCATGGAAACTTGGTTGTTTTTCTAGAAGAACTGTGGGTCAAACAAAACCATCCCATTTCACTTATTCCCACTCACTCCAGAAACTAAACACTTTTATTGATTATCCAGAAGAAAATATTTTCTCATGATGCCTTGAAGGTTCTTTATTGTCACCTTCTCAACATTTACATATTATTCATTTTATGCTACTGGGCTTTTTGATGAAGTAACCCAGCCACCTGCACTAAGTTTCCTGTAGCTTTTGGCTACCTTTCTATTTCCTATGGACTGAAAGTTAAAAGCCAAAGGAGGAGGCGGGGCAAGATGGCAGACTGGTGAGCTGTATGTTTTAGTTACTCCTCCAGGAAAGTAGGTAAAAAGCCAGGAACTGCGTGGACTGGACACCACAGAGCAATCTGTCTTTGGGCATACTTCATACAACACTCATGAAAACGTGGAACTGCTGAGATCAGCGAAATCTGTAAGTTTTTGCGGCCAGGGGACCCGCGCCCCTCCCTGCCAGGCTCAGTCCCGGGGGAGGAGGGGCTGTCAGCTCCGGGAAGGAGAAGGGAGAATTGCAGTGGCTGCTCTTATCGGAAACTCATTCTACTGATTCAAACTCCAACCATAGATAGACTGAGACCAGACACCAGAGACTCTGAGAGCAGCCAGCCCAGCAGAGAGGAGACAGGCATAGAAAAAAAACAACACGAAAAACTCCAAAATAAAAGCAGAGGATTTTTGGAGTTCTGGTGAACACAGAAAGGGGAAGGGCGGAGATCAGGCCTTGAGGCGCATATGCAAATCCCGAAGCAAAGCTGATCTCTCTGCCCTGTGCACCTTTCCTTAATGGCCCTGTTTGCTTTGTCTATTAGCATTTCAATAACCCATTAGATCTCTGAGGAGGGCCGTTTTTTTTTTTTTTTTTTTTTTAAATCCTTTTTGCCTTTTCTAAAACAATTACTCTAAGAAGCTCAATACAGAAAGCTTCAAAGAATTGAAATTTGGGCACGTCAAGTCAAGAGCAGAACTAAGAGAGCTCTGAGACAAAAGGCAATAATCCAGTGGCTGAGAAAATTCACTAAACAACACAACTTCCCAAAAAAAGGGGGGTGTCTGCTCACAGCCACCATCCTGGTGGACAGGAAACACTCCTGCCCATCGCCAGCCCCATAGCCCAGAGCTGCCCCAGACAACCCAGTGTGACGGAAGTGCTTCAAATAACAGGCACACACCACAAAACTGGGCGTGGACATTAGCCTTCCCTGCAACCTCAGCTGAATGTCCCAGAGCTGGGAAGGGGGAGCAGTGTGAATTAATAGAGCCCCATTCAGCCATCATTTGAGCAGACTGGGAGCCTCCCAACACAGCCCAGCAGCCCAGAACTGCCCTGGGGGGACGGCACTCACCTGTGACATAGCACAGTCATCCCTCAACAGAGGACCCGGGGTGCACAGCCTGGAAGAGGGGCCCACTTGCAAGTCTCAGGAGCCATACGCCAATACCAAAGACTTGTGGGTCAGTGGCAGAGACAAACTGTGGCAGGACTGAACTGAAGGATTAGACTATTGCAGCAGCTTTAAAACTCTAGGATCATCAGGGAGATTTGATTGTTAGGGCCACCCCCCCTCCCTGACTGCCCAGAAACACGCCCCACATACAGGGCAGGCAACACCAACTACACACGCAAGCTTGGTACACCAATTGGGCCCCACAAGACTCACTCCCCCACTCACCAAAAAGGCTAAGCAGGGGAGATCTGGCTTGTGGAGAACAGGTGGCTCGTGGACGCCACCTGCTGGTTAGTTAGAGAAAGTGTACTCCACGAAGCTGTAGATCTGATAAATTAGAGATAAGGACTTCAACTGGTCTACAAACCCTAAAAGAACCCTATCAAGTTCAGCAAATGCCACGAGGCCAAAAACAACAGAAAATTATAAAGCATATGAAAAAACCAGACGATATGGATAACCCAAGCCCAAGCACCCAAATCAAAAGACCAGAAGAGACACAGCACCTAGAGCAGCTACTCAAAGAACTAAAGATGAACAATGAGACCATAGTACGGGATATGAAGGAAATCAAGAAGACCCTAGAAGAGCATAAAGAAGACATTGCAAGACTAAATAAAAAAATGGATGATCTTATGGAAATTAAAGAAACTGTTGACCAAATTAAAAAGATTCTGGACACTCATAGTACAAGACTAGAGGAAGTTGAACAATGAATCAGTGACCTGGAAGATGACAGAATGGAAAATGAAAGCATAAAAGAAAGAATGTGGAAAAAAATTGAAAAACTCGAAATGGACCTCAGGGATATGATAGATAATATGAAACGTCCGAATATAAGACTCATTGGTGTCCCAGAAGGGGAAGAGAAGGGTAAAGGTCTAGGAAGAGTATTCAAAGAAATTGTTGGGGAAAACTTCCCAAATCTTCTAAACAACATAAATACACAAATCATAAATGCTCAGCGAACTCCAAATAGAATAAATCCAAAAAAACCCACTCCGAGACATATACTGATCACACTGTCAAACATAGAAGAGAAGGAGCAAGTTCTGAAAGCAGCAAGAGAAAAGCAATTCACCACATACAAAGGAAACAGCATAAGACTAAGTAGTGACTACTCAGCAGCCACCATGGAGGCAAGAAGGCAGTGGCACGATATATTTAAAATTCTGAGTGAGAGGAATTTCCAGCCAAGAATACTTTATCCAGCAAAGCTCTCCTTCAAATTTGAGGGAGAGCTTAAATTTTTCACAGACAAAGAAATGCTGAGAGAATTTGCTAACAAGAGACCTGCCCTACTGGAGATACTAAAGGGAGCCCTACAGACAGAGAAACAAAGACAGGACAGAGAGACCTGGAGAAAGGTTCAGTACTAAAGAGATTCGGTATGGGTACAATAAAGGATATTAATAGAGAGAGGGAAAAATATGGCAAACATAATCCAAAGGATAAGATGGCCGATTCAAGAAATGCCTTCACGGTTTTAACGTTGAATGTAAATGGATTAAACTCCCCAATTAAAAGATATAGATTCGCAGAATGGATCAAAAAAAATGAACCATCAATATGTTGCATACAAGAGACTCATCTTAGACACAGGGACACAAAGAAACTGAAAGTGAAAGGATGGAAAAAAAATTTCATGCAAGCTACAGCCAAAAGAAAGCAGGTGTAGCAATATTAATCTCAGATAAAATAGACTTCAAATGCAGGGATGTTTTGAGAGACAAAGAAGGCCACTACATACTAATAAAAGGGGCAATTCAGCAAGAAGAAATAACAATCGTAAATGTCTATGCACCCAATCAAGGTGCCACAAAATACATGAGAGAAACATTGGCAAAACTAAAGGAAGCAATTGATGTTTCCACAATAATTGTGGGAGACTTCAACACATCACTCTCTCCTATAGATAGATCAACCAGACAGAAGACCAATAAGGAAATTGAAAACCTAAACAATCTGATAAATGAATTAGATTTAACAGACATCTACAGGACATTACATCCCAAATCACCAGGATACACATACTTTTCTAGTGCTCACGGAACTTTCTCCAGAATAGATCATATGCTGGGACATAAAACAAGCCTCAATAAATTTAAAAAGATTGAAATTATTCAAAGCACATTCTCTGACCACAATGGAATACAATTAGAAGTCAATAACCATCAGAGACTTAGAAAATTCACAAATACCTGGAGGTTAAACAACACACTCCTAAACAATCAGTGGGTTAAAGAAGAAATAGCAAGAGAAATTGCTAAATATATAGAGACGAATGAAAATGAGAACACAACATACCAAAACCTATGGGATGCAGCAAAAGCAGTGCTAAGGGGGAAATTTATAGCACTAAACGCATATATTAAAAAGGAAGAAAGAGCCAAAATCAAAGAACTAATGGATCAACTGAAGAAGCTAGAAAATGAACAGCAAACCAATCCTAAACCAAGTACAAGAAAAGAAATAACAAGGATTAAAGCAGAAATAAATGACATAGAGGACAAAAAAACAATAGAAAGGATAAATATCACCAAAAGTTGGTTCTTTGAGAAGATCAACAAGATTGACAAGCCCCTAGCTAGACTGACAAAATCAAAAAGAGAGAAGACCCATATAAACAAAATAATGAATGAAAAAGGTGACATAACTGCAGATCCTGAAGAAATTAAAAAAATTATAAGAGGATATTATGAACAACTGTATGGCAACAAACTGGATAATGTAGAAGAAATGGACAATTTCCTGGAAACATATGAACAACCTAGACTGACCAGAGAAGAAATAGAAGACCTCAACCAACCCATCACAAGCAAAGAGATCCAATCAGTCATCAAAAATCTTCCCACAAATAAATGCCCAGGGCCAGATGGCTTCACAGGGGAATTCTACCAAACCTTCCAGAAAGAACTGACACCAATCTTACTCAAACTCTTTCAAAACATTGAAAAAAATGGAACACTACCTAACTCATTTTATGAAGCTAACATCAATCTAATACCAAAACCAGGCAAAGATGCTACAAAAAAGGAAAACTACCGGCCAATCTCCCTAATGAATATAGATGCAAAAATCCTCAACAAAATACTTGCAAATCGAATCCAAAGACACATTAAAAAAATCATACATCATGACCAAGTGGGGTTCATTCCAGGCATGCAAGGATGGTTCAACATAAGAAAAACAATCAATGTATTACAACACATTAAAAACTCGAAAGGGAAAAATCAATTGATCATCTCAATAGATGCTGAAAAAGCATTTGACAAAATCCAACATCCCTTTTTGATAAAAACACTTCAAACGGTAGGAATTGAAGGAAACTTCCTCAACATGATAAAGAGCATATATGAAAAACCCACAGCCAGCAGAGTACTCAATGGTGAGAGACTGAAAGCCTTCCCTCTAAGATCAGGAACAAGACAAGGATGCCCGCTGTCACCACTGTTATTCAACATTGTGCTGGAAGTGCTAGCCAGGGCAATCCGGCAAGACAAAGAAATAAAAGGCATCCAAATTGGAAAAGAAGAAGTAAAACTGTCATTGTTTGCAGATGATATGATCTTATATCTAGAAAACCCTGAGAAATCAACGATACAGCTACTAGAGCTAATAAACAAATTTAGCAAAGTAGCGGGATACAAGATTAATGCACATAAGTCAGTAATGTTTCTATATGCTAGAAATGAACAAACTGAAGAGACACTCAAGAAAAAGATACCATTTTCAATAGCAACTAAAAAAATCAAGTACCTAGGAATAAACTTAACCAAAGATGTAAAAGACCTATATAAAGAAAACTACATAACTCTACTAAAAGAAATAGAAGGGGACCTTAAAAGATGGAAAAATATTCCATGTTCATGGATAGGAAGGCTAAATGTCATTAAGATGTCAATTCTACCCAAACTCATCTACAGATTCAATGCAATCCCAATCAAAATTCCAACAACCTACTTTGCAGACTTGGAAAAGCTAGTTATCAAATTTATTTGGAAAGGGAAGATGCCTCGAATTGCTAAAGACACTCTAAAAAAGAAAAACGAAGTGGGAGGACTTACACTCCCTGACTTTGAAGCTTATTATAAAGCCACAGTTGCCAAAACAGCATGGTACTGGCACAAAGATAGACATATAGATCAATGGAATCGAATTGAGAATTCAGAGATAGATCCTCAGATCTATGGCCGACTGATCTTTGATAAGGCCCCCAAAGTCACCGAACTGAGCCATAATGGTCTTTTCAACAAATGGGGCTGGGAGAGTTGGATATCCATATCCAAAAGAATGAAAGAGGACCCCTACCTCACCCCCTACACAAAAATTAACTCAAAATGGACCAAAGATCTCAATATAAAAGAAAGTACCATAAAACTCCTAGAAGATAATGTAGGAAAACATCTTCAAGACCTTGTATTAGGAGGCCACTTCCTAGACTTTACACCCAAAGCACAAGCAACAAAAGAGAAAATAGATAAATGGGAACTCCTCAAGCTTAGAAGTTTCTGCACCTCAAAGGAATTTCTCAAAAAGGTAAAGAGGCAGCCAACTCAATGGGAAAAAATTTTTGGAAACCATGTATCTGACAAAAGACTGATATCTTGCATATACAAAGAAATCCTACAACTCAATGACAATAGTACAGACAGCCCAATTATAAAATGGGCAAAAGATATGAAAAGACAGTTCTCTGAAGAGGAAATACAAATGGCCAAGAAACACATGAAAAAATGTTCAGCTTCACTAGCTATTAGAGAGATGCAAATTAAGACCACAATGAGATACCATCTAACACCGGTTAGAATGGCTGCCATTAAACAAACAGGAAACTACAAATGCTGGAGGGGATGTGGAGAAATTGGAACTCTTATTCATTGTTGGTGGGACTGTATAATGGTTCAGCCACTCTGGAAGTCAGTCTGGCAGTTCCTTAGAAAACTAGATATAGAGCTACCATTCGATCCAGCGATTGCACTTCTCGGTATATACCCGGAAGATCGGAAAGCAGTGACACGAACAGATATCTGCACGCCAATGTTCATAGCAGCATTATTCACAATTGCCAAGAGATGGAAACAACCCAAATGTCCTTCAACAGATGAGTGGATAAATAAAATGTGGTATATACACACGATGGAATACTACGCGGCAGTAAGAAGGAACGATCTGGTGAAACATATGACAACATGGATGAACCTTGAAGACATAATGCTGAGCGAAATAAGCCAGGCACAAAAAGAGAAATATTATATGCTACCACTAATGTGAACTTTGAAAAATGTAAAACAAATGGTTTATAATGTAGAATGTAGGGGAACTAGCAGTAGAGAGCAATTAAGGAAGGGGGAACAATAATCCAAGAAGAACAGATAAGCTATTTAACGTTCTGGGGATGCCCAGAAATGACTATGGTCTGTTAATTTCTGATGGATGTAGTAGGAACAAGTTCACTGAAATGTTGCTATATTATGTAACTTTCTTGGGGTAAAGTAGGAACATGTTGGAAGTTAAGCAGTTATCTTAGGTTAGTTGTCTTTTTCTTACTCCCTTGTTATGGTCTCTTTGAAATGTTCTTTTATTGTATGTTTGTTTTCTTTTTAACTTTTTTTTTCATACAGTTGATTTAAAAAAGAAGGGAAAGTTAAAAAAAAAAAAAAAAAGAAAAAGACAAACAAGGAAAAAAAAAAAAAAAGATGTAGTGCCCCCTTGAGGAGCCTGTGGAGAATGCAGGGGTATTCGCCTACCCCACCTCCATGGTTGCTAACATGACCACAGACATAGGGGACTGGTGGTTTGATGGGTTGAGCCCTCTACCATAAGTTTTACCCTTGGGAAGACGGTTGCTGCAAAGGAGAGGCTAGGCCTCCCTGTATTTGTGCCTAAGAGTCTCCTCCTGAATGCCTCTTTGTTGCTCAGATGTGGCCCTCTCTCTCTGGCTAAGCCAACTTGAAAGGTGAAATCACTGCCCTCCCCCCTACGTGGGATCAGACACCCAGGGAAGTGAATCTCCCTGGCAACGTGGAATATGACTCCCGGGGAGGAATGTAGACCCGGCATCGTGGGATGGAGAACATCTTCTTGACCAAAAGGGGGATGTGAAAGGAAATGAAATAAGCTTCAGTGGCAGAGAGATTCCAAAACGAGCCGAGAGATCACTCTGGTGGGCACTCTTACACACACTTTAGACAACCTTTTTTAGGTTCTAAAGAATTGGGGTAGCTGGTGGTGGATACCTGAAACTATTAAACTACAACCCAGAACCCATGACTCTCGAAGACAGTTTTATAAAAATGTAGCTTATGAGGGGTGACAGTGGGATTGGGAATGCCATAAGGACCAAACTCCACTTTGTCTAGTTTATGGATGGATGTGTAGAAAAGTAGGGGAAGCAAACAAACAGACAAAGGTACCCAGTGTTCTTTTTTACTTCAATTGCTCTTTTTCACTCTAATTATTATTCTTGTTATTTTTGTGTGTGTGCTAATGAAGGTGTCAGGGATTGATTTAGGTGATGAATGTACAACTATGTAATGGTACTGTAAACAATCGAAAGTACAATTTGTTTTGTATGACTGCGTGGTATGTGAATATATGTCAATAAAATGATGATAAAAAAAAAAAAAAAAAAAAAAAAGCCAAAGGAGTGAGGACATCACTAGTAGTTGGGAAGAATAGAAGGGACAGTAGTTGAAATAGACCTAGATGTTTCCTTTTCCCTTTAGACAGTAGCCCCCATACCAAAAAGAAAGTCCCAATTTCCACTTACAAAGCAGTTATAGTCCCACTAGTGCTTAAGAGGATCTGGTTTTTATTTTAAGTTTCATCTGTGTGTCAAACTGCAAGCCCCTTAATAGCAAGAATTGCATCTTTTTCGTATCTTAATCCCCAGGAACTTGCAAACCATTGAAACAGATTAGGTGCAGAGTAGATGTTTGTGGAAGGAAGGAACAAATACATCAACCATCACAGCACTGTAAATAATGTTTGTCTGATTTTTCCCAGATGGACATCTCCCTTACTAGTCTAAATGAATTCTTTTGAAATTTGTTTTAAGCATAGCAATAAATACGATAATAGTTGAAGGCTGTGAGCCCCTTGAGGTCAGGACCACCCACAGTTCGTGTTTGTATTTCCAATGCTGAGCATGGCACCAGACACAAAGAAAGTGGTCAATAATTATATTTGAAATGAAAATGTGCCACTTCCTGTGATTGCACCAAGTCAGGTCAGGTCCCCAGCTGCTCTTTAGCATAACTGGACATTGTTGTTTGTCCACGATTTGGATGCCGGGCTATTACCATATCGCAGAGCCTCGTGAACCTTAGAGTAAAATCCACATTAGTGAGCCCTTTTGTCATCCTTTGTCAGGAGCTAGATGTGGGTCCCCATACTGGTAAGGTTTGCAGACCTAAACTTTCTTTCTGGCAAGCCTGGCAGGATTAACCTGCATGGAGCAGGGGCCAGAGAATTCTCCCTCAACCATTTACATCCCCACTCCCCATTTTCCTTGAAGCCTGAATGGTAAGGTCAGAGGTTAAATAAAATAACAATATGCTATTTAATGCATGTAGGAGACCCACCATCCCCTAATCTCTGCAAATCCTCAATCAGAATGGACTTCTTTGATCAAAATGGTGAGCTTGGCCAAGCTGCTGCTAGGTTTTAAAACTCTCCTGGTCTGAACCCCTGAGGGGCAATTTCCCAGTAGAATTTAGCTCTTGCCTGTCAGAGAAAGAACACAGACCTGCCCAATAAATTCTGGGCTGGATTATTCCTGTCACCAACAGGCTGTGATTGGAGGATGGGTACCATGAATCTGATGAGGTCTGTTTACAATACCAAAATAGAAACAGGAAAGGAGCAAGGTCCAGTTGAGCCAGAATCCTTCCCCCACATGCTCTGGGCACGAGAAGGTTATTGTTGTGGATAAACTTCTTAGGATCCTGATAGATGTCTCCCTCCCACCAGAGCCTTTGGGTGAGGAAACTCCCAACAAGGGACAACCCAGTCGTAAACCTCCAGGTAAAAGAGCTCTATCATGATCCCTGAAAACACTACAAGAAGTTAGTTTTATAAAATACAAGCATTTTTCCTCAGTACAAGTGCATCATTGTTGTCTAAGGAGCAATAAACTGAATGTTAGAAACACCAGTCTGTGATACCATTGCTTGATCTCTTGCCTCTGGGGGAAAATGCACACAAGATAGGAAAGCTCATTTCTAAGTTTCTGCATGGCATGCTTTTCTTTTAAGGAGCTCATATATTTGTCGCTGTCTCACAGTTATAGGAGAGGCAAGAGGTATTACCAATCATTTTTATCCAAACAAGACTCAGAATGGAAAAGGTATGAAGATGCACGTAAATTCAGGACAGGACTCATTCATCAATCTTCTGATAACTACAATATTCCAAACATGGAGAGCCAAGGCATTTGACTTACAAGGTGACCCAATGGTCCCCAAAGTGCGGTCCTCTCACCTGAGAACGTGTTACAAATGCAAATTTCCAGGCTCCACCCTAGCTCTACTGAATCAGAAACTCCAGGGGTGGGACCAGCAATTTGTGTTTTAACAAGCTCTCTGGTTGATTATCACGCAGATCAAAGTTGTAAAAATTGTGCTGATATCTGGTTCCCATCACAAGGCGCACTCCAATTTAATTGTCCTGGGCGTTAGGATTTTTATAAACTCCCCAGGTGATTCTAATGTGCAGTGACATTTGGGAACCACTGGACTAAGGGTTGAAAATTGATTGTCATACCTGTCTCGTGTAATTCCTTGTACCTGGCTGTTACAGCCACTTTAGTTTTGAAGAATAAATCTTCAAGGAGTTACACACCTTTCAAAAAGCCGATGCTAAAATTTAGTTAGACGTACTGCCACTAGTTGAGACGACTGTGCTGTGGCCAAGTCTTATACAACATATTCTCATTCCCTGAGGCTATGGAGATGCTGTGTTCAAACCCAGCAGATACTGTATCATGCATTTGCTAGTCCTGTTTAAAAAATAAAAGCATCTTTATCAAGTCATGTAAATAACAACAAATACTAAACAACCATTAGTTTTAAAGTGATACTTTGGAGCAATGTTTAAAAGTCTTTGGCATGATTCAGAACCTTCTCACTAACATTTAATTCTTATTCTGTCAACCCATCTATATCTTTGTTATAGGAACAAAAACTCCCTCAGGAATTCAATTTTAAGTTCCAGGTGGCTCAGCTGCAAAAAGACTCTTGGTTGTTTATTTCTAAAAGCAAACCCCTATTCTCTGTCAGCCGGCGGCAAACAGTCCATGACATTTCTGAGCTCAAGAAAGGAATCTCTTATTTTGCATTTGGAAGTAACAAGAAGAAAAATTCCAAGAGTTAAAAGACCACAGAGGAATATGTCAGGCATAAGTGCCTGTGCAGCAAAGGGTCCTGGGATGATTTGACAGTGCTAGGGTAAGTGTGGACAGAGTGCCTGCTGTGGGAAGCAGAAGGCAGAAGGGAAACCAGAGCAAGTAAAGCACTCAAAGAATGCAGGAGAGAAAGCAGCAGCAGGCAGGAATATAGACTGGGGAAGAGACTATCTAAGCAACGGTCCAGGGGATAAGCATCTGCAAAAAGAATAACAGGAGTCAGGAATTTAAGGGCCAAATCCAAATACGAGATGGCAAAGAGACATCAATGTCTGCAGTAAAAGTGTCCCTGTTTGAAACCCGAAAACTTACGTCAGGACCAGGAAGTGCATAGAGAACCCAAAGAGCCCAGGCAGGCCAGTGTGGCAGGGGATTGCATGCAATAGGTACTCAATACTGGTTCATTGAATGAATATATGTTCAAAAATATTCCTGGTTTCAATAGCATATTATGCTCTGCCAGAGACTCTAGTGTGCCTCCCATAGTCTGCACTCATTCTCTTTTAGAAATTAATGTATCACAGCAACTAGAGGGTAAACTGTAAATTTACGTGTGCTTAGGGTTAAAAAAAAAACCAAGCTATGAGTTATAAGACTTTGATGTGGGTCCTGGCTCTGCTTCTGACTAGCTGTTCAGCTTGGGACAACTCATTTTACATCTCTGCAGAAAATGAAGCAAATGGGATAGGGATACCAGATGATCTCTAAAGTTTCTCTCAACTCTAACAATCTGTGGCTCAGCACAACAGGTATGTTTCTGAAAATACATAGCAAAAATTGACGTCCACATATCAAATTGGCTTATGGTAGTCCTGCATATCACTGATTACATGTGACTGGTGATTTTCCAAATATTTTTAAGATCTCCACAGTTAGCAAGTAAATCTGATCTTTTAGGCTATTTGTAGGATGTGGGGACAAAAGACAACATTGTGGATACACTGCATGCCAGGGCACATGTGTTTATTGACTAAGTTTAACCAGAAGTTTTGTAAGTTTCTTCTAAGGAAAGCCCCTATATTCTGCCATCACAGACAGGGAAGCAGAAACCGGAGGGGTGGAGTGACATGTCTGGTTTCAGCTTTGGCCTTGGTGCCCTGTGGACTGTTAGGAGGTGGGGGGATAAGGCTTTGCCCCAGGGGTGGAGAAAGTATCTCAGACACATGGAGAGTGTGACATAAACACTTCCTTAAATCCCTCTCCTCTTCACGTCCCCCACAGGGACAGCACCCTCACCCCAACCAGCTACGTGCTCTGCTGCATTCTCAGCCAGATGCGAGCAGGCCGAAGGGCCAGCCATCTGGACTCTGAGAGCCCATTATTGCCGTAACAGGCAGCTGAATCTAGTTACAAACAGCAGCCTCTCCCCATCTGGCTGTCTCAGGCTTGAAATCACATACTCAGAAAGCATCTGCTTGGGACAAGGGGATGGAGGGAGGAGCAGAATGCAAGGACGCGGCCACAGGTGCACCGGCTGCTGGCAGAACGCAGGTTCTGGGTGACGGCGGAAGGAAGCCCTTTTCCTTTTGTCCCATACCCTGCTCCATTGTCTTCTCTTGCCAACCCATGAGGAGCATGTACACACATACACCCCTAAAATCATTCTCTCAGGGATACTGTTGGAAACAGGGCTTTGTTTAAAGCAGGAGCAGAGGAGAGATGTCAACATCCAGCTGTGAGAGGAAGCCACCTGCACTAGCAATAGTCACGTCCCCAGACAGCACTAGCCTCAGAGGGCAGGGGGAGGCGGGTGCTCTGAAGGCCACTTTGTCTCATTCCTTGTAGTTCTCAGGACAGGACCATGGATGGGCATGTGCTGTGAGAAAATGCTGTTGTCACCCTTCAAAGCCCTTTTTCCATGAACCTGTATAAAGGCATATGCGGTGGCAAAGAGACTAATGGCCACTCCAAAAATGGGATGCAAAGGAGCAAATTCCACTCTCCTCTGCTCCAGACGGCAGAGTGCCCAAATGTCCTCCCTTCCCAAGGAGGGATCAGGGTTCCTCTAAGTCACAGGCAGCCCCGATGTCCAAAGCAGAGGATTAAGAATGAAGAGCCTGCGTGTCATCCTCTTCCTCTCTTGCTGCCCCACAGGTGTGCCCTGCCACGCCTAAGTGGACTTAGTGAAGACTCCACATGTTAGTATGATCGGAATGTCCTCTCTGCCCGTACCCCACGTCATAAACTCTGCTGAACGCGGGGGAGTCGTTAAGAATGCAACCTTAAATGCCAGAAGCCCTGGGTTCAAACCCTGGCTCGGCCATTCTTGGTTGGATGAGCCCTAACCTCCCTGCCCTTACTCTCCTCACCTGTAACAAAAGGAGGAGGAACTTCACTTACAAAGGGTTTTAACAGTGCCTAGCACCTAGTAAGCACAGAATGAGGGCTAGTCACTATTCTGCAAAAACTTCCCCAATCCTCTCCTATCGTCACTCTCTCCAACAGTACCTAATTAGAAGTTTCACATTTTTTTTTTTTTGATTATTAGATGCCTGTCTCCTCCTCTAGTCTCTGAGCTTCTCAAGAAAAGAGATCGTGACTTACTAAGGTTTGCATCTCTAGTACAAAAGTGTTTGGCATGAACAGATATTTTAAAAAGAAGTGTATTCAATTAAATTGGATGGGAAACTTCGACTAACAATAATACCTCTCATTTAATGGGTGGTAACTATGTGCTAAGCACGTTGCTAAGCACTTTGCTGGTATTGTTAAACAGTTTCTTTAAATTTAATCTCATGTTTTCTTCTCTTCCTGACTAACAAGTTTGGCTCTCAGAAGCAAGATGGAAAATTACTATAAACTAAAATTTGAGGACTTAAAGCAAAGAAAAAAAGATGAACTGGAGAAGTGGAAAAAGACAAATAAAGAGAGCGAGATGTAGGAGAAAAATTATCATCTTGGAGTCTATTGATTAATACAAAAGAAGATGATTCTATGTGGTCAGTTGGACCTTTAGGAAGGCAGACTTGAGTCCAGAGAAGAGAAATACATGACTCATAAATGATATGTCTAAAAAGAATGGGAAATTCCTCAAAATAAAAGGCTGGCTGTGTAACAGAGAAGAGTAAAAATTAGGAATAAAGTGGATTGGCACAAAATAAACCAAAGTGGATACTTGAGGCACTACCATAGCCGGCTCCAAAGATAAGGAGTGAGAAAATTCTTGGTGGGTCTGCAGTTAATATGGCCTGGGGCTGTGAGGACAAGGGCTAGAGGGCAAAGGTGGGAAATACTGCAGAGAGCAAGAGGGGCTCTTGTTCTTAAGGGGAGGAGGCGGTTGTCCAATATTCAGAAAAACAAAGTATAATGCCATTGCGTAAGTAGATATTCATCTTGACAGATACAAAGAGAAGGCAGAACAACTTAGCTCCTGTTTACTTCCCTTCTGCCTGTTAAGGATGATCATCAACAAATCAGGAAGGGAAGACAAACATAATCAAGATGGAACTGTGATCAAAATAAGTGAAATGATAGTAAAAAAAATCCTTAGGAATTTAAGAGAAGGCAAATTGTATAACAATCATCACAGTTACACTTGTTTGGCATTTTATAGTCTTGGAAAATCCCTTCTACTCTCTTATCTCATTTTATGGATTTAAATCCCCAGTGGTTTCTGGGGATTCAAAAAGAAGAGTTGACATGAGCCGTTGGGCCAGACTCTCTAGAATTTTTTTTTTTTTAATTGACATGGTAAAGTACTCTTTATTTCATTTTAACATCCAGGAAGATCATGCTGCATCATTTTATTCTTAGAAAAGTACTTTTAAAGATTTTTTCCTAATTTTTATCATGAAAAATTAGCTTCAGCATATCACCTTAAAAAACGAAAACTTAATACAACAGTATTTTGTGGATTTTAGGAGAGGAAAATATTAAATGTAAAAGAAAAGGGAAGTGAGGCAGGCCCATTTGTTGATTCTAACAGGTTGATGCAGAGTTCTCACTTCACCCACCAAGGCTGTGTAACCCAAGGGTGTATAGCATTTCCAAAGTTCATGAGTTCCGGCTCAGAGCTGTTCATGGAGGCCTTTGTTTGACAGTGAGTGGTTTCAGAGCGCCACCCAGTGCCAGATTCAGAAATTACAATAGGCAGGCCTGAAGACGAGCTTTGGAAGTGTCCAACTGAAACACCAACCAAAACCCAATTTCAGGCTTATGGTTATTTCTCTAGCCCAGGCAACTAAATTCCAGTGGATACTTAATAGTTCTATATGGGATGATTCAATAAATGGTCTTAAAGCAAAATAGAGTCATGGGACTGGAAATAATAATAATTATCTTCCTTTTAAGTAACAGTAAGTGCTTCCTTGGTCACGCAAGGTGCCTAAAGACCCAGGTGTTCAAAGTGGAAGCTCTCTCATTCCTTGTCTGTTGCATTGTCCTTGATCCTTCTCTCTACAATGCTGCCATACTCTCTCTGAACACACCCCATCTGGTACCCCTGCCCCTCTCCACCTGTATACTCCACTCCTCACAGAATAACAAAGTCCACACTCCATCCCATGCTGTCTTTAAAACTCTGCCACCTCAGGCTCCAGTTGGATCTCCAAGGCATCTTCTTTGGCCCAACATACTGAGTTTACAATCAGGAAAGTCTTAGAGCATGTCTTGTTGAAATGGGCAGTATGATGAGATGGGGTAGGGTGTAGAAGACAGCAGGGGCTTTAGCTTCAATGCACCCTCTTTACCCGAGTTCCCACCTATGTCACCTATAATGCTAACAACATACTATCTCAGAAATTAACTTTCTTCCAAAGACCATGTAGACTAAACCTCATATTCCTCATTTTTAAAAATGTCTATATGCAAAACAATAACCTTGGCCTTATTGTGTTAAAAGTAAACTTGACGAGTGCATTACTTACCTTGACCCTTAGCTTGTTGGGTACAGTAACTGGGACCCAGTGTATGTTCTGTCATCTTCACCTCCGAACCTGTAGCTACCATGCATGAGTGCATCTCCATCCACATGGGCTGGGCTCGTGCCCAGAATGGCAATGCCTGCTGGGAGTTCTACTGCCTGGAACATGGCATCCAGCCTGATGGCCAGATGCCAAGTGATTAGACCATTGAGGGAGGAGGTGACTCCTTCAACACGTCTTCAGTGAGGTGGGCACCAGCAAGCACAAGCCCAGGGCAGTGTTTGTAAACCTGGAACCCATGGTCATTGATGAAGTTCACAGTGGTACTTACTGCCAGCTCTGAGCAGTTCACCAAAAGCAAGGAAGGTGCTGCAATAACTATGCCCACGAGCACTGCACTATTGGTATGGGAATCACTGACCTTGTCTTGGACAGAATTTGCAAGCTGGCCAACCAGTGCATAGGTCTTCAGTGCTTCTTGGTTTTCCACAGTCTTGGTGGGGGAACTGATTCTGAGTTCACTTTCTGCTGATGGGATGTTTCTCTCTGACTATGGCAAGAAGTCCAAGCTGGAGTTGTCAATTTACCCAGCCCCACAGGTTTCCCCAGCTGTAGTGGAACCCTGCAACTCCATTCTCACCACCCACACCACCCTGGAGCACTCAGATTGTGCCTTCATGATAAACAGTGAGGCCATCTATGACATCTGTCACAACACACAACAACCTTAACCACCTTAGTAGCCAGATTGTGTCCTCCATCACTGTTTCCCTCAGGTTTAATGGTACTCTGACTGTTGATCTGACAGAATCCAGACCACCCTGGTGCACTATCCCTGCATCCACTTTTCTCTGGCCACATATGCCCCCATAATCTCTGTAGCAGAGATTACCAATACTTGCTTTGAGCCAGCTAACCAGATGGTGAAAGGTGACCCTCGCTATGGTAAATACATGGCTTGTTGTCTGCTGTACCGTGGCGACAGGGTTCCCAAAGATATCAATGCTACCATTGCCGCCATCAAGACCAAGCATAGAATCCAGTTTGTGGATTGGTGTCCCAGAAGATTCAAGGTTGGTATTAATTACCAGCCTCCTGCTGTGGTGGCTGGTGGAGACCTGGCCAAGGTCCAGCGAGCTGTGTGCATGCTGAGTGACACCACAGCCGTTGCTGAGGCCTGGGCTCACCTGACCACAAGTTTGGCCTGATGTTTGCCAAGTGTGCCTTTGTTCACTGGTATGTGGGTGAGGGGATGGAGGAAGGAGAGTTCTCTGAGGTCTGTGAGGACCTGGCTACCCTTGAGAAGGATTGCAAGGAGGTCGGTATGGTTTCTGTTGAAAGAAAGGGTGAGGAAGGAGAGGAATATTAATGCCCATTTCTCTCAGCCCTACAGCAGGTCACATGTACAGAACTTCAGCTTCTACATTAGCTAAAAGCATTTAAGCTCTCTGGTTAGACTGTCTTCACTCTAAGTTAGGATCACGTCTTGTTTTTCCACATATACCTGTAAAGGTTTCCATCATGTCTCTAAGTAAAGGCTTTTTTTGAAAAATGTAAATTTGACTTCTTCCTGTCTCAGTTTCAATTACAAATGGTCCCTCTCATGATTCCAGGAAAAATTACACTAGGCTCAAGTCGTTTCTCCTTGATCACAATTTTCTTAAACACATGACCTATTTTGCTTCATGTTCATAGTCCGTTTTTAAAGAGACAATCAAATAATTTTGGAGACGCTTCATTTCTCTACTTGCTATTTCCTGCTACTTGATTGTCACCTTCTTAAGGCAAGAATTATTTTTGCAATTCTCACATCTCTCATGCTAGCACAGTGTAATGCTAGTTGTGTGTTTGTTGAATTAACCCAGAAATAAAAACTGTTGGATGTAGAGGAAACTTCTTGACTGTGGCAGTGTTAGAACTCCAGAACAGGGAACCAAGGGCAGGAGACAGATCTCTGTCTCTTGGATTCCTTAAGAAATGGGCAGATGGGAAGGCAAGAAGTGAACCATGCTAAGAAAGGACTCAGGTTTCTAAAACAATAAACTGATAAATAATACTGGAGGTTATGCTGCCCCAGTAAAAAAAAAAAAAAAAAAAAAAATGGAGGAAATGAGTATAGGATGGAAGTAAAGGGAGAGACACAGAAGGAAGAACCTGAGACTGATATATATGTTCATCTTCTGCAAGTGAGGGGACACTGAGGCATGCTCTGCTCAGGTGTTTCCGCTTCCCTCTGGCAGCTTCCTAATCCAGCTGTTTGCATCTCCAAAGCTATCCACGGCTTCTATTTCTAATGGAGGGAAAGCCAAATAGAACTTTGAAGTCAAGGAAATCTTTAATTTGCCAATTTCAGGGACTAGGCCAGAAGGGATCATTTTAAGAAGATCAGATTCTCTGCACAAGTAGTTGAGTTCAAAGTTGGACTTGGCTCTCTTGAAGGAAGGAGGAAGATCAGGATGTTTGGGGGGGCTGTGGGTCTTGATGGGGAGTGGGCATGCCCCTTTTCTCTGATGCCGTTACATCCCACTCTTGGAAAATCACTCTTAGTAGCTCACAGATGCGGCTGGTTGGGAACCTCTCTACTTCCTTTCTCTCCAGCAGGTTTTGCAGTAAGAATTGAGATGACTTGGAAAGTCTCCAAGACCCCAATTCTCCTAACAATCAGGTTTTTAAAAAAATTTTTATTGAGATTGTTCACATGCCATACATCTCTCCAAAAATCCAAAGTCTAATAATTGGTTTTGAGAGAGGAAGCCTCTGAAACATACTTCCTAAGAATACGAATAGAATTTGGGGAAAATGGGCATGGGTTGGCTAAGTAGAAAGTAGGTCAAGACAGATAAGCTACGTAGGATAAGCAAGGTTGGTTTCTGGTAGCCTGGATGGAAGTAGTATTTCATTAGAAATTTTTGTCCTTAAAGACTAGCCAGAACGATTTCAAAATGTTACACTGGTAAGATCACTAATGATGTTTTTTTTGCTATTTCCCTATACTTTTCTGTATTTTTTGAATTTTCTGCTATAAGCAGATCTTAATTTCATATTTGTTGACTATTAAATATTAAGAAAAAGAAATCTTCTAAGTTTCAATGGCTCCTATTTTCTACCTTTTTAAGTAGATGGTGACAAAATTTAACTTTTCTTTGATGATTCAGGATCTTGAAGGTCATATTCATTGCTGTAAATTTAATTTTTCATAACACATTACTTGTAAAATATATGGAATGTGAGCCCTTCTATACTTCACACCACAACTGAGTTATTTTTCCATATCAAAGTTCTAATTTTCTCAGGTTAAAGAATGTCTTCTTTTATTTTAAGCAAAGACACATTATTGGAAGGTTTTAATCAATGGGTGACAAGAAGTTCAATATGGTAGTGTGACCAAAGTAGGAGCAACAGTTAGGAGTCCATTATCATGATTTAGGCATTAAAAAAAAAAGGATGAGGGCAGTGGCTGCTAAGGAAGAAATGGAAGCAAGGGGCTTTGTAAAGGATAAGAGATCAAAGGAAAAAGAGGGATCAGTGAGGATAACAAGCTCAAGGATCTAGGAAAATTAGCATATCCATAACAGAAATAAGTAAATTAAATGGTTGATGATGGTACTTTAAGATATATCTCATGTTGCTGGAAGTTATAAAACAATAGATTAATAGGATATGTTTGGTCATTAATATAGTAACTCCCAGGAGTGAATACAGTAATATTAAAATAATAGCAATTTTTATTTAAAAAGTGATACAAATATAAATTCAGAAACATAGACCCAAAAGAAAGGGTTCCTCAGGACTTCTTTAAAGTCCCTCTTCAGCACTCACAGAAGGGGAGAAGAGATAGATGTTTAGTTTTGTAGGCAGGTTGGCCATTACAGGACTCCATCACTATGGAGATCCAAGTACTATGTAAAGTTACCCATTAAACAGATGGAGAGATTAGGAGTGTGTTAGCTCAATAACTCTGTGTACTTTGTCCTTGATAAGTCTGGCCACTGCATGGTTACCAGAAATAAAGAAGCATTGTCCAAACCTGCTTTCCTGGAACATCCCACCCCCACTAGCGAGACAACATGGCCAGGCACGTGAGCTGCACCCCTTCCTCTCTTGTGAAGGCTCTGGTTTTCAGAACCCTCACCAGCTCACAGAGTGTTTATTTCAACAGCAAATGGAGAAAACAAAGAGCAAGACACTCAGATGCAAATCAAGAATGAGGCAGTTGTGGGAGCATGAAAGAGGGAAAATGAGTCAACTTACAGCAAAGTGAGAGGGCCATAACCCAGCTGTGGTTTTCCAGAGGAGAGCCCAGCTCAAAATATTAGGAAGATTTCTGGCATTATTGCAAAAACACCCTCTTCTTTTTAGTGTGATAAAAGAAGTATTATAGGACTCTTGGTTTTTTAATGGGAAAATTAAAACTTTGAGGTGTGTAAGTTTTTTGGGGGGGGAGTGTTTGTTTAACTTGCTGACTATTTTTTTCCCTCTAATCATTTAGCAGGCACGTATTGAATACTTACCATGAGGCAGGCATTGTTCTAAATGCTGAAGATACCAAAAAGAATAAGAAAAAAAAAATACTCCTCCTTGCAAGGAGCTTCCACACCAATGGGAGAATTGATAAATAAATAAAGGGTACTGAAGTTATTTAAAAATTGTAATGTAGTAATTGTTTTCATTGAAGGATAATCATGATATTCATAATAATGTTTTGCATGTATTAATAAGGGAGCAGAGAGAAAAGTTGGCCTAATTCCCTCTGGAGAGGTAAGTTTCCCCACCTGCCCTCTTGGCACACTCCCATTCCTCCAAAGTGGGCAAAATGCCAAGGTGGAGAGAGTGGAAGAGAAAGCAAACTCATCTCTGCCAAGACCTAGAGACTTGAGAATACACTGTGTCTCTGGAGAAACGCAGAAGGCATGTGAGAGACTGTGGGAATTCAAGCAGGGGCCATTTCCTGACAATCTTTGTGTGGGCATCATCAAACTGGTATCTATAAACAGACAGGGGATTTTGAATTTCTCTCTGTGAGTGATAAGCATCATGGGTGTGAGCTTCATTTCAAACATATCTGTGGTGGCTTAGAACTATGCACCTCAGAAAAACATATTTTTAAACTTAATCCATTACTGTGAGTGTGGACACATGGTAGGTAAATAAGATCTCGTCAAGATGTTACTTCAGTTAAGGTGTGACCCAAATGAATCAGATTGGGCTTTAATCTGGATTACTGGAGTCCTTCATAAACATAGTGAGAGTCAGATGGAGAAAAAGCCAGAGTGAGTAGCCAGAAGCTGGAAGTCAACAGAACTGAGAAGCCACGAGAGGCCACCGTGTGCACTGCCATGTGACAGAAAAGTCAAGGACCAAGGATTGCTGGCAGCCAGCCCTAGAATGCCACATCCTCTGGGAGGAAACATCGCCCTGATTTTGGACTTCTCCTATCCTTAAAACCACGAGCCAATAAATTCCGGGTAATATAACTAAAACTTTTTTTTCCTCTAACTTTGTTATTCCTTTTCAAATTTGTTTGGCTACTTTGAGTCCTTTATATTTCTATCTGAATTTTGGAATCAGCTTCTCAATGTTTACCAAAAAATAAAATAAATCTGCTAGGATTTTGATTGGGATTGAATATATTGACCATTTTGAGAAGAATTAACAACCTAAAATACTGGTTTATTTACTCTTCTTCAATTTCTGAAATATTTTCTAGTTAACATTTTATTAAATTTATTACTAAATTTGTTATGATTCTTGATGGTATTGCACATAGTACTTTAAAATTTATTTTTCTATGTTTTATGTTGGTTTATCTAAATACAATTTTTGAATATTGACTTATATAATCTTGCTAAAATCATAGAAGATGCTATTTATTACTATTTTCTACATAGAAAATCATGTCATCTGTTTTACTTTACTTTCCAATCTCAATGTCCCTTTTTCCCTTGACTTATTGTACTAGCTAGGACCTCCAATACAACATTAAATAGAAGTGGTGGAAGCAGACATCCATGCCTTTTTCTCATTTGTTGGGGTTCTTCACAATTAAGTATAATGTTAGCCATAGGTTTTTTTTTTTTTTGTTTTTTTTTTTTTTTGTTTTTTTTTTAAATACAAATAAAAGTTTATTGTACAAAATTAAGGCCTTTGTATTTCACAGCTCACTAAGGCTCAAGAAAGACTAGATTATTTTTTAAGTCCTTCACAAAAATTTTGCTTTCACTATGGCCCCCCCAAACTATTAAAAATGGCCTAACCAAAATGTTATCAAAACAAACACTATAAATAACACCAAGTCCTTTAAAGAAGACTGTCCCAAATGTTATTTCTTGGCATAGGTGATCTTCATGGCATGGGATGGTGTGATCTTAAATCCTTGTAAAGCATCCCTGGCAGCTCCAGCCTGCCCATCATTTTCAAACTCAACAAAAGCAATGTCATGTCTTCCAGGTACCAAACGGACTTCCTTGAAACCAGGGAACTGATTAAAGAGCATGGATAACATCATCTCATTAGTCTCCTCTGGTAAGTTATTAAGGAATAAAATATAATTTGGAGGGTAATCAGGAACCTGAGGATTAGGTGTTGTATTTCCTTGGGTGTTAGTTGAATTTAGTATTCCCTGACCAGGCTTTTTGTTTGCAGTTGCTGCAGTCTGTTCCACTGTTTTGGCTTTTTTCTTTTCTTTTTTCTTTTCTTTGTCAGCAAATGTGCCACGCATTTTAGATATTATATCAGAATCTGTTTTTGCATACTGGATTCGCATTGGTTTACCATAAAATGGAAATCCTTGTAACTGTCTCAAGGCATTTGTAGATGAGCCCAGTTCCTTAAATATAACGAAGGCCTGCCCCCTCATCTTCATAGTCTTTAAAGCTACAATATCTACCACATGGCCAAACTGAGAAAACAGGGCATACAGGGATCGCTTCAATTCTTCTTTTTTAATTTTGTCATTCATGTTATTGATATAAATTGTATGATTTGGTCTGATATCCATGGTTTGGGTTAAATTGTCCAAATAACCTGAGGACTGCAGCGTCTTCAATCTAGCCATAGGTTTTTTAGATGTCCATGATTTGATTGAGGATGTTCCACTCTCTTCCAGATTTTGAAATTGGTATTGAATTTTATCAAATGATTTTTCTTCATTAGTTTAAGTGATTATATGTTTTTGCCTGCATTCTGTTAACATGATGAGTTATATTGATTTTAAATATTAAACCAACTCTGCATCCCTGAGATAAGTCCTACATGGTAATGAGTTGCCCTCCTGTTTATATATTGCTTGATGTGATTTCCTAATACTTTGTTCTTAATTTTTGCATCCTTGTTGATATTGATCCATAGTTTCCTTTTCTTATACATCTTTGATTTTGGCATCAGGATACTGCTGGCCTTATAAAATAAGCTGGAAACAACTCTATTTATCTGTTTTCTGAAAATGTTTGAGGAAAATTTGTAACAATTCTTCCTTGAATATTTGATAGACTTCATAAGTGAAAGAATATGGGCCTGAAATTTTCTTTGTGGTATGTTTTGATCAGGAATTCAAGAACTTCAGTGGATATTGGGCTATCTAGGTTTCTATTTCTTCTGGAGTCAGTTTTTATTAAGTTATGCTTTTCAAGGAATTTTCAATTTCATTTGCATTGGTCAAATTTATATGCATAAATTTGTTCACAAAATTCTCTTGCTATCCTTTTAGCATTGATGGAATATGTAGTAATACCTCAAATTTCATCCTAATATTGGCAATTGAGTTTCCCATCTTTTTTCTTGATTATCCTTGCTAGATTTTAAAATTTTATTAATCTTTTCTAGGAATTGAGTTTGGTTTTGTTAATTGTCTCCATGGTATGACCCTTTACAATTTCAGTGATTCCTAATATTATCTTTATTCTTTCGTTCTACTTACTTTGGGTTTATTTTTGCTCTTCTTTTTACAGCTTGATAAGGTGGGAAATAAGATAATTGATTTGTTATTTATTTCTAGTTTATTTCTACTGTAGTCAGAGAACACACTCTGCAGGATTTTAAACTTTTGAAATTGGGTGAGGCTCATTTTCTGGCCTGACATATGGCATATCTTGGTGAAAATTTCCCTGAGTACTTGGGAAAATGTTCATTCTGCAGTTTTTGGGTTTAGCATTCAGTTGACATCAATTAGATCAAATTAGTCAACAATGTGCTTTAGATTTTCTATGTCATTACTGATCTGTGTTCTACTTGTTCTATCAATTACAGAAACAGAATTGCTAAAATTCTCTGGCTTTTATTCTGGATTTGTCTGTTTCTCTCTTGAACTTTTCAGTATCTGCTTCATGAGTTTTGATGCTCTGTTATTAGGTGGATATATATTTAGGATTATTATATTCTTTCCTGGTGAATTATTCCCTCTATTACACATAATGCTTCTTAATCTCTTGTACTACTATTTGTCTTGAATTCTACTTTATCTGATATTAACATGACCATGCCATCTTTCTCAAACCTATAAGGGTATGGCATACCTTTGCTCATCTTTATTTTCCATCTATGTGTCTTTATATTTTAAATGCTTCTCTTTTAGTCCATCAATAATGTACTTCTTAATATAGTTAGATTTAAAGCTACCATCCTGCTATGTGTTTTTGATGCATCCCTTCTCTTTTTGTACTTTTCTTTCTTCATTTCTGCCTTCTCTGGGGTTAATTAAATATTTATTTAGTATATCTATTTTATTTCTTCTATTAGCTTCTTTGCTATACCTCTTATTATTCTTTTTAAGAGTTGCTCTAAGGCTACCAACTGTCATCTTTAACTTACTGATGTCTAATTTGGATCAATATTGTACTACTTCAAAATTCACACTCCACATCTGACATTTCCCATATCTACTTCCTCATTCTCACTTCATACCTAACCCTTTCCATATCTTGCTTCACATTGTAATATTTCCTTTTCATGAATAACATAAATTTACAACAGTATAATATATTTATCTATACCAACCCTTTGTGCAATTTTGTAATATCTTTTACTTCTATACATATTATAAAGCCCATTTTCCAGTTATTATAATTTTTGCTTAAAACAGTTCATTTTCTTTTAATTAAGCAACAAAAGAAAATTAAACATAATTTTCTGTATTATCATTTCTGTTGCTCTTCACTCCTTTTGGTAGCTCTGCATTGCTATATATTATCACATTTTTTTGGCCTCAAGGAAATACTTCAGGGTTTCTTGTAGTTCATATCTGCTGGCAATGATTCTATCAGCTTTACTTTATCTGAAAATGTCTTTGTTTTGTTTTCAATTAAAAATGATATTTCCTCTGTATATACAATTTCTTTTTTTTTTTTCTCAGCACTTGAAAGATACCATTTTAATGTCTTCTGGCCTCTACTATTTCTGATGAGAAGTCATTAGTTTTTCCTCTCCTTATTTGCCTGTGTGCAGTGTCTTTTTTTCTCTGGCTCCTTTCAAGAGTTCTCTGTATCTTTGGTTGTCAGTAAGTTCACTATGATTTGACAAAGTTCCAGCACCATTTGTTGAATAAGATTTTCCTTTCCCCATTGAATTGTCTCAACATCTTTTTCAAAAATGAACAGATATATATGTATGAATCTATTTCTGGAACTTCTATTCTGTTCCACTGATACATTTTTCTATCGTTATTTCAGTACCATACTGTCTTAATGCTTATAGCTTTAAGAATGTCTGAAAATTGGGTATTTTAAGTCTTCCAACTTTGTTCTTATTTTTCAGTGTTGTTTTGGCTATTTTAAATACTTTACATTCTCATATAAATTTTATAACAACCTTTCCAATTTCAAAAAAAAAAAAAAAAAAAAAAAAGCCTGTTGGAATTTTGAAAGGATTTAGTGGAATCTACAGGTCAACTGAGGAATAATTAACATCTTAGCAATATTGTTCTGATCCATGATCAGTCTTCAGTACACAGGTTTTGTACTTCTTTTGTCAAGTTCATCATTACTTATTTATTTTTATGCTATTGGAAATGCTATTCTTTACTTAATTTCAATTGTCACCCAGTCATTGCTAGTATAGAAATAGTTGATTTTTGTAGGTAAATCTTGTATCCTGGAGCCCTGCTAAACTCAGTCTTTGGTTCTAGTAGATTTCTAGAAGTTCCATAGGACTTTTTTATGTAGACTTTTTATCTGCAAATAAAGAAAGTCAATTTTTCTTATTCCTTTTTAATCTGGATGCATTTTCTTTCTTTTTTATTTTATCTTTTGCACTGACTAGAACCTCTGGTGCAATGTTGAACAGATACGGGCAAAGCAGACATCCTTGCCTTGTTCCTGATCTTAGGGAAAAATCATGTAGTCTTTCATCATTAAGCATGAAGCTGGCTATATGCTTATATATGCTCTATATGCTGTTTATTGGGGTTGAGGAAATTTCCTTCTCTCTCTGGTTTCCTGAGATACTATATCAGGAACAGATTTTGGATTTTGTCATTTTCTTAATCTGTTGAGATAATCATATGTTTTATCTTTTAGTCTGTTAATATGGTGGCTGACATTGAATTATTTTTGAATTTTAAATCATCCTTGAATTCTTGAGATAGACTATATTTGGTCATGGTGAATTATGCTTTTTATTTATTTTTTCATTTTATTTAATAAATTGTGTTTAAAATATTTGCATTTATGATCATAAAGAATATTATTCTGTAGTTTTCACTTCCTGTAATGTCTTTGGTTTTTGAATCAGGGTAATATGAGTCATAAAAAGATTTGGGAAGTATACCCTCTGTGGTAGTCTGAAGTTATATGTACCCCAGAAAAGCATTTTCTTAAACTTATTCCATTCCTGAGGGTGTGAACTCATTGTAAGTAGGACCTTTTGGTGAGGTTACTTTGATTAAGGTGTGGCACACCTCAATCAGGATGGGTTCTTCTTTATTGACAGTAATATTCATGGCTCTGAAAACTATTTTGTTTGATATTAAATAACCACCCCTGACTTCCTTTAATTATAATTGGCATGCTACATCTTTTTCCATCCTTTTATTCTTAACCTGTTTGTATCTTTATACTGAAAGTGCATTTTTTTTAGCAGCATACAATGGAGTCTAGTTCTTTTGACCTGATAATCTTTGCTTTTGGATGGGGTGTTAAGACCCTTTACATTTATTGTGATATTTTTATACTGTTTGGTCGAAATATATCATCATGCTATTTATTTCCTATTTATTCAATCTTTTCTGTTTTCCTTCTTTCTTCTTTTTCTTTTGGATTTAATATTTTTTATGGTTTCATTTTATCTTATTTGTTGACTCACTAGCCATAATTATTTGTTGTATTATTTTAGTATCTGCTTTAGAGTTTATAGTATACAACTTTATATTATTACAGTCTACCTTCAAGTGACATTATAGTGTGCACATATAGTATAAGAACCTTAAAACAGTATACTTTCATTTCTTCCCACCTGGGCTTTGTGATATTGTTGTAATGCATGCTAGTTCCGTATATGCTATAAGTGCCAAAATACATTGGTATTATTTTTTACTTGTAACAGCCAATTATATTTTAATTAGATTTAAGAATAAGAAAAAAAGTATATTTACAGTTAGTTACCATTTCCTGTTCTCTTCATTCTTCTATGTAGATTTGGATTTCCATTTCAGTATAATTTTCCTTCTCTTTGAACATTTCTTGAAGAGTAGGTCTGTTGCTGAAGAATTCTTTTAGCTTCTGTATGGCTGAAAAAGCCTTCAATAATCCTTTGCTTTTGAAATATATTTTTGTTGGGTATATAATCTTGGTTGACATTTTTTCTCTCAGAACTTTAAAAATCTTGCTCCACTATTACGCCTGCTTGAAATTGTTATGGACACCAGAAGAGCCATAATCTTTTAACCCAATCTTGTTGGGCAGAGCCTTTTGATTGTTTCCATGGAGATGTGATTCACCCAACTGTGGGTGAGACCTCTGACTGGGTTATTTCCATGGAGGTGTGTCCCCCACACATTCAGGTTAGGCCTTGATTGGTTCACTGGTGTACTTAAGAGAGCTCAGGAGCCAAGACAGGTGCTGACACTTAGAGATACTTGGACATACAGATAGAAGGACATTTGGAGATGCTAAGCTGAGAGATGGAGCTCAGAGTTTGCCCCAGAGAAACTAAGAGAGGTCCCCCAGATGCTTAGAGAGAAATGCCCTGGGAGAAAGAAGTAAGGATGCACAGGAGCTGAGAGAGAGGAGTGAAGACAGAAACCCAGACACATTTTGGAGAAAGCCATTTTGAAACACAACCTGGGAGCAAAGGACCAGCAGACACCAACCATGTGCCTGTGCCTTCCCAATGACAGGGGTGTTCCAGACGCCATTGGCCATTCTTCAGTGAAGGTATCCTCTTGTTGATGCCTTAGTATTGATACTTTTATGGCCTTAGAACTGTAAATTTGTAGCCTAATAAATACCCTTTATAAAAGGGGATTAAATCTATTTCTGATATTTTGCATAACAGCAGCTCTAGCAAACTGGAACAACTATTTTCTGGCATACATTATTTTTCACAAGAGGTCTACCATAATTCTTATCTGTGTTCTTCTGTATATGTCCTTTTTATCCTGGCTGTTTTCAGGACTACTTTTTCATTACTTGTTGTTAGAAATTTGACTATTTTATAAGTCGGAGTGGTTTCATTCATGTTTCTCTTGCTTGGGATTCATTGAGCTTCTTGGATCTGGAGTCTTGTCCTGCTAATGTTAGCTGCCTTGGCCTTTGTGGACTTCTATGTTGTCTCCTTGACTCCCTTCCCAGATGCTTCCTCCCTGTGCTGTGGCCTTAAACTCCAGGAAATAAATTGTGGCAATCATAGGGCTCCATGGCTTGTTTCCACTCTCTCCAGGATCACTTTCCTATCTGCTTGATGTTCAGTATTTTAAAAACCATTATTTCATATTTTTTCTGCTTTTTAAGTTATTTTAGAGAGTAAATCTTGCCCCTATTACTCCATCTTTGCTGTAAACCAGAAACTAATTTTTATTGAACATCTACTATGTGCCAAGCACTTTGCATCCATTTTTCATTCAATTCTATAACAAGTTCTAGGATGTAGATACTATTAATCCATTCTATATGTGAGAAAACTAGAGGATAAGAGAGGATTAATGACTAAAGTCATACATCCTATCAAATGACAGAATAATTTATTTCATTACAGACACATGCCAGCCCCATATAAAACAGAGAATTATAGAAAAGCATATAAATGTGAATTAATGAAATCAATTCTGCAAAATTCATTTAAATCATAATCACTTTACTGAGAAATTTAAACCTCTTCCTCCTCTAGTGGTGGTAGCAGGGACATGATTTGGGAATGACACAGCTTTACATTTCTAAACATTATATTTATTGACCTTTCTTATCCCTTGATGATATTTTGGGGAGATTCTACACATTTCTAGTCATTTTGATTATAACAAATTCAGTCCACTTTGAAGTTCCAACCTCATATACAATTAAACCTCTCCTCACTGGACTCCAAGGGGCTCATAGAAGGAGAAGGCACATGATCTGCTCCTTCATTCTTCCCTCTCCATCCCCTTGGGGTGGAGATGGGAGCATGATCTTGCCTGTATACCTCCTCTCCCTCATCTTTTCAATACTTACACCCCATGAGGTTGAGGGCCAGGAGGGGAATATGGGAGGCATCGATCTTCCTATGGAACTGCTGCATTTGCGGTGTTGAGGCATTGCTGATGCTTTCCTACCTACTCATGCTCCATGTGGCTGCTGTCCTCTGTTTTTAAGATGATGTCTATAGTGGTGCTCTGTGTGGTTTTCATGATGAAGTTCACCTTCACTAAGATCTACTCTATCCCTGTCTCCCTTTGGCCCTGCCTGTGGTTCCATCCCTTAAATGGCCTAGAGAATTTCAGGGGAACCCCTGGTTTCTTCTCCTTCATATAATCTTAATGCTTCCTCATATGGAGCTGGGGAACTGCTAGAGTCCTCCTTGGGCCTCTCAAAGCACTGAGGAGAATTAGAATGGTATGGCCCCTGCCTCTTCCCCTTTCTTGTCCTTCTGCCATGGATTATTTCTGAGAGCCTCTCTTCTTCAGCTCTCTCAAGATGAGATGCAGGAATAAAACTTTTCTAAGATCTTCCTTGTATCCTTGACTTCAGTGGCAACAAAGGGATAGGGTAGGGGCTACAATTTCTGTAGTTCATCAAACCTCCAGCTGTGGAGTGAGGTGCCAGTCTCCCTTGTGTAGGTATCCCATTCTCTATGATGATTCTCTCGGAATCTCACCCTCACTCATTTGAATTCTGTGAGAGAATTACCTCATGGGAAGTGATGGGAAAGGAATTACCTCCTACTGAGCGAACAATGGTGAATTTCCCTCTCCCTCTCCCAAGTAATCTCCTTATAATAACTTGTTTGCTGGGCGATGATTGTGAGTAATAGAGTCTGTTAAACTGCCTCTCAGTTAGCTCTGGGGAGATAAACAGGCCCCAGTATTGGCAGGTCTCTTTAGACTGTGGAGTATTAGAGCCTATTGTTTTCAGCTAAGGCCCCAAGGCAACAGGAAAACCCCACTCAGCATCTTATTACATAACCAATAGTTCAGCTTGGGTCTGCCGGAGAATGGGTAACCAACATTCTCCTGAAGCTGCCCAGAAAAATAATCACAAAAGCTCATTCAAATTTCGCTTTGCCTAAACCTGTTGTCACCACTTTGAGCATCTTAATAAGCACTGAATGCACTGAACATCAATAGAAGCTTGCAAGAAGTCAGTAGTGTGTCAGCAAGGCAATAATAATAATTACAACAACAACTCCTCTCCTGCATAAAATGTCTACAATCATGACAAAATGACAAGGTGCCTTCATCTTGGGTCTAATCTGGATTTCAAGAAGTAGGAACGTGGTGTAGGGGTGCACAGAAAACAGAGGAGGAGAAAGAGAGAGGACAAACAGTACAATTCTCCTTGCTTTTATTCTTGGCTTCCAAGAACACAGTCCAGAAGGAGCACTGTGTGCGCCTTGGAGGAGGGTAGGGGTGGTGGCTAGAAACTGGCAGGTTTCCTTCCCACACAGAGCTATTTTAGAGGTCTGGCCTCTCCAACAGGGATTGGTGCCCACGGCCCAGGGGGTTAGTATTCCTGACCAGGGGAGGTGGCAAGGGAAGAAACCTTTCAAGTGCATTCAACATGTTCCTTCTGAGCCCTCGCCAACCATGCCCCCCTACACACACACACACACACACACACACCACTCACAAGTTTACTGAAGAAAAACAGGGTCATTAATCCAGACTCAGCCTGGCATGGCAAAAGAAACAAGCAGCATTCTCACAGGGAGAAACTTGAATTTGTAGGTAAGTGCTACTCTGTTTTTTAATAAAAGTTTAGTCTATACTTTAGACTGTAAAGTAATTTGCCTTAAAATGTGCTTTATTCCTGTGTCCTGAGGTTGCTCTCCTTTTCAACACTCAGCATTTTCCTGTATTATCAACACCAAACCTTTATTGATAGCATTTCATTTATATCTTGGGCACATACTGTGATCTTAGCTCTCAGAAGAGTATTGCAAAGAACTCAAGGGTAAGGGAAGATGAGGCCCCACCTGTTAATGTTATAGAGCTCAGGGGAGAAAGAAAGTGGTATGGGCTTGGGCATTGGGATATGTGAAGGGCAGGGAGGATCTAAGGTCTGAGAATATAACCAGAAGCAAGAACAGAGGAGTTAATCCCCAATCCAGGTGGTTTCACCAGAGCTGCCTATACTACTCCTTTTGGATGCGTGTTCTATTTCTTAATTAGGAGACACTGCTCTGTTCACTTCTTGAGATACCGATTTTTCATATTTGGCATGCATTATTAGACTCCAGAGTCACAACAGCTGAAAACTTCTTGACAATAGGATCTATGTCTTGTTCACCAGCATCCTCAGCTGTAAGCACCTTAGCATAGCAACCAGCACATGGTATGATTACGCTCTGGATGAACCCATGCAAATGTCAATGAATGAACTGGATGGCCCCAGAATGGCTCTGCCGTATGTCCCCAAATCCTCCCCATCCTGCACCACACATTTGAACAGGCTTTTCAGGAGGCTTTAAGTAACAACAGAAGTGACTTCTATTATTGGATGGATAATGCCTTATATATGTAAGATGCTGCTATTTTTTTTTCAAAGAGCTATTAATACTTCTCACTTGGTCTTTGCAACAATCTGATTGGGGGGGGGGCGGTGTAGGGAGCCTATGGTCTATCCCTGTTTTTTGACAAGGAGACTGAGGTGCAGATGATTGCTTTTACCTCAATGCTTCTTTTTCACTCTTGAAACTCATTTTTCTTTAGAGCAAAAGTACCCAGTAGTGTGATTTCACTTGATTAGGTGGCTGTGGTTTCAGAAATGTACAAGTTTCAAACACCAATCTTTGACTAAAAACCAGGAGTCAGGCTCCCTGTCTTGTTTTTGCAGGCTAGTTGTGGTTTTGTCTTTAGACCATGAAGAGGATTGAGAGACACATGACCAAGGGACTACTGTATAAACACTTTGATTTGGAGAGAAAGTATGCCAAACGGGCTGAAGTCATGCTGGGCCAAAGATTGCAGAGCCTAGAGAATATTTGCCTCTACCACATGAAGTGGCTAACCAGGGAGCAGAGACAGCTCCAAAAGGAACTGCAGCGGTTGCAGAAAGGTAAGGCTTCCAGTACTGGGGGGAGGCAGGGCAGGGCACCAAGCCCATCACTTGCTGAAGCGAGATTACTCTCACCCTTTCCTCAAAACAGGGGCCCTCTCAGGACCACTGGACATCAGGAAGCAAGAACTCTGGGTCTTAACCTGGAGTTTAGGCTGCCTTTCCCTCTGTACCCCTCCTTTCCCAACTGCACAGTTCTTTGGAGCACTCCATTCACAAATTTTCTTGAGCTAATACTTCTCAGGCTTCCAATCACTGCAGTCTTTCAAATTAGCTCGCTCTTGTTTAAATCCTTTGTTTCCCACTTCCTTATTTTATTTCTCATTCTTCTTTTCTTTCACTATTTCTGGGTTGCTTGGTTTTACCCCCTTTTTTTTTATGTTTGGTCCTTCTGTTTTGGATCTAACAACCATTTGTTGAGCACCTACTCATGTGCAAGTCACTGTACAGCTCTTCTACTTTATGAAAGGAAAGTCAAAGAAGAAAGTTCTCCAGGATTAGTTATCAGAGAGTGGTATATGTATGACAATAGCTGACCAAAGCCCTCCTTCCCATGGGGAAGGGGGGGTTAGTTGCAAGAAGCCCCAGGCAATTTTCAACACTCACCTATTTGAGATGAAGGCCCTTCCTTTCCTCTGTGGAAAGTGAATTTCTCATTTACCCTCCTTATGCTCCAAAGTAAATTCATACTAGAACCTGCAGATTTTGCTTAGAATTAGAAATTTCCGCATAGGCGATAGTGTTTTCTTCATCTTTTAAAGCCAAAGAGTAAACATTTTTATTCATTTCCCCAAAGAAGACCTTTACCCCAAGCTGTGTTCTCATGTACTTTATAATAGTCCCTTCCCATAAAACCTCCTTCCCCAGGATTACCCTTTTCCAAATTTATACATCACTTAGAGGAGTAACGTTGCTAGCTTTAAAACAGCTGATCATTACAAGTGGCAGAGCTACATATAAGAATCCAGAAGCTCAGAACCTCTAAAGCTGTCTACATCATGCAATAAAAAAGAGGGGAAAAAATTCGGAAGGAATTCTTTCCCAATGATTCCATCTTCATCCATTAAAACATAGTGGTTGAGAAGACAGACTCTGGAGCCAGATCATCAGGGTTGGTTTAAATCCTGACTCTATCAGTTACTGGCTCTGAGGCTTTGGGAAGTTTACCAGATCTGTATGTGCCTCAGTTTTCCTCAAATGTAAAATAGAAATGATATTACCTAACTCATGAAGTTATTTGAGAATTCAGTGAAAACTTTTTACAGTACTTAAACACAAAGTAAGTATTGTGCAAGTGTTTACTTATCAATCAGTAGATAAAAGATTGTTACTGGGTTGAAACTCTTCTACAGCTTTGTTTCAAGTTGTCACAATCATTCAATTTTGGTAACCATTTTTTTGTCCACAATTAAAATAACTCGATTTTGCAATCACTTCAAAATTCAGCCTAAAATAGACATATCTCAGCTCTTTAAGAATACAGTCTTTCTTAATTAAGGCAGAAGCCAGAACACAGGAGCTCTGAAAATGATGTAAATTTTTCAAGGGGAAAGCTAAGATGCTATGGCTGAATGCAAAATCTTTTACATCTACACATCTAATGTGTGGACAAGAAAAACAAAAGCCAACAGTCTGAATTATTCTAAGCTCCAGCTTCAGGCTTGGATGGTAACTGTAAACAAGTAATTGAACTTTTCAGCATCAATTTCCCTATTTGTAAAAAATGGCTGCAGCCAACCTAGAAAGAGAGCTCACATACTCAAAAACGATCTTGGAGGCCATTAGATTGACTCCCACTTCAATTCTCAAAAAGGAACCCATGGTGATGAATGCATACTATGTTATCATACTGTGGACAGTGGATTGTATACTATGAATGATTGTATGGTGTGCGAATGTATTTCAATAAAACTGAATTCAATTAAAAAAAAAAAAAAAAAGAATACATGGAGAGAGTGGTCTTCCTTAAATAGGATCATTAGGAGACCTCTCTGAGAAGGGGACTCTTGAGCCAGGTCCTGAAGGACCATGACAAGAAGTCAGTCTTGTAAAGAGTTGCAGGAGGAGCCTTCCAGGCAGAGGACACTGCAGTGCAAAGGCCCAGCAGCAGGGAGGAATCTGGCCTGTTGGAGGGCCAGTGCGCCCATGGCCCTACGAGGCTGGTGCATGCAGGAATTTGCAGGCCTGGAGCCTAGACTTTGAATCACCTCCTAGGTGCCTTGGAGGATTTTAAATAGAAGACTTAAGTGATCAGGCTAATGCTTTAAATGCTTGCTCTGAGGCACATGGAAGAATGTTCTGCAAGGCGGCAGGCATGAAGGCAAGGAGAGTGTTAGGAGAGACTGATGCAGTGACCCAGGCAGAGATGGCATGGCTTGTCTCGGATGGGAGAGGAATAGGCAGTTCAAGATATTTTAGGATCAGAGTGGCAGGAATGGGGTATAAGAGCTCCTGCTTGTTCAAACCCACTGTGAAAACGTCTCCCATAGACTTGGTGGGTCAGGGGTAGCAGTGGGGGAGCTTAGAAAAGGGCCCAGATCCCAGGAAGTACAGGTTTGGGCTTTGTGGTCTCTCCTTAGTCACACTGTGCCAGTTTGGATATATTATGTCCCCCAAGAAAAAGCCATGATCTTTTAATCCAGTCTCCTGGGATATTGGGATTAGATTGTTTCCATGGCGATGTGACCCACCCAACTGTGAGTGACACCTTTGATTAGGGTGTGACCTCTTGATTGAATGTTTCCGTGGAGGTGTGGCCACACCCAATCAGCCTGGGTCTTGATTAGTTTACCTGAGCACTATAAGAGCTCAGACAGAAGGAGCTCAGAGAGCTGCAGATTAGAGAAATGTTTTGGAGACGGCCGTTAAAAGCAGACTTTTGCTGAGGCTTTTGGAGATACTAGCCCAGAGATTGCCCCGAGAAGATAAGCCTAGAGACATTTTGGAGGATGCCATTTCAAAATGCAACCTGGGAGCAAGCAGATGCCAGCCACGTGTCTTACCAGCTAACAGAGGTTTTCCAGATGCCATGGGCCATCCTCCAATGAAGGTACCCGATTGCTGATGACTTACCTTGGACACTTTATGGCCTTAAGACTGTAACTTTGTAACCAAATAAACTCCCTTTATAAAAGCCAAAAAAAAAAAAAAAGGGGGGGAACCCGAAGATCAGATACCTACCCTCAAGGGAGGGTGCAAAAGGCCAGGCTTGAGGCTGGTGGCTCTCCTTCCTGGGAAGAGTTACCTCAGTGGCTGGTGGTGTGGAAAGACTCTGGATTAGGAGGCAGAAAACTTTGATTCAGGGGTCTCTGCCTCCGTATCCTTTCCAAAGTCATGCCTTCTCTCAGCCTCAGACTTCTTGACACTAAAATCAGGGCAAAGGGAAGAAAACAATTTGTATTAACATTACATTGTGTCAGAAACTGTGCTAGTAATATTTTTGGTTTTTGGCCAGGCTTTACAAACACATGTGAAATATAGATATGAAAAAGCATAATTCCTGCCTTTGAGATGCTCGGATTTAAATTGGAAGATAGCTGTGCTTGCAAACAACTATGATATAAAATGTTAATGGTTAAATTGGAGTTTTATTACAAAGTAGGACAGGAACATAGGAAGGTTTCTATGTCTGTCAAAGAGCCTCAGTTAGGATCTGCCAGAAGAGGTAGGTGTAAGCAGAATCTTAAACGAGGAAGAGGAATAGGGTAGAAAGGGATAAGAGTTTGTCACGTAGAAAAAGGTCACTCCCAGCCAAGGAACAGTATGCTCAAAAGAATATGAATGAGCACAAAATACTACAAATAGCCCAGTCAATACTGCAGGAGTGAGGCATGAGGGGTGAGGGGCTAGAAGGTGTAGAAGCTGTGCTTAGCAGCAAAGCTAGATGGGCAGTGAATCTAATCACAAAGAAAAGCTTCATGGGCCTTGCAAAAGTGTTTAGATTTTACTCTGTAGGGTTTGGGAGTTGGAAGGTTACACATTCAAATGTTAGAAGGATCCCTTGAAATGTGGTGTTTAAGGTAAAATAGACAGAGGTCAGGCCAGAGTCAGAGTAGACCTCTTGGGTGAATTCCAAAGTTCAGGCCACAGTTTGAAAGGCAAATGAAAAGAGGATACCAGCATCTCAAGACACTTAGGAAGTTTAATTGTCGGGACTTGATGACTAATTATATGTCCAAGGGCAAAGAAAACCGGAGTCAAGGGTATATTTCCTGGCACAAAGCAGGCACTCAACCCTATTTGCAAAATTGGATGACTGACTTGATAGAAGATGCCATTCCTTTGCAGAGTGAACACTGGATAAAGGTCATGTTTCAGAGGGAAAAAAAAAAAACAAAATCTGCTCATTTCTGAACCTGTTGGTTCCATAGGTCTAAAATGCAGAAGAGTGGCCTGGCTGGTAGAAGAAGCTCAAAATTCCTCAGTTTATAGGAAATAAATGAAGTGCTTACATGGAAGAGAACTCTTCTCACCCAGGGAGACACCAAAGGAAGAGGGGCCCACAAACACTGATCTCTGTATCCTGACTACCTCCCAAAGGAGTGATCAGATGAAAAGGGCATTAGGAATTTAATGTGAATTCTAGGCCCCTTGTTTGGTAATATTCCCTCTGCCTGGTGCCCACTATCCCCAGTGCAGATTTAGGAGGCTCACTCGCATTAGAGCAAACTAGTGCAAGACTTTCAACCCCAAATGACCAACTCCTGAAATGTCTTGAAAACAAACTGGGTCCTCTATAGCAGCTATGACTACAAGATACTGAAACACCAAATCAAAAAGTGAAAAATCCCCGTACTCATGGCCAGCAGTTGAAAACTCCAGCCACAAGTGGGTAGGAGGTCATGTATTTGTGGTGAGACAATAGGACACCTTCTCTAGGTATCACTCACACCCAGTTATTTTGTTCCTGAAAACACTGTGCTTGCCAAATAAAACAATCAAACAAAACCTCCATGGGCCTAGCCAGTGCACAACTGCTGATCTAAGTGTTTCTAAACCCACTTTAACATGTTATAAGTACACATTGGGGAACTGAATTCAGTTTTCTGTTTTCTTCCATTATTCAGACACAGCCTAATGTGAAATGTGAGGGAAGGTACTCTTAAAGACCAGTTTCTAGCATTCTTTTTCTTTACTTTTTAATGAACTCAATGCAGATATCATCAAGAAAAAATTCTCCTATTTTGGGAATGGAATCCAGGAGAGACCAAAAGATGTTCTTGTGTTCTTACCACAGAAGCAGAGAGCCCCACAATCTAATAAACCCAGGTAAGAAAATGCTTATTAAACTCGTGGATATGACACTGAATCCCTCTTCCCATTTGACCTCTTTAAATCATCCTTGAAAAAAATGCTGCCTTCCCCTTCTTAAGTGAGGAGATACTTTTCCCCACTTTCTTACCACCCATTCTCACCCACCACACCATTCTCACCCACTTAGCTGATACCATAATGAAGGGGGTCACAGTCTAATAACTTGAAAGATCTAAATGTGAGCCTCTTCATCAGTTTTGAAAGTGGTGTCTTCTTTTTGACCTCCTTTTCCAGAGCATTGACAGCCAATATGTCCCAAAAAATATGTAAAACCAAGTCCCAGATGCCGTCTTTCCATCACACTGGCCTCAAAGTCTCCAAGAGGAACAAAGATCAGTTGCTATCTCAGAACAGCAGAGCTGCCCGCTTCACTGAAGAGAAGCCACAAGTCCAAGAGAAAGATTCTACAAACCCACCTAAGGGTGCAGGCACCAGCAAGGGCATCTCTATTCTATGTAAAGATCGAGAAGTCTCCATCAACACCCCAGACCAAGGCCCTGGACCTAGCCTAGCCAGTGGCAGTGGAATGACACATGCTGATGAGACCAGATCAATAGATGCCAATCTAAAGCCAGACTGGGATGCTGGGAAACAAATTCCCTGGAATCCCATGGAAGGGGCAAAAAACTTTAAGGCTGAGCCCACAAAGGCAACCTATTTAGAGTTGTTTGAAAAGGTCAGAAATGCCCACTATATCCGGCACAGGGTGCCCCCTGAGTCTGAGAGGTTGCTTAGCACAGGAGAGATATTTGTGCATGAGGAATCTTTAACAGTCCAGGGAAAGAAAGGAGTGTAAGAACAGGCTGCCTATCTAAGTTACTTCCTCTCTAACCACCTAATACAGCCTCCCCAAAACTTACAGTCATCAAGGAAATGTGTTCCTCAAATAACTGTAGTACACAATACACACACACACACACACAAACAGCAATATATGACAAAATTTTCGTTTAAACCCCAGGTTTTTCTCCCCTTTACAGGAATATAATCTTTCGCTGAGTGAACAATGCTAGTATATGAAAAATGAGAGGGAGGATAAATCTTCTGAAAATATTTTCAGTGTTGGACTAGTGTTGCTAATGCCATGAAAAATATGAATCTACATTGATGACTAGTTTTTTCCTGAAAAGAAAAATATTAAGGGGCCTCCTTTCATTTATCCCCCTTTCTTATAGGAGATTCTTATGGTGCCATCTGCTGGCGAAATGTCATAGCACTTTCTGTATGTTTTAATTTCACATAAGATGGTGGGAAAAATGTATACTATAAACTATAAAGCAGTCCATAAATAAAACCTGCTCTTCTGCCATAGCTCTGTGTCCTTTCTTGAAACCCTTTTCTTGCTTCTTTCATTTCCAGGTAGCTCCATTTTAGTTTTCTTATTCCCACTTTAATCCTACTCACATCAAACTTATTGGATCTTATTAAAAGATTAATGAGCAATCTAGTTCTCCCAAAATTTCTAAACACACTGTCAAGCTCACATCTGAATATATAGAAAGCAATTTCAGGGTAAAATGAGAAGTACTAATTTCTTCAAACAATTACTGTTTTATGTAGCCACTATGACTAGAGCTATGCTGTAAATGGATCTAATAAACCTTCTCTCCCAATCAACCGGTCCAGATATCACACTAAAAGTAGTTAATATCAGAAGTCAGCAGAAAAAAATAGTTCTGTTAATGCTTTTTTAACCTATTTTTCACCTATTTAGTGCAAAATAAAACTATCATCTCTTTTATCATTTATTATTTATACTGACTCCATCACAATAAACAACTTGAACTTTTAGGTCCAATGTCTTAAAGAAATCAGGTATCCACTGATGAGTAAATTCAGATCTTCAATGCAATGGCAAACTTGGATTCCAGAAGAATCAAACTCTGAGCCCATTTAATATAACCCAGCCTGGGATTATTTAAAGAAGTAGGATCCATTTAGATCTGAAATAGTAAAGGACCTCAACCTATTAATATTACAAAAGGCCTAAAATGAAGATTTAGTTCATGTTTAAAATTCCTGCGTTTAAAAGTAAAAATTCATAATAGCGCTTATTTCTCAGTATCTCTTACTTGCTGACTGCTTTCTGTACAACATGGAAAATGATCCTCACAGCTCCAAAAACATTTTTCTTTATCCCCATCTTACTGACAAGGAAACTGAGGTTATAGAGCAGGGTAAACTTGTTAGTAAACAGCCAGACCAGAATTTGATCCCAGGTCTTCTTGGCTTTCTTGGCACACTCTCCTTTCCCACCTATTTGAAGACAAGAGCTTGAGCCAGTCATATGAGTCAGTTTTATTAGCCCAGCCTCTGGTCTTCAAAGAGGAGACAATACTTTGCAATGGAAAGAGCACAAGAACTCTGCTCCTTCCAATACGTTCTTCCAAGAAGCAATGGGGAAAAGCATGCCCGGGTTGATGAAATGGATTCATGAAAACTTAATTTACACTAACCAAGATTAGGCCAACAGGGATAGGGCAGGCATGTTAGTAAAACTCCTTTGTGAACTGCCCAAGCCCTCTCCCTTATGTTCTTGCTCCTTATCTTCTATTCAAATCCTTCCAATCTCCATCATAATTTTCCTCCAAGAGGGACTTCCCTGATTTAACCCACTCTTACATGGGTCTTTTCACTTGTGATATTCATAACAAGAGGAGAGGGCCATCATCAGGACAGGGAAGACCTTGGCTACAGCCCAGTCCCTACTCCACTTTATTAAACCCTCTCGGTTCCTAAAACCAACACCTCACTCTTGTGATCACAAGATACAAAGTTCTGAAAGCTACTCCCATTATCTTATTTCTATGTTCGTATATCTCACAAACCCAGATGTGTCTATTCTCCTAAATTCAATATTTTAGTACATTGTATTTCAAATAACGTTTCATGCATTGCCACGAAATTGTGCATTTTCAAACCTTCTAACCACATAGATTACATTTTCTTATTTTGTGTAATACATTTTCCTTCATCAATACAATGGATTTCTTCCCTAATTAGCACAAATTAGCACAATCAAAGGGAAAGCTGCTGCACTGTGGCTTGCTTGGCTTGACTCATTAAATTCTAAAGGATATTTAAATCCCTAATCCTCATCAAACACATTGAGCTCTGGGATGACTTGCACCTAAATAGCTTAAAGTCCTTCACTTATTCCAGTGGTTCTCAACTGGGGGCTATTGTAACACCCCAGAAGGCATTTGTCAATGTCTGAAGGCATTTTTGGTCTGGAGTCTAGTAGGAAGAGGATGGAGATGCTGCCCAGCATCCTACACTGCATGGCACAGCCTCCAACATGACAATAGCACCAAGACTGAGAAACCTACCCGATGTCATTGTATTAACTCTTCACAAAAACCCCCTGAGTAGGAAATCAGCAGGATAATCACCCTCATTTTACAGAAAATGAAATTGAAGCCCTCAATAAGTAAAGTGACTCCCTCAATACCAGTGAGTGAACAAGGAACCAAGGCCAAGACACAGCCTTCCTGTACTATGCTTCTCTCTCAAGGACAGTGGTAGGAGATACAGTGTCCAATGGCTTATGCCCTCATTTTCAGTAATGAAATATTTTTAACCCTACAAATAAAATCCTTAACAACAAAATCAGAAAGAATTAATGAAAAAGAAAAATTCATACTTCAAGTTTGAGGGACATGATATTTTTATTACAATCATCCATTTATGCATTCATTCGCACATGTATTAGGGAGAGACGATCTCGTCTCCATCCCCTCCCCATGAGGAAAATGAGGCTTTCAACTTGTTACCTGAACCCACTCAATGGGGAGGGAATTCATTTTTCACCTGAAGGTGGAAGAATCCGGAAACTCTCAGAGGTGGTGATTCAGCTTCTCACCAGGGTCCCAACGTCCCAAGGGGACTGCTGAAGGGGATCCTGAATGTTCTCCCTATCTCCAGTGTAGGTGATAAAACTGAGGACATTTTTACCAGAAACATGGAAGGGCCCAGGCTCCAAGGGTGAAATTGGCCTTGAAGACAGAGCAGAGGGAATCATGCCTGGAGAGTGCTTTGCTCCCACACCAGGAGTACCAGGACAGGGGAAGCCTGGGTCCAGTCCAGATAGATGTCTACAGTCCTGCATCACTAAACACAGCCAGAGAAGCAAGGAACTGCTGCAACAAAGGAAAGCCAGAGATGTACGGACTATTGCACTAGCCACCTCCCTCCCTCGCCCCCATCCCCACCTCTGCTGGAGCAGGCATTTGGGCACCGAGGACAGAAACAGAAAGAGCAGGGTGGCCAAGCCTCACTCTTCTGCCTGAGGCAAGTAGAACAGAGGCACTGGGCTGGGGAAGCAGGGAATAGGAACAATAAAGAATAATACCTAAATGTGGTTGAATGAATACCCATCAGAAACAAAACTTTTTTTAAATTCAGTTTTATTGAGATATATTCACATATCATACAGTCATCTGTGGTGTACAATCAACTGTTCACAGTACCATCATATGGTGGTGCATTCATCACTCCATTCTATTTTTTTGAACATTTTCCTTATACCAGAAAAAGTAAAAATAAGAATAAAAAATAAAAGTAAAAAAAGAACACCCAAATCACCCCCCCACCCTATTTTTCATTTAGTTTTTGTCTCCATTTTTCTACTCATCCATCCATACACTGGATAAAGGGAGTGTGATCCACAAGGCTTTCACAATCACACTGTCACCCCTTGAAAGCTACATTGCTATACAATCGTCTTCAAGAGTCAAGGCAACTGGTTTGATAGAGAAACAAAACTTTTAAAGCAGAAGTGCCTGTAAGTTATTGGATAAGAGAGGGTTATGGGGAAAAAATATAACCATTTTATCTTAACACCTCACCAAATTAACATTTCTCAGTCCAACCTATATGGAGGCATTAGGCTCAGCCATGTTTGCCATAAGGAATACAGGCATCTATGATGTGGTCCTCATCTCAGATGCGGCTGGGTAGGGTGGCCCACTTGAGATTTATAGGGAAATGTTTTATCTAATTAGGTGTCATATGAACTATGTCATAAATCCCCCACTTTCCTACCACTATTGTGAACTTGTTGCTGTCATGTGTCCTAGTAGTTAATTATTTCGAATTGCTCAAGTTTAATTCCATTAAATTTGTGCCATGAAACTGGGCAATGAGGAACTCTTCCTGGCGAAAGGAAAAAGAAACATAGAAAGAACTCTAAATACACTTGACACACATTGGTTACCATCACACCTGATACTAGCACGGATCCTCCTATCTCAATTATTTTTTTTTATATTGCCTTTGTTACATTTAATGGAAGCATATTACAATGGTACTGTTGGCCATAGACTCCAATTTGCTTTGATTATGTTTTTTCCCCAATACCACCCCCTTTCCAACACTCTGTATGGTTGACATTCATTTGCTCTCCCACATGCAAGAACAGTTTTATATTTGTACATTTAGTCACAATCATTGACCACTCCAGTTTTTGCTAAGTTAAACAGTCCCAGTCTTTATCTTCTGTCTTTACTTCAGGTGACATTCATGCCCTTAGTCCACCTCTTTCAGCTTTACTCATGGACATCTTTGTTCAGTGTAGTTACAATAGTGTGCTACCATCACACAGTATAATGCTATTTCTGGATCTATACAATCAATCCTACTGAACATTTCTGTAGTCCTTCGGCATCAAATGCCTGATCTCTACCCTCTTTCTATCTCCTGGTACCTGTGTTATCAGCTTTTAACTCTCAAAGTTTGCTCCTTAATGTTAGTTCATATAAGTGAGACTATACAGTATTTTTCCTTTTCTTTCTGGCTAACTTCACTCAACATAATATTCTCAAGGTTCATCCACATTATTATATGTTCCGTGTCTTTGTTCTGTCTTACAGCTGCATAATATTCCATCGTGTGTATGTATCACAGTTTGTTTATCCACTCATCTGATGAGAAACATTTGGGCTATTTCCATCTCTTGGCTATTCTGAGTAATGCCACAATAAACTTCGGTTTACAAATGTCTGTTCATGTCTTAACTTTCAGTTCCTCTGAGTCATATGGCAAATCTATACTTAGCTTCCTGAGGAACTGCCACACTGTCTTCCAGAGTGGTTGCATCATTCTACATTCCCAACAACAATGAATACGTGTGCCTCTTTCTCCACACCCTCTCCAGCACTTGTAATTTTCTGTTTTTTGGATAATGGCCATTCTGGTAGATGTAAGATGATATCTCATTGCGGTTTTGATTTGCATTCCCCTAATAGCCAGTGAAGTTGAGCATTTTTTCAAGTTTTTGAGCCATTTGTATTTCCTCTTCAGAAAAGTGTCTGTCCATGTCTTTTGCCCATTTTTTAATTGGGTTGTTTGTCTTTCTGTTGTTGAGTTGTAGGATCGCTTTATAATTCGGGATATTAAACCCTTATCTGATATGTGGTTTCCAAATATTGCCTCCCATTGTGTAGGCTGCCTTCTTACTTTTCCAACAAAGTCCTTTGATGTAAAAAAGGGTTTGATTTTGAGGAGATACCATTTGTCTATTTGTTCTTTGGTTGCTTGCACTTTGGGTGTAAGGTCTAGGAAACCACCTCCTATCACAAGATCCAAAGAAATTTCCCTACACTTTCTTCTAAGAGTCTTATGGTCTTAGTGCTAATGTTTAGGTCTTTGATCCATTTTGAGTTAATTTTTGTATAAGGTGTGAGATAGGAGTCCTCTTTCATTCTTTTGGAAATGGATATCCAGTTCTCTAAACACCATTTATTGAAGAGGCTGCTCTGTCCCAGTGGCTTTGGCTTGACTGTCTTATCAAGATCAATTGTCTGTAGATGCAAGAGTCTATTCAATTCAATTATTTTTAATAAAATATTCTTTTAAAACTGTATGCTAAAGAGAAAATGCATGCAAGCCATATATAAAGACTTTTTAATCATGTAATTCACTACTGGAAAATGTTTAAACACCATTGCTGAGGACTCTGTCCATACTGAGGTGGAAGAAATGAGACAATGGACATAAGGTGTTCAAAGGACAGAAGTTGGGACTGCCAGACCAAGCAATCAATGCCTCTTACAGCTATGGAGAGAACAACAGGAAGTGACCAAGGATATGTTCATATCCTCATCCTATTTCCCCTTAGCTTCTTTTTTAAGCCCCAGGAAATAGGGTAGTATGAGCAGAATAATTACTGATTCCAATAGTTATTTTGATATTATTAAATAAAATACTGGATATAAGTTTTCAGAATACATATAAAATACATTTGCATGATGTTTTCTTAGAGGATAGTTTCCCTTATTTTCCTTATAGGGTGCACAGTCACACAAACACTCATACACTCACACAAACATTTCCACACTCACACATGCACACTTCTCAGAGACGGCTGTGAAAGAAAGGAGCCCCTCTGATCTCGGTAGATGGTTCACTGCAAACATTCACATCAACTTGGCATGTGCAAGCAAGTACTCTCAGCATGCTAGTGGAAGATGGTCATGTTTTAGGGTACTTCTTCTTCAACTTAGATCTGAATGGTGGCCTGAAAATGTCTTTTAAATTCCAACAAATTTTGGTAAAATTTTCCATCCAAGTCCATCTAGAAATAAGAGCAAACGAAAAGGAAAATGGTATTTAAAAATTTTGGATTAAAAGGGAAGGGGATTGACATGCACAGGAAGAGAATTAAGTCATAGAAGGAAAGAGACCAGAGAGATAGGGTAACTGAAGTAGCAATACAAGGAACTCCTGGAATCATTGGGAAATTGAGGACGTGTTATCTCAGTCCTAACTCCATCTCTCACCAAAGTGACTGGGACTCCTCATAAACAAAAAACTGGTATATCTGAGCTTTGCTTCTCCTTTAATACCCATGTCCCTCTAGCAGGAGCATTAACTACCGATGTCATGACCAAACAGTAAACAAATTCCTGCATTAAAGGCCAACAGTGATCTCGCTTCTAAAATCAAAACTCTTTGCTAATTATCCAAGCAGTACTGCATCTTTTTCACCTATTATAACAACCAATTTTCAATGGACATTCTTATATGAGAGAAAACAAGCAATAATTATGCATCACACCTAATTTCCTTTTATCTCATAGCCTCCAGAGGTTGAAAATAATTCTCATTCGGGAGAATATACTCCCTGCAATCTGATTCAGGTGATCAGAATCTCTAGGTTGGACAGTGCCACCGTTCACCCCTACTTCACCAGTTAGTCCTAGATATCGCTAAAAATAAAACTGTTTTAGTAACATAGAAAAAAAACCATATTGTTCATACAAGTCATCTTGGAATTTTTCCGTAGGATATTGGAGTTGGCAGAGGCTTTAGGGACTAACTAGTTCAACTCCAGTCCAGAAGTGTTGAACAACTTCAAAACAGACTAAAAATGAAAACACTTGTTTTCAATGAATTTCTCACCAATGCATTTTTGTTGAGAGTTGAAAGATTGTTCATCCTAAAGAAACCAGTGACATTCTCTAGTGGCAAAGATGGCAGGTCCAAGCAAATAATCTTGAAGCCCCAAAAATCAGTTATAATAGTTTCTCAAAGGATATTTCATGAGCTGTTGCTAAGTGCTACAGGAAAAATGGATTCTGGGCTAAAATAACTTTGGAAAATCTGGGTTAAACAATGAAAACAAATTCTCTACTGTGGGACCTCTCCATATCTTTACTATACTAATATCATTGTGAATAGCTAGGGGGAAATTATGTCATGCTGAATTCCGCCAAATGATACGACCATGAAAACTTTTTCCATAAATCATCTCCAGGGACTGTGATAATTCACTAAGCACAATTTGGAAACACTGTCCTGGAATAAAAACTATATTAAGATAAACTTATCTCATATAGTTCAACTAGCAATGATTTTATAAAATCCAGATGGTAATAGCAGAAATGATATTTTTCTTAGAAGATTTTTTTTTTATAATCCTTACAGGAATCCCTACATGCACATGCATATGCATACACACAAACATGCACACATACAGCCTCTCTCAAAATATTCTTAGGGTATAATGACAGAAATGGTAATTAGGTGAGGAAATATTTGCGGTTGTTTTAGGTTCTTTATATGTTATCAGGAATACACACACACACACATATGCTTCATTTTAAAGATCAGGAACCTAAAGTCCAGAGATCTAAGCTTCAGAAGTCCAGCTCAAGCCTGCACAGGCAACAAATATAGAGCTGAGGGTCAAGTCTATTTCTGTCTGGCTCTAAAGTCCCTGCCACATTATGCTGCCTTGTTTATTTCCATCCAAAAGATCAACAATAACAATAAAAACTTCCACATGCCAGACCCTGTGCTAAAGGCTAAAGATAGGAAGATAAATCCAGCAATGCCTGACCTCAAGGAATTTACTGTCTGGTGGAAAAATCAGACCCAAAGACAAATTCAATGGAATCCGATGTTGCAGTCACAGTTGTCTATTCCCAACATCTATTCCATCCTAACAATTAAGCAAAGTCAACTGCAGTAATTCTATCCACCACCACCACCCCAGCCCTCCACCCCCGCCAATAACATAGTCAGGAAAGGGCATGTGACTCAGTCCTTGCAAATTAGGCATGAGGGGAATTGTACTGGGTTTCTGGGAAAGATATACCCATTCCTAAGAAATAGACACAGAGAAAATAGTTGCTTTTGTCCTTTAAACACTGTCAGGTCTAGATGTGATTCCCTGAACTGCTGCAGCCACCTTGCTTCTGGCTGAGGAGGAAGTACAGGAATTGATGAGCAGTTAACTGCAATTAGAAGAAGATAAAGTGGAAAAGTGGGTAGAACTCAGATCATGAAAGGCTTTATCTTTAGAGTGACTATATAATTTATTATTCACACTGGAACATTTTTGAGAGTAAAGGGGGATGCTACCAATAAATAACTGGAATAACAGGCATAAGATGGGGAAGCCTACTTATGCACCATGCCAAGGAGCTTGCATTTTGTCTGGGTTTGGCTACTTAACAGCTTTTAAACAAGGAAAAGTTACAACCTCACTTAGGCTTTAGATACATCTTTCTTGCTGCAATAGAAAGAAGTGATTCATGGGGACAGAATTAGAATCAGAAGGTAAGACTGATTATCCCTGGTCAATATGAAAGAGGTTGAGGAATTAAATAAGGGCAGAGTTATGTTTCAGAGGCAAATACTTAAGAGAATCTGATGACTGATCAGCTCTGGAGCATGAAGACAAAAAGGGACTCTAGAATGGCATTCAAATTCCTGACTTGGACACCTGCATGGAAGTTGACATCCATTTCCAAGGACTGGGAGCACACAAGGAGTAATAGTCCTACATCACCCTGAGAAGGCCAAGGCAAGCAAAAATCTGTAGATCTTGGGAGGCTAAACTCACTTGGACATGCAGCTTAGCTTGTGTATAAGACGCCATCTTGATTTAAAGGAAGTAAACTGGGAGTGGGAGAATTGTGTTAGTTCTCCTGCTCTCAATCTTTCTGGTGGAATTACAAATGAGAGAAAAATTTGAGGGAAGAAAAATTATCCAGGGGCTAGGAGTCCAGTGGGAGGCTGTCAATGGGAAGAGACTGAGGGCAGTGTATTACAATGCATCTGAGGTTCAGGAAACACCAAAGAGCCACACCATGCCTAAATTTTAAATAACACCTACATTGGCACTTTAAGAGTCTAAATCATTTTTTCTCCCAAGAATCAATCTCTCTTCCTAGTTTTCTCTCCTTGTTATTTTATCAGGGTTCTAACATAATGAATGAGGGGGCCTGGGTTTTATTAAGCATTTCAAAGATAATGTGCAGAGCAGTGACTGCCAGTCAGGACACCAGGCAGGGGAAATGAGGGGACCGAAAGGCACTAGGAGCTAAGGCAGAAGACAAGTCCAGGATGGTGTGAGGTGAAGGGCTGGACACTTGCCATCAGGAGGCCAAACAGCCTAAATGACTGTCCCAAAGGGTCAGGTGTTTGACCAATAAATTGTTCAGAGGATCCAAATGGCTGACACAGGCAAGTGATGCATTCCTGTTACTTGTCAAAGGACATAGAGCATCTCACCCAGTATTTCTCAGTCTTTTTTTTTTGCACCATAGAGTCGTTGGCAGCTGGAAATGATAGAGACACACTCTAATAGTGCTTCTTAATGAGGGGACTGGAAGGAGGATTGATTTTCTAGAAGGAAGATATCAGGAAAAGGAGAGAAAAGACATGTTTTAAAATTTCTCTTAGGTGAGTCTACTAGAACCCCCATTGCTCTGTTGCTTCAGAATTCATTCATTCATTCATTCAACAGATATCTATATTGAGCATCTATTATGCCATAAATGCTATCCTCTCATTGCAGACAGCAGGAAAGTCATGAGTCACTGACAGCCTGGCTCCAGGCTGTGTTCAGGCCGGTGAACATCCCAATTCAGTAAGGACAGCTGATGGGCTGGCATTTGTCAAGAAAGCACATCATTCTCTTTCTCTTCCCAACATCCACTCCAAATTGATGATCATATCACGTGCCTTTACAAGAACCAAGAGAATAAAGAATGGGGGAACTTAAAATAAGCCTTGAGGGTGAGTGAGATAAAATAATACCCAGTTTTTGTAAATTAACAATAAATTTTCACTTTTCTTATTATGGAACTTTTTTGCAGAAGATTGTCCCAAGTCTAAGAAGAGCTTTCTCTCTATATATATATATTGTATTCTTTGCATCTTCAAAACAACAATTGTTTATTACAAACTACTATAGCTGGTGATGGTCAGAAAGGTTGGTCTTAGAATGGCTTAAAAAATAAATCTTTTAAAGGAAAACACTTCCAGTTAATACAGAGCTCTATGTTATTTGGCAGCTCATTTAACACATATTTATTGTCTATTCTGTATAAAGACCCTGTGCCAGGTGGCCAGGTGTTAGGAACACAGACAGCCTGCACACAGAAGCCTCTTTCTTGGAGCATTTAATCTGGCAGGGAAGCTAAGCAATAAGAAAGTAACTATTCAATTATTATTTTTTTAATTTCAAAAATTTTACATGTATCCTGAATCACGCCAACAGTGCCACCCCTATTCTGTAATTAAATTAAATGGTGGGCACATTCCCCTTTGTCTAGAACTCTGTGACAACTTATGACACAACATGGGTTACTCAGTACCAAAATTCCCCAATGTAGATTCCAAACGTGAGTGGGGTTTCCAGCAACTTTTGCATTGATTATTCAATTAATTTTTAAGTCATAATTATGATGAGTGCTATGGAGAAGTGCAAGTATTAACAAACCCTAAAACAGGGGGACTGAGCTAGTCTGGAGAGACAAGGGAGGCTTCTATGAGGACCTGAAATTTAAGCTGAGATCTGACTGGTAAGGAGAAATTGGCTAGGTAAAAGGGGGCAGGGTGAAGTAAAGAGTTTCTAGAAGGAAGATGAACCTGAGCAACGGCCCTTTAGGGAGAAGCATGGGGTGAGGGAGCTCCCAAAAGAAGAGCAGTGTGGCTGGAGCTTGGATAAAGAAGGAAGAGCGGCAGGAGATGGGCTAAAAATGTTTTGGAGAGAAGGCAGAGGCCTTGCTACTAAAAGTTTTCAGTTAAACAACATGAAAATAACATACTACTTGGGGATTGTCAGTGATTCATACCTGGGAACCAAGGGAGGCTCTGGCACGATTCAACTAACATCTTATGCTGGAGAAAATTTACAAATCATTACCATTTGCCTTTTCTTCAGTGATTGCATACACTGGAGGAAGTGATTGCAAGCTGGAGGAAGGGAAGTAGTACAAACTGATTAGCAATGTTGTGCTGGTATGGATATATTACATCCCCCAAAAAGCCATGTTCTTGAAGGCAATCTTTAGGGGCAGATTTATTAGCCCTTTGATTAGGGTGGAACCTTTTGATTGAGTGTTTCCATGGAGATGTGACTCACCCAACTGTGGGTGATAGTTTAGATTAGATTATTTCCATGAAGGTGTGGCCCCACCCATTCAGTATGGGTCTTGATTAGTTCACTGGAGTATTTAAGAGCCAACACAGACCCAGATGCTTGCTGACACTTGGAGACACTTGGAGATACAGACAGAAGGATGTTTGGAGATGCTAAACTAAGAGATGAAGCCCAGAGTTTGTCCCAGAGAAGCTAAGAGAGGACCCCCAGATGCTTAGAGAGAAATGCCCAGGAGAACCAAGCAGAGAGCTGAGAGAAGCTAAGAGAGACAGAAGCCCAGAGACATTTTGGAGAAAGCCATTCTGAAATGCAACCCAGGAGCAAAGGTCTAGCAGACGCCAGCCACGTGCCTTCCCAGTTGACAAAGGTATTCCTGACATTATTGGCCTTCCTTCAGTAAAGATATCCTATTGTTGATACCTTTAGTTTGGATACTTTTATGGTCTTAGAATGGTAAATTTGTAACCGAATAAACCCCCTTTATAAAAGCCAATCTGTTTCTGGTATTTTGCATAACAGCAGCTCTAGCAAACTGGAACAAATGTCTTTGCAAATTATTTAAAGGAAAAAAAATTCCATTATAGTTGTCTACTTCTGTCAAGCCCTACTAGTATAACTTAGCACAATCTGTGTCAAGACAAGATATGGATCCCTACTCTCCTGGGACCTTGAAAATAGAATGGCAATACATGGATCTAAATAAACCCCTCAAACAAAACTAATTCAACAAGTTTTTCTAGACACCATTTGGCATAATATTATTATTAGCCTGGTTTCCAAATGGCATTGGAGACCAGGTACATCCAATCCCAGGTTAGATAGACAATGAAGAGCTAAGCCTTATGCCTATTCTAGCAGCTCTCATCATCCAGATTACTGAATGGGACAGCAAACTGCATTTCTGATACAAGCACAAAAGTGGATGTGAGTATAGATTCCTATATACAAACATAGACATTTATACCTACATAAATAGACATGTAAATATTGATTATCATATTTCATCTGACCCAGGATGCCATGTTTTATGAAATGCACCATTATTTTATGTACTAAGAAAGAAAAAAATGCTACCAATCAAATTATGACATGCCATTGACTATAAGATGCATCACAATTTCAAAGGTGTTAAAATATGAAAAACTATAAATTTTAGAATTGATTAAACGAGGTGTACCTGCATGTGTCTATTGTTTTGTGCAACACATACATATCCATACCTTTTTTTGTGTGTCCTTCACCCATGAACAACCAAACATCATGTCAGAACTAAAATGAAGGCTTGAAAGCTTTGATATTCCCTATCACCTCAATCTTAAGAAATCAGAACAGGGTCACATCAACTAAAAATTCAGACTGTACTGAAATCCCTTTACTCTTTGAGGTTCAGCTCAAGTCCTACGTAATGTACAAAGCCTTTGTCAACTGATCCACCACACTGATCTCTCCCTCCTCATCCCTGCAAAAGGACCTGCCATTTTTCCTGAACAATTCAAAACTTATGTATAGAAAGTGTTGTTTTGCCCTCTCATTTTTTCAATATTTAAATTGTTTCCCCATAAAAACTTAAGGTCCTTGTAGTGTGTATGTGTGCAGAGGTAGAGATTACTGTGGCTCATGTTTCTATCCATCTCTGGGAGCACTCAGCATGAGCATGCCAAAGTACCCATGCTTTTGACTTGGCTCTGAACACTGTAAATGGGCAGAAAATGAGCAGTCCCAGCAGGTTGCTCATTAGTATTCCTGGTGATTTTCTAAAGGATGCAAAGAGTTATAGGAAAACCATTTCAAGATTTCTCACTCTGCCCCAAGTTCCCCTTTTCTGAATCCTTTACTTAATTACAATCCAGCTAACATTTATGAAGTGCCTACCAGAAGTAGGCACTACTGAGCTAGTGCTGGAAATACGAAGAGAAGAGCTAAGTCCTCCTGAGCCCTCACTCCATGCAGACAAGGGCCTGTAGCTGCCCTCAAAGTGGTGTGGGTGGAGAAGGGACAGACACATCAACATCCAAGTACAGTACCCCGAGATCTCTCTTAGAGAACACAAGCAAGGTTTGGCAAACAGGTTTGTTTCTCATGGGTCTTGATTATTAGCAGCTGCTTCTAGATCACTTTGTTGAGAAGGGTTCTGAGGCCCTAGAACTTACTAACACTTTGCTCCATAGTAGAGTATCATTGTGAAGGAGTTCACAAGAAAGTGCAGTTTAGCAAAGGAAGGAAGATAAGTCATTCATTAACAATTTGCAATATTTTTAAGTTTAGCCAACATTATCAAAACATAATTTTTATTTTTTTCTGATTTAATTAGTAATGTGTGTTAATTGCAGATATTTGGAAAGTACAAAAATGGTTACAGGAGGCTAAACAATTATACATAGTCCTGCCATCCTCCCACTGTTAACATGTTAACATATTTCCTTCTAATCTTTTTTTCTAAGCATTGTCAAAAATGAGGAAAATTATAACAACAATAAAAATTTGGTTTCTTTTAGGGTATGGACATTACCTGACAGCAATGATTCCATAAGTATATTCATGGAACACTCTTGCCACAAGATACTCTCAAAAAAGGGGTCTGTGGTTAAATATATTTGGGATACAATGGATCCTGTATCACCATCCTAGGAATTCACATGTGATACCGTGGTATTAGCACAGCAAAGATCTTGAGACGTTACACAATATTCCCATGAAACATATTCCTGGAAACATATTTCCATGGAAACATTTCTTGCTTGCTTGTTTACTTGTTTCTTGCTTGCTTTCTATTACTACTTTTACCTACTAACATATTGAAGCAGCACTAAATTCCTGCAGAACACACTTTGGGAAATACCCTCTAACAGAAAGACAGATCTAAATAGATGTTCCTAGGGTCCCCCACTCAAATGAAGCAGGGCTAACTTATCTAAACAGTAAATGCTGACATGCTTGCAGTGCACTTAGTGACATCTGCTGAGCTAAATTGCCTTAGAAAACATTGGAAACTGAACAAATCTGCCAAATAAAACTCCACCAGGTTGTGCCCTCTGGAATTGGTAGTGTAAGGTAAAGGTGAAGAACTAACAACTGTGAAAACTCCTAAAATGTTCAAATAATAGTATTTTGCTATCTTTATTTCCCAAACCTGAAATTCATCTCCTCTGATCCCAAAGGGAACATGTTTTTATAAGTAAGGCGTATTTCCTGTTCATGGACAGGATGATTGGCACCAGCAGCATGCAGATGAAAGGAGGCAGAATGCCACATGTCAGTTATGTCATCACTGCCCTGGGCACACTAAGCTGGAATAAAGGCCCTGGGGACACAGATAGAGGGTCTATGAGGATCTGCATCCATCAGATATTTACTAAGTCATTATCATGTGCAAAATACAAACCTAGGCAAATTCCTTCTTAATTTTCCTCTATACTAGAGAGCTGTTCAGTTCAACTGCCATAAATTAAGTGTCCACTACATGAAAAACACCTGGTAAAAAAGAGAAGACCTCTGCTCCCAAGAAACCTCTAGAATAAAAATATTGACAGCTATACTGTGCCTTTACGTAAGAGATGATTAGAGGAAGGGACAGTGGTCTCAGAGGTATAATATCCTTTGCTTGAGGTAGCAGCTTTAAGCACCAGAGAAGACTGGAAGAGCTATAGCTTGACAACTCAGGAGAAACTTAGCCTGGATCCCATCACTTTAGTAAGTTCTGCCTCTATAATGAAAATCTCAGTCTGAAAAGAACTCATGTTGGTGAGTTTCGGCTATTTTTTTTTTCATTCAAAGGTAGTTTTGATCAGTAGCAACTTGTTACCCCAGGCAGAATTGCTTCACTATCCCATGAAAAGCATGCACTATTCCTCTTTGAATATATAGGGACCACATGTTATTTACTTCTTCTACCTAGTCCTTTTTACTCATTTGTGTGTGCATATGTGTGTGTGTGTACAGTGTCTGGCATAGATTCCTGTGATTCCCTGCCCGAGGCCAAAGAACCCCTGGGAAATGTAACAATACCTATTCACCTGTTTTGATAGGGAAAAAAAATATTGAAATATTTCCTCAATTAGAATGTACAGGATAACAAAACTTTTAAAAATTTTTACTCACATTATAGCATTTCAAGTTCCTATCAAGCTAATTAGAAGCTCTGATTGGCAACTTTAGATTTCTTGATTAAAAACATGAATAAACTGATTAAGTTTTAGGCAATCTTTCAATAACAAAGTATTCCTAGTAGAAAGATTGGGAAGTATTCTACTTGGGGCTTAGTGAAAAAGTTTTGAATTAATGTATATATCAGTTATTGCTACATCTTTCCTAAATTCAAAGTTGTTTTCAAATGGCAATTTTCCAAAACAAGAGAGAACTGCTTCATTATTGTATCATTTAATTTTTGATGAATTTTATTCTATTGACAATTTCTTTAAAAAAATTAATTTTATCTTAATTTTATTCATTTAAATGAGGAATAGAAAATACCAACGTAAATGAGATAGTCGGTTTGACCCACACAAAACAAGTCTCCTGTCTTTCTTCCCCAGTCACCAGTAGAGAAATGTTAGCCTGTAAAGCAGCTTTCCCATCCAGTTCCTTATGTGGTCAAATAAAAAGCTAATAATACTTCCTGGGAAGCCTCAGACTCATTATCACAATCCTTTGCAACTCATTATTTATTTATTTTAAATTTATTTTAATAAACACTAATATAGCAGTTGCTTTATGTCAGATACAGTGCCAAGCACTTCATAAATATTTGACCCAGAAACCCAAAACTTCCTCCCCAAAGAGTAATGAGTTCTATCTAAGAATAGCTTAGAAGAGCTGAGAGAGCCATGTTGCTATCTTATTTTCAGAACCACTCAGTCTCTAGTTGAAGAAATATGAGAACTAAAACTCAGAATCTCCAACACAGACAATCAACAGTAGATCAAAAATAAATAGGAAGTCACAGCCTAGATGACCCCTCATTATAATCCCACCATGAGTTCAATTCTGGGAAAAAGGCAAGAAAACCCTGAGCCTTTCTATACGGTGTGTGTGAGATACCTGTATCTGTTATCTTGCTTCTATGAAACCCAACAACAACCAATAGCATAAGTCTTTGAAAGAACTTTCCTAGTTTAATTCTTTCCCAGTTTCTCTCAGACTCTTCAGAAAGAACCAGTAGCTATTTTATTTCTTATTCCCCATTTGTAACAGTCTCAAACCTCCCTTGACAATTGTGGCTCGTGTAAAATGCCAGAACCCTTCAAGAACAAAGAACTTGTAACACGTTCTGACCTTGCCCGGCTCCAGCTCAGTTTTTACAGGATAAACAAGAATGGCTGGAACCAAAGGACTTGAACAGAGGTAGAAAGGCAGATGGAAATATGGTGTGGCCACCACCCCACCCACACAGCTGCAGAGATCATTGTAAGTGCAATTAGGAGAACTACCCCTTAAAGACCCTCTGCTAGGTGATTACATAAGGTGGAAATAGACCCGAAAGGAAGATCAGCATAAAATACGAAAGAATTAATAGGCAAATTTTAAGGTGACAGTTACTGGAGTTGGTTACAGCACATACCTTGAAGGAACCTGCTTAGGAAAGTGCAAGCAGAATGAAACATACTAACAGAGGAGACACAAAGGCCATAGACTAGTCCAGGACTGGTTAGGTAATGGAAAGATGGTCATTTACCCAACTCAGAGAGATGAAAAGGGAAAGATTAGTCTTAATGATTGGTAGGTATTAGCAGACACACTGATTTTATATCTCTTACTAGAGAGGAGGATCCTACAAGCTAAAATCTCGAGAAGCATGTTAAGAAAACAAACCTCTGGGCCTGAAACTAAACAGAAAGACCCTAAGAAGACAGACACTCAGATCCTACAGACAGTGTTAGTTCTACATGTGGTGGAGGAAGAAAAGGACAAAATTGGGAAACAGGCTAAAATTTTTAAAATCTCAGCAGCCTAGAAGTAAAACCTTGGAGGAAACATAACACTATTAGCATAAGTTGTTGCAAATTTCAAACATGTAAACGAGAAAGGGCAAAGTTTGGTGAACACACAGCAGAACAAGCACTGATCTTCATTAAGACCCCTTAAGCCTTGACTGTGGAAGCACTAACCACAGTTTTGGTTCAGGTGTATGCCGATGATACTCTAGCTGAGATAAATCTAGGGACAATGGGTAAATTCTCTCTAGGGAGATGCTGTTTTCATAGGCATAAAATAAGTCAAGGCAAGAGGGATGGAAGGAAGGGAGAGAAGAAGGGAGGGAGGGAGGAAGGTCCAGAGCAAAGCACAGCAGAAAAAGCCACAGTGACATTGGACTAAAATTGCCTTGAACCTTTTTGGGAGGGAGAAATTCACAGAAAAAGCAAAAGACCTGGACTTGGAAAAGGCCAGGCAACGAGCCTTTGGGATATATCTACCACCACCGTGTCGCGAGACAGAGCCTATATTCAGTACATCAGTGAGATGCTTGGGACACATGACTCAAAAGCGACATGAAACTTAAAGGTTTTAAAGGAGAGAAATTTCAAGCAAAACTTGGTGACTGGCCACTATAGTAAATTTCTTTAAATTTGCAAGAAGAAGAAATGCCTCAAATGCTATTCTCTGACAAATAATATGCTTAGGTGTATTTTCCTCCAAATATGATAAAGTGACTTGATGAACCTCATGAAGGGCGATTTCTTCCACAATATAAAACTCTAGATAGCTGCTCAGACTGACTGGCATCTACATAAAGCTGAAACCTGGAAGATTTTCTCTTTTCTCTTGTATTTTTGCTGCCTACTCTCTTCCCCTGATACTACAAAGCCTCTACTATAGTCTTTGGTGGATACAGCAATGTGGGTCCTGACGTCTTCTTAGGATAACTGCTATAGGGTCTCAGGATTTGTTCATAGTTTCTAAATTTGGGGGGTGTGGGGCTAGTAGTGTTAAAATCTTCTGTGTCCCATTCATACTATAGATTCTTTACAGAGGAAATCTTGAGAGAACGGAGACTAGGTTAATTCAACCAAACAGAGTTCAAAGGGATCTATGCCCATTCCAGTAAGGGACAGATGAGGATGAGGCTATTGAAGAGACCCTACTCACCCTAAACATCTGAGAGTGGTGGCAAAAGTGAACAAAGAAAATGGAAAAGGAATATTTGAGAACCTTCCATATTGGGACTTTAACTTAAAAGAGAAAGCAGATTTAATCTTTGGACTCTAATTTAAAAATGTTTGAGGTACAGGTTGTTCAGATTCGGGGATTTTGTACGTTTAAGTTCATTGTTAACCTCTGGGGAGCTATATTGGACAATGGGCAATGGGGCAGACAATTGGAGAATTGAGATAGAAAAGGGAGTTGAGAGTGAATTTTTACTTTAGGTATAGTGTGACAGAGTTAATTTCAATAATGAACTATTCTGGCCCATTCCAGAATCTTCGGGTGTGGGTGCGGGAGTTCACCTCATGAACTCAGAGGAAGCACAAGGGGCAGTGGTGCTATCAGAACAGTAATTCTTCAAAACTCTTCCAAGGGGCCAAGAATATTTTCTTGATAATGCTGAGACTTTATTGCCTTTTTCACTCTTATCTCTCATGAGGATTCAGTGGAGTTTTACAGAGGCTCCATGCCACAGGATGACAATCACTCTGAAGGCTAATGGGAAGTGTGCCTGTGCATTCTAGGGTTTCAAAATTTTGGCTTTAATATCTAATATGGTAAATATCAATAAATATGACCCACATAAACAACAGCTCTTTAGAGTCCTTGATAGCTTTTAAGAATGTAAAATGATCCTGGGTCCAATGAGCTTGAGAACATCTATGTTAGCAGAACCTTCTCAGAGGAGCGGGAGCAGGACTGCCCTGAGAAGCTGTGGCCTCCTCCCCAGGGCTACAGGCTCTCCCCTGGGAGCCCACTGCTTTGGCTGCCAAGTCCAGAGGTTTAAAGGAGCAAAAGAACTGTCAGTGCTAGAGGAGCTATTTCCTCCCTCTCCCACCTTCCAACCAGTCAATAAAATAGGAGCTTCTGTCTTCTTGAAGGATAGATAGGAGTGTCCATACTTCCACTGAACCCTCCTGAGAGAAGATCTTCTTCCGTACTTACTTCTACCTCCCATTTATCCTCCCTGTGGAAGGAAGGGTGATTGATAAATGAGATTAAACAAAGGCAACGAGCAGAGTTGGCTTGCTTACAAATGATATGCGTTCTTGTCTTTTCTGCCTCCTCCATTCAGTGACGCAGGCTCTGTCCCCAGTGGGAAGGCTGTAATCATCCACCCTGCAGCTCAAAGGTAGTGTTAATTCAAAGGAAAAGGACTAGTAAAGTTCTAATTTTTACTTTCAGATTATCTGGTAATCTCTCTATGTATATATGTTACTCAAATAGAGTATAAACCGAAAAGGAAAGTGTTGTGATTAACTTATGCCTCACCCATAAGAGATGTCTAGAAATATAAATTCCACAGAGACAGAAAGTAGATAAGAGGTTACCAAGGCATAGGGACAAGGGGGAAGGGGGAATGTATGTTTGGTGGAATTGGAGTATGTGTAAATAAAATCAATACATTTTAAAAATGAAAAAAAAAAGAAGGCATGTGTAGGTGGGATGTGGGTGAACTGGAGGGTTGTCCCAAGCATGGGGAATGCCTGATTAATGGGGCTCTTTGGACATTTAGGTTTGTATCTCCAAGGCCTCATGCTGTTCTTGGCATATAAGAAGTACTGGATAAGTATTTGCTGAATCAATAAACTAGGTTGTCAAAAAGGTAAAAGGAAGAAAACTAAATAATAAAACATTTAGCAATGGAATTTTGAGTCTATGAGGACTAGATCTAATCCCTTTTTTTTTTAACCTGAAAATTCAAACACAGGCAGAACTGTCGTAAACTAAGGCAAGGCTTCTGACACTGCCATAGAAATAAAATCAGAAAATAAGGTCTTCCTGGCCAGCTGGAGCTAATTTTCATAAAAGTAACACCATTCCCTTCTATAAATACTCTCAGACTGCATGGTTTCACTCTGTGACACCCCATCACTCTTTTCTCTTTGGGATGTTCTTATGTTCATTTAACCAGGTTTAGAACTATGGATTTGAAAAGCTCTTGGATAATGCTGGGTTTAACATTCAGCCAACACAACCAAAGGGGTTTGTTCTGGTTTGCTAAGGCTGCCATTATGCAAAATACCAGAAATTAATTGGCTTTTATAAAGGGGATTTATTAGGTTAGAGATTTATAGTTCTAAGGCCATAAGTGCCCAAACTAAGGCATCAACTGAAGGTATCACTGAAGGAGGGCCAATGGCATCTGGAACACCTCTGTCAGATGGGTAGTCAAGTGGCTGTTGTCTGCTGATCCTTTGCTCCTTGGTTGCATTTCAAAATGGCTTTCTCCAAAAACGTCTCTGGGCTTCTGTCTCTCCTAGCTTCTCTCAGCTCTCTGCTTGGTTCTCCTGGGGCATTTCTCTCTAAGCATCTGGGAGTCCTCTCTTAGCTTCTCCAGGGCAAACTCTGGGCTTCATTTCTTAGTTTAGCATCTCCAAACATCCTTCTGTCTGCATCTCCCAGTGTCTCCAAGCATCTGGGTCTGTGTCAGCTCTTAGTTTCTCCCAGGGTCAAACTCTGGATTACATCTCTTAGCTTCTCTCCAAAATGTGTCTCTCAGCTTCTCTGAGCTCCTTCTCCCCTTTAGCTCTCTTAAAGGACTCCAATAAACTAATCAAGACCCACCTGGAATGGGCAAGGTCACACCTCCGTGGAAATGATCTAATCAAAAGGTCTCACCCACAGTTGGGTGGGTCACATCTCCATGGAAACAACTTAATCAAATGTCCAACCCTAATCAAAAGACTAATAAGTCTGCCCCACAAGATTGCATTAAAGAACATGGCTTTTGTGGGGGACATAATAGATTCAAACCAGCACAGAGTTGTATTAGGTTTCAAATTTTGGACTACTTCCATACCACTGGGTAAATAGCAATGTACTGAGCCTCCAGGATGTCCCTTCCCTCACCCCTGCCCCAGAACCTTTCCATTGACTAGAGTTGATTTCCTGCTCTACCAGGGACCACCTCCGAGACTCTGCTCCAGTGTTTATGGCCTGTGTTTTGTCTGATTCGTTGATTCCCATGCCATACTGGTTGCTAACTATTTTGAGTAGTTGTAATAGTCAGTAACTATGTATAATAAGATGCTAATTTTATGGCATGTAATTCTTGACACAGTAGTTTTCCACTAAAAGAAACTATATCTTTCACCAGAGTTAGGAATTATGAGATTCAGATATTAAAGGAGTCTTGTTTATGACATATGTGATTCAGGAAAAAGTACATCAGAAAATGTTATCAAAGCCAGAATAATCTCTACAATTGGAGATGATAAAACTAATTTTTAAAATACATATCTAACCTTTGCTTAATATTCTTTATCAGTACCTGCCACTGCAACACATAAAACAAATGTATTGCAGATATCAATGCCCAACACATGTAACACAAGGGTATGAAGAATTGCTTTCAATCCAATTTGTCTACTTTCCTCCCCTAACTGGGGTTGTGCCAAGGATGGGACAACATCTCATCCATACATAGGGACCAGTCCATACTTCTCAGTCTACTCTGTATACAGTTTTATTTCGGTTTGTAATTTTTCTCTCTCAAATTTTACTCTTTATAATTGAAGTAGAAGAAATAAGCCTATAAATATAATATTAGCCCAAAACTTAGTTTAGTAGAATAGCATTGCTATTAAATTGTAATACTGAATACAAGAGCCTATAAAACTCAAAGCATTTTTACTAGGATAAAGTGGCCTAAACATTGGTTTCAAACACCTTCTAGAGCCCATCAGCAGTGATCATGCCCTTCTGGATCTGCAGTCCTTCAAATGTGGGGAATGTATGAAGCACTTTTTTGAAAGATGAGAAGATTTATGAAAAGAAGAAAAGAAACGGAAGACGCATACTTAATATGCTGTCTAGTTATGAATCAGAAAGTTGTTCCTTTCCTAGAGAGTGGTTTATGAAAATTAAATATGATATGTGCTCATCTCTGTGCTTGACCCGGAAGGAGCTCAAAACTTGCCAATCCTTTATCCCTTCTCTCATCGTGTTCCTTGGAGGGTAATGGTTCAAATTCCCAAAATGATATTTAGGGGCATATTCTGGGAAAGAATATTGGTTTTAAAAAAATGTTACCCAGCATATTTTTTGTTTGTTTGTTCAACAGTTAATCAGGTTTATTTGTAAATTTTTAATTACATAAATAATTGATGATTATATTCTTTATATAATAAATTAAAGCATTGAAGATAAGTTATTTTTGACTGCCATCTCAATCAAGACCCCTTCCAATCCACCAGAAGCACTTTCTTTGCATTTATGTACATAGAAACATACGCATTCATTTTGTGGGATTTAAAAGTATATATAAATGATATCAAGATATCTCATTCTATGGCTGGTATTTTTCACCCAACATATGTATGTAAGACATTATCAGTTTATTTCACACAGATCTATCCTATTACAAAACGTAGCATAGAATTCAGTTATTCCTCTACTGACGAAAAACTAGTTAGCTTCCAATCCTCGTACCCGCCTCCTTGTACATACATAAGAGGGTCTCTCTCAGAAGGACATCCAAAAGCAGCATTGCTGGCTCATAGGGCAGTCATACTTAAAATTTTCACCAGACACTGCTTTCTAAAGGTGGTTATAAAAATTCACACCCAGTAGTCACACTATTTTACACTTTCTGATTACTACCAGTCTGATGGGTATGAAACGTTTTGCATCATAATTCTAATTTGCATGCCCCTGATAACTAGTGAGGTTGAACATTTTCCTTGTGTTTATTGGCCATTGCATCTCCTCTTCCAAGAACTGCCAATTCTTACCCTTTGCCCATTTTTCTATGTAGTTATTAGTTGTTTACATAGTGATTTCTTTGTAGTATATTTTTATTTTCTACCTTTTAATATTTTACCTAGTATGTGTTGCAAGTATTTCCCTCCCAGCTCCATCTTTGTCTTTTAACTTATGTAATATTTCTTCTCAAACATTCATTTGGGATTTTTAGTAGTTAATTTCACCCATATTTTCCCTCAAAATCAAAATTTTTTTTGATCTTGAGGTCTTGTTTAAAAATCCTCCCTTATTCCAAATTCATGATCACTTTCTTCTATACTATCTTCCACTATATTTAAGGCATTTATTCATTTGTGTGTGTGTGCATGCATGTACTCATGCATTCATTTATTTACATTAGCGTCTACCCCATATGGCATTTATTTCATGACTGTTTTGAGGTAGAGATCTAAAACCATGTTTTCCACATGACTAGCCTTCGGTTGAACACAGCGTCTTCTAACTTGGCCCAGCAGGGAGGGATCCAAGAAAGCAGGGTGGAGAAAGGAGCAGAGTGAATTGGGAGGTGCATATAAAGAACAAGGACTAAGATTTGCGTCCTACAGAACTCCAACATTCAGATGTCAGGGCGGAAAAGGAACATGAGAAGGAACACTGGCAAAGTAGAAGGAAAATCAGGACAGTGTGGTGCTCTTGAAGCTAAGGGAGGAAGGTGTTTCAACAGGGAGCGAAGGATCAGTGGGACCAAATGCTCAGTGGTTTGGGTGAGAGCGAAAGCCTGCGGGACACGGGTTTAAGAGAGGAAGGAGAGGAACTGGAGGCAGCAGAGATTATAGACAGCTCTTCTACAAAGAAGAGCAAATAAATGGGGTGGTAGCCTGCTAAGGAAGTGACGATAATAAAGAGTTTTTTGTTTGATCATTTTTTTTTAAGGAGAAAGACACTGACATGTTCATTCATCGCAAAGATTACTGATTTCCTATTCAATCTTGAAAACAATCCAATTTTTGTAATATCCTGGAGACTTTGTATGTCACTAAAATAGCCATGCCAAGCAGCATTTCTCATAATAGGAAATTTCCTTTCTTACTAATATGGCAATACTTATTCCTACTCAATATTCTATTATTCTATTCAACATCCCCACACCTTTTGCCAGCACTACTTCATTCATCTGGGGCAAAACTCAGCAGACAAATGAAAACTCATGCCATCGAATTCATCCAGGAAACAGAAGTTACCCTGATAAGAGACCAGAGAAAAATGCTTTCCTATTCAACCAAGGATTAAGCACGATTCCAGCATTTAGATATACATAGTGTAATCTCTGAACTCAGTAAGTAAAACAGAAATATGGTATTGGCAGTACCATTAGAAAGGCCCATAGCAAGAATATGGTCATAAAAGGAAAACAAAATACTATTCTTTTCGAAAGAAGATAGCCAAAGGGATTTGATATCATCAGTATCTTCAGGTTTTCCCACTTCTAAACAATCTGCATTTTGCCCGTATAAATTTGAAATATCATGTCAAAGCAACCTTCGATCAGCCCTTTCCAGGACTTTACAATCAATTGTTGTTACCCCCTCTTCATTGCCCTCCTCCTCCCCCACCACCCCCATATGTCCCATACCCAGGTGAGATTCCATGGCTCATCATCACAATCTTTCCCCTTTAATTCCCTTGCCCCCTTCACCCTCCAACATACTGGTTTGGCAAAGCCTCAACCCCAGTTGGATTGCACTCTCTACCCCCTTCATATTCACATCTTGCTAATGCACCATGTACCAGGCTGACCAGTTTCACTTTAAACGCACAGTTACAAATTCAAATGAGCCCTTAGTACTGCCCAGCAATTCTTCCTCATTTTACAGGTATATTCTCTCTGCCACTCCAGTGGGTGACAATTTCACACATCTTCCTGTCAACACCTCCCTGCTCCTCAATTTTAGCTAAGGCCCCTGCTTGCTATTTCTCTGAGGTTAAAGTAGAAGCAATCAAAAGAAAATCCCTCACCCTCTCACCACCACATCTACCAGCCTACCTGCCCCCTTGTGGGAGCCTAAGGCCCAGGCCTCTCCCTGACACTCTGTGAAATCCCAAAGCATGCAGCAGCCTGCGTGACCTAAGTCAGCTAATGTTAAGCTAACCTCCCTGAGAGGGAGGGACATGCAGACGGTCAGTGTGAGCTGGGCACCACGCTCTCCTCTGCGTAGGGTGTCAGCCCATGCCTTTGCTCTCCTCCAGAGCCCATGAGGTGTTATCTTACACCTTGAGGAGAGTCATCTTTCCCCTGTGTCATCAACCTCCTCCCCTCCGTGTGTCTATATCATCATACTCTTTGGAATGTCTTTGTTTCAGGCCTCTATATCTGGCCTTGCTAATTCCTGCATAATTGCGGAGTACTTTCACACTGAGTTCTGAACCAGCCACCCTCAGAGCAGCTTGACTGACTTCCCCCTTCACTCCTCCTGTAAGTCAGTTCCCATAATAAAGTTTATGTCATGCTCAGTCCCTGGTGCGTTCTTTGGCCTTCTTATTGAAATAGCCCCTACAGTCCAGAACACCCCTTTTCCCAACCTGTGCACTGAAGTACATCTCTCATATCTACTCTGGTCATTTCTCTGACAATTTCCTTCTCTCCTCCTTTCAATAGCCTTTCTACTGTATTAAAATCTCCCTACTGGGTTATTCTTGCCCAATTACAAATATGCCAATGTCACCAATTTTAAAAACCCTCTTTTAACTCCACATACCCTCCAGCGATCCCATTTCTCTGTTGTTTATTCCTTCAGGAGTCATCCAAACTTTATGTCTCCATCTCTTCTCCCATCCTCCCTAAGTCACTACAATCAGGTATCCGTACCCAGAATAAGCTCTTGACTATGTCAGCAGTAATTTGCATGATGCTAAATACAATAGCAATTCTCCACCCTCATCTTGCTTGCCCTGTGAGAACTGTTTGACATAGTAGATCACTCCCCACGTTTACCTGGTCTGTCCCTCCTGCTTCATGACTTCATGACTGCTCCTTTTCAGTTTCCTTTCCTGGATTCTCCTCCTCTTCCCAGCCTCTACATATACAGTAGATTCTATGTATATAGTAGATTCTACATATATATAAAGATTTTGATCTCTGCCCTTTTTTCTCTCTCTCTGTATACTCTCTTCCTGGCCAGTCCAAAGGCTTTAAATACCATTTATATGCTGACGTCTCCAAAATTTATATATACATTCTTCCTTCCTTCTAAACTCCAGACATACATCTAAATGCCTACTCAATGCTTCCAGTTGGTAGACAGTCAAGAATGACCTGTCTAAAATTGAAATGTTGGCTTCCCTCCAAAAGGCTGCTTCTCCTTCAGCATTTTCCTAAGATCTTAGTAGTGACACCACCATTCACTCAGTCACTTGATTCCAAAAATTTTAGCAGCTCCTAGATTCCTCTCTCTTATTATTTAATTTATGAGCCAATCCAACTACTTATGAATTCCACCAAAAGAGCCTACATCAAATGACCATAATCTCTTACCCAATTATTGCATACATTCCTAACTTATTTCTTGGCTTCCACTCTCTCCTCCCTATAAACAAAATAATCATTGAAAAATAGTAAGATCCTGACATTCTCTGCTCAGAACTCTACAGCTGCTTCCCATCTGTCTCTCTAAACTCATCTCCTACCACTTTCCATCTTGCTCACTCCATCCAGTCACACTAACCTCCTTGATATTCTTTGAAAATGCCAAACATACTATTTTTTCAAGAACTTTGCACCTGCTCTTCCCTCTGCCTGGAGCACTTTACCCAGGTATCTACTTGTCTTTTATTTCCTTTGGGGATTTCTGCTCAAATGTGACTTAATCAGAGGCCATCCTTGACCTCTCTTATAAAATAGCAAGTTCTCCATTCCCTCCCCCTTCCCCACTAGCATCTCCTATCCTTTACCTCGATTTTACTTTTTTCCAAAGCATTTATCACCAGCTGACATAGGTATTTGTTTATTGACCATCTCTTTCTTTCTAAAATGTGAAAAGTATGAAAGCAGGTTTCTTTTTGTTTTGTTTTGCTTTGCTTTTCACACTGCATTATCTTCCTCTCTAGATCAGAGCTTTTTGTGTAGTAGGTACTCGTAAATATTTATTGAATCAAAAAATAAATTCAGGAATCCCTGCTTAAGTGGACAAAGTCAGGATTCAGATATTCTCTGGCCAATAGTTCCTAACCTGTGTCTATTGGAGTGGCTGCCATCCATCATTGCCAAGTGCCTACCTAGTAATCAGAATCACACAGGGAAAAAACTGCTTTCCCTTTTATCTTAGCGTGACTTTATTTTCTCATAAATTGATACTAGATTTTATATAATTTTGATAATTTTTATCTTTGGATAAAATAACCTTGGTGTCAACATGGTGACTAACATGAAGATTCATCTGAAAAGTTTTTAGTATTCATAGGTAGGCATGATATGTCACAAGATACTGAGAACTCATAAGAAAAGAAAATGGGATTACAGAGGCTGAATGGGAGGTAAAGCACTCATTGACAGGGACACTACAAGCTGTGTGACAAGGACATCAAATTGTAAAAGTGCTTAAAAGAGGCTGCAATAATTTGTGTGCTTTTTTTGTTTGTTTGATTTTGTTACTTAGATAAGCTGGTTTGAACTAAACTTGGAATATTCATTTGTGCTTCCCCATGCATGTTTACATTCAATATGGTTAATGTAATTTCTGATATATTTAATGTAATTTACATTACATTTAATGCAACTAATGCAATTTCTGATGCATCTGCTTTTAGTCTACTATTGCTCTATAACAGTTTATATTTTTCCTCTTCCTTTTTCTGATTTCTTGCCTTCTTTTGGCTTGAGTGTGTTATATTATTTAGTTTTATTTTTCCCATAATGATAATAATGTGGTTACACATTCTTGCTGTTCATTTAGAGGTTACAACATGCATCCTTGACTTTGTCAAGTCTACTATTTATTGGTACTTTTTCCCTCTTTCTGCACAGTGTAAAAATCTTAGAATACCTTAATTTCATTTACCCTCTTCCCAACTTATATGCCATTGTTTTAAGTTTTTAAAATTCTATATATATTAAACCCTGCAAGACTTTGTTTGCTTTACATAGTCAATATTAACTTAGATGTATTGTAATTTTACACTTTTCATTGTTCTTCATTTCTTCTTTCATTTTCAACTTTCCACCTCTATCTCCTTTTTGTCTGGAAAACACCCTTTTTTTCCTAAAATTTAGGATTCCTGGTGAAGCATTTGTAATATCATCATTTTAACTTAATTCTTGAAAAATACTTTTGATGGCTACGGAATTTTAGATTAGTAGTTCATTTCTTTCAGTATATAAAGACATTATTCTATTGTTTCTGTTGTGATGCTATCATTCTCACTGTTGTTCCTTTTGTTGCTTTTGTTTCAGCAGCTTTACTATGATATGATTAGGTTTAGTTTTGTTATTGTTTTGTTTGGTTTTGTTTCCCTGCCTGGGGTTTATAGGATGTATAGAATTTGTGGGTATGCCTTTCACCAGTTTTGAAAAGTTCTCAATCATTATTCAAAAGTGGAGAGACTCATAGAATCACAAATCAGAGAGTAGTTACATATCTATTACTCCTTCTTATTATGTCCTCTATGCCTCTAAGCTGCTTTTCTATATTTTCCATCTTTTTATCTCTCCAACCTTCAATCTGGAATTTATTCTAATCTGTCTTCCAGTTTATTAATTTTCTCTATGGGGTTGAGATATTTCCTTAAAGACAAAACCATCTAATACCTAATTTTGGTTATTTACATTTTGATTATAGTTCTTTTAACCCACTATGCCCATTTTTGTTTCTAAACTCTCTGCCTCTGCTGAAATTCTTAATTTTTATTTAGACTTCTTGAACATTGTAAGCAGTGTTATCTTAATGTCTATAATATGATAATTCCAATTGACTAGAGCCCTGTGTAACACTATTTTCTATTTAACTGCTAGTTCTCATTCGTGTTGTCTTATCTGCTCATGTGTCTAGTCATTTTTCATTATGCCCCCAAACATTGTATTTGAAAAAAAAAAAAATGTTCGTAAAAATAATCTGATTCCTAGGATGCTGTATCATCCTGGATAAAGGATGTAAATTTGTTTCTGCCATGTGCCTATGTCCACAATCATTTGGAGTCACCCACCTTAATCCAGTTTCAGAGATGAGATGATTAGAAGCTTTTCTGTGAGGGCCAATCTAGTTCTGCTTCACCATCTGTTTGGGTTGAAGTCTCCCAAAAAGTTATGTTCAAGTTCTAACGCCTGGTGCTGTGAGTGCGAACATATTTGAAAATAGGATCTTTGACAATGTGATTAGTTAAGAGGAGGCCAAGCTGTATTACTGTGGGCCCCCAGCCAATGTAACTGGTGTCCTCCTAAGAAGAGGCAATTTGGAAACAGAGACACAACAGACACAGTGAAGACTGTCATATGACAAGGGAAGCAGAGATTAAAGTGCTGCAACTGCAAGTCAAGGAACACCCAGGATTGTTGGCCAACTACCAAAAACCAGGAAGAGGCAAGGAAAGATTCTCCCCTACAGGTTTCAAAGGGAGTGTTTTGGTTTGCTAAAGTTGCCAAAATACAAAATACCAGAAACGGATTGGCCTTTATAAAGGGGGTTTATTAGGTTACAAATTTACAGTCCTAAGCCCATAAAAGTGTCCAAACTAAGGCATCAATAAGAAGATATCTTCACTGAAGAAAGGCCAATGGCATTTGGGGGTCCTCTGTCATGTGGGAAGGCACATGGTGACTTCTGCTGGTCCTTCTCTCCAGGGCTCTGGTTTCAAATGGCTTTCTCCAAAATGTCTCAAGGTGTTTTCTCTCTAAGCCTCTCTCTGCTCTCTTCAAAATGTCTCTTCCTTTTATCCTCTCACATAGGACACCAGTATTCTAATTAAGACCCACCTTGAAAGGATAGGGACACATATCCATAGAAATAATCTAATCAAAAGGTCCTAACCACAATTGGGTGGGTCCCATCTCCCTAATGGAAAGATTCCACACACAATACGTCTGTACCCACAAGATTGGATTAAAAGAACATGGCTTTTTCTGGGGTATATAATAGAGTCAAACCAGAACAGGGAGTATGGCCCTGCCAACACTTTGATCTCAGACTTCTGCAACAAAAATTTCAGTTGTTTTAAACCACCAAGTATACAGTAATTTGTTATGGCATCCCAAGAAAATTAATACACCATCTTTTTTAGAGTACAGTCTTTAGAGATCTCATACAAATAGAGGGATTACCATCATCCCCACACAGTGGGCCATGAACTCCTACTTTGAGGAAGTAGGTGAAGGTGGTGAAAATTGCCAATCTGACTGTCATCCTCTTAGCTTCTTCTTCCTGAATTGGCAAACACACAAAGGACAAACACAGCCTTAAACACCTGTCTCACTACTCTGAATTCCTTTTCCTCAGATCATAGCCATGAATTTGTCACTACATTTTTCTCTCTCTAATGCCTTCAAGCATATTTTTCTGTTACATTTTGTCCAAAATATCTATATATTTTCTCAAAAGGAAAATTCTTCCAATTTACTAATTATGCATTTAATAAAGTGATAGCTAGTCCCGACCTCTGGTTCCTAGTAATGGTGGAGTAGAAAGCATGAAACTAAGCTGCTTGCAAATAGCAATTATAAATTTTGGAAAAAATATAAAAAATAACTGATGGCTCCAGATGGTGACAAATATAAAAAGTAACTGAAGGTTTTGATGGTGACTCAACACATGCAGAACAAAAGGGGATTTGGCCCTTCACAGAAGGGAATCACAATGGGTGAGGTGCACATTCGTATGGTTTTTACCCCTTAAGGTATTCCCCAGTCTACACCATGTTATATTCTTTGGGAGTGAGCTCAAACAGAAAGCTGCAGGCTATTGACCTGAAAAATAAAGACAGTTAGGAGTGGCCAGTGGCAGTTGAGGAGAGAAACCTGAAAAGGAGGGATTCACAGTAGATGGATGCTCCAAATCTACATATAAACTCTTCAAATCACTGGCTGCCTCTGACCTCTACACAAATGGGACAAGTCTCCAAGGATCCCATGGAGGAGACAACAGCTATAAGACTGAAAGAGATGTGCAGAGATTTCAGCAGGTGACCTCTGTGGGGAAGACTAAGTGTGGAGTTCAAGTCCCTTCAGGTTAGAGAACTTGGTAAGTATCTTGCACTTTCCATTGGAAACCCAGAAGGCCCATGTCATAGGAGTAAAAACCATGTCCCAGGACTAAAAAATTCCCCTAGGACAAAGGTCAAAACCAAAATAATCATGCCCAAAAAAAGCTTGGAGCCAAATCTTCACAGGATAAAGGTAGTCTACCAGTGATTTAACTGCCTGCTAGAACATAACAAAATAGCTTTCAGAAGTATAACATAATCCAGGATTTCAATAAATTATCATACAGAAATTACCAGGCATACAGGAAAATAATTAGTCAACACAAACAGATGTACAGATGACCCAATTAGAGACAAGGACTTTAAAATAACCATGAAAAATATATCAAAGAATCTACAGGAAATATTATGTAATGGGTAAGGGATTGGAAATATCAAGAGACATGCAAATTTTACATTACAGTGTAAAACATTTTAAAGTGTCTTTTGATGGACATTTCTTAATTATAATATAACTAACTTTATTGATCTTTTGTAGTCATTACTTTTTTGTTTTGTTTAGGAAATTCTTCTCTGTCACCAAGTTTGTTTTTTTTCCCATGCACATTTTGATGCACATTTCATTGTTTATTGATAGAAATTTCTTATACTGGTTATAATCATTATTCGATTCAGAGAGAGGGAGGTATTCATTATTGATATACTATATGGGCCTTTTTTATTCTACCCTTTACAACTTATCATGATTGGGGTGTCATAATTAGATTTTTATCACAGAAAAAATGTTCAATTTCCCAAGCCATAATGTGGAGCAGAATTGGAGCATTTTCTTTAGAATTGCTTGAAGAAGCAAATGAAAGCTCAGTATAGAATGCTTGTATTTTATTTTCTCTCTCCTGGAACTCATACACCAGTATGTTCTGGTAGCTATTTTATTTAAAAAAATAAAGTATATTTTCCCTATCAAAAAAAAATAATAAATCTTGGGAAAAAAAATAAAATCTAGCTGTACTTCTAAGTGATTGATTGAGGAATGAAAAGACTCCCCCAGGAACCGAATGCTTCAGACTTTGTACCTGTCATCCCCCTGGTCGGGAGCTCCCCAGCCCTGCAGGGCAGCTTTGCTGCGGACGCTTTCCGAGTGAGCTCCAAGGACAACAATCCAGAGCCCAGTGATCAGATCCCAGCCCACCAGGAAGCTGGGATCCATCCCAGCCAGGTCAGCAATACCTGAGGCAGGTGAGGGGGTCTTAGTCTATCCCCAAGTTTTAATAGAAAGATATTCAACTCTATTTTCTACTCAATTTTTAAGCTGTAAAGTATACTATTTACATTAAACTCAGGGAGATGTAGTGGCCTCTCTTAACATAGACAAATAAAATGCTGTCATAGGAAGCCAGACAAACAGGTAGAATAGTGTTATGCTCTTTGGAAATTATATCCAAAAAGAAGATAATCTCTCATTTTTTCATCTACCTTTGGAAATGAAGTGATTTTTTTTTTTTTTTTTTTTTTTTTTTTTTGCTATTTCTGGATGCTGAAATGAAAGATTTTGCACATTATTGTTAAAAAATACAATTTATAACATAGTCGTAGATGTCTGCTTGGTTTAGTGTAGGCATTCTTAAACTTTTGAGTTATGAAGACCTTTAAATAAGGAGTTAGGAATTAATGCTTCCTTCCCCCCCAAAAAGGTACTTATGTACAAAGGTGTGTTAGCACATACTTAGTATATTATTTCAGGGATTCACACACACACACACACACACACACACACACACACACACACACACACACACATCCAATCAAGCATCCAATTTATTCATTCATTCTTTTAACAAACGTTCATTAAGTGACTCTTATGTTCCAAATATTGGGCTAGACACTGGAGCATTTGAGGATGTGACATCTGCACTACACTTTTGCATTTTATAAAATGATTCACGATCACATGGGAAGAAACCTGCCAACAAAAGGCATACCTTTGCTTCAGCTCCATGGAGGCCCGCAACATGGACTGCAGGTTGCTAACATCCACCTGCACGGTGGTGACCTCGGCTGTGGGGTGAGCGGTCAGCCGCGCAGCCCGAACGGCTTCAGCTTTGTCCGTGTTCCTGTACGCCAAGCACAGGTGAAGCTCATCCTCTTCCGCCAGCAGCCACTTGCACAAGGCCAGGCCAATGCCACTGAAAGAACAATTCAGACACAAAACAAGCATTAATTGGGATGGTGCCTGTGGTTGATTAACTTACATCTAAAGATCTAAGACCTAAAGATGTAAAGACCTCAAAAGTCATGGTCATAAGTCATGGTCTGAGTTCCTGGGGTGTGAACTTATTTGTAAATAGGACCTTGTGCCTGTTTGAATGTATCGTGTCCCCCAAAATGCCATCATCTTTGATGCAATCTTAGTGTTGATTAGATTGTAATTCGAGTGTTTCCATGGAAGTGCAACCCACCCAACTATAGGTGATAACTCTGATTGCATGATTTCCATGGAGGTGTGGCCCCACCCATTTAGCATGGGCCTTTATTAGTTTACTAGAGCACTATACAAGCTCAGACAGAAGAAGCGGGCTTGCTACAGCCAAGAGGGACACTTTGAAGAATACACAGGAGCTGAGAGGGGAGCTGCAGGTGAGAGACAGTTTGAAGACAGCTGTTGAAAGCAGACTCTTGCTCCAGAGAAGCTAAGAGAGGACAAATGCCCCAAGAGCAACTAAAAGTGACATTTTTGAGGAACTGCAGCCTAGAGAGGAACATCCTGGGAGAAAGCCACTTTGAAACCAGAACTTGGAGCAGATGCCAGCCACGTGCCTTCCCAGCTAACAGAGGTTTTCCGGACGCCATTGGCCATCCTCCAGTGAAGGTACCCTATTGTTGATGCATTACCTTGGACACTTTATGGCCTTAAGACTGTAACTGTTTAACCAAATAAACCCCCTTTATAAATGCCAATCCGTCTCTGGTGGTTTGCTTAATGGCAGCATTGGCAAACTGGACCAGACCTTTTGAAGATATTATTAGTTAAGGTGTGGTCAAAGGAATCAGGGTGAGTCTTAATCCATATTACTGGAGGTCTTATAAAGAGAAGAAACTGGAAACCAGAAGTTAGAGAAAGCCACCCAGGATCAAGAAGTATGAAGTCAGAGGAAAACAGAAGGGCAGACCCAAGGAGAAATAGCCAGGTGACAGGAGGCAGAGACACAAGCCAAGGAACCCCAAGGATGGAGGTGAGCCAACACCAGAGTACTACAGACATTGGGGAGAAAACATGGCCTTGCTGATACCTTGATTTGGGACTTCTGGCCTTCCAAACTGTAAGCCAACAAAGTTCTGTTGCTAAGCCAACCCACTGTGTGGTATTTGTCATAGCAGCCTGGCAAACTAAAGCAGTGCCAAATCGATGCATTTCTGTCTGGTTCAGAAAACTGATTTTGGCCATTTTGCCTCCGATGAAAGTTTAAAAAAAAAAAAAACTCAAAAATGATATAAAGTGGGGAGGCATACTCTAATAGCCACTTACTCAGGATTCCAGCAACAAATGAGAGTTAGCCTTTCCCATTTTTCTATTGAGTATATCATTCAGTAAGTTATCATCCTGCACTTACTACTGATATCTGAGAGGAGTTAACACCCATCAGGTAGCAGGTGTTAGAGACAAAATCTTCTTTAACCATTTTATTTTCTCAACCAGTTTGCAAGTGCCTCAGGGGTGAGTACTGTACCATGGTTAGGTCACATCAAAATAAATGTTTTCTGCATGAATAACTGAATAAATTCATTTTTCTCTAGCCAGTCATGTAAAGTATGTGTTTGTCTTTGTGATACTCTCTTTTCCTTAAATGAATTGGAATTTTTAAAGGAAGAGTAGAGAAAATATAAAAAATACACCAGGAAGGAGAAACTAGGAAGAGTAGGTCGCTCAAGGATAAAGGTTTTCAGAGGAATATACAGGTCCTCAGAGGAAGGTCTTCAAAGAAAACACACAGAACTGTTTTAAAAAGACAATAACCATGACCTGTCATTGAATATATCTTTACATCTCCCTCCCACATGGTAACAAACGTTTCAAATGTGCTGTGTTCTAAGTTGTGAAACACACCCTCAAGTGCAGAACCAAATACCTTCACTATGTGTTCTTTTTCTGCTGAGAAAAATAAAGCCTGACTTCATATATACATATATTCACACACGCACATGCACACACACACAGAAAATGCACATATTGTGATCTTGTGAGGGACAATTTAGTGAAGATTATCTAAAACTATGCATAATGTATGTAGAACAGTGCCTGGCACATGGTTAGTGCCATTTAATTGCTTAACATAATTTCATAACAAAAATCTTTCTTGATTTATGAGCACTATTTAGGCACTGCTGAGTGGAAGGCATTATAAGAGTTAAGGAAGTTAAAGAGAACAGAAATTATGAGAGTTCATTGGACATGGCAAAGCCGTACTCAAGTCCCTAGAAAAGCTGTTTCAATTAATAGGGACTGTAAGAAAATACATTAAAAGGCGAGTCATTTTTATGGAAACCTTTTAATCTAACTTCAGCATAGACTATAAATGTATATTCCCAAAGTGACAGAATAGATTGGTTCATGTCTATATTTCTTTTCACACCCCTCCCTTCCCTGGAAACGCAAGTAATAAGTGAAACATCCAGAAGCAGAAGAGCCTACATGATTAGGAAGATAGTTCTGGTTGTCTTTGATTCTTTCCAAACTCAGCAGGCAAGCCATTCTTCCCTCTAGTTAGTTGAAAATTAGGAATTGGCAGAGGCTACTGGGTGCTTTGAGGTTCTGAAGGGTGCAAAAACTTTATGCTCCCACGGTTCCTACCCTGACTGATAATAAGATCTAGTTTGAGAAAGAATCCCTACACACATCGAACAACTGGAAACCAATACGTGACTACCTGAGTCAGGATCTCTGGCTCTGAGCGGAGTCGGTGGCTGTTTGCTACTGTTGCTTTTCACACCTGGATGATCACACTAGTATCTGCGTGACGGCGGGACTCCAATTCTGGAGTCACGCTTGATTCAACTGCGCATTCCCTGAGCGCCCCTGGACGCGGCGTGATGGAGAAAGACTAGACAAATGTACCCCGTTTCAGCCCAATCAGGGGATGAGTTACCTAGCGCCGGAGCTGTAACCCAATTGTCTGGAGTTTTTCTAAGGGTCTGAGGCGGAGGCGCCCACCTGCTCGTCCTGGTGACCAAAACACCTGCCTTATCACCGTGACGGGCATGAAAACCGAGTACGACAGGTTTCCAAATGGTATTTATTTTCTACCAGCGACTGATCCTGCGGCCCCGCCCATCATCAGCCCCCACGGTCCTGGCCGCGCCGCAGCCTGGCGGCCAGTATCGCGGGTTGGGGGCGCCCTCCGCCTCCGCCTCCGCCAGCGCGATGCGCACCGCGCCACTCCTGGCCCGGCGGCCGCATGGTGAGGGTGACCCCTCCCGGCGCAAGGGTGCAGTAGCACCAGAATCTGCCACGCAGTTCCCCCATCACTTGCACACAGGTTCTGTATCCAGTTTTGTTTGTTTTTGTTTCTTTTGTTTTGCTTCCTTTTGTTTGCTAGGGCCTAAAATTTTGAATCATTTCCCTTAATTTTTCGATTCATTTTGAACTTAAAATAGAACCACTGTCTAGTTTTTGGGTTTGCATTCTAATCTCTCATCCCTTCTTCTTTCCCTCCTTTGCCATGGCCCTCTTAATTGCAACCATCTTTGAAAACAAACTGTTAATTTGTCATATTTTTGGTTACAGGCTGAAGGGTAAAATGATCTGGGTTTTGATAAGAAATTTTATATACTGTCACTATATATATATATATATATATATATATATATATATATATAATTTTATCGTGTGGAAGAGGTGATCACTCTGTGCCAGTTTGAATGTATTATGTCCCCCCCAAACACCATGATCTTTGATGTAATCTTGTGTGGGCAGACATTATCAGTGTTGATTAGATCGTAATTCTTTGTTTCTGTGGCGATGCGCCCCACCCAACTGTGGGTGATGACTCTGATTGGATAATTTCCATGGAGTGTTGGCCCCCATTGAGTGGGCCTTGATCAGTGGAGCCATATAAATGAGCTGATGGGCAGAGGGAACTCAGTGCAGCTGTGAGTGACATTTTGAAGAGGCGCTACAGCCAAAAGGGACACTTTCAAGAAAGCACAGGAGCTGCAGATGAGAGTTTGAAAACAGCCGTTGAAAGCAGACTCTTGCTCCAGAGAAGCTGAGAGAGGACAGATATCCCAAGTGCAACTAAGAGTGACATTTTTGAGGAACTGCAGCCTAGTGAGGAACGTCCTGGGAGAAAGCCATTTTGAAACCAGAACTTTGGAGCAGACACCAGCCACATGCCTTCCCAGCTAACAGAGGTTTTCCGGACACCATTGGCCATCCTCCAGTGAGGGTGCCCGATTGCTGATGTGTTACCTGGACACTTTATGGCCTTAAGACTGTAACTGTGTAACCAAATAAACCCCCTTTTATAAAAGCCAAACCATCTCTGGTGTTTTGCATTCCAGCAGCATTAGCAAACTAGAACACACTCCATCTGCCTACACTTAAACCTGAACCTTTATAAAATATTTCAATCCATTTCTATCTCATTGCCTCTATTTCTCAGGACCATCTTTCACCATCCTAGGAGGTAGCAGCTTCAGTGTAGAAGGCTGGGAGACAGAGCTAAATCTGAACCAACCATGTAATATCCTAGTGATTTGTTTTCTTTTTAAGTAATACATGCTGACAACTAAAAATCAAATACATGACATAAAAATTAAGTACAAGAGGTATGCAATGAAAAGTCCATTTGCTGGTCCTCTTGTCTAGTCTATCTCCCCAGGACAACCTCTGTCACTGGCTTTTTATATGTCCTTCCTGAGACAATGTATATGTATGTATATGTGTGTGTATGTATATACATGTATAATACAAATGAATACAAAATACACCATTGCACTTAATAATATCAATCCATATATACACGAAATTTATTCTTTTTAAATACTAGTATTTCATTTTATAGATATGACATAATTCTTATCAAGTACCTTATTTTTACTCTTTTGCTATTATAAACAAAGAAAAAAACTGCAATGACTGTGCTCGTGTACAGGTTTAAATCCCTTATCTGAAACTCCAAAGCCCAAAGGGCTTAGAAAACGGAGTCTTTTCATATTCATTTGGCAGCAAAACTTGAACTGAGGTGATTTGCAGCTATTTATAGCTGTTATTTATGCTACTTAATGTGATTTCATATATTTTTCGCTACACATTACGGAGTTTGATTACAAGGTGATATCCTAGCTTCCACCAAAGTTGTTACAAAATGTACTGTATTGTATGTATAATCCTATCTTTCTAAAATCCAAACAATTTTAGGTTCTGAAGCACATTCAGTACTAAGGATTTTGTATAGGGAATAATGGTGGACTACAGTAGATATCTTTGTACAAATGTATGAGGCAGATCTGAAAGATAAATTTGGAAAAGTAGAACTGCAAAGGGTAGGTGCATTTTTAATTTTGATAGATACTGCCAAACTGCTCTCCAAAGAAGTAAACAATTTATATCATAAACAATATTAAATGAAAATGCCTGTACTTTCACGCCCTGTATAAAACCTTTTGATAAGTGAAAGGTGATAATTCATTGTAATTTGAATTTGAATTCCTGGTATTGTGGGTGAGATTAGGAATCTTTAAATATTGTGGGTGAGATTAGGAATCTTTAAATGTTAAGAATGATTTATATACATTCTTTATAAATTAGGTAAATTACCCCATTGGCTGTCTTACATGTTACAAATATTTTCCCAGTTTGTTTTTGTATTTGATTTGTGATAATTTATTGTGCAGAAAGTTTTAATTCTTATGTAATCATACTTATTAATTATTGATTCACCATGAATTTATTTTCATGCAAGGAATTGTATTCATTTTCTATTGCTGTCATAACAAATTTCTATATACTTAGTGGCTTAAAACAGCACAAATTAATTGTCTCACAGTTCTGTAGGTCAGAAGTCCAGCACAGTGTGACTGGAATTTCTGCTCAGGGTCTCAGGGCTAAAATCAAGGTATCACCCAGGCTGAAGACTTAGAATCCACTCCCAAGGTCACTCAAACCCTTGGCAGAATCCAGCTCATTGTACCATTCTGTAGTTTTGTACTATAAAACTTTCAGAAGAAAACATGGGAGAAAATCTTTGTGACCTAGGGCTATGTGAAGTTTCTTAGATGTGATGCCAAGTCATAATCTATGAAAGAAAAAAAATGATAAACAGGACGTCATCAAAATTAAAAATGCTTTTCTCTGTGAAAGACCTTTTCAAGGGATGAAGAGATAAGCAAGAGCCTGAGAGAAAATATTTGCAAACTGCATTTCTGACAAAGGACTTGTGTCCAAAATAAAGAACTCTCAAACTCAACAGTAAAAATAACAAACATGCCAATTAGAAATTGGGCAAAAGACATGAATAGACATTTCTGGACACTTCTTAGAAAAGGGTTTACAGATGACCAATAAGCACATGAACAGATATTCAATATCATAGCCATTGGGGAAATGATAATTAAAAACACCTATTGGAATGGCTAAACTAAACAAACTGTGATAATACCAAATGCTGGTGAGGATGCAGAGAAACTGGATGTCACATGCATTGCTGGTGGCATTGGAAAGTGGTTTAGCTACTCTGAAAAATAGTTTGTCAGTTTGTTATAAAACTAAACATATATTTAAGTTATAACCCAATGTACTCTTGGGCATTATGACCCCATTTATATAATATGTATATATTGTTTCTAATTAGATATATTTTTCTAATTTATATTATATACAATATTATATACCTAAATTCTATTATATAATATTCTCAAAACGGCAAAACTATAGATATGGGGAAAGATTAGTGGTTGCCAGAGCACAGGTATGGGGCACATTGGTGGGTGGTACAATAAAGAAGTAGCATGAGGTAATTCCTCTGTGGTAATAGGAAAGTTCTGTATCTTCATTGTGGTGGTGGTAACATGAATCTATACATGGGATCAAGCTCCATAGTCCAAACACCCACAAACATAACCCAATTTAAGAAATAAAACTTACAGATGACCATGAAAATCCTATGCAATGTTTCTCCACTGCTTTTCTTTGTCTCTCATTCAAAAGTAACTATCCTCCTTAAGTTGGTGCTTATCATTTCCATAAATTGTAATACATTTTTACATATGAATATATCTATAAATTATGAATGAATCAAACAATTGCATCATTCTGAAATTTGTTTTCATTCAACATTATATACTTTTAGATTTACCCCTATTGACACAGGTTATCTCTAGGTCATCAATTTTTAACTGCTGTATAGATTTTCATGGGGTGACATCTATTCTCTTGTTACTGGTCATTTAATTGTTTCTTACTGATGTACAGGAATGCAATTGATTTTTGAAAAAATAATTTTGTATCCTTGACTATTTATTATTTTAATTTTCAATAGGAAATCAGATCATCTGCAAATAATGACTTGTTTCTTCTTTTCTGGTCTTTAGACATTTTAGTTGTCTTGTTTTACTCTTCTGGTAGGAAATTCTAGCATAATGCTAAAAAGGGATACGTATTTTTCTTCCTATCTTTAAAAGAAATCCTTTCAATATTTCAATATCTATGATGTTGTCATAGGTATTTTCTAAATATGTCAGGTTAAGGAAGTTCTCTTCTATTACTATTTGTTATGATGTTTTTGTCATGCTTGAGTGTTGAATTTTATTAAATCTATTTCTGCATCTACTGAGAAAACATTACTTTTCTTCCTTACTTTCTTAATGCAATAAATTATATTATTAGCTCTTCTGGTGCTGAACTATCTTGCATTCCTAGTACTAATAAAACCTGGTCATGTTTAGTGTTATTGGTACATTGCTATATTGCTATATTCAGTTTTAAGATCGTCATATCTATGTTGATAAGTGGATTTAGTGTGCAATTTAAAGTACTGCCTTTGTCTGGTTTTGATATAAATGTTATAAAAGCTTGGAAACAGGCCCTCATTTTCAAAATGTGGAGCAGTTTGTATAGGATCAAGATGATATATTTTTTTGATGTGTGGAGGAATTCATCCTATCTGGGAATTTGGAGAGGGTGTATATTTTTAACTGAAAATTTTATTGAGAGAGTTGTAGATTAACATGCAACTGTAAGAAAATACAGAGTGATCCTTTATACCCTTTACCCAATTTCCCTCAATGGTAACATCTTGCAAAACTACAGTAGAATATTACAACCAGGATATTGACATTGATACAATCCACCCTACCGTTTCGAATTTCCTGAGTTTTACTTTTACTCATTTATATGTGCATATGTGTAGTATGTTCAATACAATTTTATCACATATAAAAGTTTATGTATTCTCCACCAAAATCAAGATACAGAACAGTCCTAAAACCAAAAATATCTTTTGTGTTGCCCTTTCATAACCACACAGAAGGAGAGAGGTGTGTTCTTAATGTATGGTGTTTTTTTAATGGTTATAGGTCTATTCAGATTTTCTGTTTCTGCTTATATCCATATTGGTAAAGTACGTTTTCTTTCCTAGGGAACAATATTTTGCCAAATATTTCAAATTGGTATGAATATATTGAGTTTCCTCTCATTTTCAAAATCTCTATTTCTATAGTTATGTCCCCCTTTTTGGTCCTAATATTATTAGTGTCTTTTCTTTTTTTTTCTTCCATCCATCTTGTTTTAGTCAGGGTTCTCTAGAGAAACAGAACTGAAAAGCGTTATCTATAAATACTGTAAATATTATGATATATTTATAGGAATTGTTTCACGTGACTGTGGGGATGGGAAAGTCCAAATTCCACAGGATAGGCCGCAAGCTGGAAACTCCAGTGAAGGCTTTAGAAGAATTCCCCAGGAGAAGCTGGTTGGCTGAAGTAGAGATGGAAATTCTCTCTTCTGACTGCTGAAATCATCACTTCTCCTTTTAAAGTCTTCAACTGATTGGATGAGACTTATCTCCTTGAAGACAATTTCCTCAGTTGATTGCAGATGTAATCAGTCATGGATGCAGTCAACTTACTGATGATTTAATTCCACAAAATATCCTCACAGTGATAATCAGGTTAGTGCTTGCTTGACCAAACAACTGGGCACGATAAACTGGCCAAGTGGGCACATGAATTGAACCATCACACATGTCCACAGAATTTTGCCTATTTTTCTTTTGAAACAACCAGCTCTTATCTAATTGTTTCTTTGTTGTATTTTTAATACATTATTTTCTGCATTTATATTTCCTTTCTTTTGATTTGTTCATTTTTCTTTCTTTGGATTTGCTCATTTTCCCACTTTCAACAACTTTTTTTTTTACTTAATGAATGCTTAGTAATCAAGTCCTGCATAAAATATGCTACATGTATTAACTCACTAAATCTTCACAACTCTTATTATCCCTGGGCCAGTTTGGGATGTATTATGTCCCCCCAAAATCCATACTCTTTAATGCAGTCTTGTGAGGACAGATGTATTAGTGTTGATTAGGTTGGCGTCTTTTGTCTGAGTGTTTCCATGGAGATGTGACTCAATCAACTGTGGGTGGAATGTTTGATTAAATTATTTCCATGGAGATATGGACTTCACCCATTCAGGGTGGGTCTTGATTTAATCATTGGTGACCTATAAAAGACCTCACAAACAGAAGGAGCTCAGAGCAGCTGAGAGGGACATTTTGGAGAGAAGCTAAGAGCTGACACTGATGCTGACACTTGGAGATGCTTAGAAACATTTGAAGATGCTAGCCCAGAGTTTGTTCCAGAGAAGCTAAGAGAGGACCCTGATGCTTAGATGCACAGGAGCTGAAGAAGCTAAGAGACACCCAGAGACATTTTGGAGAAAGCCATTTTGAAACCTGGAAGCAAAGGAACAACAGATGCCAGCCATCTGCCTCCCCAGCTGACAGAGGTGTTCCGGACTCCATCAGCCATTCTTTGATGAAGGGATCATCTTGTTGATGCCTTAGTTTGGACATTTTTATGGTCTTAGCACTACACATTTCTAACAAAATAAACCGCTTTTATAAAAGCCAATCCACTTCTGGTATTTTGCATAAAGGCAGCATTAGCAAACTGGGACATCCCTATTTAAAAATGAGAACACCTGGAGGTCACTCAGCTAGTAAGCAGAGCAGTCAGAATTTAAACCTAGACCATTTGACTCCAGAGTCCAAACTCTTTAACTATGACACTAAATTCCTCATAAGTAACTGAAAGTAATGTAGACCCATTTCCTTTCTTGCTAATTCCTATCAGAAGACAGAACTAAGGAGGTGAGAAAATAATATTTATTGGGATTTTTGTATGAGCCAGGCATTATGATCAGTGCACATCACATTAATATGATTCTCACAATGATGCTATGAAGCAGGAAGCATTAATTCCATTTTACAGATGAAGCTACTGGCTCTCAATGTAGTTAAATATTCAAGATTTAGCTTTGAGCTATTGGCAAAGTTGGAACTCAACCAGATTTTCTGACTTTCAGGGAAGTGTTCTCTAATAATCATGTTAAAAACCCTGACAGGGCCAACCATGAAGGGCAAAGAGACATCCGAATTATTACTCAGGAAATGGGTTGTGCATATTGAAGAATGATAGAATCTTAAAAAGGCTATTCTCTATTCTGTAAAGACCCACAGAGGAATTAGCTAATTAAATAAAGGAGCTGCCTGGTTTGGGCTGTGATTCAAACCCAAGAACTTCCTGAAGGACAAGGACACCACCATTCCAGATCAGGGAACCCACTAGAGACTTGGGCCATTCCCTCTAACTTCTCAATTAGGATATTTAACTCATTAAATTTAAGTTTTTCTTTTGTTTTCTATCCATCTATAAATTCAGTTACTTCTTAAAATTGTCATATGTGAACTTGAGAAGTACTTCACTCTCCTATTGGTGGGTTCAGGATATATATTCATTATATCAAACTTATTGTATTCCTATCTTCCATAAGTTTACTGATTTTTCATGTGACTAACTGGAGTCTATCAAAATTGTCCATTAAAGCTGTGGATTTTTCAACTTCTAATTCTATAACTTCTGTCTTTTATGTTTTAAGCATTAATAGTACATACATGTTTATAACTATAATACTTTCATGGTAATTTTTACCTTGCCATTATATACGGACTCTCTTAAACACTTAAAAAAAAAAAAAGCTTTTACTTTAAAGTCTATTTTAGTATTGTATTGATAAAGCTATACTATCTTACTAGCTTTCATTAGTATTTGCCAGGTGAGGTGGTTTGGAGCTGTATGTACTCCAGAAAAACATGTTCTTAAACTTAATCCGCTCCTGTGGGTGTGAACCCACTGTAATCAGGACCTTCTGATGAGGTGACTTCAGTTAAGGTGTGGCCCAGGAGGGTCTTAATCCTATTACTGGAGTCCTTTATAAACAGTATGAAATTCAGACAGAGAGAAAGCCACAGAGGGAGCAGTCAGAAGCTGAAATCAACAGAACCCAGGAGAGAAGAGAGAAACCAGGAGATGCTACCACGTGCCTTGCCATGTGACAAGCCAAGGACCAACGATCGCTGGCAGCCAGCCCCAGAATGCATCTTCAGGGAGAAAGCACTGCCTTGATGATGTCTTGATTTGTACTTCTATCTTAGCCTCAAAACCATGAGTTAATAAATTTCCATTGTTTAGGCCAACGCATTTCATGGCATTTGCTTGAGCAGTCCAGGAAATTAAAATTCTCATCCGTTTACTTTCTGTGTTCATGTTTTATTAGTCGCCCTTGAAAAAAAGTTTTAAAAATCCACTCTTAATGATCTTTTAACTGGCTTGTTTATTCCATTTATATTCATTTTGGTCTATTATTGAACATATTTTATATCTAATTTGGGCATTTGTTTATCTGGATATTTTTGTTTCAAGTTTCCTCTCCTTCTCCCCCAATCCTTTCTTTTTTGGATGGTTTGAGTTTTCTGTATCTACCCCCCCCCCCCGCCCCCCAACCTTTTATAAGGCTGTTAGTTTGGAAACCTGTATTTTATTTCTATTCAATGAGATTACTATTAAAATTTTAATAAGCGCATCAGGTATGTTAATGACAAAAATTAATCAACATATCTATCTTATGAACAACTTAGAATTTCTTAGCTCTAAACACTTCTCCCATATTGCCGCCTTGCTTTTATTCACTTGAAATGTCATTTTTATTATTGTTTTAGAAAGTCAATGTTTAATACTTGCCTACATGTTTGTACATTTCTTTACTCACTACTTGTGTTTCACTTCTTCCCTATAGGGTTTTTTTTATTTTTTTCCCCCCAATTCTGAAAAGCTCAGCTATTATCTCTTCAAATGCTGCCTCTTCCCAATTTTCTCAATTCTCTTCTTCTGGAACTACTAGATGGATTTTGGAATGTCTCATTGTATCACCCACATATTCACTTCTCTATCGCCAAAAGCCATCAGTGGTGCTCAATACATATCTATGGAAAGAATTAATTATTTATACTGAACTACCACGGAAAGCACAATAAATGTGCTAGTCCAAGGCCTTACAGAAAAGAAATCAGGCATCTCCTGGAGTATCAACTACAAATCAACCTATTAGCCAAGCTCAGATACAAAAACTGAAATTTGGAATCATTTAACAACAGGAATCAATTTTTGCAGTCTACCACATGGGAAGGGAGGTGACTATGATGTTTTCTCTTTTGAGGAAACTGGATACAATGGCTCAGAAAATATGTAAAGCACCACCTACTAACACTTCATAAATGGTATGAAATCAGGATTTAGTTTTTGTTTGGTCTACTTTTAGGTACTTAATTTAGAACAGAATTGAGGAATAGTTCACAATGACCATGCATCTACTAGGATATAATCTCACAATTCTGCAAGGCAGGCACTGTTATCAGTATTGTCATAATTAAATTGAAGTCATAAATACTGAAGTAACTGGCCCAAAGCCTAATGACTGTCCCCAAACTAGATCAAATGCTGCCCGATACCAAAGCCCATACTCCAACGTCCTCATCCTGCATGATCCTGCCTCTGGGGTGAAGTCTTAACACTTAGAAAACAGAATCAACTCTCATTCAGAGGAAAGGGCCTCTCAGTGCAGCATTCTAACATCTGGCTCATCAATCTCTAATGAAAACTGTCATCATCCTCAAAAACTGCTCTTTTATGTGATGGTTAGGTTCATGTGTCAACTTGGCCAGGTGATGGCACCCAGGTGTCTGGTCAAGTAAGGGTCAAGCCTGACCCTTACTGCAAGGACATTGGTGGCTGGTTAATGAACTAGAAGGCTGGTTTATTAAATCATCAGTCATTTGGCGGCAGCCATGACTGATTACATCAACAAAGGGCGGGTCTTCCACAATGAAAGCAATCAGCTGGATTTAATCCAATCAGTTGAAGACTTTTAGATAGAGGACCTTCACTTCGTCTTCGGCTGACTGGCGAAGCATTTCCTGAGGTGTTCATCGAAGTTGCCGGTTTGCTGCCTACCCTACAGAATTTGGACTCTTGTAAACCCACAGTTGCATGAGACACTTTTATAAATCTTCTATTTATAGATATCTCTTGTTGATTCTGTTTCCCTAGAGAACCCTAACTAATACACTGCATTATTGCATTAAATCCTTACTCCATTCCCATGAGTAGAGGAAGCAGAGAAATAATTACTCCATTTTACAGATGAGGAAATTGAGACCCAATAGATAAAATGCCTCTTCCAAACTTATGGTATCAATGAATAACAAAAAACAGCTTTGCTTTAGGTTCTTCAACTTCACTTTTTCACTCAATGACAGTGGAAGATTCCAGAGGTTCTCAGTCCTTATTTTCAGTAATAGAATAATGTTTAACTCTTAAAAAATTATTTAACAAAATTAGAAAACTGTAAATTAAAAAAATTCACTTTAAATTGTGGGGAAAATATACATAATTTTTCACTTTTATTAACTCATTCAAAAAATTACTGTTTGTTAAATTCCAGGTGTTAGGGTGGTTATATTTAGGGTAAAAATATGTAGGCATTTAAAATTTTGCCTTTATATCAGATGAGGCCTTGATTTTTAAGGAAAAGTTCTGCCTAATTATCTGACATGTTAACTAAGTCCTAAACCCCTCCTACCACTACTGTTGTGTGTCCGATACCAACAGATATCCATGATTCAATTAGAAAATTGCACTGAAACTTCATGTGAGTAAATAATTTTTGTGCTTCAAGTTTATATCCATTAAAATAGTATCATGAAAATGGGTTGGTCAGTAATGAATAAATTTCCAAATGGTGTAAGGGCCAGACCCAATATTAGCAGAGACTACCTCAATATCAATTAAAGATACTTTTAAAACATTTAATTCAAGTGGCTGAAACACATATATACTGTTGTTCCTGGGATTAACTAAATGGATATCTGTATCCTTAGGATTGTTAAAAGCAGCATGTGGAGAAATAAGGCAAAAGACTTAAAAAATAGGAACAAAGCTAAGGGTGCCACTCAGAGAGTGGGTGGTACTTCCTCCTGCTGTGAGCAAGCCCAAAGGAAAGCAGAGGGCCAGTGTGTGCTTGTGTGTCCATTACTCAAGTCCAAGCCTCAGCCCATGGCCAAGCTTGGGCTCCAGCTGGCGGAGTAATACAAACAGATACTCTGTTATGTGATCCAGTAACTCTGAGGTAGTGATTTTCTGGAGAATATCTAATTGACATTTTACTTTATCAGTCTTTTTCTCATGTGCACACACACATGCACACATACAGTCTTTGAGATAATTCTTGAAAAGAGGAAAAGAAATAATCATGGCTCATATATTTCACTATAAATGCACATTGTCCAACTCAATGGAAGTCCACATGCTGCAGAACGCACAGAAGGTAGGTTATGTTTCAAAGTGTCATCGGCTCTAGTTATTTTATTTTTGAATGGTGGCCCTAATATGTTTTTCCAGTTCCAGCAAGTTTTGATAAAACTTTTCAGCAGTGTCTTCATCTAGGTCCATCTGGGAAAGAAGCAAAATACAGGAATGATTAAAAAGGAAATAAGAAATGAATAGTATTTGCATAAAAGGAAGGCATTTAACATGTATAGGAGAACTGCAAAAAAGAAAGGGGGCAGCAGTGGCAGGCATACAGGGATAGTTAGGAAACTCTGAAAACTTGAGTATAGATTAACTCTCAATCCAAACTCCAATCCTCACCAAACCTACTAACACTTCTCCTAAATAGCAAGAATAAGATATCTGAGTTTCATTGTCTCCCCTACTACCTATGTATCCAGTGATACAAGATACCAACCAAATGTGATATAAGGGCAAAAGAGGTAAATCAAGAGGTTTTAGAAATTCCAGTTGCTACTCTCCCTTCTACTATCCATTTTCCCCCTCTTCAGTAAAAGAGCCCTGGTTTCAGCTTGGCACACTGCCCTCCAGATAAAAGATTACATTTTCCAGTGTAGCATCCATTGAAGCTCCTTGAATATCATGTGACTATGCTCTAGCCAATGAAATGCAAAGTGGAAATACCGTGTGGTTGTATGGAATGAATTGTGTCCCCCAAAAGACACGTTCATGTCCTAACCCCTGGTCCTGTGAATGTGAATGTATTTGTAAATGGGATCTTTGAGTATGCTATTGGTTGAGATGAAGCCAAGATGGATTGGCTGCTGTCTAACATGGCTGGTGTCTTCGTGGAGAGGGGAAATTTGGACACAAACACAGAGACAGGGAGAGAGTCAGTTACCGATGGAACCAGGTACTGAGTTAAGCTGCCACAGTCAAGGAACATCATGGGTTACCGGCCACCCTCCAGAAGCTGGGGGAGAGGCACGGAAAAGATTCTCCCCTTTAAGAGGAAGCACGGCCCTGCTGCAACTTGATTGCAGACTTCTCGTTTCCAGAACCGTGAGATAATAAAGTTCTGCTGGTTAAGCCAGCTGATCTGGGGTACTTTGTTATAGCAGCCCTGGCTGACTAAGACAGTGTTACTCCCCAGGAGTCTCTTTAAAAGGAATGGGAATGGGAATGGGAATCCCCTTTTTTCCCCTTTCTTCCACACTGTTCTCTTAGCCATGAAGATGGGGACCACACCCTACGGATGGCAAAGCAAGGGATGGAAGGAACCTGGGTGTCTGACCAACTGAAACTGCCTCCCTCCAAACTGCTTTTACATGCAAGAAATCAAAGCCTCTATCTTGTTTAATCCACATTTTACATTTCTGTTTTATACAGCCCATTGCGTCTTAACTGATACATTGTATACATATATATAAAATCAAACTTTCATCCCCTATAAAATAAAGTAGTATTGAAGTCAATACAGGCCTTGAATTTGAAAACAGGCTCTTTCTTCATGGCAAAAAGGCTAAAAGTTAAAGAAAACATTTAATATTTTGGAAATAATGTTTATATTCATTCAACGACCTTAGGGTTTTTCCATATTGGAGTTGGAAGAGGCACTAGTTCAGTTCCTCTTTTCAGAGAAGAAAACTGACTTCCCCAAATTAATCTAAGGTTAAAATACTTTCTTTATGCATTTCTATAAAATGCTAATAAAATAATTTGGTTTATAGAATTAAACATTTTCTACCCTTTGTAAACAAATCATTCCTTCTAAATCAACAGATGGCAAGTCCAAACAAATTCTGAGGGCTTAAAAGCTTACTAATTTTGAATAATTTTCCAGAGTTTGTTCTTTGAGATGTTCCTAAGTATTATGTGAAATTAAAAAACAAAAAGGCTATGTAATCAAGAAAAATTTCACATGAACTTTTTAACTGTATGAACTTCTCAAAGCCTTTACTAGGCTAATGTGTGTTGTGCATGTCTCTGAAAAAGCAGGATATAATATGAAGCATTACCCAAACTTAATTTATCCGAGGAACCCTTTTGCAAATCTTCTCAAAGAACTAGTGTTCCACAAAACACACTTTGAAAACAGCAGAAGTTCATTTTCAGTAAACAGGTACCAGGAGAAGCAGAGAGTATGGTTCCCCTTACACCTCATGCTACTAGAATACTGACTGACATCAGGCCAATTATTTGCTTCACTGAGACAATTCACTTGCCGCAATCTGGTTTTATTTTATGCCAGTGCCTCCCCACAGTAAGCTAGGCAATGCAAAATGGGAGGCTGAAGTCAAATCTGATTCATGATGAAAATACAACAAAAGAGTTCTTACAGGTTCAAAATGAATTTTCTCATTTCCCAATATATAACTCTATGCTTGATTTATTTTTAGAAGAATATAGAGAGGCCAAAAAACAAAGTACTGATTTTTTTCCCTGAACTTCATCTCTTACCTCTTTAAAACACCATTTTCTGCAAGCTGTTAAAGCTGATAATTGGCACAAGCAAAATTCGTGCTGGAACACACAAAATGAAGTGACCACCACACAGAAAAGCACTTCAAATTTTAACCAACTTATAACACATTTACTGAGCACCTACCATGTACAGGGTACCCTGCTAGGAATGGGGGATACAATTCTCAAATAAACAAATTTATATTCTAATAAGGGAGTTTGACGGTGAATGAAGGCTACACCAAACCAGTACGAGATGCCCCGAAAGTCTCTAGCAGAGGCCCTTGACCTGGTCTAATGGGTCTCAGACGGCTGAGATATAAGCTGACATCTTAAGAATGAGAAGACATCAACCAGTTGATAGAAGAAGGGCAAGAGTAGTTCAGGAAGAGAGAAAAAGATGTGCAAAGGCTCAGAGGCAGGAGGGAGCAGAAAGAAATGAAAAAATCCAGTGTTATGCCAGTGAACGGAGAGTCAAGACCCAGGGAAAAGAGGATGGGAAGCTGGTGGGCTGGTCAGGAAAGCAGGGACCAGTTAATCGGTAGTAACAAACATTTTCAATGTGACAATGTAAGCAGATTTACCTTTTGAGCTATTACATAATTACTTCCAAAGCCAGATGTAGAACTCATATATTTTGAAAGAGGATTGAGAGATTCGGGCTTTTGGTGGAAAAGCCATACCTGCAAAGGAAAAGAATGTGTCAAGGATTTTTTTTCTGCCCAAAGTGAGTGAGGCTAGTTGGGATTTACAACCAGTACTTTACAGAGCACCCCAAACATATTCTGAACTAACTGTGGTATCTTCATGAATCACAACCGTAACTTGAAGGAAGAAGCAATCTGCTTAATAGTATCCCTGGAAATTTTATTTAAAGTGAAAGAACCTTAGCTCATTTTTAATCCCCTAGGCATGCTTAGTTCATGACTAGCTTATTCAGAGTTGATTCCCAGGTCAGGCCACAGTAAAGTATAGATTGATATATTTTGTATTTTATTAATAGATAAGCATGCCCCAGCGTAACATTCAAAGGGTGAACAATTTTCCAGCAACCTAGTTCTCCTTTCTGTAGGCAACTAGTGCTTACTAGTATTTTGTGTAGGCTTCTGAAGAAAATCTATTCACTTAAAAACATATATATTCTTTTTTTCTCACTCAAATGGAAGTATACTATATACACTATTCCACACTTGGCATTTTTCATGTAAATACGCCTTAGAGACCTTTCCATATCAGTACATGTAGAACTGTTTCATTCTTTTTTAAAGTAGTATGATATTTCATTTTGTAGATGTACCATAATTTATATACTCAGTCTCCAATTGTTGGACATGTAGCCAGTTTCCAGTCTCTGCTATTACAAACCAAGCTGTAATGAATAATAAATACATCATTTCATACATGTTTGAGCACCTCTGTTAGATAAATACCAGGATGGAACTGCTGGGTTAAGAGTACATACATTTAACATTTTGCTTGACCTTGCCAGAGAGTTCTTCTTAGAGGCTATATCAATTTATCTTTCCCCTAGAAATGCAGAAGAGGGACAGTGTCTCCATATCCTTGACAATATAGTGTATTATCACACTTTCTAATCTTGGTTAACAGGAGCTGAGAATAGTTTTTCATTGTAGCTTTAATTTACGTTTCTCTTATTGTGAGTGAGGTTGAGCATTTTTTCATATGATTAAGGCACTTATAACTCTCTGTTCATGACTTTTACCCAATGTTCTAATGGGTTACTGTTTTTCTTATTGATCTGTTGAAGCTCCATATTATTAGGAAAATTAGTCCTTTCTCTATGACACAAGTGGCAAAGGTCTTTGGACTTTATTTAATGGGGTTTTTGGCAAAGCAAAATTTTGATATTTATCAAGTCAAAATTTTCAGTCTTTCCTTTATGGCTTCTGGGATAAACCTCCACACTCAAAACTATTTAATAATTCCCCCAATTTTCTTCTAGTAATTTTATACTTTAATTTTTTTTGTATAAATCTTTTAATTTATCTGGAATTTTATTTTTGTGGAAGGTTTGACAAAAAGACCATATTCCATTTTTTTCATTTTTTGAATAGTCCATCTTTTCCCTACTGATTTGGAATGCCATCTTTATCACAACACTAATTCTTATATGCTTATGGTGTATTTCTATACCCTCTACCCTCTGTTCTGCTCATCTGTCAATTCATATGCCAGAACTATGCTATTTTTATTAAGATAGTTTCCCTTAGAACATTAAATGCTAAAACAAACTGAATCCTTTACAATGTGCTAGACTTTGTACTACACAGTTCATATGCCCTGTCTCATTTATTGCTATACAATTCCTATTTTACAGATAATAAAAGGCTTAGACAGGGAGAAAAAATGTGCCGAAGGGCTCACAGCCAGGAATTGGAGAACTGCAAACTGAACACAGGTAACACAATTCTAGACCCCATGCTCTTAACCATTAGGCCTCAGGCCACTCAAGCTCAGCCCATTTAAAGAGACAAACTTATTCAAACACTGTAAAAGCATCTAGCTCCATGTATTGTGTGCTCAAATTCTCATCTGTATCCACCAGCATATACAACTGTCACTGTGTACTAGCTGACATAAAACCTTCCATTGGTATGTTCTAACCCATTCCAATTATAGGAAATTACAGGAAATTCACAATAACAAAAATATTTTTAAATTGTGGCACTAGGGTAATTCTGCCCATCCTACCCAAATTTACCCTATCCTTCAGAGCCCAGACCAAGTCAAACTTAGTGTGCAAAGCTGCTCCAAGTATTCTAGCTCCCCAAGTATCCTCCATTCTGATTAATTTTTTTTTATTAAATTCAGTTTTATTGAAATACATTCACACACCATACAATCATCCATGGTATACAATCCGCTGTCCATAGTATGATAACATAGTTATGCGTTCATCACCACAATCTATCTCTGAACATTTTCCTTACATCAGAAAGAACCAGAACAAGAATAAAAAATAAAAGTGAAAAAAGAACACCCAAATCATCCCCCCATCCCACCCCATTTGTCCTTTAGTTTTTATCCCCATTTTTCTACTCATCCATACACTAGATAAAGGGGGTGTGATCCACAAGGTCTCCACAATCACACTGTCACCCCTTGTAATCTACATTATTATATAATTGTCTTCAGGAGTCCAGACTGCTGGGTTGGAGTTTGGTAGTTTCAGGTATTTACTTCTAGTTATTCCAATACATTAAAACCTAAGAGGTGTTATCTATATAGTGCATAAGAATATCCACCAGAGTGACCTCTTGACTCCATTTGAAATCTCTCAGCCACTGAATCTATTCCGTCTCATTTTGCATCCCCCTTTTGGTCAAGAAGATACTCTCAGTCCCATGATGCCAGGTCCACTTTCATCCCCGGGGGTCATATTCTGCATTGCCAGGGAGATTTACAACCCTGGGAGTGGGGTCCCACGTAGGGGGGAGGGCAGCGAGTTCACCGTCGAGATGGCTCAGTTAGAAAGAGAGAGGGCCACATCTGAGCAACAAAGAGGTACTCAGGGAGAGAATATTAGGCACAATTATATGCAAGTTTAGACTCTCCTTTGCGGTAACAAGCTTCGTAAGGGCAAGTCCCATGATCGACGGCTCAGCACATCAAACCGCCAGTCCCAATATTTGTGACAACATCAACACCAGTCCAGGTGAGGATGTCCAACACATCCGCACCTTCCCCCAGATCCTTGGGGCTGGGGAGGGGGAGGCTGTAAATATAGTTTTTCTTATCTGTCCAAATTACTCTGGGATGTGTCACTATTTCACTCCAGCCTATACTAACCTACCGTATCTCACTTCCTATTCAAAGTTCCATGCAAATGTGGTGTTTGAACAAATCAACTGTAGAGTTGTACCGTTTAGAAAATTTAGATCCTGTACCAAATAGATATCTCTTCCCTTGGTCTCATATGGAAGTTGAAGTTTTAAAACACAATCAGTTTCAACCTTTACCCTTTGGCCTGGCTTGCCCTGGTCTTAACCAGACCTGCTCCATTCATATCATTAATTGAAGTCTGGGCTCTTTTTCAGCTTTTTTTTTTTTTTTACAGTGGCTGTATGCACTAGTACTGACATTCATATCTGCCAAGCTCTAGCTCTGAGTTTCAGGTGTCTCAGAGATATGCATTGTTCCAGAGACCAATCAGGTATACGCTAGGGGATCAGCATCTCAAAGTTTAGAGACAGGCATTACAATTCAGGGATAGAGTTAACTGCTGTTAAGAGCTTACAATCTAGGGACTATTACAATTATTATGTCCACGTTAGGCTATGTTCTAAGATTCAAATCTGAGTTTACACATTGTAGTTAGTCCATATTGGTGAGGCATCATCTCTCTCACTATGTTTTCTCCAACACTTTTACTCCTATATATACATTTTCCTACAATTTTATAGAGTTATATTCACATACCATACATTTATCCACAGTGTACAATCAGTTACTCATGGTATCATCATAAAGTTGTACATTTATCACCACACATTCTGATTATTCTTAGAGTAGTAACCATAGGATTAGAGAAAGTCTTATTTATATATTCATTCTTTTTTCTAAACATGATTTTAAGCTCCTTAGTAAGAGATTCTGGGACCTTATCTTTTAACTAGTCCTCATGCCACTGACACTCAATACATACTTGACCTCTTGGTTTAATTTTCAGTGCTAGAGATATGCAAAAGTGATCCTTAAAGGACTACTGATTAATATTTCTACTGTTTTTGTCAAAGATATTAAGAACTAATTTAAAATAGTTTAAAAGCCCTAGCTTCTATAATCAATTTGCATCCCTACAATAAATGCATTTATTTCTGTAACATTTACCAATACAAGAACTTCAAACCATTTCCCTTAATGTGTACCTTAGTCAATTTCAATTCAGCCAAGATTTAAGAATCTACTAAATGTAGGCACTACAGTGCCAGGGCCTCAAGTTTCAAAGATGAATAGCAAAAATCCTGAAGGAGCTCAGCAGAGGGAGGGTGTGCTGGTTTGTATATATTATGTCCCCCAGAAAAAGCCATATTCTTTAATGCAGTCTTGTGGGGGCAGATATATTAGTGTTGATTAGGTTGGAATCCTTTGATTGTTTCCATGGAGATGTGACTCAATCAACTGTGAGTGAAACATTTGATTGGACAATTTCCATGGAGGTGTTATCCCACCTATGGGGTGTTAACTGGATCACTGGAGTCGTATAAAGGAGTTCACAGTCAGAAGGATCTCAGAGCAATTGAGAGTGACATTTTGAAGATGGCCATTGAAAGCTGATGCAGACACTTTGGAGAACGCCACTTTGAAATGCAACCTGGGAGCAAGCAGAGGCCAGCCGTGTGCGTTCCCAGCTAACAGAGGCTTTCCAGATGCCAATGGCCATCCTTCAGTGAAGGTACCTTATGTTGAACACTTTATGGCCTTAAGGCTGTAACTATGTAACCAAATAAACCCCCTTTATAAAAGCCAATCCATTTCTGGTATTTTGCATTCTGGCAGCATTAGCAAATGGGAACAGAGGGAGACAAACACACAAGGAATTGACTCTAATACAATGGGATTTCAACTAGATGGTAGAAAAACTGGATGACAATTTTGATTCATTAGTAGAGTCTGCCTTTGGAGTATGTGTTGAAGAATATTCAGAGAATCATGTAAGTACAGCAGAAAAAAGTACAGTGATCCATTAGTAACTGTCTACCCTTGACAAAGAAACACATGCAATCCATTTGCCACATGTAATGAAAAAAACCTCACTGGTTTCCTAATAAAATAACAGACTGATCCTCTAAGATTAGCAGAGGAAAAAGAAACTTCATACAGGAAAGTGGAGCTGGACTTTGTAGCCCTTACTTTCATACTGCAAGAGGCACATTCTTCATGGGACAATCTCTTATTGATTGCCCTATCACCATCTTGCTTTCCTGCCCTTCTGGTGTTTCACTGCCATGTCTCTCTTCTAGTAGCTGGTGTATCTTCCTTCTAGAGAAGTGCTTTTCCTACAATCATGCTATCCAGTGTAGATGCTAAACTTCCATTCTTCCCTCCTAAAACTTTGCATTTACCTTAGTCCTGAACTGGACCTTAATTATTCTCAAGGCTTGTTCTAGTATTATCTTTTCTGTTGAAACTGTTTCTAATACCAGTACACTTAAAATTCACATCTCCTAAGCCACTGCACAAACTATTGAAACTCTAATAACATACCAGTGCTTCTGTTCCATTATACGGTGTCATAGTGAACGCATTTGTAAAAAAGCGAAGCTGAGGGGAAAAAAAAACAAGTCATTTGATAATCACTTATAAGAATCTCTGGTAGTATTGAACAGAATCACAAAAGCATTTTTTATTTAAATATTCAAAAGAAAACATACATTTATAATTATAGAACATTTTTAAGTATCAAAAAATAAAGACATCTAAAAAAGAAATGTCACTTAATCCCCACCACTCAGAGTCAATCAGTTAATATGGAGGCATATTTCCTTCTGATCTTTTTCCTATGCCTGCCATATTGAAGGGACATTACAAAAGAACAGAGATGCCATCTCTTCCTGAGCCCCAAAAGGGAAAGACATTTCCTAAAAGTAGCATTTTCCAATGAGTGCTATAACATGCTCAGAAAACAAAACAGAAATAGACCAACAATCAAAAATGTGCTTCTATGATCATACAATGCATAAGCATCCCCTCTTCTTGGGAACATTTAAAGCATGCTAACACATTTAAAGTCCAGAGAAACACAGCTTAACATTGCTTAATGTGGATTTCTCAAAATTATGACCGCAGACTCCTTAGAACCTATGGCTAAAGAAACAGTCCCTTAAAGAGAAGTGGACACTCAGATGGTGGTGCAATGATAATATCAGATAGTATGAAGCAGAGGATACACGTTATTATACTTTAAAAGCCTTGAGTTAAATGGAATTCTGCCACTTTGGGTCCAATTTCTTAAATAATTTCCCAAGCATTAAACTCATATTTTTTGGCTCCAAACTGAACAGATATAGTAAACTAAGAAAAGAAATATTTATCACTTACCAGCCATACAATTGGCATCAGTAGTGTCCAGATAAAGGGAGGTAGAATTCCATAAGTCAAGTTGGTCAATACTACACCTGGACACACCACACTGGAATACAGACCCTGGAAGCACAGAAAGGGGCAGCAACAAGATTCTAGTTCAATGTATGTTGAATGAGTCCTAGCCATATGCTAGTTGATAAGGGAGATATACAGATGAGCCAGGAAGCCAGGAGACCAAGGACTTATGCTCTGAGCTGCCCCTGAAGCTGGGTTAACAATTTCAGTTTAAACATCACAGGCTGACAGTCTACCACGAGAGACACTAAGGATGCAAAAATTAGTAACACAAAGTCTCTATTCTCAAGAAACTCACAGTTTAAAGAACATGGACAACTAAGTTTGAAGCTGGGGGTGGCAGGGGGGCCTGGTTTACTCTGAATTTTCCATGTAATTGGCTTAGAGATCAGTTTATCGACTGTAATGAGCACTTCTTACCTTCAAGAAGTTTCTGGTCTAGTAAACATGGACAGCTAAACCTAAAGTATGTGTCTGTTTCCTTGCATTTACATAAGACCCATACCTCTAGCTTAAGGTGGGAGCTCCTGGTGTCAAAGAACAACAAAGGGCTGTGTGCGGTTCCACACAGACCTTCTCCAACTGAACACCTCTAAATCGGGTCCTCAGCCTAAGACTTACCATTTTAGAAAGTTCTAAAGAGAGCACCAATTTGCAGACAGCTTATATTAACTGAAAGAGCTTTGTGTGATTTTTAGTAATCCTTCAACCACTAGGATTTCCAATTGAAATTTTAAAGCAAGGCAACAAAGACATACAGAGAAGCGTGAAGCTCCAGACCACAGTGGCCACGAGACAGCATCACTCACAAGGGCCACCTTCTCCAAAGAAACATCCTCTAAACCATGACCTCATAGAGACAGAGATCTGGAGTTTCACTACAAATCACCATTGTCCAAGAGGCTTCACAACTACTGACTATGTCCTGTAATATCTGCTATGCTAAACACTGGGAGGCAGTGTGACTTAGTGGAAAAAGTCCAAGCTCTAAAATCAGACAGACTTGGGTCGTCTGACAACTACCATTTACTAGTTCATGTCCTTGGCTAAATTACTTCATTTCTCTGAATATTAGTATTTCATCAAAATGCAGATACTCAGACCTACCTCCCTGGGTTGGGGGGAGATATTAAATGATTTTTTAAAGCCTAGTACAGCACCAGAAACATACCAATCACTTAAAGAGTAGCTGCTATTATTATTATCTGTATTATTCTGTTACATAAATTATATGCCCTGAAGAGCTACAGATGGTGACTAAACCACATACAACTAATTATCTCTGTCCTGAAACTTTCATATAGTCCAACTATTAACCTTATTTATGTCTTATCTTGTCCTCATAGCAATCTTGCTCAAGAAACAATATTACACCTTCTAAAACTATATGAGTTAGCAAGGAAGCCAGCCATGATTATCTGTAAATCAATCGTTATTAAAAAACCACTGCCATGACATTTCCACATCGAGACAGGCTCACCCGTTGGTTGAAGTTCCTGTTCAAAGCCACACTCAAGAGGTCAGTGGCATATTTGGAAGAGCTGTAGGGCTCCTGGCCTTTGCTGTGCTGGAAATCTTCTGGGCTGAAATTAGATTTCTTTGCATTGCGAGATGATGTCCAGATGAGTCGAGATGGATGGTCGCTATGACAAAGGAGAGGTTCCAGTTCGCGAATCTGAGGAGGGAAACAGAGGAACAAAAAAAAAGTATCAAAATCTATTGGGGGAGTATGAGATAACAACTTAAAAACCACTATGCATGTATACTGGAATTGAACAAATAAGTAAATGGATTGAGAATTGAGAAGCCAGGTGTTCTGGTTTGCTAATGCTGCCATTTTGCAAAACACCAGAAATGAACTGGCTTTTATAAAGGGGGTTTATTTGGTTACAAAGTTACAGTCTTAAGGCCATAAAGTGTTCAAGGTAGGGCGTAAACAAAGGGTACCTTCACTGGAGAAAGATCATTGGCATCCGGAAAACCTGTTAGCTGGGATGGCACATGGCTGGCATCTGCTTGCTCCCAGGTTGCATTTCAAAATGGCATTCTCCAAAGTGTTGCTCTTGGGGTGTTTTGTCCTCTCTTAGCTGTAGCTGCTTTTCAAAGTGTCAGCTTCCAATGACCGTCTTCAAAATGTGTCTCTCAGTTGCTCTCTGCTCCTTTGCCTGTGAACTCCTTTATATGACTCTAGTGATCCAATTAACACCCATCCCGAATGAGTGGGGTAACACCTCCATGGAAATTATCCAATCAAACTCACTCACAGTTGACTGAGTCACATCATCTCCATGGAAACATTCAATCAAAGAATTCCAATCTAATCAACACTAATACATCAGCCCCCACAAGACTGTATCAAAGAACATGGCATTTTCTGGGGGACATAATATATACAAACCAGTACACAAGGTCTTAAGGCCATAAAGTTTCCAAGGTAAGGCATCAACGATAGGGTACCTTCACTGGAGAAAGGCCATTGGCATTCAGAAACCTCTGTTAGCTGGGAAGGCATGTGGTTGGCGTCTGCTTTGCTCCCAAGTTGTGTTTCAAAATGTCTCTGTGTCAGCTTCTCAGGGCAAACTCTGGGCTAGTACCTCCAAAGCATCAGCAAAACTCTGCTTTCAATGGCCGTCTTCAAAATGTCTCTGTAAGTTGCAGCTATCTCCACAATGTCACTCTCAGTTGCTCCGAGATTCCTCTGTTTGTGAGCTCTTTTTATAGGACTCCAGTGAACTAATCAAAACCCACCCTGAATGGGCAGAGCCATATTTCCATGGAAACATTCCATCAAGAGGTCACACCCTAATCAAAGGTGTCACTCACAGTTGGTGGGTCACATCTCCATGGAAACACTCAATCAGAAGGTTCCAACCTAATCAACACTAATACCTCTGCCCCTACAAGACTGCAATAAAGAACATGGCTTTTTCTGGGGGACATAATATATACAAATCAGCATACCAGTTTCTCACAGTTAGAGTGGGAAGCTGCAGATAAGCAAGGGAGGAAGCTAGAATGATCCATGTGGTAACGGATTTGAGACATCAGTATGAATTCATGCTTAGCTTAATGTATACAGATGGTTAAATATAAAAATATTTATAGATATACATACACACATGGGTTAGTATGCACACATATATCCTTGCTCTGTCAGCTGAGAGGGCCTAAAAGCAACTGATATGTCATCAGTAATGAACACACCTAACACCTAGATTTTGGTTTCTAATATCATTCTCCAATAATAGGAAGCAGAGCTCCTTGGAGAAATGGCTGATTCTAGGATTAGGACAGGAAATACACAAGATGATCCTGGAACATTTTATAGTGCCATAAAGTCAGAAAGTACTCAAAACAAAAACTAAAATAAATACAAAAAAACACAACGATGGGATATGTCAAAGGGATACAGGAATCAACTGAAAAAGAGCTCCCAATGGCCAAATCTGGAATACTGTGAGCAAAAAATAGAGCAGTATTTACAACCCAAAGTATAAAATAAATATCCATGAGTCCATATGGCAATAAATAAATAAATGATTAAATAGATGAGGAAGAATAGTCAAAATCTCCCAGGTAGAAGAATTCCAAATAATTTATGTAGATACTCCACCATCAAGGAGATGGAGCACAACTCCCCACTCCTTAATGTAGGCTGTGCAAAGTGACTTTTTCCAAAGAGTACAGTATGAAAATGTGGGAGAAAAAAAAAAATAGAGTAACTTTACAGTGAAAAAACCTGACACACTACCCCAAGCCAGGCTTTCAAGGTTAACATCAATAATGGTAAGTCACAAGGATAGTAAGTAGCCTTGATATTATGTGATGTGAATGGCACTTTTCCTCTGTGGTCTTCCTGCCCAAAACACATTACATTACCTGACTCTAACCATGAGAGAAAAATCCAACAAATCTCAATTGAAGGACAGTCTACAAAATGCCTGACCAGTAATCCTCAAACCTGTCAAGATCACCAAAAACAAGGAAAGTCCAAGAAACAGACACAACCAAGAGGAGCCTAAGGAAACATGACTATTAAACGTAATGCCATGTCTTAGATGGGATCCTAGAACTGAAAAAGGATATTAGGTAAAAACTGAGAAAATCTGAATAAAGTAGGGTCTTCAGTTAATAATAATGTAGTAATACTGGTTCATTAATTGTGACAAATGTACCATACTAATGTTAGATGTTAATAGGGGAGACTGCAGAGGGCATATAGGAACTCTGTACTACCTACACAATCATTCTGTAAATTTAAAACTGTTCTAAAATAAAAAGGTTATTAGGGGAAAAAAACAAACACCTTACTGGGAAAGCTTCCAGATACGCTACATGCTTGCAATGAACAAATAAGCCAAGTGCAATCAAGATGCAACTCATAAACACAACATTAAATCAGTTAACTTATTCCTCAACTGCAATACTGCACTGTGCCTAGACCTTCACAAGAATTCTCTCCACTCTTTGTAACAACCTAAGTTTGGTCATTTTACATATAAGTAATCTCGGAATGGATTCAATTACAAAATGCATTTACCCCTGACCCTGGAATCCTGTTTTCCATAAAAAGTGTTAAGATCCTTAAATCTAATTTGAAGAGGGTGGAAAGCATTATAAGCCTTGGGATTATTAGGATTCCAGAACCCATGCTGATATGCCTGTCCATGGAAGGGTACCCAAGAAAGGGATGTGACCAGGACACCTGTGTTAAGTGCACTTATGAACACAGCTCTCCTCTGCCATCTCCTGGTCATTCCTCTACCCAAAACATATCAGCCAAATACTTGAATTCTTCAGAAATTAACTTTTTAAACAGTAGCATTCATCAATAATTAATGGAATAGTAATAGTATTAAATTATCCTCTATCATTACCAACTAATTTAAGAACTAAAAAGAAGGGCAAAGAAATAGAATAAGATAAGAAGAAAAAAGAAATACTAGATGGTGGATCTCTATAAAATTATTATAAAAAACAGAAAATAATTCAATCTCATCCTTACTTTACATTTCAATTAGCCTTACAATGAAAAATAATGCCAATCCTGAGAGATTTCAAATGGAGTCGAGAGGTCACTCTGGTGGACATTCTTATGCACTATATAGATAACACCTCTTAGGCTTTAATGTATTGGAACAGCTAGAAGTAAATACCTGAAACTACCAAACTCCAACCCAGCAGTCTGGACTCCTGAAGACAATTATATAATAATGTAGATTACAAGGGGTGACAGTGTGATTGTGAAGACCTTGTGGATCACATCCCCTTTATCTGGTGTATGGATGAGTAGAAAAATGGGGATAAAAACTAAAGGACAAATGGGGTGGGATGGGGGGGATGATTTGGGTGTTCTTTTTTCACTTTTATTTTTTATTCTTGTTCTGGTTCTTTCTGATGTAAGGAAAATGTTCAGAGATAGATTGTGGTGATGAACGCATAACTATGTTATCATACTATGGACAGTGGATTGTATACCATGGATGATTGTATGGTGTGTGAATGTATTTCAATAAAACTGAATTTAATTAAAAAAAAAAAAATGCCAATCATTAAAAAAAAAGCACTACAGGATAAAGAAGCATGAATCTTCCTATCCCTGAAACCTTAGTACCCCAGTTCTTCTCAGTTTCTGAACCAATGTTCTCAGTTTCATTTGTGTCATTCTATAAATATTATATGCCTAAATCTTCTTTTTGTTTCCACATTTGAGAACTCACTACATATATCATACCCTGTGTGCCAGTTTGTATGTATTATGTTCCCCAGAAAAAGCCATGTTCTTTGATGCAATCTTGTGGGGGCAGAAGTATAAACACAACCTGGGAGCAAGCAGATGCCAGCCACGTGCCTTCCCAGCTAACAGAGGTTTTCCGGATGCCAATGGCCTTTCTCCAGTGAAGATACCCTTTGTTGGTGGACACTTTATGGCCTTAAGACTGTAACTTTGTAACCAAATAAACCCCCTTTATAAAAGCCAATCCATTTCTGCTGTTTTGCAAAACGGCAGCATTAGCAAACCGGAACAACCTGCTATTTCCTCTTACTAATAATTTTGTGCCCCAACTACAAACAAAATATGTATTTCATTTCTTTTCATGGTTTCATAATATTCCAGTGTTAGATATATCTTAATTTATTAAACTGGTTCCCTATTGAGAAGACAGGTATTTCTGAGCTTTTACTTTCACAAACAATGCTACAAGGAGCATATTCACACAAATATTTTTGGGAACATGTGAGATTATATCTGTAGGAGGCATTCCTAAAAGTAACTGGTATTTTATTTGCATTAAAAGTGCTGACAGATATTCCAAATTACCCTCCCAGGAAGATGCCCCAATTTAAATTCTTACCAACACATTCAAGTATCCGTTTTCTCATATCCTAGCCAACTTCACGAAGTATCAATTTTTATTTAAATCTCTGCCAATTTAATATACAGAAATGTCTCATTTGCATTTCTTTGGTTATGACCAAAGATGTGTATCTTTTCATACAAGTCATCTGTATTCCTATTTCTTTTCATTGTCACTCCAGGTTATTTGTCCATTTTTCTACTGAGTTACTGGTCTGTTTCTTATTGATTTGTACAAACTCTATTTGATGAAATTAGCCCTCTGCCTGTTTTAATGTTGCAGATAATTTCCCAGATTTGCAATCTGTCCTTTGAAATATTTACACTAGTATTTCGCAGTAGCCAAGGTAATCAACCTTTACTTGTATTCTTGTTTTGAAAGATCTTTTTCAAGTTTATACATGTTTTTTCCCTATGGCATTTTTTTAAAGGTTTGACTTCTTTTTACACTTAATTATTTGATCCAGCTGTTGCTTATTTTGCAATGGAAATGAAGTTATTTAATGGGAATGTTCTAGAGAGTTCCTAGAATCTTTTATTAAATAATCTGCCTTTCCCCCCAATCTGATTTGTCAACTTTATCATGTCAAGTTACCACAGGTAATTTACTATTGCAGAACTCTGTTGTGTCTCATTAACCTATCATTCTATCCAAGCACCAGTACCAAACAATATTAATGTATTTTAAATACAAAATATTTTTGTATTTTAATGCATTTTAAATACATTAATGTATTTACTACATTTACTACATTTAATGTATTTTAAATTAAAATATTTTAAACACAATAGATTCAGATTTTTAGATTAATTTAGGGATCATTAACATATTGATATTTCCTTTCTAAGACCAGGGTAGGCCTTTCCTGTTCATTCATGCAAAATCAGCTCTGTGTGGTGTTAGAGTTTCCAAGTTTTCTACATAGAGATCCTGAACAACGATTATGCTTATTCCCATGTAATTTATACTTTTGTTTACTGTAAAGGAATTTCACATATCATATTCTCTAAATCACTAATATTTATATACAGAAGGCGCTGATTTTGCATATTCATTTTGTAACTAGCCACTTTGTTTCTAAGAGTTGGTTCTCTTTGGGTTTTCTGGTAAATAATCATATCATCCACATTTAACAGTCATTTTACTTCCTCCACTTATAACTTCTCCTTTCCAAATGCATTGGCCAGGGCTTCTAAAATGGAATTAAATAAGAGTGGTGAAAATAGCAATTTTTATCTTATTTCTAACATTATTGGGGATGCACAACAGTGTTGCTAGAAGTCTCAATGCTTTATGTTGTAAATTATTAATACAAGCTGTTCTCTAGAGTTGATGTCAACAGAAACATATATATATATACACATATGTATATATATATGTATATATACATGTGTGTATATATATATTACACACATGTATATATATATTTGTAATAGACTGCTTTAGGGAAGCAATGCTTTCAGAGTAGTGTGATCAACCTATTTAATATTAAATGATTTAATACTAGCCCTAAACGAATAAGCCTAACAAAATAGCATCGTAATGAGTCCATGAGGCCTTCAGGATCATAGTGCTGACAGTTTATTAAGCCCACAGCCTTTCTTACCAGGATGAAGTGGCCAAAAACATTGGTTTCGAACACCTCCTGGAGCCCGTCAGCAGTGATCTTGTCGTCCTGGGTCAGCAGGCCTTCAGCTGTGGAGAACATATGAATCACTTTTCTGAAACAGCAGAAGACAATTGTATGATGTAAGCTCTTTTACTGAAGATAAGGGACACCCTGCCCCACCACAGCAAAAACACTTTCCTCGACTGTACAATGATGGTGATAAAAATACCTACTTCCCAGGCCATATTATTCTAAGTACTAAATGAGATGTGTGTATTTTGTCTTACACTGTGCTTCACACTTAGCAGGTGTTTAAGAAATGCTTCCTTCCCCCCAGTTCCTAGAATTACAAACTTATAGAATTATGCACTCTCAATAGGAGCCTGAGTCTCTCAAAAACCCTCTACTGACCCTTGCTTAACCTCTTTCCAAATCTGAAGAAATAGCTATGCCAAGGGGAAAAAAGCTTTTCTCTGCACACTGATGTTCAAGTGCTGAACAAAGTTAAACAGGTTGCTTTTCTGCTGGGTCTCCTTGGAGCATCAAACATACTAATTCAGTATTTTGCTGTGGATCAATTTAGTGGCTGAGATCAGTACTGCTTTTTTCTTTTTTAATGGAGGAGAAGTTTTGCCAAAGTAGCGATGTGGTAAGTACCATATATCAAAAGTAAGAATATTTATTTATGAATAAATGTATTGGTCACAAAAAAAGATTTATTTCTTACTGTGGGTTGCAGTTAAAAATTTTTGAGTCACTATACGAAGGTGTCTTGAGGATCTCCCAGAAAGCTATTTAGTTCTCTGCATTTCCCCAGTCAACTGGTCAGAGCACCCAACATAGAGCTAGGAAATGCTGTCCAAAGCAGCCTCCCTGGGCATCCACATTTCACTGAGAGCTCTGCCTAATTCGTACATATTCTTGCTCATAGGCACATTCACGCAGAAGAAAAACTGACCTTCTGAGAAGTCCAACCCATTGGCATATCCTGGAGACCTAGGACACTATAAGAGCAATGACTTGCAACATTCCCTATAAAAGATGAATGCTCTTTTTCATGACGGGGTAGCCACACCTCCTTTCTATGTCTTTATACTTCTCAACATCCTCTCACCTTTCATTCTCCCAACTTAACATAGCAAGGGCAAAACTAGGCAGAAAAAAATGAAGATCCTCCTCCAATCAGGTCATCAAATGGAAGTTACCTTGAAAAGAGACCAGCAAAAAGTGCTTTGATATTCAGCCGTGGATTAGGCATGATCCCAGCGTTCAGATATACATGGTCTAATCTCTGAAACCTGCGAGTGAAACACCAAGACAAGATTGTGAGTCATCTCTAGAATGACTAGAATCAAGGCCTATGAAGGAGAACCAAAAAGATAGTCACAGCAAGCTAAAGGGAATGTATAACACATTAGTGTTACACTACTTCTTTCTCAACAGTTTTTCTTTAGCCAGAGTAAAGATCTGCATATTGTGTTTTGTTTTGTTTTGAGGGTAGCTTCTAACAGAATTTGGGGAGCTATAATGGGCTCTGGAGTCAAGCCTTCTCTGGTCAATACTCCTTTCCTGCTTGTTACTCCAAATTAGGCACTGGGGCAACCTTCTACCTATTAAATCTGTTCTCCTTCTGGTCTTAGAAAATTCTTTGCTTTATTATTATTATTTTTTACATATCTCTCCTAATTGACATGTAACATTTATGTAATATCGATATTCATATGATATCAATTGTTACTGCTAGACAACTAATTGATATATTATTAGCATTAATGATACATTATTCAGCATTAGCTGAATGCTAAGATATCCTCATGGGCAGGTGCTATGTATTGTAATATGATGAAAACTCACAAGAATACAACAGGAATATAGAAGCTGAATGAGGGTTAGGTACTCTTTTTCTTAATTCAATTTTATTGAGATATATTAACATACTACACAGTCATCCAAAGTATACAATCAAATTTTTCACAGTACCATCATACAGTTGTGCATCCATCACCACAATCAATTTTTGAACATTTTCATTACTCCATAGAAGTAAAAATAAAACTACAAAACAAAACAAAACAAAACCCAGAACATCCTATCCCTGCATCCCCTCCTATTAGTCATTTAATTTTTGTCTCCATTTTTCTACTCATCTTTCCACACACTAGATAAAGGGAATAGGAGCCACAAGGTTTTCACAATCATATGGTCACGCAGTGTAAGCTATGTAGTTATACAATCATTTTCAAGAATCAAGGCTACTGGATTGCAGTTCGACAGTTTCAAGTATTTCCTTCTAGCTATTCCAATATACTAAAAACTAAAAAGGGATATCTACATAGCACATAAGAATAACCTGAAGAGTGACCTCTGGACTCTATTTGAAATCTCTCAGTCACTGAAACTTGGTTTAATTTCTCTTCCTCCTTCTGGTGAGGAAAGCTTTCTCAATCCCATGATGCCAGGTTCAGGCTCATCCCCAGGAGTCATGTCTCATGTTCCCATGGAAGAGGATAAGGCACTCCTTGTAGGCTCCCTCCAGACCACTTGTCATGGAGGGAGTTGTGAAATGCTGACTTGAGAAAGCTTTTTCATTTTCAAATTTATGTAAGCCTCAATCTAAGTGTAACCCTTTGAATCAGTTCAAGACAGGTAGAGCCTTCTTCATGATATTCACAAACACCATGATTATTCATATTCAAACTATCTCCTAGAATTTGCAGCACACTGGTCTGTGCCCTCTATATAACCCAGGAAACTAAGGGACCATACAACTAAAGCAGGGGCCTTGAAATACATACATGGTTCCTACTACAGACCACACACAAACATTTCTTGAACACCCTATAAATAACTGACAGCCAGATGACTCTGATAACTACACTGTTTAAAACGCTGATATTGATACTATCTGGTCTTCCATATCAGCACCACAAAAAACACTGTGGGTCCATCTATTGTTGGTTGTTTCATTATTTAATTCGCAAATTCTCATTTAAGAATATTAACATATTTTTCTAGGAATAAAGAAAAAATGCTTAGCAATGTATGGAAATTGCAGCAGAACACCAAATTAAGGTCTGGCTTCAGTAAAACAACACACTTACTACTCTTGAAGATTAAATGGTTTAGACAATTTTCTCTATTCTGGATAAAACAGAACAACTATTTCTTATTAGGTTTCATTTGGACATATCTATTAGAACAAAGTATTACAGATAAGAAAACCATGGACAACTGAAGGGATTTTTCTTAAGCTTTCTTCCAGCTCTAATTTATTTCTGGTCTGCAACCAAAGATTACCTATTTGGACAATTAAGTGCAGTATATCCATGACATAAGCAAGGGATCTGGCTGGACATCCTTCACATATTCTCAAATTTGTGAGTATCAGTACAGACATCATTTCTGAAATTTGGATAATTCCACCCAACTCAGAGAGAGCTGTTTTGAGGACTGAATAAGTACATCATCAAAACTGTACTAAAATACTGATGACCGGCAGCTGGGACAACTCACTCCCTTCGTGCTCCCTTCTACCCACCAGCCTTAGTGTCTTACATCTGTGCTGCAAAAAATGACAAATCACTAAATATCTTGAACTGTTGAGGGTAATTCAGAGTAGCTAATATTAAAAATGTCAAAACATAAAATCTCAAAAGTCAACTGTATTGGAATGGGCTATTATTAATTAAGGATGAAGGTTCTTTCCTTCTAAATAAAGAAATATAACTAAATCTATACCTAACAGGTAAGAAACTCTACTGGCTAAAGATTTGGGGAAAAAAAATGCCTGCAAACATGAGTCATAACTTCTGACTTTACTGGTTTTTAACTCTGTGCAATTTTGCACACCTGGAGACTAAATTATGATGGAGTAGCAAATGTGGAACATGTAACAGTTTATCTGAAAGTGAAACCTAGAAAATGTCCTCAGTTGTTTAGAATAATGATATGGCAGAAAATTAAGAGCTCAGCAGGAGAAGACAGAAAAACTATATTCATAAAGGCTGCAAAAAGAGGTACTGGGATGAAGGAAACTAGTTTTTGCCTTTGTTTTGCAACCTTTGCATCTGGAACGGGGGATGCAAATGACTTTATCAATTCACAGATAAAATGCAGACAAAGTGTTATTCTTCAACAAATGCCTTCACCAAGAAGACAGGGCCTTACTTGTTTCTACTGCACTTCTTTTTACTGTCTAAGGAAATAAAGTAGCTTCTTGTTTCTTAAAGGCCACAATCACAAAAATGTTCAACATTGATAATTACAGACAGTCCTAGTGTGGACTTGTGCAGGGTTCGTAACCTTTTCGGGTCATAAATTCCTTTGAGAATTTTAGGGAAAAAGACAAAACAAAACAAAAGCATGGAGTGAAATAAGCCAGGCACAGAAAAAGAGATATTGCATGTTACCACTCATGTGAACTCTGTGAAAAAATGTAAAATAAATGGTTTATATTGTAGAATGTAGGGGACCTATCAATAGAGAACAAATAGTGAAGGGGGAATGATAATCTAATAAGAACAGATAAGTTATGGATGGTAAACTTAATGTTATGGGAATGCCCAGGAATGACTATGGTTTGTTAATTTTTGGGGGGCATGGTAGGAACAAGTTGGAAGCAATGTAGTTATTTTAGATTATGTGTTTTTTCTTATTCCTTTGTTTTAGTTTTGTTTGAAATTTTTTTTATTGTTTGTTTTTTAAATTTTTTGATAAAGTTAAAAAAAATAAAAAATAAAATCATAAAATCAAAATAAAAGCATGACCTCTCTCTCCAGAAAAATGCCTTGTACATTTATTTGCAATTCTGTGTACACTTTTAGGGTTGGGGGGGGGGGCTGTTATACATCCAAAGACTCCATTCCTTCATATACCAAATATTTATCAAATGCCTATTATATGGCAATTACTTTACAGATGTAAACAAATCTTTACTGGGCTGGAGAAAAATCCCTAAAGAAGCAGGGACGACACCAGGGTTCTAGGACCAGCACAATCACTATAAAGTTGGATGACCTTCATAGGCAAATTATTCTATCTGGTATCAGTTTCTTTACTTGTTAAATGGCAGTACCTGTGCAACCTATTTAATGAAATCGTTAAGTGGAGGAAAGATGTAAAAATCGCACTGAAATATCAAAGGAGCTACATTCATGTAAGTACTTACAACTGACCAAGTCAGAATGTACTCAAAAATATTAGAGAAATGATTATGATCATGAATGAGAAAGTGGTACTGCTAACAGATTTCCTCAGCATAACTTCTTACTCTTTGCCTTGTCCTTTCTAGGTTTTCCTACCCTTTCTTATTTTATTAAATGTTATGTTGCACAATCATAAGGGAAGAAACCTGCCAACAAGAGGCATACCTTTGCTTGAGCTCCGTGGAAGCCCGCAACACTGACTGCAGGTTGCTAACATCCACCTGCACGGTGGTGACCTCGGCTGTGGGGTGAGCGGTCAGCAGCGCAGCCCGAACGGCTTCAGCTTTGTCCGTGTTCCTGCACGCCAAGCACAGGTGAAGCTCATCCTCTTCCGCCAGCAGCCGCTTGCACAAGGCCAGGCCAATGCCACTGAAAGAACAATTCCGACAAAGGATATGCATTAATTGGGATGGTGTCAGATAGGAACACTTCTCTTCTGGCTCAGAAAACCGATTCTGTCAAGTTTAGCTCCAATCAGGAGCCCAGGCAGATAGAAAAGACTCAAAAAATAGTTTAAAGAAGGGGGCAAACCCCACTCTCTAATAGTCACTTACTGAGGATGCTGTCCGGTTTGTGTTCTTCCCATTCTGAAAAAGTTCAATGACATAGTAACTAGACTAAAAATGAGAGCTGTCCTTTAGCATTTCTAATATAGAGTTTCTCCTGCTATTGATTTTCATTTTTCACTTACTATCCGATTCATGAAATGCCATCACCAGCAAATTTCAAAGAGAAAAAACATGCACGCAGGAATCTGCTACGACGTTCATTAGTGGAACTCGAGGTTTTCTTTCCACTGTCAGGTTTCATTTAAAGCACCAGTTACTGAGGACTTTGAGGGTCGCCACGCCCGTTCCTCGCGCAGTGGGGGCCCAGAGAAGCGGGTCGGGCTCAGCCCGCGTCCCCACAGAGGCAAATCCGGGGCGGGCGTCCCCGGGTTCGGTCTGGGGCGGGTCCCCTGCCTCCATACCTCCTGCTCCCTCGGACCCGTAATCCCTCCTCCATTACCGCGAGGGAGGCCTCACCTACTCGCACCGGTGACCAAAACCACCGTCCTCATCGTCGCGCACCCGCACGCGGAGCAATAAAGCCAAGGGACTGCCACAGCTTTCAGAAGCTCTAAAACCCGGTTCCCGGCCGCGTCCACGCGCCCCGCACCCCAAGCCAGTCCTAGCGAGGCTCCGCCTCCCCTTAGGTCAGCAACCCCGCTCTCCGCCCTCCAATCGCAGCCAGCCGTCCGCACGCTGAACCGGGGCTGGGGTGGGGTGAGATAGGCCGAGGGGCGGAGCCGCGTGATGCACGTCCCTAGCCAATCCAGGCTCCCTCCGCCCTTCTGAGTTCAGGTGTCGCGCCCCAGGCCTGCTCTACCCCACAGCCCCTGGTGTCTGTCCTGAGGGATTAGCTCCCTGCAGGCGTTCGGGTGCGGCATCAGTGGGTGACACCCTGAATTGATTCCCTGATATCCCTGATAACACTTCATTGCAGGAGAGCCTCAGGTTATTTGCACCAAAGCTCCATGTTTCAGGGAAAAGTTTTGGGTTTAGGAACCAAAGTTTTGGGATTATTAACCACCTGGTTTTTCACTCCCTTTTGGAAGCACATCTCAAAAGATCCCAGGCACTGTGTGGCATTTTCCAGCCCAGCTTCTGTTCCCAGACCTCCTCCTTCTCTAAAGACCCATCTTCAGGGAAATGAACATTGATTTTATTAAGAATTTTATGTGAATCATGCATGAACTACCAGCCTTCAAAACTTGGAATATGGCATGGAATCAGAGAACTTCAGAACTACGTAGGACTTTACAGGTCATGTACTGTTATCCGCTACATCAGTGCATCTTAAACTCTCAGTGGTAAAGGACCAGCTTTGTTTTTCCAAGCCATCCCAGAGAGGCACTTTTGGAACATACGAAAAAAAAAAAAAAAAAAATGGGTTACTAGAAGAGTGAAATAAAAAGCAAAAGACATACAAAATACAGGACCCAATTTTTTTTGTATGGGTAGATACAAAAGTACTCAAACTGCTGTAAAACTTTCTAATGCTTGCTCTTAAGTTTCTATACTTATCGTAGGCTGAAAATGGGGGCAATCACCAGTTCATGCTCTAAATAACACTGCACATGGCTACTGTACATAGTTTAATCTACTCCATGGCCTCTTTCAGAGTTTTAATTGTTTATGAACAGCAATGATCCCTGAAAGATATGAGACTGAGATAATCTATACTGGCTTTTGAATAGCCTAACTAGCTTAATAAGGATACCAATAAAATTTGATTGAATGAATAAATCTGATTATTTGAACATTAGATTCCTAAATAAACTAGAATTCTTTATCATTTGGGTGGAACTCAGCTCCCACCCTTATCATACTTTCAACTATTCTAAGGATAAGAGACCACAGTGTAACAATATTTTCTAAAATTCCTGGAGGAAATTAACCCCAATCTTTAGTTTAGTTTATACCCAAAAGCTCCTTTTGAAGTATCCTGGAGCTCAGAATTGACATGTAAAGAGAATAAGTGAGGGAGACAGAGCTGTGTGGCTGTGCCATGAAAAATTCATCCCCACAAGAAAAACCTTGACCCTGAAGGTTCAGTGTTACCACAATACATGGAGATGGTAACCAGAGTAAGACTGACTATGAGGTAGGTGAAGGCCAAAAGACTTCAGAGCAAGACTAGCAGCCTCTCCCTCCCACCATAATTTCCCTCCTAGCCAAGTGAGGAAACCCTGGTCTCTTCTTGTCCCTTTCAACTCAGGTTGCTGCTTTCAAGGTGCTGCAACCTTTGAAAGATCAGCTGAACTGCTAGGTGTCTCAGAGAGACCATGAGAACAAAACTCTGCTGACACCAGATATAATTTAATTTTGTATTTTAAAACTATTTTATCATATGTAGGACACAGCTTGATAATGGTCACAATATATTTTTACTGATGGGTGAGTGGGTAGGTGTGGTCTTATAATCCCCCAGATATTTACCTTGAGTTTATATTGTTCTTGGGTTCATTCTGTTTTCATTGTACACAATGACCCCATCTATCCCTGAAGTTCTTGGTCCCATGATCAGAATAGTAAATGTGGCAACTGTATCTTTGATTGTCTATTTACTACTTCAGATAATAAATTTAACTCTGCCCTAAACACTGAAACCCATCTCTGATTCCTTTTATGATGCCTGAATCAGTCCTTAGGTAGATGAGAATGTGTAAAGACGTCTCTGGCTTCCGATACAGAACTCTATTCTGGGTCCCTACAAACTTCTCCAGAACCAACTTGCCTGATTTGTAAACTGGGGCAAAAGACCAGCTGCCAGTAGAGCCACGTAGCCTCCTGCTTCTCTTGTCCACATCCTTCCTTCCTTTTCTCTTCAAGTTACTATACACCCAGGCTGGCCCTGAACTACCAAAACCCATCCATTTCATTAGATGATATGAGATCATATGTTGCCTATACATGAGAAATTATTGTTCCATAGGACTCAAAGTCCAGAAAATTTTACGCGTGTACACCGCGTTTTCAAATACAAAGTGCCTAACATTATACATGTAGATAAAATTGCTTGTCCTCCACATTTAACAAGATGAGTCCTCCTAGTTGTTGGCTAAAACGTAAAGGAGCAGATTATGTATTCAGATATATGCATAATATATATCTGTGCTGTATCATGTTTGTACACATACACATCACTGACATATTTTTAAACTTTGGCAATAGGTGTTAACAAGAGAATTATCCCTCTTTGAACATCTCTGCTGTCCATGTTCATTTTTTCCTGTTTACTTTTTCCTCCTTCACCCCCATCCTCACTCCTACCACACAGTTACTTGAATCCCTGGCTTTTAGTCCTGGAGTCAAACCAGAAACCTTTGGGGTGAAAGTGCGCATTCACGAGTGCGCACTGAGAATGGTTATTCTCTGAGAATGTATTTCCATTCCCTCAGCTATTGTGATCATAACCAAAAAAAAAAAAAAAAAAAAATGTTCATATTACTCAGAAAATCAAGAAAATAAAGTTGTTCATCAGGGACCAGGTAAGAAGCATGATGTTTTGGGTAGTTTTAATCCTGATCTCTATTATGAAGACTGATACTGTATTCTGGTTATTTGTAGTTTTTGTTGCTTTGTGTATGTGTGGACAGTCTAAGACAGACCATGTTTGGATTTAGAAGGAATTTCTGTGTTTCAACCAAAACAGCACAGAAACACAGCAACAATATAGGATCCCCTATTGACCCTGGACTGGAATTTCCATAACTAGATAAATGTGAGGACATAAAATCTCAGTCGCTAGTGTGTCTGTACATGTTTTTCTTCTGATTTAACAGTCAACTAATATGTGAGAGGCCTAGGTAAATAACCCATTGTTAGATATCCCCCAAAAATAGCCATCTACACCATGCACACCCCAGCTCTGTCCCCTACCTCAGTTTTCCTCCTAAAATGTGGCCAGTAAGGGTGACAAAGCCCAGACTGGTTCTTTTTGCATAGAAAGAAGGAACCATCAGTAGCATGTTTCTTTAATCATTGTTATTTACAATTTATCATCTGACAGACAGACTTACAGAGAATAAATAAAGAAAAGAAAATATACAATTGGCACCACATTTTTTTTCTAATACAGAGAATTTGTATGTATTCCATTTTGGAATGACTACTATAGCTTTAAGCAGAAATTAAATCAGTTTACTATTTATCCTTTGACAGGATACATCATCTTCCAAAGCCTGCGGAAAGGCCCAGCTGTTTCCTCATCATAATGAGGGCGTACCACATTGCTTAAGAAACTCAATCCTCAGAAAAAGTTACCAGACAATAGGGCAGAAGAATAGAATATCATGAAGAGTAAAGGACATAAAATAGATAGGCTAGATTACAAACTCTTGGTATGTTTGCAGGAATCCTCTCAACTCTCATTTGTTTCCATGTTTCTTTTCAGGAAAATGGTTTTTTACTGTAAGCTGTTACCTTATCCCATTATGCTTTCCCATGACTCTCTTTATAAAATCTTCCTTAACATGCAGTTGTGAATGTGGGTGATCACAGACTAATTGAGACTCTGATTCTTCTCCTGGAGAGGCCTGTGAAGTGGTTGGCAGGTGACTGCTGGAGAAACTAGATAGCTTGTTTCAAATAAGTTGGGTTTGGGGCCAGGATCTGGTGCCTGGTTTTGAAGGGGTGCCCTGTTAAGCACCACCTTGCATTGCTTTCTAAATACCTCAAAGAAAGAAGCCTTGCCATAGATTGATTTCAGCATCAGAAAATACACAAATGTAGGAAGTACTCCACTCGCCACAAGTTAGGACACTTTTTCCTTTCTTTTCATTTCAAAGTAAGCCATCTCTGTATTGCAGCAAAGCACTTCTTAAATTCACCCCGGTTATGCTGGAGGACAAGTTTCTATTTCCATTGTTTATTCATTCAACTAACATTGGCAAATATTTATCAGGTGCTCACTATGTGCCAGGAACTTTAAAGGACACAGAGTGTGCAGTGATGAACACAATTATAATCTTGTGACCCCTAAATAGGGCAGCTTAAAACAACCATCACAAACCTCAAAGCTGTAATCCGCAAAAGCAGAGCTTCAACTTCTCCCAAATTGCTGCTGTGTTGGCACTTAACTTGTCTCATGTGGTTGTTATTCCATTTAACAATAGATATTTAGGCAAATGAAATTTCTCTACCGTTCTGAAAATAGTTATTTATCACCTATCAGGGGTCTATGCCACTGTACTATTTTCCTTCATTGAGCTATTCCTGGTGCCATTCACTAAATGCCACCTAACTCTTGACCAAACTATTGGTTTACTCTAAAGTCCTCTCCTTATCACCACTACAAATCATATTCACTTGTAGGAACTACAGGAACCACCTAGAATTTCCTTCCATACCTGATTCTCTGCCTAGCAAGCTATGGACAGATCTTACTGGTACTTGTGCTACCTAATCCTTCACAAGGATCCTCCTCAGATGGTTTCAGATGACAAACAGCTAAAATAGTTAGAAAATTTAGAAACAGCATAGACAGAATATTGCTCATTGATAAAGGAACAGATCAAATCCTATAATATCTTACAAATTTTATAGAATTGTTTCCAGATAGTGTGCTTCCTGCTGCATCCAAGCAGGGCCAGTGTGCAAATTAACAAGGGTTAAAAGTATCCTGCAACAAAATAAGTACCTATGAAAAACTGATGAAATCCAAATGTCTGTAGTTTACTTAATAGTATTATACCAATGTCAATTTTCTGGCTCTGAAAATGGACCATGCTTATGGACGATGTTATCAGGTTATATAAGATATTATCAATGAGGAAATATGGCTGAAGGGTAATGTAACTCTGCACTATTTTCGCAACTTCTTGTTAATCTTAAATAATCTGTGAGTTATTAAATAACAAGTTTTTAAAAGTATCCAGCAACTAAACAATGACCCAAGAAGTGGGTCACTATAAGCAGTGCAGCTAATTGTAGCAGAAAACCCAAAATGACAGAAATCTGATCACCATTAGCTATTACAGTCTCTTTCCTTCTCAATTCAGCATTCCAAGACATTTACCAGGTGGAACTGACATCCATCTATTTCTATAAAAATCTTAATTTCAGTTCCGAAGGATTCCCCAACTTAGATCAGGAGCTGCATCTTCCAGAAACATTTAGGGACCTACCATACTTACTGCCAAATGTCAGAGGTCTTAGAGAAAAGAACAGATTCATATGGCAAATTATGAGCCTATGAATTCAAGGTAGGATAACCTGAGCCTTAACTGTAATTTTCTTCTTCTCTTTCTCCTCCCGCATCCCTTTTCTTTTTTCTAATTTTGGCAAGACAGATGCTGTTCTGTTCCTGGAACATGTTCCTCTCTTTCTCTCTTCAGACTCTCTTCCAACATAGCTCATACTTCTTTGTACTCCCAACAAAATTTAGTCTTGTCTAATTTAGCCTTTTGTTTGAATGTTTTCCAGAGGCCATTATGAGCACATCAGTGATGGGTATTACTGAAATTGGATTTCATTAACAGAAGGAAGAGAAGGAAACACTAAGCTTCATGAACTACAGTAAATTCCCCATCTCTAGGTCTTCATTTCCAGTGCTGCACTTGGGAAATCAAGCCCAGTTCAAGCAGAGTTGGTATCTTTTCACCATTATCCTCAGCACCTGAAATGGTCTAGAATACATAGGTGCTCAAATTGTCTCCCTAATGCACTTTCTCTGAAATGAAAAGGTTATTCACTGACGGTTGCTTATGTGTTTAATATCCATGAACAACTTCCCCCTTTTCTCTGAAAAGCTCCTTTCCATTATAAAGACTGAAGTTGACTTTGCATTTTTTAGTTAATATTTTTATAATCTCTATCATCCAGAATTTCTTCTTTCTCCATCCATATTTATCCTTCATCTTCAAGACACTTACTTTTTCTACCTTCTCTCAGCTTTCCTGCTTCAAAATGGATTCCTAACAGCTCCACCACCCTTGTTTCTCCCTTGACTTGAACCTCCCCTATGTTTTCCCCACACACCTCCATTACCTCTTTTTATGCAACCTTCTTTCTGGCCCCTACCTTCCTCCTCATTCAGTTTTATACACACTCATTGATCCAGTTTTTACTCCACTTTCATACAATGCTCTTTATTACACAGTCTTGTATACTTGCAAGTGATCTTTCCATAGCGTTGAAACTATATTTTCCCCTTCGGTGCCTTTTTCCACTCCAAATCTTTTCTGATCACATATGCATCCTGATAGCTCATTAACAGTTGGACCTACCTATCAGCACACTAAAAAATGAAGTATAAATTTAGATCTGACAATCCACAAACATAATCTGGACAAAAATATTCCACATATTATGAACAGGATAACTTACTACAAAGACAACAAGGCCCCATAATTTTCCATCTCCTTTCCTACCTCCCTTTCCATATAATTCCTAGATACATTAAGGTTAGAGCTACTTTTAAATTCCACATACTCAGCCCTCATTATATGCTCTGTTGTGTCTCTTAGATTTAAACTGATAACATGTAAGTGTAACTGGATTAGAAGTTAAACCTGTGCCTGTAATACCAAGGCCTCACTTCCAGAAGATGAAACCTTTCTCATCCCAGAAAATATAACTGTTTGTAATAGAATATATTTGGCAGCCACCTGAGACAGATTACTACTGTGACTCAAGGCCAGGGAAATTCAGGCATCCTAAGTTCATTTCAAACAAGCTTTTTTGGATTGGATCATGGAATGCAATGAATTGAGGCAGAAGCATAAAAAGAAAGAAGTAGGAAGATGTTAGTCAAAGAAAGGGAATATGAAATTATTTTCTCTTACCACATAAGAAGTCATGGCATGGTTTGAATGTAGCCCTACTAGAGCCCTACTTCAGGTCTTGATTTCAAGTCCCCTTAATTTTAATGAAGTTAAAATACTGATCTTGAAAGCAGAGTATGGTAACTATCAGGGTATAAGAGAACATGTATAGCCCTGCTCACATCAAATGTGATGATGTATTGGAAACACCTGGTTAACTTGAACACACTATACAAATGGCAGGTGTTACTATTCCCATGGCTTCCTGTATGATCTCTTTTGCAGATCCATGACCACAAGTTTTTAGAGCAGATGACAGGATAACTGAATACGTATCAGTTGTAGTTGTAGATCCAACTGTCCAATGAGCACTGAACAACATCAGAGCAGGAAGAGATGTCAAGACTATCTAATAAAATGTCTTCATTTTAGAGACAAGAATCCCAAAGCTCAGAGGCAAAGTGGTTTGCCTTAGATGAAACACTTGCCTTGAGGCAGAAGTAGAACTGAAACTTGCAAACCAATGCTCTCCTGATCCCCAAACAAATGACTCTCCAAAGCTAATTCTGGGAGAGACTGAAGCCCAGAGTTATAGGGTGATACAGCATTTGCTAGGGCCAGGAGATGACCTGACAAATGAATCTTGGGGCTTTGGGGTTTATGCTTATGTTGCGGCCTGCAGCAATGCTGAGGCTGAACAGGGGGAAACACTCAAGTTCCTGAGAGACTAGGTGGAAGGCGGGAAAGTGAGAACAACCAAGGGGGACTTAAGTCAAGACTTCCTTCTTAGCTTGGGAAGCTTATTCTGTAATCCTTTCTTGTTTCTCCTCAGCAGGAATTGAAGGTTCCCTTTTCCTGCTTCCCACTGAGTCTGAGGATTTGTAGAGCGTAAAAGCTCAGAATCCACTCTACAGGACCTCTTACTTGACAGTGTATCAGTTTCCATGAATTCTAGAGGAAAAGAAACCAGTCTGATGCTTTCTTTTCTGTTGCTCACACTATCTCTACAGCAAGAGAGTGTGTACACTAAGCAGTAGCAGTGGATGACTTCTCTCAATGTGCTCACACTATGCCTCACTGAAATCAAGGACTTCTCAGTTAGAAGAACAGTAAATATCATCTTATAGAAGCACCTGCCTTGTTTTTGGAAGCCTATACCTTTCTTGCACAGTTTTTCCAGCCTATATCTGAACTTCAGGAGCAAAGAACTCCCCTCGTCTGGAAGCAGCTCATTCATCCTGTAATGCTCTGATACTGGTTATGTTTTCCCAAATATGTAGTAGAAATTGGTCTCCCTATAAATTCTCCTCAATGGTCCTAGTCCAATCCTTTGGGGACACTCAGAACAGATCTATTCCCTGCAGTAGATGGCTTTCAGGTATTTATGCCTGAGAAATTCAGTGCCCAGTCCATCTGACCACAGAGGCTTCATCTATTAAAAGAGCTGTAAGCTTTGGAGATGGTGAACCAGAGGGCCTCGGATCAAGATGTCAAAAACATGAGTCTTAACTGATTCAAAAATCAGGCTCCCACTAACACCTACACCTAAAAATATTTTGAACAAGAGCAAGAGGAGGACTCTCTGCCGAAATCACAGATTAAGAGTACACCTGTTACCTGTCCTTTCTAGACCTCCTTTCCTTTGCCCATTCTCTATTCAAAACTCTTTGGATGCATACAGTACTATTTCCTTTCATTGTAAATTAAATTAACAGTTCCCCTTCATACAGCCTTATAGCAGACACTCTTTCCTATCCACACCCCTATGTCTTATATATGGACCCCACCCCTGACCCTTGCCCATGAATAAACAAAGCACCCATTTCACAGTAGTGGCGATTTTCAAGAACGTATCATCCATTCTGACAAGAGAGGGAAATGCAAATAGTGATTTCGTGACTTGTCCAGAGGCCGTATTAGGAAATCATCTGTGATTAGTTGCTGAATACTCTACCCTCAGATTCTCCACGCCTACCAAGTGTTTTCCCTAAACCTAATCTCCCATTTCCCAAGACATTAATATCCTTCAAGTTTCTCTTTCTGAAAATACTTTCTAAAGGGTGACATGGAAAAGATATTGTAGAATCTACACATTTAAAAACACAGCATATTTAACCTTTATAAATTATCTGAATTTTCTAGCATTTGTTAACCAACAATCTGGTCTATCAAGTAAAATTTCTTTTACTAGACTTTCTCTGCCCTAGGGTTTGTTTGTTTTTTTTTTCTTTTTTAGTTCTTTAATGTAAGAAAAAAAAAAAGTATATGTGAGTCAGGAATAGGGAGTGGGGAAGTGGAGGGAGGCGAGGGACAGAGGAGAACAAAGCAAACAAGCCTCTGTCTCTAGGTCCATTAAACGTCCAGCTGGAGTGGCTTAGGCATGGGTGAGTAGTAGGATCGAGGGGAGGACCAGGGTCGTCAGAATGTTGCCAGGCACTGATGGCATCACTCATCCCCTTGTTGAAGGAGTAGAAGGTGGATTTCCTGGAACGAGGGGCGGTGCTTGGTGTCTCTTCTCCAGCAGCTGAGCATCAACTTATACACAGAGTCAGGGCAAATAGCAGGCTGAGGGAGGTAAGTCTTCAAAAACAAAAATAAACAAAAAAAGAGAGAATATTAAGAAAAGGGGGGAAAAGGAAGAGTCATTGCATCATGGTGTTGTTTACCCTCTCCACACTTTCTTAAGTTCAATAACAAACAGGTGTGGGGTCTATTTTTCCTACTCACAAGAGTTCTACATTATCCGTTCCTTGTCATTCCCTTCTTTGTCTTCTTCAGTTGTCTAGAGCAAGATTTCCTGATGGGTCATTCTGCGATCTCTAGCTTCTTGCAGACAATGAAATGGGAGCAAAAATGATCTCATACTGTCAGGCCAAGTGGTTAGGACATTGAATCCTCCATTTATGGTCCACACGTGTTGAGGCTTATCTTGGATAAGTCAGTCATGGTAAGGGCTGAAAGTACAGTAGTAGCTTCAGCTGCTTGACTGGAATAAAATCTTAGCCAGAGGCAGAAACTGGGAGGTAGGATGTGTCCATGTAGCCCCTAAACCATAGCATTCTCTGTACTCCCCCTCCCCAGTACTTGCCCTGTCTACAGGAGACTGGATTTCTGCTTTACATCATACACCAACATCTGTATGTTTACCCTGACTACAGCCCCACCCTGAATTCCAGCCTAGGGCTATGTTTGGCTCTACTCCCAAATCCCCAGTTATAGACTGGATCCTACCATGAATGTTCAGAGCTGCCACATGCAAATGGCCATTCTATTGACTCGCTGGGTTATGTCCTCCTGCCTATAATCTGTTGCTGTCATCTCCTTGCCTACGTTTTTGAATACCCTGGTATATTGGCACGTTCCTGAACCATACCTGAATTTCCCATGCTCTTTGAGTGATGGAACCGTCCTCTGCCTTTGCTGGGTCCAACATCTGCAGCTGGTTACTCATTTACCACTTTCCCCTGCCTGGCCCCCTCCCACCCCAAAACCAGCCTATACCATGCATCGTAGGAGCTGGGCTTTACCCAGAGTCTGCTCATTCCCTCCACCCATTCTTAATTAACAAATAAAAGAGCAAATAACTCTGACTTCTATTGGAATATCTGATGAAATCTGGCAAGCCTTAACCCAGAACATTACAAATGATGATGGCTGTAAGATAGCAGCCATTTAAGAGGAAATATTGCCAACATAAATGAGAGTACAAGATAACAGGCACTGTCATATATTGATGGTGAAACTTAAAACTGGTAAGATGTCTCTGGGATATTCACCAGTTAACTTTAGAAAGAATATTATATACATTTTGAGCCAACAGATGCCAATGACATTTAAATAATAAATCATTTAAATTATTGTTTGCTCTTTTCAAAATCTTATAAACTTGTTAAATAATGGAAATTATATTTCATAATTATCTTTATATTTGTAGAATTTATTACCTTCCACATCATGAGACACAATAAACTTTAAAACTTTTTAAATTTTTAGTCATTTAATTTCATTTAGGCTTTGAGCTTTCAAGAAAAGGGCTACCTGGGAATTCTCCACATCTTGTAAATATAAATTAAAGTCAGAAATTTCACATACACTTTTTAATTATGAAAATTATGGCCATTGACTTCCAAAAACTTTCAACTGAAGACAAAGATTTAAAATTTGCTTAAGCTATGGTTCCTGGGAAATGTATACAATTCCTTCATTATACTAACATTATACTAACTAATGTTACTGAAAAGTTTTCTTCTGTATTATATCTAATATGTGCAATAAGTTAGTGATATAATTAAACACACCATTCCAAAATGAGTTAGATCACACATGTATAGCCTAATGCTGACAGTGCTGAGAAATTACTGTCCCCACACTTTAATGTCAAACTTTTAAAATTTGAATATTGACATTTTAATAAAATTTAATAGCAACTAAATTTAGTAAAATGTAATGAGTAATAAATTTAATATATTATATTTAGCAGTTAATACATTAAATTTATTAAATTTTTGATAAAAGTTTACATTATACTTATAGGGGAGTTTATTCATTGTATAGTGGAAGTATTTGGCTTTGGCCTTGACTTAAGACAAATATTTGACTTTAATACTCAACCATTTGGTAGCTGGTCAAACTGTTTATTTGGTGCAACACTAGTACCCAGTGAAGGTGAAAATGGTGGACCTTTTTAAACTGATTATTTATAAACAAATAAGTCAAACTTATATCCTGGAGATTATTAAAAATGAAAACTTCCATTAGGATGATAAAAAGTGTTTTCTTGTGAAATTGAATAACAGATTTGAAAAATTAATATGGAATTTTTTAATGCTAAGTAAACGCTATTCAACATCAAGACTATTTTTAATGCAAAGCAGATGTGGACATAGGAAAAGCACATGCCTTTCTTTTGTTGAACGTTTGCTGGTTCAATTTTGCCTCATGTGACCATTTTTTCTCCCTGAAGGGTTTCAGTCACTAAATGATAAGTTAAGGGAAACTAAAAAACTTAAAATATTCCTCTCTTTGCCCACTGTTCCAGGATATATTCAAATTAGGGTCATTGTTTTAATGAATAAAATTTAATTTTCTAATTGAACACACCACCTTTGACTGACCATGTGTCTTCTAATATGTATTAGTGGCCAGGATGTATTAGTACAGGAAAAAAAAAACAAACAAAAAAATATTTTTCCTTGGTCCACTTAGTTATTTCACACACACGAGAGTAAATTTTCCCATTGCCATAATAGGTAAACAACTTCCTTAAAGCCAAGATAATTTAAATGCCTGCTACCAAAATATCCATAGACTATCAAAATAAAGTTACATTTAGAGACTCTCCCCTCTTGTTTTCAACCTGCATATTTCATTATTTCCTGCCATTCTTTTATCTTTTGCTGGCTTGACTCTATAAAGTCACAGAGGATCCACTTTTTATTTTCTGCAAAAGCCTTCTCCCCCCTCACCAATTGTTATTTTCCTGCTTGAGAAGCCATACTCCAAGATATGCTTTTGGGAGATTCTGTGTTCCTGCCACTAGCAAACTTTAAATTCTAACCTCACAGGACATTTTAAAACTAAGCCACCCAAAGAAATCTCAGAATATCTTAGCTGGGAATTGAAAACCCTCATTTGCTTGGAACCCAGCTTTCCCTGAATCCTAAGAGGCTACAGTAGCTGGGCCAAGAGATGCCTTCCAGAAGCAGCTAGCCATGACACACTAAACCACTTCTGGACCCACAGGTTTAAAAACATAAATTTCTTAATCATTTTTTAGGCTTATATTTTTGTTCCTATAGTTTTCAACCAGGAAGACAAGCCCCACAGTCTAGATCAAGAAGAAGATCAAACATGAGAGCTAGGATTTTATTTTCTGGTCACTTTGAGCTGGGGAAGAGCCTGACACAACTCCTCATCCTTGCCAGTGATCAACAGGTTGACACACGGTAAAGCAGGCTGTGATGGGCCTTGGCAAAGATCTTGGTCCTTATCCAAATAATTAGTAACAAAGGGTGATCATCCAGATGTCCCATCTTCTAACTCAGGCCTATCTTGCTAAGTCAAGACTTCCCTTTAGTTGCCCTCCAAGAGCACCCAAGTCCACATCCATCCATCCATCCATCCCAAACAGTTCCTACCTGCCTCCCTTGGTCTCGGAAGAACTCTCCAGTATTCTCGATGACCTGCTCATCTGACAGCTGGGAATAGGGTTGCTCCTGGCAAAAGGTGAAAGTTTCCCACAGAGTCACCCCGAAGGCCCATACATCACTTGCTGTAGTGAATTTGCCCTATTTAAATGAGGGAAAAATGGGAAAATCAGAATAATCTGTGTACAAGAGCAGGTAAGATTTTCATAATCTGAAAGAGTTCGTCCTTTCCCCTCCCCAGGACAAAGAATGCTAAAATGGCCAACATACGCATAAAGGATCTAGAAATTGCAACATTAAGTTGGTTTGGCACCAGGAGACAGGCCATTTTCTCATCCTCATGACCTCAACTTAGGTCTGATTTGAGACCCAAGGGCTGAAAGGGATACAGCTATAAACTATCTGACTCCCCAACTGAGTCAGTCTTTAGGCTCTGGTGTAGCCTTGGGAAAATGCCCCTGGGAAAAATAAAATTCAATAGAAAGTCACTTGTTTCTGTGTTGGAGATAAGAGTAATCTGGTGTAAGTGCCTGGAATCAGTCCCTGCGTGAGTCCAGGACTCTCACTTTCCAATTAAGGCATAGCAACATTCTCGAAGGGTAGACTTTAACAACAAGCGATAACTAGGAGATTGAGATATAATTAGCATGCGTTAGATACGTTTATACATTTTTATTCAACCAATGTAACGATGCTTTGAAGTAGGCATTATTATGACATTATTTATCCTTATTTTTCAGACTAGAAAAGTGAGCCCAGAGAGGTTTATTAAATTTCCCTGGTTAATAAGACCATTAGTAATGGAAAAACTGTGATTCAAACCAAGGTCCTCTGAATCTAAGTCCAATAATCTTTTCAACACCATACAGTGCTTTAAAAAGGAACAGGGTAAAACATACTATTCAGATACATAGTAATGATAAGGATCTTTAAAAGGATTTATGTAAACTGGTCTATGTCACAGAATTATTCATAATAGCAGAAAATTGGAAACTACTTAAATATCTATATTTTTATATTAATAAATTATAGGATATATCACACAATGGAAAATTATCCGGCCGTTAACATGACATTTTTGAAGAATATTTAATGACATAGGAAATGCCTGTGATAAAATGTTAAGTAAAAAATAGAGAAGTATTTGTGTATAATATTATCTCAATTACGTAACATAGATTATACAGCAATACGCCCAGAGAAAAAAATCTTCAAAGGAATATACCAAAATATTAATGGTGGTTATCTTGGGGTGGGAATGATTTTACTTTTTTTCATTTCACAATTAATTTATGAATCCTATAAGAATGTAAGCAGGAAATAAACCAATTAACTACAATTGAACAAAACTAGATTGGTCTCAGGCTTTTCTCTGAAACATTAAATGACGGAAGACAAAACATTACATGTACACAGCAGAGTAGGAACTAAAGTTCATAGTCAAATAATTCTAAAACTCAGCTAAGCGAGTCATGTGAAAAGTCAACAATAAAAAGTGTCAAACTTGCATGGTCAGAAAATATACTTCCATGAGAGACATTTGGAAAAACTTATTCAGTTGTGGTCCAGAACATCAAGCAAAGAATAATGAATTTATAATAAAAAAGAAATGGTGGTAAGCATTAAAAAATAATTAATTAGAAATATGGTTATAAAAATAACATGGAAGAAAAATATTTTGTGTGGAAAACATTTCTTTATGTGATCAAGTTTTTAATACCTTAAATTAATTGAGACCAATGAGTAAGTAGAAAGGGTGAAGAAAAAAAAAGATACAAAAGCCCTTATCATTATACATGCACCTTTAAACTTTCTTCCCCAAATTTTCTAAAATGGGCTTGTTACTTTTTATCAGCCAGAATAGGTAAAGAATAGGTAAACAAAAATAATTAGCAGTAGTACACAAAGAAAATCATCTCAAGGCAGAAAAAATATCTAGGTTCATTGAGTTTGCTTCTTGCCATCTCAGGCTCGCCTTTATATGCCGTATGCACCTGCCTACATGTCAGGTGTTAAGGTAGGACTTAAAAATTCCAGGAACTCACCAGCAAGATGCTCTCCCAAGACATCCAGCGGATAGGGAGCACTGCCCGGCCTTGAATCCGGTAGTAGTCGCCGCTGTACAGATTCCTGCTCATTCCAAAGTCAGCTATCTTGATGGTATAGTTCTTACCCACTAAACAGTTTCGTGTGGCCAGATCTCGATGGACAAAATTAAGAGAAGAAAGGTATTTCATGCCAGAGGCAATCTGGGTAGCCATAAACTTTAAGCTGGCATAACTGAGGAAATATAAAAGAGAGAAAGTAGCCCATGGAAACAAAGTCATTAAAGATACACATTCTAAAGTTGGTACCAAGACACCTAGGTTTAAACCTCAACCTCCCTTCCCTATTCTTAAAGAATCTCTTTTCATTTCCCCCAAAGGGCAGCTGCTCCATTATTCCCTGACCACTAACCTCTCCCATCATCTCAGAGCACTGACAAACTTAAAGCTTCACTGCTCCCCATCTTCAGAGCCCAAGTTGGTCTCATGAATACAGGAAAGAGATAGAAGACTCGGCTTATTTACCCGACAGTGGGTACACTGCTGGAGGAAGAACTGGGGGGCTCGTGGCGAGAGAGAAACTGATTGAGGTCCCCGTTCTCCATGTACTCTGTGATCATGCAGAGAGGATCGTCAGTGATACACACAGCTAAGAGACGGATGATGTTTGGGTCCTTGAGCCGGGACATGATCTTTATCTCCTTAAGAAAATCATTCCTTTGGAGGACACAGACATAGGTTAATCCATAGGTTGCCAGAGTCAGACTCAACAAAAGTACACAGCAAAGTGTATTTCTAGTTATTACACCAAGCCCTGTTTCCCTTTAGATAACTTTTGAGAGGGCACAGAAATTGGTACCTGGAACTGCCTCTTCTCCTCAGCCTGGAGAATACATATGCACCGCTATTCAACTGTAATCTTTTTGAGTATCTAGTATCTAACACAATGCCTGAAACATAGCAAGTAATTAACTAGCATTTGCTGAATGCTATATGCTATTAAAAACCACTCTGAAAAAAAAGAAACTTTTCACTGAAAATCATATCTTAAGTGCACCAGGGGTAATTACCATTGTTTTTTTTCTTTTCGGTAATTACCTTTTTAAAAGGCCATGGAGTCACTTTATTGATAAAGTGACGAAACATTTTATAAAGTGAAAAATCATCCCCTGGTTTATCTGATAATCTTTTATTTTCTCATACTAGCTTTTCTTAATACTGGATGTACCAGCAGTCAATCGCAGCACACATTTAGTAGCCTGTCCAAAACAGAGCTGCTTAAAAGTCACGGTAGTAATGTAGGGTCATTTCAAAAGAAGTACTCACTTGGCCAAGACTAATAACTGTTTGAGCATGGTGACAACCACCTTGAGTCAAAAAGTGAGCTATAACCTTCCTAGTAGCAATATTGGGATTAGTGAGGCCATAAGCCCACATTCCCAAAACTATAGATCAGTTTTTTTATTATTCATTTTATTGAGATATATTCACATACCACGCAGTCATACAAAACAAATCATACATTTGATTGTTCACAGTACCACCACGTAGTTGTACATTCATTACCACAATCAATCCCTGACACCCTCATTACCACACACACAAAAATAACCAGAATAATAATTAAAATGAAAAGGAGCAACTAAAGTAAAAAAGAACACTGGGCGCCCTTGTCTGTTTGTTTGTTTGTTTCCTTCCCCCACCTTTCCACTCATCCATCCACAAACTAGACAAACAGAAGTGTGATCCCTATGCCCCCCCCCAAGCCCACGGTCCCCCCTCATAAGCCACATTTTTATACAATTGTATAGATCAGTTTTAAGTCTCCTGTCACTTTTCTAGGAATCCTAGACTGAGAGCCATACTGGATCAATATAAACCCCTTGGAATCAATGTAGTCCTGATGAAACTCCCCCCCACCCCCAATCTACCCCCTCAGGTTCAATCCAGGGGTTTCCACGGCTTAGGAGGGCACAGGGTCTAGGCCATTCATCATTGCTAACTGGGAGTGGACACAGGTGGGGGTACCCCAAGCTTCGCCAGCCAAAACCATAGGTGAAGGCTTCGTCATATCCTGGCCTGTTTCTCCTGGGCATTTTCTCCATCATCTGCCAAGACTGATATTTAGGGATATTCCATCTCTCTAGGGGACCCGAGGATGTCACTTTTCTGTCATTCTAGAATCCTTAAAACTGAAATTCTCCCAGTTAAAATTCTAAAACCTCCATAGTTCTGTACCAAATCCTCTCTTTCTTCTTCCATATTTTGGCAACTGGAAGACCTCTAATGAAACCCTATCACTGTTTCTGGAATTGGTGAAAAAATGGGAGACAGGGATGATAAACTTTCTCTCACTTTGAATATCAGTGAGACAAATCAAATCAATACAAATGAGAACATGCATATGTTACCCAGATGTGCAGAGTGATCTGTGACACGTAAAGCCAGCTTTCAACTAGCATGCCTCTCTGGGTGAGGATTAACTCACCATTACTGTAATGGAAAGACTGTCAGACAGTGGAGTACGGCTGGTAACTGCAATTTATGTAGCAAAGGATCCAAGAGATTATTAGCCAGTTTGGAAAACTGCTAAAAGACTGTGGATCCTTTTGCTTTGAGTTCCATGGATATTTTTCCAAGTAGAGGTAGCTTCTCATTTTGGGGGTTGCTGGACATAGAAGAAAAGGAGCATAAAAGAGAAAAAAAGAATGAGAAAGTAAACACAGAAGTATAAAAGCAGAATGGAAGGCTCAGCAAGAAAGATGTGCTGTGATTCTGAAAAGTTTTTCAGGAGAAGGCAACAATACTCAGGGTATATCTGTATATAATGGTTGAAGAAATACATATACAGAGTGTTGTGTATGCTTGGAAATGCTGTGCAAAGAGGATCAGGAGATGAATACATAGCAAATAGAATGGAGAATGTATATACTTGAGAGAACTGGAGAACAAAGATGAAACAGTTAACTCTACCAGAAAAATAAAACATATGACATTGGAAAAGTGAGGCAGCTCCCACAACTTCCCATCTCAAAAGAAAAAAATTGCTCAGAAGTTTCCAGGGATGTTCTTGGTCCTAAAAGATGACATACCTAAAGGAAAATTCAAAATGCAGACCACAGACCTGGCATTCTTGTTGGCATCTGCTCGGAGCATTTTCACGGCCACCAGGACAGGCTGGCTGGCACTGACATCTAGGGCAAAATCTTTGTCTTTGAATTTTTCCATTCCCTCCACTTCACAGAGATGAACCTAGATAAAAGTCATCTAGTCTCAGCATCATCATTTCTCCTGAAGATGTCTCAGTACTCTTGCTGGGCATTTCCTGGAGATAAACTAACTCTTACAACTCAAGCAAAATAATCGAAAGACAGATAAGAAGGTATGTCTAACATATCTTTGATTAAATAATTGATTAAAACAATGGTAAAATACCCAGCTAATAGGATATGTTGCTGCCTTATAAAAATATATACATTGATTGGAAAATTGAATAAGTGAATGAAGGAATCTGCAACATAGTATTTAATTACAACATAAAACACTATAAAATGACACTCAGTATAAATGCTTGAGCTTTGATTCAACAAAGTTTAGTTACCAGATTGTATAAAACACAGGCAATTTCCCCTATAAGGTAATCCCTTAGTATGGAATTAGCATTGCAGGTAACTCCTATGTATCAGAAACAATATAATAAGCCTGAGTTTTCAACCCAGGGGTCACATGAGTTCATATAATACAACAGACAGATGCCATAGACCCCTCTACCTCCTCCAACACAAACCTACAAAAGGGTCCCACCCATACTGGAAACCAATAACACTCTTCTTACAAAGCCAAGTATCACATTTGGAGTTTAGATGGCAGTGATGAAGAGTTCCCATTACAATGTAAATCATTGCCTAACTGAGTTCTTAGGAAGTTAATGTAACTGATGTAAGAGCGAAAAGACTAACGTTACACGTATCACTCCAAGGTCAACTGGGAAGAGTGTTCCTCCTTGTCTTGGTGACTCATTCCCAAGTGGCTGATTCTGGGACCAAAAGTTGGGTGAGGTTGTTTTTGACCATTGTGCATGTAGCTCCCATTGATGATTTATTTAAAAAAAAACGAAGTGGCTATCAAATGGCAGGGTGTGCCTGGACAGTTCATAAAGGATGATCATATCTTGTGGGCCCCCACCCTTTGTAACCTAGTATAAAAAAGTTTGAAAATATTGAATGTTTTTCAGGATATATGAAGTCTAGTGACTTTTTTTCTGCCTTAACAACTCCTATATAGAAATCAGAAGTCCCAAGATTCTACAGCTTTTTGACAAAGCTGAAGTTGATCCAATGCTAGTCTCCTGGAGGACAACACAAGAACAGACAAGTGGAGGACACATTCAGTTGTGAGTCCACTTGTGGAAGGGACATTGCTCTACTGGCCATTTTTAGTCAACCACTCCCTTTGAGCTACCAAGGATTGGAGGTACCACTCTAAGGACCAACTCACCTCCCCAAATTGGCCTTCTCCCAGCTTCTCCTTGAAAGTTAGGAGTTTCCTGGGGAATTCTTCCACAGCCACATCTTTTCCTGAGAGCAGGTCCATGGTGACAGCAGGCACTGAGTATGTGTTGCCCCCAGTCACTCCCTGGAGGTTCACAATGTCAGCCTCTGCATAGTGGGGCACCCCCTCGGGCCCATTTGGCTGGACTGGCTTCACAATGCCACTGCAGCCTGGGAAGACAAAGGCAATGAGTCTGGTTCCAAGGGGCATCTTTGGAGAGCTCTTTAAGAAGGAAACTCTGAGAAGAGGGCTAGAACATGTCCCTAAACAGTCTAACTCACTCCATGACATTCTTACTTAGAAAATGGTTTTGCTTCCATTACGGACTCTCTTTTGGTCTTCAGAATACAGGCCAACCCTTTATCTCCCATTCTTCTCCTCATAATAGCTTAAAATTATTAACAACCTCCTTGACTAATCTTGAGGTACCGTGTACCACTCTGCTATACATGGCAGAGCTATAGGAAGGTTCATGCTACATAAGGGTGGGAGTATTCAAGGTTTAAACTTTAATACTCTATTTCCTTAATGTTAAGACATTATCATTGTTTTATTAACCTTGGTTAGAGATTAAAATTATTTAATATTAGGTGTATGTGATCTAGTTTAAGATGCATTCTGACTTTATAAATGTTAAAATGGGGGGGGGGGGGGGATGCTTTAGACTCCAGAAAATAAGTATCTTTTGGTTCAGCCTAAGAAATGAATTAGTTTATATTCTTTGTTTAGGTTGTGTCTGTGAAATCGTCTTAGTTGAATGTGCTCCTTCAAGGTTTGCTATGTTGAACTGAAGGATGAATGCAGGTTATTCTCCTTTCTTCCTTTGATGAGTCCCTCTTCAGGCTAGCTCCTTGAAAAGCCTATGCTCTCGTATTTGGTACTGTTTGCTTCTGCAACCAGCTCAGGCTGAGCTCCTCTCTCCTGAATGCCACATAGTCCCCTTCCGCCAATTTGGGTCACTATTTGGTTGCTGACCTTTTGACAAAGCTGTTCCAAGCTTCAGTGATGATTCCAACATCCCTTCCTGATGTCACTCTGCAGCACTTTTTAAATGACATTTGGGATTTGAGTCAACTGGCACTGTTTTACCAAAGCAATGCCTTTTTTGAGAAAAGGCAAGAAATATTTACTCTCATAATAAAATCTTGTATTCTTTTAAAAATGTTTACCAATGAGAAAGCAACAAAGATTAGATAATGATCATCAAGATTGCTACAAATCTGAGAAATCCAGAATAACTTTAACTTCGTTTATTTATTTTTTTCCAGGTGAAATTCTGGTCCTGCATTTAGCCCTAATGTTTGGTTTAGGGTGAGTACCCTATTTGACCCTTCTTACTTTCCTCATATGTAAAATGAAGATGTTGGACAAGTTGGACTGTTTAGATTCCTTGGGTGTTATCACCATAGTAACACCTTTTACTTTTTTTTCCTTCCTCTTCGGACTTGTGGATTCCTCCAAACATCTGCTATGTTCAGTAGCAGGGGAGAAGTGCTCAGAGTAGGCTAGGAGCAGCAACAGACCAAATCTAGAAAGAGAATGTAGACTTCTCAGGAAGTTAGCATAGACTAAAAATAGATTTGGCTGGCTAGGAGCAATATCGGCACACCTTCATAATGCTTGTCAAGGCTTCTCCCTCAATTCCCTGGCCACTATTTTATCCTCACCTGACTCCTCCTCCCCCGGAGCAAATTCTGGGAGTTTTCGTATCAGCCTGGAGGGCTCCTGGTAGTCAGGGCGAAGGGGAAAGATGCGATCATAAGTAGAGTTGGACTCTTGCTCACTTGGTGATGAAGAGCGGTTATTGTTGAACATGCTGGACTCGCTTGGCAGGGAAAGGCTGACTGTCATTTCATCATCCAGCATCCTCCGGGAAGCCTGAAAGAGAAGACATGCAAGCAGGGCATGTTGGCACAAAGAGGATCATCATTTCCTCCCTTTCTTAAACCTAGCTCTTCCACTCAGATGAAATCAACTTTATCACTGCTAAACCTCCCAAACACTGCAAATCACAGGGATGAAGTCTAGTTCCACAAATGCCTATGTTGTCGAAATTTAGAATGATGCTTCATTTCCACAAGGCAGAATTTGACCTCCTAAATGTCTGTGCTAAATGTCTGTGCTGCCAATATTCATTAACTTTCATTGAAGCACTTGTAAGCATTATTTATAATTCTATAAGAACCTATCAGTAGCCCATCAAAGATCTTCTCAATCCTACAAAGTTTTCTATGTGCTATTAAATGGTGAGTTTTGCTGCATTTCCCTATAACTGCTTTGATTTTTTATAGACGTGAATTAAAATGTTCATTAATTTGACAAATGTGCTGCAATATTATGAATCAGTAATATTGGATTATTTTTACTAATCAAAAATATGATGAATATAAAATGAGAAACAAAAGTCCTAGGTGTGTTTGGGGACCCCATGACAAATTGCACCTAATACAGGACTAAGAAGAGTAAAACAATGAATTGTTTTGGTATCCTATCCAATGTGACCTGACTGATCACTCAAAGGACAATGCCAGCATCTGAATATGTGTGACTATTTGGATTTAAACATGTAAAATGCTCCATTCCAAACAGAAAACAAAACAAAAAAACAAAAAAATTTTGAGTGTTCAATGGAGAAATCTAGATGCTTGCTTCACCCACTGGACAGAAAAGTCCTTGGTTGCAATAGTATCCCTAATTCTGAGCACAGATCCCTACACATAAGAGGTACTCAATAAACGTGGGCTGACTCTCAAAGAAAGAATGCTGAAGATACTAGCAAGAGTATCCAACAAAAAACACTACACTCAAAGCTTTGTGAGGTAATGTTTCTTGGAATGTGTGCTTCAGGGTATTCCACAAAAATTTCTGCCTCCAGAAAGAAATCTTGGGTGTCATTCCAGAGCACCTAAGCTATCTCATTTAGGATGTTCTGCTGGTTTGGATATATTATGTCCCCCCAAAAGCCATGTTTTAATCCAGTCTTTTAGGGGTAGAGTTATTAATCTTTTTGATTAGGGTGTGACCTCTTGATTGAACGTTTTCATGGAGATTTGACCCCACCCATTCAGGATAGGTCTTGATTAGTTTATTGGAGTCCTTTAAAGGGACCTCACACAGAGCAGTTGAGAGAGACTTTTGGAGAGATGCTTGCTGACACTTTGAGATGCTAGCCCAGAATTTGCTCCAGAGAATCTAAGAGAGAACAAAACTCCACAAGAGCAGCTGAGAGAGACTTTTGGAGGGATGCTTCAAGTTGCAGACAGAAGGATGCTGGGAGATACTAAGCTAAGGGCACAAAGGAGCTGAGAGAGGAGCTGAAACACAACTTGGGACAAGCAGAAGCCAGCCACGTGCCTTCCCAGTTGACAGAGGTGCCATCAGCCTTTCTTCAGTAAAGGTATCCTCTTATTGATGCCTTAGTTTGGACACTTTTATGGCTGTAGAACTATAACTCTGTAACCAAAAAAACCCTCTTTTATAAAAGTCAATCCATTTCTGGCATTTTGCATAATGGCAGCATTAGCAAACTGGAACAGATATACAGAAGTAGAAAGTAATTTCTATGAGATCAAGTTAAATATTCAAAGGCATAATTTGTGCCATCCCCTTTACCTGGAATTTTCAATTCAACATTCCTCTCTCAGCCCACAAACATATCCCAAAGAGCCTCAGAAGAAAGACCCAGGGAAGGATGGTAAAATCTAGCTCAACTAAAGATAAAATTAGCTTACAGAGTAGAGAATACAGTCCATACTCCCTCAACTAAAATGCAATCATAACAGACTACTCAATAAGGCACATGTCAACTTCAAATTGTCCAATAAAATTTTCGTCCTTCAGATCCTTCCCTTCTATTCTTTGTTACCTCTCACCATGGAACACTTTATTTAGACAATCCAAAGTGTTCAATCATTCTAAAAGAGAAAAGGTTTTGATATCATATAATTGATAGCTTGAAATGTTTTCATGCCAATGGCTGAGCTCTCTGGATTGTTTTTCAGTCTTCAGTCACTATTTGTGTATTGAAAGCTTTAATTGAGGTAAAATGTTTTCAGACTGATGGAGGAGGTCCTTGTGAAAAGCAAGGAGGTCTTCTCTTCTGTGAAATATTGCTAACTAAAAACCTTAAAATAAACCTCAACCATCTCAGGAATCTGAATGTGGAACAGGGCAGAAGGGACTGCAGGCTGCTTGTCTGGGTCATTCCCTTCACTTCTTGACTTGAGCCCCTTCTCTCCTGTCCAACATCCAAAGAGCTCTAGAGATTCAGGTCCGTTCTCATGGTACTCTATCCCCTCCGAGGAAGTATATTCCACACAGGCCTTGTTCTCCCCCAAGAACCCACACCCAAGCACCGAGACCAATCATGTTATTCTCTCCTTCCTTTTTTCTGCCCTCAGCAGGCAGTTCGAAGCCTCACAGCCCAGAATTTGCATAACCTCTCAGAGTCCAGGTCTACTGAGAGGAACTCATTGGCCAGGAAAGGTGTCCATGATCACAGGTACAATCATTTAGTCATCAGAAGACCCCAAGAGAATCAGACACTTAGCAACAGTGTCCAGGTAGTTGCTATCTGGCCTAGGAAACCAAGAAAATTCATACAAAAGTCATAGCCATTCCATATTTAATGGAATAGATATGTTTTGGAAGAAAAAATTCATTATATTTCAAGATCAGACAATAGAATAGTGCATGGAAGAAAAAAATACTAGTTGTATGATCTTGAGCACATCACATTTTCTCATCAGAAAAAGTTAAAATATAACTGTTGGGCTCACTTCCTTATTACCCAACGAGGTTTAAATAAAATTATGTATATGAGTCAAATCTTTTTTGTATACCGTAAAGTGCTAGAGAAATGTAATAAAATCATTCAGATCATTTAGCCCAGAAAAGAAGAGTCTGAGGAGGGATACATAATCATAGACTTCAAGTTCACAAAGAAACAGGAATAGAATTGTGAGAAACTTGGCTTGGGTAATAATGAGGCTGGATGTTTTCCTGCACATGCACATACACAAAAAAACAAGCAAACAAATAGCGAAAGAAGAAAAAGAGAACTTCAACAGCATTACGAGAAATTTTGGCTAGGTTTTAGGAGAATTATTCTCAACCTTGGTTGTGCATCAGTTTCAGTGTCATTTGTTGTTGTTGTTGTTGTTGTTGTTGTTTAAAGGACAGATGCCTACACAAACCCCAAACCCTGTGAATCAGAATTTTCAAAGGAGAAGCCTGAATTGAGATTCAGTGTATTAGGAAGGGTTTTCCTGAATTTGCTTGAGAGGTTCCAAGATCTCATCTCCAAAAGTGAGAAAATGAATTTAGATTATCCTTGTTTGGCTCCCTTCAGCAACAAACTTCTCCAGCCCTTTGCTTCTTGGCGGCCCTGGTTAACTCTGTTAACCACTTACAAATTCTTACCATCTGTCTTTCAGTCCTGGAGCAACAGGAGCTTAGAAAGGGAGGAGCGACTTTCTGTCCCATGCCCGCCCCACAACTCCTCACCTTCTCCAGCATTTTCTGCCAAAACTGCCTCCAGAGGATGATGACAATGATGGCCAAGAGGATGAAGATGATGGCCACCAAGCAGCCAATCAGGATCCGAGTGTTGCTGTCATCAACTTTAAGCATTGGATCTGTGGTCAGGAAGAGAAACACAGGAGAATATGATCATTTCATGGGGCAAGTAAAAGCATGAGGACCTGGACTAGGGGCATGGAAATAGAAACTGTTCTTTTAGGATATTTATCCTTAATATTTCTGAAGTATTATCCTGTGCTGGTTTGCATATATTATGTCCCCCAGAAACAGCCATATTCTTTGATGCAATCTTGTTGAGGCAGACATATTAGTGTGGATTAGGTTGGAACCTATTGGTTCAGTATTTCCATGGAAGTATGGCCATGCCCATTCAGTGTGGGCCTTGATTAGTCCACTGGAGCTCTATAAAAGCTAAGACAGAAGGAGTTCACAGCTACATGGAGCTGAGACAGACATTTTGAAGATGGCCATTTGAAGCTGATGCAGACATTTTGGAGAACTCCATTTTGAAATGCAACCTGGAAGCAAGCAGACACCAGCCACATGCCTTCCCAGCTAATACAGGTTTCCCAGATACCAATGGCCCTTCTCCAGTGAAGGTACCCTTTGTTGATGGACATTTTGTGGCCTTAAGACTGTAACTGTTTAACCAAATAAACCCCCTCTATAAAAGCCAGTCCATTTCTGGTATTTTGCATCCCGGAAGTGTTAGCAAACTGGAACATATCCTTAATGTGTTTGCTTATTCTTGGTCTTGCTGCTATTTTATTACTTTGCTCCTATATACTATACTCCTCCTCCATGGGATAGGAGATCCCACCACCATCACCATATCTCAGACTGCATAATGGAGAGTTTTTCTGTTTTCCCCCAAATTTTGTCCCTATCTTATAACCACATCCTGGGTCTTCAGGCCCCTGGTAGGTACCTCATGAAAAAGAGGTGAGGAGCTAGTTTCACACTTCACATTCTTCGAGACATGCTAAGGTAGCTGAGAGCCCTCTTTGGAGATATTCAATCATGCATGTCTCCTAGATTGCTGGCTGGTATGCCAGTGCCTGTCTGAAGCAATAAATATACTTTTGCATATTTATGTCCAATTAGAGACCAGCATTTTGTTTCGTAGATTTCAACCCATTCATTAAGATCCCCAATATCGCTATCATCTAGAATTGCCCCTTTCCCTGTTTCTGCCCAAGCTTCACAAACATTCATGGAACAGCTGGAAGCACTCCAGGCCCTATCCCAGCTGAAGGATCACAATAACCAGCAGTGAAGGGAGTGAGTTTGGACCCTTGGCTTTGCAGGTGGACTGTCCCACCTTTCCAGGGCTAATCTTTATCCAAACCTACCTGCTTTCAAGCTTTCTACACAAACAGTTAGGACTTTGCAAATCTCAATCCTCTTCATCCTTCAGGAAGTCCCTTCAACTTAATTTTTAAAACTAGGAATCACACGTACCATAGGTTGTGGGTGCCACAGGAGAGGTGGGCAGAGCTCCAGAGTTGTTGTACATTGCAGCATCTGTTGCAAAATAAGGGTGAGTCAGAGCTAGGATAAGTCAGATAAGTAGTACTTGTTTTCTGACTGCAGGTTGTAACCTAGCACATGGTGAAATCAATTTAATGGGTTTCAGTCAACTTTTTTTTTTTAAGAAATAAAATAGAATAATATACCAAATAAAAAATGTCACCATTCATCTCTATGGTAAGGAAAGATATTCTTTTATAAAATTTTTGTTTCAAATATTATATACTGTGTCAGGGTACAAAGAGTTTGAGAAACAGTGGTCTCATCACTCTGACCATGCATTAGCATAAAGCATGTATAGGAAACACGCATAGGAATTGAATTGCTAATTCAGCAAAATTTAGAAAGAATACAGTGAGTCAGTGGGCATAGAACAGACATAATGCTAGGATGCTCTTTCCTTCAAGGAAATAAAATTGTTTTATAAGACTGTTTCCACTGTGCCTCATTCCTAACCCTTTAACTTCTAAGTTAAAACTTTATCCTTATAGATTATTGACATTGGAGTACCTTTGATAGTTATGCTGCTACTTCTGAGACTGGGCCCCAAAAGAGTATTTCTCAGAATAATGTTGGCAACTAATATTTCCCTCTGATTTGTCTAATCAACAGGGTCAAACACTAAAATATGCATTTCCCTTCTGAAAAACATTCCTTCCAAAAAATCCTATATTTTTCCTTCTTCTTAGCATTATTGTATAAATGGGGAGGTAACAGGCATCTACATGTGCTTTTCTGAATTGAGTCTTCAGGCTCCAGTGAGAATTATTATTTCATGACATTAGACTTGACACCCAAGATACCCCAGGAGTCAAAAACTGAGGTCTGCAGCTATATTTAACTGTATTATGGTAAGTGAACCAATTACTTTGCTGAGAAAATCTCTGAGGATGAATGGGAACCTATTGTCACCTGCTTAACACAACTTAAGTAATACTGCTTTTGAGCATCTGTTTCCACTTTTAATGGATACTTCATGTAAAAGAATCTGTCCATTTACTCTTAGGTCAAATCTATAGCCCAAGAAATAATTTAGGCTTCAAACTCACTCTTCTAAACATATGCTCTATTTTCTTAACAGTATGTCTTAATTAGCCAACCATCTCAAAATTTGCTTCTTTAAAAATCAAATTAGAAATGACAGGGTCTTCTGCTTTACCTTTAAATTATCCTCTCCTCCTGTCTTACATTATTTTAAGCCTGTATTTTTCTTCCAAGCCCAGTACAACACTCACACCTTTTAACTTATCCAGGACAAACACCGTTCCTAGTGGCCCCTGTTTCTGACTGCTTATTGTTGAGACCACTTTGAACAGTTTTTGAAAAATCTTTCATATGTTCTGTGTCCCCATCTAAACTTGGATGGTGAGGACAATATCCTGAATGCCTTTTAACTTTTGAATATGTGGCACACTGCCTCGCATCCGGTAAGCTCAGTCACTGTTTGATGTTGTTGTTCAATCAAGAATAGTGCCTTGAGAATAAAAATATATTTGCAGGGTCCCCCCTGAAGAACTGGGAGAAAATACAGAAATGTTGGACTTCCCCACATGGGTTACTACTGATATTCTCACAAACATTGAGGACTAACAATTTACTAGGATAAGCCCTCAATCTTGGGGCCTGCTCTTATGAAGCTTGTTACTGAAAAGGAGAGGCTAAGCCTATTGATAATTGTGCCTAAGAGTCTCCCCCAGAGAACCTCTTTGTTGCTCAGATGTGGCCGATCTCTCTCTAAGCCCATGCAGCAGGTGAACTCACTGCCCTCCCCACTATGTGGGACATGACTCCCAGGGATGTAAATCTTCCTGGCAACATGGGACATGACTCCTGGGGATGAGCCTGGACCTGACATTGTGAGGTTGAGAAAACTCTTCTTGACCAAAAGAGGGAAGCGAAATGAAACAAAATAAAGTTTCGGTGGCTGAGAGATTTCAAAAGGAGTTGAGGTTACTCTGGAGGGCATTCTTATGTGCTATATAGATATCCCTTTTTAGTTGTTAGTGTATTGGAGTAGCTAGAAGGAAATAACTGAAACTGTCAAACTGCAACCCAGTAGCCTTGATTCTTGAAGATGATTGCATAACTATGTAGCTTACATAGTGTGACTGTGTGATTGTGAAAACCTTGTGGCTCACACTCCCTTTATCCAGTGTATGGACAGATGAGTAGAAAAATGAGGACAAAAAATAAGTGAAAAAAATAGGTTGGGATGGTGGGAATGGAATGTTTAGGTGTTCTTTTTTACTTTTTTTTTTTTGGAGTAAGGACAATGTTCAAAATTGATTCTGGTGATGAATGCACAACTATATGATGGTACTGTGAATAATTGATTGTACACTGTGGTTGATTGTAGGGTATGTGAATATATCTCAATAAAACTGTATTTTTTTAAAAAAGAATAGTGTTTTAAGGTTTAAAATGAATCCCTAAAAACTGAAAACAAACAGAATAAAATGAACTTATCATGTTGGTGACATAACTATATGGAGAAAATAATCATTTCACTGTTATTCCAACTGACCACAGAACACAGTATTTTGATTATACATTCTCATATTATAAGAACAAAGAGAATGGCAAAGAAATCTTAAATTTTGTTCAATAGTCATATTACTACTCATAATCTTGGTATTACTATTTTGAATACTAAGATAAAGCAAATGTTGTAATCATTATTAAAAAACATGATATTTAGCAAATTTAGAGATCCAGGTATGAATCAAATTTAAGTTAAAAACTCCATAATCTTTCATATGAATTGGAAGTGGAATGTGAGCTCATGAGGTTTTTTTTCTTTTTAAAAATGTTTCCTATCTTCATCCACTGAAAAGTCCAAGAACCAATGATAAGCCAATAGCAATGAGTATCCCTGCTGCCCAGTTTGAGATCTAAATACCATTCTTCACCAAACAGAACCAGAATTCTTGAGGAAATGATTGATTCCAGGTCTAGGGCAAGAAATGTTCAAAAGGAGCTTGGGACATCTTGTTCTTTCAATAAACAAGAAAATTGTAAAAGGCTTAAAGGGTTGGGTCCAAAGGACACAGAGCCAGCTTAAAGGGTCACTCTCTGGTTAAATATAGAAAATTTGGGCATCAAAAAGAATAATAATTACCATTGATTAATTATATTGAATTTATAAAAAGCAATTAGTGAATAATGATACTAAAAAATAAAACAAGGAAAAGAAACAAAATGAAACTTGTTAGACCCATTGAAGTTTGCTAGGGTTTTAATTCATTACTCTGAAAATTGATAATTAAAGGGAAAAATAGTCTTGTTGTAACTATATTTCAGATAAACAAAGAGTCCTAGTGCATGGGGAATAGTTCTATTCAGAAGAAATTCAGCTAATAAATGAAGAAGGAATTTAAAAATGAGAAAAACATTTAGCAACACTAATGAGACAATAAGTCAGTCAATGGTCATGAATGAAGGGTAAAACTTAGGGTAAAAGTTCATAGGAAGGTGACATGAGCAAGATGGCAGAGTAAGATGCCCCCAGCAAACAGAAGCCTACCTCCACCCCTGGAAATAGCAAAAAAAATGGGCAGAATCTGTCAGAACCATCTTTCCCAGAACTGTGTAAAACAATTGATGCTAGACAACAACTTAGTGAATGCTGAAGCAGGAAAAAGAAAACCTAAAAATGGCAGGAAAGCCATGGAACATGTTTACTTGTCCTGGCCCCCTCCCCTTCCTCACCTCAGCACGGCAGCCTGTGGGACCAATGGTGGCTTGGGAGGCTGCACACATTTCCAGTGTGGGTCCATGGTGGCTGGTTATTAGCACACCTAAGCAAGCAACTTAAGATGCTTCTACATCAGCCCCACCCCACTTGTCAAGAGACTGATGCAAAGCACATGTTTGGTTGACTAATCAGGAATTTACCTGGGGCAGAGAAGAGGTGCAGAGAGGTGGAGCAGAGCCAGCAGACTGCAGCTCCCTGGGTGAAAGACTAAGATTGAGACAAAGAGCACAGCTTCTCCTTCAGGGGGTTCCTGAAGGAAAAGCTGGAGAGAGACACTCCTTTTTTGGAGGAGAAACATTCACACATACAGAGGAGCACTTGAAAACTAGTGCTCATGCTCAAGACAAGACAAAAGGTCTGAGAAGAACCAAACTGTTCACTGCAGGCTAATCTATAAGTTCAGTACAAGCTGTACTAAGCATTAAATAAAAACCTTAAGATAGAGCCAATCTACACTAAAACCCAGGGGAAAGGGGAGAATCTGACTTCCAGAATTAACAGATCAAAATATTCAAATGTCCAGACTTCAGCGAGGCATACAAAAAAGCAGGAAGAGATTACCCCTTCAAAGGTTTAAAATAAAAGAACAGAAACAATCCCTGAGGATGCCCAAACATTGGAAATATTGATCAAATTTGTTAAGTCAACTCTCCTAAATAAATTCAAGGAACTAAAGGAAATCATGGACATATAACTAAAGGAAATCAGGAAAATGATACATGAACCAAAGGAAGAATTAGAAATTTTTGAAAGGAATGAAAACAGAAATTCTGGAGATGAAAAGTACAATATGGAAATAAAAATACACTGGAGGAGTACAACAGGAGATTTAGACAGGCAAATGAAAGAATAAGCAAATTTTAAAATGGGATAATTAAAATTATTCAATCTGAAGAGCAAAAAAAAAAGAAAGAAAAAAGGAAAAGAAAATGAAAGAAAGTGAGCAGAGTCTAAGGGACTTACGGAACAACATGAAATGTACCAACATATGCATTATGGGGGAGCCCCAGAAGGAAAAGAAGATAAAGGGTCAGAAAGAATATTTGAATAAATAATGATTGAAAACTTCCCAAATTTGATGAGAGTTGAGAATATACACATCCAAGAAGCCCAATGAAATCCACATAGGATAAACTCAAAGGAAATCACACCAAGGCATATGATAGTCAAACTGTCGGAGGCCAAAGTCAAAGGGAGAATCTTAAAAGTAGTAGAAAAGAAGTGATTCTTCACATCCAAGGGATCCTCAGTTAGACTAAGTGCCTTTTTCTTTATCAGAAACCATGAAGACTAAAAAGCAGTGGGATGTTTTTGTTTGTTTGTTTTTTCTCTCACTGACTTTTTGATCTGGTCTTTATTCAAAATAAGGTGTCCAAAATGATTTGACTTTTATGGAATAAGCAACTTAAGCAGCAGGCTTCTTTTCTTTTGTAGTAGGTTTCTTTTCTGCTGGCTTCTTGGTGGCTGCAGTCATCTTTCCCACCAAAGGCTTCTGCTTCTGCTGCTTCTTAACACAAATAGCCTTCCTTCCTTTCTTCCCCTACTATAGGCTTCTTGCCTGGAACCCCCCTTCTCATCTGATTTGGCCTCTAGTGCTGCTGCAGCTTTATCCATCCTGAGTTTGTGACTCCTAGCCTGGTGAAGAATGGTGTTTTGGTGCATAGTCTTAGCACATGGGTTTAGTTTCAACATGATTCTCAGGTTTTTCAGTGGCTGCTTCTTTGGAACTCTGTGATGAATCTTCTTGTGTGGTGCTCAGAGGGCTCTTTGGATCTCTGGGCTTTTCAAGATTCTGCCAAGGTCTGTATTCATCATCTTGTGCATGGGATAGTTGTAGTTACTCTTGAGGGAGGCAGCTTTATACCAAATGTCATGCAGGTCATCCAACTTGCAAAAAGCACTTTCAGTCCAAATGCAGAAATGTCCCATGTGCCCACCAGGAGCAAGTTTCAAAATGTTCAGCTTGCCTACATTAAGCAGAGTAATTCCGGGGATGTTTCTGAATGATTATGATACCATTGTCCTCATTATAAATGATGTCCCCTGTGCTGTATGTGATGATGGTTTCTCATTTTGCCCTTGCCAGCTCTCATTTGCTGAGAGGAGTATACCTTTTTTATATCATTCCAGGCCTTAAGTCTCTTAAGAAGCAAAACGGCCTCCTTGGTCTTTTTGTAGCCTTCAATTTTATCTTTGACCACGAAAGGAAGTTCAGGAATTTCCTCAATTTGATGACCTTCAGACATGACCGGCACTGGTAAGGCTGAGCAGCCAGGGCAGACCAGATGGCATATCACTTCTGTATTGTGTTTACTCTATGGTGCCAACAACCCATGTTTTGGTTGGTGCAAATATGTGATCTCCACAACACATATCTCCAAAAGCACCCTGGCAGGATGGGTGAGTCCCACCACCTCAAACTCTGGGAATTCAAGCCATGGCTCTGCCAGTGCCCAAGGACTCAGCACTAGTTTGATGACCTGCTAACTCATGGACAGCATAGGGTTGTCTGTTGTTTTTGCACAAGTTGCTATGAACAAAGTTCACAATATCCAGTCTAATGGGAGCCTTGAACACAGCAGGCAAAGTAACATTTTTGCCAGATGACTCCCACTTTTCAGAGTACACTGATATCAATGGATGAGCACACACCTTGTCGGGGAGAGGAAACAGCCACACTCCTCTCAACCCAGTGGCTCTCATAGGAAAAGGATTGGGATGTTTTTTAAAAAAAGAAAATAAGTGTTCGCAGTGATGTGGAGAAATTGGAACCCTTTTACATTGCTGGTGGGATTGTAAAATGGTGTAGCCATTGTAAAAGAGACAGTTTGGTTGTTCCTCAAAAAGCTTGGAATTACTTGGCAATCACAACTCTAGGTAGATATTCCAAAGTATTTAAAGTAGGGACTTAAACAGATATTTGTATACTAATGTTCACAGCAGCATTATTTACAAGAACCAAAAGGTGGAAACAACCCACATGTCCATTAATGGATGGATAAACAAAATATGGTGTGTTCTGGTTTGCGAATGCTGCCGTTATGCAAAATACCAGAAATGGATTGGCTTTTATAAGGGGGTCTATTTGGTTACAAAGTTACAGTCCTAAGACCATAAAAGTATCCAAACTAAGGCATCAACAACAGGATACCTTCACTGAAGGATGGCCAATGACTCCTGGAAAACCCCCATCAGCTGGGAAGGCATGTGGCTAGTGTCTGCTCCGGGTTTCTGGTTTCAAAATGACTTTCTCACAGGATATTTCTCTCTAAGCATCTGGGGGTGTTGTCTTAGTTTATCCTGGGGCAAACTCTGGGCTTCATCTCTTAGCTGAAGTCCTTCTGTCTGCATCTCCAAGCATCTCTAAGCATCAGTGTCAGCAAATGTCTGGGACTGTGTGGCTCTTCTTAAACCACTCCAGTAAACTAATCAAGACCCATGCTGAATGGACAGGGCCACACCTCCATAGAAATAATCTCATCAAAATTATCACCGGCAGTTGGGTGAGTCACATCTCCATGGAAACAACCTAATGCAAATATCCCACAAGATTGGATTAAAACATGTCTTTTGGAGGGACATAATATATCCAAACTGGCACATGGTATATCTATACAACAGAATACTATTGAGATGTAAAAAGGAATGAAGTTCTGATACATGCTACAACACAGAGACAGAGGGTAGAGTACAGGTTACCAGGGGCTGAGAGTAGGGTGGGGAGGAATGGGGATTTATTGCTCAATGGATGAAGAGTTTCTCTTTGCAGTGGTGAAAATAGTTTTGGTAATGGATGGTGGTGATGGTAGCATAACATTGTGAATATAACTAATACCAATGAATCATACATTTGAAAGTGGTTAAAATGGGAAATTTTGAGTTGTAGATATTTTACCACAGTAAAAGTTCATAAAGAACTTTCACAGAAAAGGATAACCACTTGAATACAGAGTTAAATTTTAGCACCACTAAAAGTGAGAGAATCCAACATTACATTCCCCTGATGATGCTCAACATAAAGTACACAGCACTATCTATGAAGAATTCTTGGCAAAAATAAATATTTAACTTGAATCTAGTAGACAGGTGTAATCTTCAGTCAATAAGAATGACAAGGGACAAAAGATCAGGTAAAATCACACCACAGAAATCAATCAGCCAACCCAGAATGGAATTAGGAAAAAAAGGAGGGGATTGTTTTAGATTAAAAGAGACCTAGGAGATATAATAAAGGAAATAGAGCTGAAAGACCTCATTTGGATCCTGATTCAACCAAACAAACTTTAGCAGGACATTATTAGACACTCAGAGATATTTGTAAATGAACAAGCTACTAGGTGATTTTAAGGAATTATTAACAAATGTTTTTAGATGTTATAATGGTATTATGCTTATGAAGATGATGTTCTTTCTTAGAGGCATTCTAAAAGCTTCACTAGTAAAATCAGTAATGTCTCAGATTTGCTTTAAAATACTACAGCAAAGGAGGAGGAATGCATGAAACAAATATGGTAAAATATCAGTGGTTATTGAAGCTTAGTGATGGATGGGGGTTCACTTTTGTATACATCTGGAAATTTTCATTTAAATATTTTAATAGCAATTATATATTCTTCCTGAATTTATATGATTTTTAAACACATTATATGATTTTTAAATCACATTTATATGATTTTTAAACACATTTTTAAACACATTTATATGATTTAAACACTCTTATTTGGTTGGTTGGTTATGTAATTCTTAATGTTATGTCTCTTTTAGACAAATGTGTGAGTAAGAATAGTCAAGTAAATATTCTGTCTACTTCCGCTCTTATCCTATCCCTCCACAATTAAAACTAGTCACACAAAGGTTACTTTCTATCCACCAGTTAGAAGCCACCTGTACAACCCTGTTCCTCTCAAACACTCGCCAATGAGAAACTCTGGGCATGGGCCTTCCTCCTTCATCACCCTATTCCCACTTCCCTAAAGGGCCCTCAAGTTCCCCACCTGATTGGAAGGTGATCTCACTGAACATCATCCAAGTGTCAGCAAAATGATATTGGCACTTGATGGCACTGGCCATGCGGTGATAGAGGGGCACCGTGACAAACCGAGCACTGGGGTTGACGTCATCCAGGACAAGGGGGAAGGAGACGGCATTAGGTTCCCACTCATTGGCTTCCGAGCGGAAGTAGCACTGTACCTCCTTAAAGATCTTCACTCCTTTGGCAAACATGTTGTTGCAGTGGACCTGGCAGAGAAAGAGGCATGTGAGTGACAGGGTGATACTGCTAGGTGGTATGGGGACACAGTGCTAGCTTGCCCAGATGTGCCAGTTGCTCATCCTTGGTAAATAGCTGGGGCTCTGCAGTCTTTAGGGTTTCCCTTCTAGGCACCTCACAGTGGCAGCGAAGCCTTATCAAACCCGGGCTGCAACCCAGTCACCTCTATTCAGTGTGTACCCCTGGATACCTCACTTTGTGTTGCTGGGCTACAGTTTCCTCATTTGTTAACTGAAATCTGGGCCAGCATCCCCTCAGGTCCTTCCCTGCCCTTAACATACTGAGTCTATCGTCCTCTCAATCAGTTATTGTCTGCCCAGTATCAACTATTTTGAACTGAGGTAAGAGGAAGCTACCATTCTACTTCCCTCTTAGGACTTTCCACAACCAGTCCACTGTGTTCAACAGATTTAGGTTAGATATTGGAAATAATATACAAATCAAAACAATTTCATTTTTCTTGTCAGAAATCTCATTTCAAGTGCCATGTATTAGCACTTTCACCCAGAGATGAGAGACTTAATCATCTCTCTCAATTAAATGTACTTTAGGTGAAGCCATTCTGAGGAGGACATCAAATCTTCCTCATGGATATTTTATGAGATGAGAAAAGAAGGTCTGTTGGAAATTAGCTTGTATCCCCTTGCCTGCTGCCATGACCACCTCACAAGTATATTTGTACGGCATTCCCTCTGTAGCACCATGCTGAGCTACCACGTTGAATGTTCATATTTCTAACTAACTCAAGTCCCTTGTGGTAGTTTAATAACATTTCCTCTGGTTGAGTGCTAAGCAGAAAATGAGGTTTCATTGGTCACTATCACCTGAGCATAAAGACTTAATAGATTGGAAAAGCATTTTTGTCATTCTAGGAATATATTTCCTGTTTCTATTTTAATGTTTTGTTGAAGTCCTGAATTACAAACCTTTATCTATCTTCACTACCCTTCTCTGGTTTCTGGATAGTCAATACATGACTGCCATTCAAAAAAATTTTTTAGTTTTTAATCAATATCTCACATTACCATCACTTAGTTATACATTCAAAATTTATTTTTAACTGAAGAAAGAAGCAATAAGCCTAGAAATGTAATGACATGGAAAATTGACCAGAGATACTCTGAAAGAACAGGATCATAGAATATTAGTGCTAGTAGAGACCTTCAAAATCATCTATTCCAGCTCCAAATTTGCTAATGAAGAAGCTGGTGCTCTGCAAGGTTTGGTTTGCCCATGGTCGCTCAGCAGCAGAACTGGATCTGGAACCTTAGACTCCTAGCCCAGTCTTTCTTTCCACATACAATGCCACACAGAAATGGAGCAAATAGCCTTAACAGTTCCATGTGTTTTAATGATGAAATCATATGTTAATACCTTCCTCAGGATGAATTAATTGTTCCAGTTTATTGGTCACAAGTAAATGGGACAAGGCTAAAAAAAGAAAGAAATCAAAGAAATACCAACTGCAGCTTCAGTAGAATTTTCAGATGTTTGGAAATTGGCAAAGTGTTGGCTAAGCAGCCTATGGGGTAGATAATAATCTTTCCCACAGATGTTTTGGGAATTCTCTCAGAATGCAAATAAATAGCATAGGATTTCATTCCCATGTAGACTTGATTTACATATTTATTTACTAAATACAATGCATTTTTAAAATGCATTAGTATGTTTTTATATTGTATTTTATACTTCAGGGAGAAAATGGGCAATAATGCTCAAAAGTCATCTTTTACTTTTTATTTGTCTCAGAAAATTAATATACACTGGAAACCTGTTTGGCCTTAAAAGAACTGACCCTGAGTCAGCTCCTTAGAAGTTTCTGACACCTTGTCATTGCAGAATACACTTTAGAATAGTCTTTATCTATGATAAACTGGTTTAAAAGGAAGGGCTGCAGACTCAGCAAGACTAATGTTTATTGACTAAATAATACAACTTTATTCAGAGTCTGAAATACATTTTATTATTTGTGGGACTAGAAAATCTCCCAATACTGGTGAATTATATACGTGTTCATAGGTGCATATGGATATACACTTTATTCAGAAATACAAAACAATTTTCTTTTAAAGCATATGTTTGTTAATATGCATATTCTGTACTCCCCCCCCCCCCAAATCGTGAAGAATAATATGTTATACACAATTGTGCCTTCTTTTGCAAATAAATAGTGCCTTCCCTGCTGAAGTGAAAGTTGTCCCAAGGTATGGGTCATATTTGATTCATCTGCTTACCCCCAGAACCTAGCAAAGAGCTATGTACGCTCCAAATACTGTTGATAAATTAGTAACAAAGATGGACAGATAAAAGGATGGGTGAGTTTAAGAAACAAACATTGACGCTGAGGACTGAGTGTAAATAATAGCTCTACCTTTATTTATTTATTTATTAATGGCCAAATTTTATTGGCCATTAATATTCTGCATCCGACTATTAATGAGGAGAAAGAACAGATAAATGGGGGTCCCTGCGTGGAGCCAGATTCACTTGCCCTCTCTCTTTCTTGGGACTTATATTGGACTTCCCTCATGCTCCTCAATAAACCAGTAAGAGTTATACGGCAACCATATCAGCTCCTAAGGTCTGTTTTTTACATCCAGCAAAAGGACTTTCCTCTCTACCCTAAGTCTCTAGTTTTCCTCAAGCTTAGAATTCAGTTCTGGCATTCACTGTGGTTACTTTATGCACAGACTTTTTTTCCCTTCCATGCCTTTCTCTGTGAAACCCTTGATATTGGGTAAGGGAAAAGGAAAACAATTATTTGAGCTGGGTGCTAGGAAAATCACCATTTTAACAATAGAGATATTCTCAACCCTTGAAACAAGGTCAGGCTTTCCCTTGAGGACTTGCCTCAGAGAAAATGGAAATCAGGCTTGAAGGCCTCTCCCCAGCTCTTCACAGGCATCTTCACCTGCTCAGTGTCTGCCTTCTGCGTCTATCCAACCAGTCAACAAAATTCACCTGGTCCAGTCCCATTTCCTCTTAACTGCTCTGTGTTAAACCTAATATTTTATATTTTAGGACGTGTAGAAGGCTTGGGTTAAAATGTACCATTCCTTTGACTCTCGTCCACTGGGTAACCAACTCCTCTGAGTTGGCAAAGAGTCACCTAGCTCCCATAAAGAAGTCAGACTAAAACTCTGGCCCTAATTCTAAGTCTAGAATCCAGATGTTGGCTCCAGTGGGGAGAAAGAGCAATTCCTCCTGCCTGGACCTAGTCTCTCCTTTGAGTTTCTGTCTATAGATAAGGAAGTACTATTTGCTAAGGTCCCTTTCTTGTCCATCATATCTTCTCCTCCCTCTACCCAAAGTGACAGAGATATTTATAATTATAAACCACTAGAATAGTTAGTAAAAAATATCATTACTTCATTCCCAAATATTTTTTGGGTCAGCATAAACTAAGTGCCAGGCATTAAGGTACAGAAATTACAAAGCAGAATCACTACCTTGCAGAGGAAACTTGAGATCTAGTAGAGAATCATACACATACACAGATAAGTAACAATAAATGCTTTACTGCAAAAGATAAGGAAATAAAGACCTCTGGGAACAGAAAAGTGTGGAATCTTATATTGTAGGGGAGGGAGGAGAGGGAGGAAGGAGAATACATCCCAGGTGTGGGAAGTGGTTCCAAGTACAAAGCGTCCCGCCCCCTCCATTGAGAATCAGAGGTGCAATGCACTTCCGTGAACCTCCGTGAACCACCATGAGCAGCCATTACTGATAAGAGTTGCCTTGTCCCTGGTGTGTTGGGTAGGACTATATTATGACTTCTGTGGGCTCTAAGCAATTTTGTCTTTGTGGGCTGCTTTCTCCATACAAAAATATTAAAAATTTTATTTTACAACTATGTTGTGAAAAATGAATACAATCATTTAACTTAAAAGTTCATTTTTTCTTCTGATTTTAAAAGAATTTAAAACATCCTCATGGGACCTAAAATTATCAAAGTATCATGGGTCCTAGGCACTGTGTCAACTATACCTAATGGATAAGTCTGTTCCGGTGCTGGGACATTGGAAACCACTGAACTAGTCTAACCTCCTAATTAACAAATGAAGAAACAAACCCAAAGAGATGAAGATGACTTGTGAAATACATATAGCTAGTTGGTAGCTACATATGTATTTGAATCTAGATCTGCTGGTATCAGCAGATGTCTTTTCTCTACCATGCTATGGTTTTGGCTTTCTTGAAGAAGTTCCACCACACCTGACTCCACTGACCTTCATGGTAGTGAAATTCCTGATGTGGTCAAATTCAAACATGATCTCAATGTAGCCATTGGTGGCACTCTCGTTCCGCCAGCCCACATAGTCATAGCCAGGCCACACGTGGTACTCATGGGTCTGGGTGAAATCATCCAGGCCAGACACCCCATCTGTCAACTGGCCCAGCCCTTCAGTCATGCTGCTCAGGCCAGGAGAGGAGAAGGAAAAGGGAGAGAGGAACCTGGAGTTAATCACACATTCATGGAAGAGCTTTCGCCCAAAATCCTCACCCCCAGTATTGTTAGAGCTGATTATCTTGGAGGTTGAAGAACGACAAGAAATCAAATGTATTTTATAGTATTGATTCATTTATCCTGCATCAATTACACATAAATGAATTTTATAAAATATTTGATGCTTACCTCTTTAGTAGCAAAACTTTTAGGCAATTTTTGATCATTTTGTATAAAACGTTATTTGTAATCTATTGCATCCTTGCCTATTCTTATCTACTGAATATAATTAAGTCTTTCTATAATGACTCAATATTATGTAGTTGATAAACTAATACTTGAATGAATGAATGAGTGGCATGAACCCTACAGTAAATGACCCATCACTAAATAAATGGTCCCAGAGCTTGTTGGAAATTTTTTTCTGACTCTCTTCTGACTATACGTAGTCATTGTTCAGTTAACTTCAGAAAAGCCAATCATGCCCTTTTCTACCTCACATCTCCAACAACCCAATTTGATATCAAATGAAAAGGGAGTAAAAGAGTTATCTCTGCCAACTTTAAATACTAATTTATATTTAACTTTAATTAAATTTGTAGAATGCTGAAGTCATAGAATAAAATGCATGAATTTCATGATAGTTTCAGGTATTGGATGTAGTTTTATTTTCCTGCTTGGCAGCCTTTTCCACTTCTTAGTGTAAGGCTCTGTTTTGAATGGCCAGGTTTGTCAAAAGCCTGACTGCTGGACACCTGGGGTGTAAGTGTTTTTATGTTAATTTGACTGTTTAAAGGACAAAGAGTCCTCCTTCCTTCTTCCTTTGGAGGGGAACAGCAAGAACCCATCACGTGTAACTTCTCCTTCCTCAAGCTCTGCATCTCAAGCTCTGGAAGGATTCTCACCCTCAAGCAATAGTGTATGTGCCCATTAAAGTTTACAGCCAGAACAAATGACATATAAAATTTGTGACTTGCAAAAAATGATTGAGTGATCATGCCAGCCTTACAGATACATTTTAAAATATATTTGTTCTTTGAAAAATGTTTGGCAAATTATAAAATTTGACTGGCCTTATCCACAGTGACCAGAGCCTGGATCTCCCTTCCAAGGCTTTGACATCTTTTTCTTCTCTCTAAGGCTAGGAGAACATAAGTTTACTTGCAATAAATATATTTCCCATCTGTCCCCAGAAAAATAGATCCCCATGAAAGTCTTATGAAAAAGCAACACAAATTAATAAGGAAGCTTGTCAGTTTCTCCTTTGACAAGCAAATGGGGAGGGGATAAGGAAAAAACGTTCCATTTACTTTATATACTTTAGAACATTTGGAATTATTATAACGAGTTTATATTACTCATATATACATTAATTTTAAAAAGAAACTTTTGCTACTATGACTATCCATTTTCTGATACCCCAAATTAGCTTCGTTCTTATCACTCAGTCACATCTCAACCAGATATCTCATTACCTCAGTTATTAAGTGGAAGCTGATTGTGCCTAAATCTCTGTAATTATTTTTTATGTTTTTTCTGGGATCCAGAGCTATATTCCCAGCTACCTCCCTTATTTCTCCATTGCACTGTCTTGTCTTTCCTTTAAACATATATCCTAAAGTAAATCCATCATCATTCCCTACTAAATTAGGTCTTTCACCTAAATTTCCCATTTCTGTCAATTATACTTCCCTTTCATAGTCACCAAAAGTGCATAGTAGACACTAAAAATAAATTTGTTGAATGAATAAATGGCATTCCCATTGTTTCAGTCACTTGGACTGGCATACTTCATCTATCTCTTTTCCTTATTCTACTGTCTTGTCTGCTATATCCGATTGGATTGCAAATGTCCCCTAAATGAATATCCCTTCCTTATTCCCATTCTCACAATCACTATTTTGGCCTTGGTCCTCAATTATTTTCACCAGACAGAATTTGGAGTGAGAAAATGTCCCTCATCACCTCTTCTCTCCATTCAAATCTAACCTTTACATGCTGCTTGATTAATCAGTCTACAACACAGCTCCAATCATGACCTTCCCTAGCTTTAAAAATCTTCAAAGACTCATGATGGTGATGATGATGGAGGAGGAGGAGGACAAAGAGGAGGAGGAGGAGGAGGAAGAGGAGAAGGAGATGAGGAAGAAGAAGACAGAATACTCCTGGTCCTGATATTCAAGTTCCTCCAAAATATGACATAATCTGTCTTGCTAGGCATCTCATCTACTAACTTTGCTACATAAACATGGCCCATGTTTCACTAAACCATTGTTGTTTCCTGGACACTCTCCTAAACTTTACAACCTTGATTCTTTTTCCTTACGCTATTTCCTCCACTTATAATGCAATTTCAATATTCTCTATCTGTGAAAATTCTATCCATTCTTTGGGTCTCCTTTCAGATTTCACCTATTCTGTCATCTCTTTATTGGACCTACAATCAGATAATTTACATGTTTATGGCACTTTTCCTTTACAAAATGTTCTTACACATTTTTATCACTTAAGCCTGAAAGCAAACAGAAGTAGTAATTATTATTACCCCATTTGCCTCACATTCATAGAAAATAAGTAACTTACAGGTTCCATGAATCTGGGTGTTCTCACCCCTAATGCTCCCAAGTGCTTTCCTACTATAGTTAGTCCTCTCCTCCGAAGTCCAGAGAACTCATAGTGTAGCTCTTACTGCTATCCTGGTATCATAGTAATTTATAACCTGTTTTATCCCAGGTTCCCAACTGTAAGCTCCTTAAAAGTTGGTCAATGACTTCATTATGTCTGAATAAGTATCATGCTCAGCCAAATTTCTTGCACATAATAACAGTTGACTTATCAACCTAAACTGAATTCAGTTAATCCCTGATTTCCCTTATGCCTTGAATATGTGCTGGCTAGGGTGAGGCTAAGGGAAATGATATCAAGACAGTTTAAGCAAATGGGGAAGAACAGTGGCTAAGTAGATGGAAAGGAAGTGAGTAGGAATAGAAGACTGGATGAATCAATCTTTGACCAAGGGATGGCAGCTGGGGGGCAGGGTTTTGTTGTCCAACCCTAAGCCAATGCAAGTGCTTTAATTCCTCACTCCCTTTCCTGAGATTTACTAATCCCTCTCTCAGCCATTAGCAACCTCCATCATCTGGTCTGGACTACACTGTGGTATGAACTTTCTCCCAGGATTTTTGCCAAAAAATAACAAGCTAAGAGAAAAAAGTGTGGAGTGGATCAGTAGAAGAATGGTAAGGCTTGGAGTGAAGTGGTATGGACGGGAACACTTCTTATCCAACTCCATGTTCCTACTGTATCTGATCATATTTTCTCCACCATAGCCCCATTGGTCCAGTTCATTCCTACCCATTGGTCCTTTCTTCTGTCCCCAGCTCCCGCAAATCTCTGCTATGGTCAGGTCACTCTTGTCCTCAGCCCTGCTTCCTTTCTTCTACTCCTTTCTACCTTCCAACCCTTCCTCTGCTCCAATTCTTATCTTATTCTAGAAACCTTCCTTGTCTATTATAAGCCTTATCAGTCTCCCTCTGTTCACAATTTCTAATGCATTTATAATTATGGAGTTTATTAATTATTTATAATTAACAAATTCTTGACTTGTCCAATTTATTAATTATAGTTACTCTTATAATTCAATTCTTCTAACACTTTGTTTCCATTAGTAGGCCAATATTTGTGTGAGATCATATGTCATGTTTTGAGAGCCAAACAATATGGCTACCATACTTAAAGCCATGCCACAAAGTTTACCCCTTGCTCTGAGTAATTTATTGTTGTTTTTTTGTGTGATTAACTGGTCTTCGTGAACTAGGCTCTAAATTCCTTGGCAATGAAGACCATTTATTTTACTTCATCTAAATTCTCTACAACATCTAGTAATAGGGTTAAATAAATACTGGTTGGTTGATTGACTGATTATTTACCCCAAGCCATAATAAAGAATTATTCTCTCCTAGTGGGCATCTTCCCATTCTGAAGATCAAAGTTTCCCAGAATTTACCTGTACCCAACAGCTCCATCATAGACAGAATCGTTCAGATAAATAATAGAGCCTCCAGGGAGTACAAACTGCTGCCCAGCTGGAGCACTGTAAGACACCAAACCATCTGCCAAAGGAAACACAATTGTGTCAGTGCTTTGGGGAAGGCCATGCACCCACAACTCAGATCAAGTAACCCAAGGTGCTACCTGAGGCTTCAAAAGTGCAAGGTTATACAGCATGTCCACCCAGGGCTCAGTGTGGACACACAGAGAGTACTGTGAGCAGCAGTCAGCAGAAGAACTCTGAATGCACTATTTAAGATGTAGGGCACTGAGCTCTGGGTGACCGAACAATGCTCCTTCTTTCACTCTAACCAAGAGGGAATCATTTCACTCTAGGGCCTACTAAGCCCATGGCTTTTTTTATTTGATTTTCTTCATTTACCAGGATTGAGGTTCTTAATGTGGTCTGTAAGCTCTCTCTGCCAGAGACCTACCTAGCCAGACACAGCCATAGAGCTCCACCCTCATGCACACATTCATGGAGTGGTCGGTGGCTGGAATGAAACGAACAAATCTGGCCACAATGGGTGGCTCCAAGTCTTTTAGAAAAATGTCATAAGGGTTACTATTTCCATCTAGAACCTGAGGAGAGAGAAGAGAAAGAGTGAAGAGATGCTATGATGTCATGCTGAACTTTCTTCATTCCCCAAGCATTATTGCTTTTGATGGCCCCTCTCCTTTTACTACAAGGAGCAGAATTGTATTTACTCAGCTTTCCCAACAGTCTTGATATTCCTTTCTCTCCCTCCTTTGTTCTCCACCCTGTCTCACCCTCAGTCACTCATTTATGAGGACATCCCAAGCCTGTAGGCACACACATCTACACAGACATCCTGTACAGTTCGATGAGCCAGGGTCTCTTCTTCCTACCTGATTCCCATGCCGGTTCCGCCAAGAGATCCAGCGCGTGCCATCCCGACTGTACTTGATCCTGTACATGGGGGCAAACTCAATGCCATGGCCCCCTGCATGGCGTCCCTGGGTCCCCACAAGGGTGATAAAGTGCAGGCTGTGCAAGTCAACTTGCAGAAACTCCTTTAGGTCATTGGGTTCCACTGGAATCTCAGGGCACCAGGCTCCATCCCCTTCTTCTGAGTCCAGCCTGGGGGGTGAGGGTCAGAGAGAGAGAGGAAAGAACCACAAAACCACAGAGTTGTTTACCAAGCCACAGCAAATAGCTGCCCTGTCCTGAGGGGAGAGAGCAGGCTGGGATCCCAGTCCAGCTGACTCTTTGGGGTCTCCCACCAGTCTCACTGCTACCACAGTACCTACCCACTTGCAGCCAGTTCTTCTCCCAGGGGTACCGTGAATCCCAGAGACATTCACCACCAGGGAGCTAGTGACCTTCAGATCACATGTAGCCTTTATGTCTGGATTTAGAGACCTCAAGGGAGATGAAACCCTTTTTACCCTCTGCTTCCCCACCACATCATTTCACCATCTCTCCTCCATTTCCAGCTTAAGTTTTACATCCCTTCTTGGATGTCAAGTATGGAGCCTTTGGGTGTGAGAGGGAGGGGTAGTAGGATCTCTGGTGGGGCTTATGGAATGCAGTGAAATTTTAAACCAGCAGGATGGGCATGGCAGCCCAGCAAAAACCCATGAAAACTCATGGTGTGGATGAGGGTTAAGAGCACATTAGGGGGGTAGTAAATAATCTGGTTTCATTTTATCTCCTCCAGGCTGAATACCATGAAACAAAATTGTGAAATGAATATAAGGATTATTTTGGAAATCTCTTACCACTTTTTCTCTTCCCTGGAATAGTTGCTTCTCCACTCATAAATGCTACCCCTTGATAGTTGCTCTGTTATCACCTCACCAATCATCGTTCTAATTTTTCACACTCTAAGATATAAATTGCTGAGAAGGTTTAACAAGATTGTTTCTCTTAGGGGTGAGATTCCAGGAAGAGGATTAGACCCCAACCAGCAGAGAAGTATTTGAGTAGGGGATTTATTGATTAAGGGATCCCCTGGTATTTTTACCCCAAGAAACTCACCCCACTCTGTTTATGGGTAAGGATGGCCCTTCTACATGAGATATCCTTGAGAATGGGGAATAACTTTTTGGAGGTCTCAATGACTGGTTAAGCCCTTAACGCTTTGCACCTTGAGTGATACTTCTCAGACACCTACCAAGAAAAGCACTGGGTCTCTTAACTTCCTGTGGCTGACATAACCTGCACCTTGCCATTTCAGCAACTCTGGCCCATCTCCTGCAGCAGCTCACAGTGAGAGGCCAAGTAAAGCAAATTCACTGCATATCAATGAACCCATTTGCTGTGGGTGGTGTAGTTCTGAGGCCTCCATGATTGGGAGGGATTTGTCAGGTCAGCGCTTGCTGCCAAGATCTGAATTCTCTCCCTGAAAATATGCAGAGTAGGGCAGGCCCAGTGATGTCCTTCCCACATTCCCACCAGCTCCCGAGTACCATCCCCTCTTCCCAGTCCCGTTAGTTGGGACTTTGTGTCAGGAAACACGTCTAATCCAGATTTCAGACTTTCTTGGGGTAGCCATTCTCACCTTCCATATTTGGCAGCTGTGGACTCTGACCACTGACTGGAAGCCGTGATGTCCTCATCTGGAATGTGGCCTCCGGACATGCCCAGAGGATAGCGGCATATAGCTGGACCAAGAGAAATTGAAGAGAAAAGAGAGGGGATGCTTTTATTTTTATTTCCAGGGAGAATGTCACTGATTTTTTTTTTGTCAAGGAAGAAGAGGAATTAAGTCTCTTTCTGACCCCAGTTTGACCATTTTGACTCTACTAGCCTTTTCCTCCTGGCCTTGCTTCCAAACTTATTACCATTCGGCCTCCAAGCCCTGAAACCCAGACAAACCTATCTTTTTGTCCAAATTCTGACAAGTAATGTAATATAATATAATGTGCTAATTTATCCTTTGCATTTGATAATAACCCAAGTTTCCCATTCTATTACACCTTAGCAGATGTGTACTTCTAATTAGATTTTTTAGAATCTTTTTTAATGCAATTTTATTGAGCTATAGTCACACAGCATACAATTGCACCAGCTTACTGCTCTGAGAAGAGTATCCAGACTGTAGCACAATGATGAAGGACTCAGGCCAGAGCCTGGCAGACTCCCTGAGTTGAAAAGATAAAGATAAGGGTGCAGAAAGGCCAAGGTGGCCAGGTTAAATTATAGGATGGCAGGTTAAATTTGAATTTCAGCTTAAAAAATGAATAGTTTTTAGTATAAGTATGTCTCATGCAATAAAAAGTTACAGACATAAGGAAACAGGAAAACTGAATGCATAATAAGAAGGAAAAATTCAACCAATTGAGACTGACTTAGAACTAATACAGATGCTAGAATTAGAAGACAAGAACATTAAGACAGTTATTATAACTGTATTACATGTGTTCCAACAGGTAAGTAGATCTATGGAAACATAACAAAGATAAAAATCGCATGACTGGTGATAAACCTTGAATGTGTGAGAATATACATTAGAAGAGGTTAACAGCAGATTAGACATTAAATAAAAGATTAGTGAACTTAAAGATATAGCAATAGAAACAATCCAAAATGAAACAAAAATGGAAAAAAATTAGTCAAATGATAAGCAAACAGAGCATCAGTGATTCGTGGAACAATTTCAAACATCCTAATCTACATGGAAATGGAGTTCTTAAAGGAAAGGAGGACAGAAAAACATTATGGAAAGAAATAATGGTAGAAAAATTACCAAATTTGATGAAAATTATAAACGCAAGGAGCTCAATGACCCAAAGCATAAGAAACATGAAGAAAACAACATAACAACATATTATAATCTGGTTGTTTAAAACTAGTGATAGAGAGAACATTTTAAAACAGTCAGAGGAAAAAGACACATTATGAACAGAGGAATAAAGTTTAGGATGACAGCAAATTTCTCACTGGAAACAATGCAAGGGAGAAAACAGAGGAACAACATTTTTAAAGCAATGGAAACAAGTAAACAGAAATCTGACCAACCTAGACTTCTATGCCCAGGAAAAATGTATTTCAAAAATGAAGGTGAAATAAACATGTTTCCATACATATGGAATTGTTGCTGATGTTATCACCAACATTGGGGACTGACAGCTTGATGTGCCGAGCCCTCTGTCTTGGGGCTTGCACCTATGAAGCTTGTTGCTGCAAGGAGCAACACTGATGCATCCTCTGCATCCTCCCCCAGCTCTTCAGGGGGTCCCAAATATATATTGTTATTCTCCACCTGAATTACTTTAGGATATGTTGCTATTTCACTCTAATCTATACAAACCTACCATAGCTCACTTCCTATTCCAAGTTCCATGTATTTGTAGTGTTTGAATAAACTGACTGCAGAAGTTATATTGTTTAGAAAATATAGATCCTACACCAAATAAACATCTCTTCCCTTGGTCTCACATGGAAGTTGAAGTTTTAACACACAGTCAGTTCCAACTTTTACCCTTTGGCCCAATTTGCTCTAGTCTTAACCAGATCTGCTTTATTCATATCTCTAATTGAAGTCTGGGCTCTATTTCAGCCTTTTTTTTTTTTTTTTTTTTTTTTAGCAGTTGCCGTATGTGTTAATACTGATATTCATATCTGCCAAGCTCTGGTGCTGAATTTCAGGTGTAACACAGATACCCAATGTTCCAGAGACCAATCAGGTTACACATTAAAGGATCAACATCTCAGAGTTGAGATAGCCATTACAATTCAGGAATAAATTTGACTGCTGTAAGAGCTTACAATCTAGGGACCACTGCAATAATCATTTCCCTGTTAGGCTGTGCTCTATAGATTCAATTCTCAGTTTACACATTGTAGTTAGTCCATATTGGTGAGGCATGACAGTGTTTGCCTTTGTTTCTGGCATACTTCACTCAACATGCTGTCTACAGGATCCATTCACCTCGTTGCGTGTCTCACAGCTTCACCCCTTCTTGTAGTTGCTCAATATTCCATTGTATGCACACACCACAGTTCACCATTCTGTTCCTCAGTGTTCAGCAGTCTTTTTTGTAGAAATTAACAAAATGATTCAAAAGGTCACATGGAAATGAACTTGGAATAGGCAAAACAATTTTGAAAAAGATCAAAGTGGGAGAACTAATATCAAATTTTACAACTTACAAAGTTACAGTAATCAAGACATGTGGTATTGGCATAAAGATAGTCAAATAGATCAATGGAACAAAAAAGAGTCCAGAGATAGAACCACAAATACATGAACAAGTGATTTTCTACAAAGGTTCCCAGCAATTCACTGGAGAAAGGATAGTCTTTTTAACAAATGGTGCTAGAATTACCAGATATTCAAATATAAAATAAATGAACTTTGACACACACCTCAAACTGTCTACAAAAATTAACTCAAAATGGATCATAAACCTAAAAGTAGAAATCATAAATGTTTTAGAAGAAAAAAGGAAAAACTCTTCGTGGCCTGCAGTTAGATAAAAAAATTCTTATGTATTACACCAGAAGTGTGAGTCACACAAAATCAGATTTATAAATTGGACTTCATCAAAATAAAAAACTTCTCTTCAAAAGACACTGCTAACAGAATGAAAAGACAAGCCACAGACTGGGAGAAAGCATTTGCAAATATTGTATCTGATAAGGACTTGATTTCAGAATATATAAAGAACTCTCAATACTCAATAGTAAGAAAATAAATAGCCTACTCAAAATTGGGCACAATATTTGAACAAACATTACCAAAGAAGACATATGGATAGCAAATAAGCACGTTAAAAGATGCTTAGAGAAATCAAATCTAAACCACAAGGATGTAACAATAGACATCTATTAGACGAGCTAAAATGTAAAAGACTATTCATAACAAATTTTAGCAAGGATGTGGAGGAACTGGAACTCTCATACACTTCTGGTTGGAATGTACTTTGAAAACAGTTTAGTAGTTTCTTACAAAGTTAAACATACAACATCATATCATGCAAACATTCCACTCCTAGATATTCACCCGAAAGAGAAAAAGGCATATATTCTTACAAATAATTACACATGAATGTTCATAGCAGCTTTATTTGTAATAGAAAATCCAAATTTAGGCAACAACCCAAATGTCCAGTAACAGGTAAATGGATAAATTGTGACATATCCATACAATGGAAAGCTGCTCAACAGAGCTGGGAGTAGGATGAGCCAAGTGGGGAGCCTAGGATGGAAAATGTGAGGGGGCACTCTCTCTCGGGCTCCTGGAAGGGACGGCACTGCATCTGCGTGCCTCTGAGAGTGAGGGCACTGCATTCTGGGCACCTCACTTGCCTCACCCTAGCCCTGACCCTTCTATTCAGCAGAAAAAAAGAATGAACTATTGATGCATGTGATGACATGGATGATTTCAAAATGATTACGCTGAATGAAAGAAGTCAGACAAAAAGAGTACATACAATCTAATTCCATTTATATGTAATTCTAGAAAATGAAAATGAATCAATCTATAGTGACAGAAAGCAAGTCAGTGGTTTCCTGGGGAAGGGAGGCGTAGGACAGAGGAACTACAAATGGACACAAAGAAACTCTTGGTGGGGATGGATATGTTAATCTTCTTGATTATGATGATGATTTCATGGGTTTATATGTCTGCCGAAATTTACCAAATTGTACACTTTAAATGTGTGCAATCATCCCTGAATAAAGCTGTTTTTAAAAAAGTAACCTCTGGGGCAGGATAAAGTACCGAGATATTGATTTGTGTACTTCCACTGTGTATTGCCCTCCCCATTCCTAGCAGGTAACTGGACCTTCAATTTCCTTCACCCCATGAGAAGTTTAGGTTTACAGAACAGAAATCAGAAACTGCTGGAAGACAAACAGCTTCCTCAAAAGCCTGCTCTTGTTAAGGAAAAAGAAGAGGCTTCCCTAGGCTTGGAAGGAAACAGAGGTAGGTGAAAATATAGTACTAACAGGTACCAAGCCCCATTTCCTGGAAGTGCCCTGGAGAGGTGGCAAAACATCAGAGGGAAAAGGCTTCATGTGAGTGAGCTTGGCACAAGCTTGGCACAGAAACAGCAGAACTCCTGTCCTTAGTGAACATCATGAGTTTGGAAAATGAGGCTATCCACAGCTACCACAATGAACTGAAGTCAAGAGGGCCTTCCTGCCTGTATCCTACCAAATAAAGCTCCTACATTCTTGTCTGAATCTAGGAAACAATCTGCTCCCTTCTGCTTTAGGAAAGGGGAGCAAAGCTCTGGGCCAAAGACTAGCTGATAGTTCCAGAGACAGTATGATTAATTAAAGCTACATGCAGGCAGATTTGGCAAGAAACATGGCCTTATACCTAACAAAGTAGAACTTCTATGCTCAATGTCCACTGCATTTTCCAAGTCAGATTTGGCTCAAGGGCTGAGCATGGGGATTTGGTATCATTTTGCCTATTCTAATCAAGTGTATAATTTCTCCATCTGAGGTGATAGGTTCCTCAGATAACCACCTTGCTTGAATCTTTGGTGCAAATTGGAATCATTTGGGATGAAAAGTCAAATTCTCAAATTCTAAACTCTCTTGGATGTGAAATTGAAGGGAGGACTGAAGATGAGGAAATACTAAACCAGAATAGAGCCAAAGCTACCAAAGAATGAGGTCAATGCACATTTTGAAAACAAAAAATATTGCACACAGGGCATGGCCCTCTCTTCTGCTTCAGCCCACATGCAGCTAAAGCCCAAGCTGACTCAAGACCTGCTCTGGCACACTCCTTAATGCTTTTCCTACATATTGCTGGGTGTTTCAGTCCTCAGCACTATTAACTTAATGAGCAAGGAGATACTTCTGGAGGCCTTTAACCTGTGCTACATGCCCCGGTCTGGTTTACCAGAACGCTTGCATTGGCACTGGGGACACAAGACCAGTTAATAATAATGTAGAATTTTGCTTTCCCTTTTTCATTGCCCTCAACTCCACCTCACTTTCTCTGCTTCAGCCAAACTGGACTCCTTGCTGTACCCCAAACACACTATGTGCACTTCTTCTTTGGGACTTCCCATTTATTGTTTAGGCATTTAATCTGTAATGTAAGAATCTTCAAAGGGTCAAGGAAAAAGAACTGGAATACTGTATTTTCCATTTTTTTTTCACATTTTAACATCTATGAAATGTGGAGGCATCTTACAAGAAAATAGTGAATAATCGTTTATTTGGTAGTGTTTTTTTCTTTCATAGAGGTACATAAAGTAAGTGTGCATCTTAGGGTCAGTGGTTTCTTAAATTTGATGAAAAAACAGCATCCATTTAGAAGCAATCATCAAGTGTCAGGCAAGGCAAACAGCATTTTCACAGGCATAATTTCACATTTCCCACTAATCTCCCACTTCACAGGTGAGTGTTTAAATAACCACTCCGGCTTGGGAACCATTGAGTAAAATACAAACTCGGGTGAGAATCTGACTCCAAAGGCTGTGTTCCCATTAAGCGCCACAATTGCTGAAAATCAAAAGACTTCAAATTCATTCTTGGGTCTACCACTTATACCATGTGGGATTTGAGCAAGCTTCTCCTTCTTGGATCTCAGTTTCCTCATGTGGAAAGCTAGGGAGCTGAATTAGACATTCTCTAAGGCAGTGGCTCCCAAAAGCCAATCCACGCACCATTGCTTTAGAATCTCCTGGGGAGATTTTAAAACACAGGTTCATGAGCCCCATCCCTAAAGAAGTTGAGCCCAATGACCTGAATATTTTTAAAGCTCCTATATTAGTCAAGGTTCTCCAGAGATATAGAACTGACAGGATATATATACGTGTGTGTGTGTGTGTGTGTGTGTGTAAATATTATGAGATTTTTTTTTACTAGGAATTGGTTGATGCATCATGAGGATTGGCAAGTCCAAATTCCATAGATTAGTCTGCAAGTTGGGAACTCAAATGAAGATTTCGATGAATTCCAAGGAGAAGCTGGCTGGCTGAAGTAGAGATAGAAAATCATCTTTCTGACTCCTGAAATCATCAGTCCTCCCTTTCAGGCCTTCATCTGAAGGCATGAGATGTCTTTCATTGCTGAAGGCAATTTCCTTTGTTGATTGTAGAAGTAATCAGCAATAGATGTAATCAACTGACTAATGATTTAAATCCACAAAGTATGTCCACAGAACCCAGTGGTTTCTTGACCAAACAACTGGACTCCATAACCTAGCCAAGTTGACATGAACTGAACCATCGTAGCTACCCTGGTGATTCTGCTGTGCATCCAGGCTTGGGAATCACTGCTCCCAGGACCAGAACAGCTTGGATACGTGATGACTATCTGGGGACATGCCAGGCAGCCAGAGAAGCCCATGTTCACAGTTCCACTGGGCTTGCATTCCTGACTATCGTGCATCAAAATTTACTGGGTCATGAATATAATGAGAACCTCTGCTTCTCAGAATATCTGAAAACCAGAAGTGGGGAAGTAGGGTTGCATGTTTTATGTCATGATATTGCTGCAGATAACTTCCCCACCCAGGCACCGCTTATCCTGGGAACAGCAATCAGACAGTTTTGACAGACTGCTGCTGCTGCAGCTGCCTTTAAGGAACATTTCAGTTGAATTATATTTCCTGGGCTCAGGAATCCTTTTTATTTTGTTCCTCACAGAATCATCCCAGAACTTTCCCTATTTAACTGATTAAGAAAATAAGGTTAAAAAAAAAAAAAAGATTTAAAATGGAGAGGGTTAAGGAGTAGAGGGAGGGAAGGACATCCCACATAGGACACTGATATTAGGTGACATAGGAGTGCCAAATCCCTTCCAGAAGGTTCTAGGGACTCCTTACAGGACCGCATTTCACATATCATTGTGTTATATCAGTGGTTGTCAAAGTGTGCTCCCAGGACCAGCATCGGTCAACATCACCTGGGAACTTAGAAATGCAAATTCTCTATCTCCATCCCAGATCTACTGAATCAGAAAACTGGGGGTGGGGCAAACTGTGCTTTAACAACCACTCCAGATGATTCTGATGCACATCAAGTTTGAGAAGTAGGGGACTGAATGGATGAGATGAGGCTTCAATTCTCCAAATAAAGTAAATGTTAAATGTGACAGGGCTCCCCGCTCCTCCAAACCCTCCAGCCCTTCCATCATCCAAAGAGGTGTAAACCAGCTGGGCATGGTCAGAAGAGCCACAAAGCCATTGAAGAGAATTTGAAGAGCTCTCCCTGAGTCAAGATGGTTGGCTCATAACCTTTCTTCCTAGAGAATGATAAAGAGTTCTTAGAGAAGAAGAGCTCAAGGGGTGAGAAGCAAACTTGACTTTTGAAAATCATCCCAGCCCAACATCAAGTCCTACAAATTCTGTGCCCCACATATATCTTGAGTCCAGCCATTTCTCTCCTTCTTCACTCCTCCCATGAAGGGCCCAGCCTCTGCCACCTTACATCTTAACTACTTTAATGGCCTTTGAGCTCCTCTTCCTTGTCCCTCTATTATCCTTTCTCCACAACAGCCCACGTGAGCTTCCTATCTAATTCTGACATTTTGCTCCCTGCATTCTTTTCCATTCTTAGGAAAATGTGACCCAAAAGGTCTGCATGACTGGGCATCAGCTTACCTCTCTTACCTCAAATGGAACCACCCCCAAATCTTTTCTCTCTATATTTCAGCACACTGGCTATATTTCAACTTCATAAATGCACAAAATACCTTTCAGTCTCAAGCTCTCTTGATATATGATGCTCTCTTTACTTGGAATGCTCTTCCTCACCTATTTCCCCCTTCATCTGCTAACTCCTGCTTATCCTCCAGCACTCTCTCAGGGAATCCTTCCAAACCTCACACACCACCACCTCCAACACATGCACACACACACACACACACACACACACACACACACACACAGATGAGTTAGAATCTCCGTTATATTCTCTTAAAGCACACTAATTTTATTTGTAGCATTTTTGCCTTTGTATTATAAATAATTGTTAATTTCAGTCTCCTCACCAAACAGTAACTGTTGTGAGGGCAGAAACCATGTCTGCCTTTCTCTCTGTTGTATCCCCAATGTCCATGGGTGTCTGGTATTAACAGAATGCACAATAAATATCTGTTGAAAAAGTGACAAAATAAGAGTTTTCTGCTGTTCATTATTACAGGCTTAAAAATGAAGAACTTGGAAGCTAGCAGCTCTACTAATGGGTTTAATCAGGGAGCAGATATATGAGGCTTCCTTGTATACCTGAGTCACCACATATTTTATTGCAACCTATCCTTTTGTTCATGTATTTATTTTTAAAATATATTTACCATATGTTCAAATATTTATTTAACAAATACATTCCTGCTATGTGTCAGGCACTCTACTGAAGATTCAGCAGTGAGCAAGACAGATAAAATGATTTATCTCATGGACCTGATATTCCAGAAGGGGAAACAGACAATAGACAATAGATTTTCAACAATCAAGTTGATAGATAGCTACTACCATTCCTGATAGTGTGACAAAGCTATAGAAAATACTAAAATATGGTATGGGAAAATGTGATGGTGGTAGTAGGGGTGGACTCTTTTAGGTAGCATCCTTCACACAGATTTTGTTTCACTTGTACTTGCTTATCTCTTTATTGAAATTGTAAGCACTTTGAGAAACGTTCAACACACAATTGGCAAATAGATAATTGGACAAAAGGATAGAGAGATGGATAGACAGATGGAAGGATGAAAGGAAGAATGGAAAAAGGAGAATGGACTCTTAAGGGCAGGTACTGTAATTGATTGATTTCTCTATCCCAGACCCTCACAAAGCACCTGGCTGTAGTAGGTATGCAGCACATGTTTGCTGAAGAAACACCCTGCTCAGCTGCTTTTCAGCAGTCTGTGTTTCTCTAATGAGAATCAAGGTCTGTCAGAGTGAGGACCATCTGGCTCCCAGCCCACAACCATCTCCAAAGGGTAGTGAGCAGCAAAGGTTGCTCTTTTAAGAACCTCTTGAGCATCTTCATGACAGAAAGAGAAGCTCCAGCACGGATGTCAGTCAATAGCCACTTGATTACTATCCACCAAGCTGCACTGAGGAGGGGTCCCCAGCCTTTGGTAAGGAGAAGCACAGAGGACTGGAGACAAGGTGGCTGGCAAGACTCTTGCTCCTTGCCTTGAAAAGGATCCACAGGTCAACTCCACAGTAAGGCTCTGGATTTCAAGTATTCTCTTTGAACCATGGGAGTATGGCCAGAGGCATAGAAGTTGGGACTGAGGAATGTAAGGATGAGCATAAGAAGTTCAGAGATAAGAACCAGGAAAGCAGCAATAGCCACATTATGAAATTAGGTAAAGTTTCTCAGTGAATCAGTAATCCAGGCGACTCAGAGAAAGGGCACAGGAAAATGAACAAGCTGATCTTGGATGATCTTTCTCATCCTACTCGGTCATTGGAACCAGGATGGGCCTTGGCTAAGAGCAACCAACATGGGACTTCTCAGCAGTATCAGTGTGGTTTTCCTATTGAATATGCCTATTTTCGGTAAATTCCTTCTGTGGAAAGAAGTCCAGCCAATAGCAAACACTCAGAATTTCCACGTTGGCTCAAGTCCTAAATGTTAGGACCCCTTCCTTTGTCCCCAAGCCCACTTCCTTTTTCATCACTTCTTCCAATCATCCCCTGAGCACCACATTATAAAATGTCAAGAAGCATTAAAGGGTGGAAACCTGCAAGGGTAGCAAGAGGTCCTGCAGCAAAGAAGTATCCCCTGATTTTGCTTGCTGAGTTGCTTGGGGGTTTCCTGATGTTTCTGCTACCTACCAACCTCCTGAACAGAGAAGCCAATCCACTTTTCCAGTTTCCCAGAGTGGAAAACTACCAGTGCCGGCTGCTCCAGCCCAGCCGAGAGCTTGATTCCTCCCATGCTCCAGTAGGGCCTGGCAAGCAGGCTGAGTGAGGAGAGACAGCTGCCACAAGGGCCCAGCTGCCCAAGAATTATTTTTCACACTCTCCTGCCAAAGTTGAGAGCCTGAAAGGGACGCTTGTTCCATGATGTTTACCATCTCACTACTCGCTCCAGACCACAGGCTCCCCGTCAATGAGTGCCCTATGTGCAGCTTCCAGGAAAACACATACATGACCCACGTGAGGCCTGAGACCCGGAGATCTGACACCTGGGCCTCTCTGGGCACAGGGAAGACAAGGCTGACCAGGGTGGGAGGGATTATGGTGGGGCCCAAGGCAGTATTCCCTCTAAAGGGACGTCTACAATCCTAAAAACTTTGGAGCCAGGAAGAAACCAACCATCCCACTGGCTCCATGGTAAATATGAGAACTTCCTAGGCCCAAGAAAGGTGAACTGACTTACTCAAAGACACACAGCTGGCTGGTGTATCCAGGACTGAAGTTCAGGTCTCCCAACCCCTGTTTCCTCTGTCTTCTACAACAGGCTACCATGATCCAGTCAAAGAAGCCATCACCTGGACTCCTGCTCCCCACAAGTGTCACCCAACAGGCCACTTCATACTAGCAGGTAAATGTCTACATATTGGGATGCTCCTAGGGACCAAGGAAGATTATTTGAGTTTCCTTATTCAGTCTGCATGGCTATTATTTAGGTACAATGAGGCTATTTCACCAAGACTACTTTGCCCAAGTTGAAATTCCCCTTATGAGTAGCCCCTTAGAATTGCAGTTTCCCTGGAAGCTCAAAATACTTGCCAGAAACAACTGTTGTAGAGCACAACGTGAACCCTAAATGAAATGGGGGAAATAGGGATCCTCAAACCATAGTGGATTTCAGGGTACTGAAGTATGGGCTACTATACATTCTGCTTCCTGGTGAACAAAATCAGTGAAGGCTTCACAGTATAATAAAATGTCCTTTCCTCTAAAAAGGAAGCTAAGCCAAAGAGGCAGCTAGATAGCTGTGAAGGTCAGGAGTTGAGGAGTAAACCATGGGATGGTTTGGAACCACGATAGGTCTGTGCTCAAAATTAGATCCCACCACTTCCACATTATGTGGCCCTGAGTCAAGTCATTAAACCTCTCTGAATCTCAGCTTTCTCATCTTTAAAACTGAGATAATACTCCTGCCAAGCAGGGTTGGGATAGAGATTCGATATAATGAATACAAAGTACTTCGTACTCTTTGTGGAATGCATTAGGAGCTCAATAAATGATATCAAGTGAGAGGAGGAGAGGAGCTGATGAGCTTTAAAATATTGTGTTCTCTCTCTCTTAAGCAATCAGGAGGTTTTATGACTTTGGAAAGGTTAAGTAAGTTTCAATCCCTTGTTTAAGAGTATTAATAGTACTTGTTTATAGGAATGCAGTGAAGAATATATGACCTAATATATGCCTAGTGTTTATAGCAATAATGTTTAACAAATGTTAGTGACTGATAATTTTAATTATTTTTACTGTGACTCTTTCTGAAAAAAATTTGAATCAGCTTCCAAAGTTGCATAAGATATACGAAAATAAAAATAAATAAGTGAGGGAGTATGGGTTACAGGGAAAAGAGAATAGGAACAATAACATACGTTAGAGCTAAAATTCTTATCTAAAATATATTACATTTGGTTCTACACCCTTCTCTGGTGATGGGCCTCAAATTTGGCTCTCAGTTTCCTAGCAGCCAACTCAAAAAGTAAAACATGATCAGTTAGCATGAATCACAGTGGCAATAGGTAAAAATTAATTTCTTTTGTTTTTGTTTCCAGGGGGAACTGGGGAGCTGCCCCTGAGAATAACTGAAAGAGCTAGATAAAACTCATGAATCACCCATGTAAAGACATCTGACTGTCCCTGAGGCAATGAAAATGGAGGGACTGTGACATCATAGAAGGGAGGACTTCCAAGAGGTAAGATTGTTTCTGCAGCCACTTTTAACCATTTGCCAATTTAAAGCATGGGCAGGAAGCTGACTCTGGCCTTTGCACCCCTAGAGGGCTGCTGAGGGGGACAAAATTAGCTGAGCTTTTGAAAGAGATTTGAGATCCCTCAAGCAGACAGCCAGTTTCTCAGCACATTTCCTGAATTCTGGGGCCGTAGGGGAGAGAGAAACCCTCTGAAAATCCAGGCTGAGTTTCTGAGAGTCTGACAAGACAAAGATTAGAGATCAGGACCCACCAGGAAGAGAGGCCTTAGAGAACACACAAGGAGTTTTAAAAAGTATGGAGTGACCAAGAATTCAAGCTTATATTCTACCAACTACACAGACTGAAGATGCTCTACTTTGCCAAGTAAGGGCAGATCCAACTGCTTTAACTGTTGGCCAGTCTGGACGTTGGGGTGACATCCTCTTATGAAAGCCAAAGATTCAAACCATTCATAAGTAGAAGACCACCCTAGCTTCACAGGGAAGTGGACCAAACCAGTTTTCACCCACAGGCAGGGCATTTCAGTGGCTATAAATAAATGAAAAGGTGTTTAAATTTATCCAAATATGTGTAAAATTTCTTACTCTTGGCATTTCAAGGAAGGAATTCAGAGTCAGTCTTTCAGGTGCTGTAACCTATATTCAAGATATAAGGACTAATAAGTGCACCGTCTATGAATACACAATGCTAACTTAGGAAACAATTTTTCCTCTTAAGGAGAAGTCAAGGATTATTTGTATTTAATGAAGGAACACAATCAGTAACCAAAGATATATTGTGCTATTCTTTTTTTTTTTTTGGAAGGGGGCGGGGAGTACAGCTTTCTATCACTGAACCAGTTTCTCAATAAGAAAAGCTACAACAAAATACTAAATCTTGGTCTATCTAACCTACTAAAAACCACACATTTTTTAAATGTAGCTCTCTTGAAGGTGAATTTACCCTATCCCCATAGCCAGGTCTCTCTTCATGGCAATATAAAGGAGGGACACCTTTAGGGATTTAGGAACAGCTTGGAAGCCTCAACCTCCCTGGCAGCCTGGGGCTGTTCTGCCATTGCAAGGGGATGTACTCTCCTGGCCTTGGACACCAGAAGGCTGGACCCTGGTGCTACATGTTAGTAGCTATAGCTCAGGGGATCTCGGTCCTCCTCCTCCTGATCAACCCACTCCATGCTTAGCATCCCCATCATACAGAGGGATGATATTCATATGGTCTCTTTCGCAGCTTCTCAACATCTTTGTGAGATCAAGTCTCACATGGCATTGTTTAGATCTTCTTTCACAAAAAAAAAAAAAGAAAGAAAGAAAAGAAAAGAAAAGAAAATTCAGAGAAGTCTGGAAGTTTCTTGACTTCCTTTCTTCACCCCTCTCCTTATTCCTCAAACATTTATTGATTGCCTAGATGAGCCAAGCACCATGATGGTGCCATCCATAAATATACAAGAGTTCATCATCGCACCAAGTAAGATAAAGGCCAAAGTCGTAAACATCTGCAGAGCAGGAAAAACAAGTTGCATATTTTTTATCAGCTCATCATCTCCCACTTAAGCCCATAAAACACCTCACTGTTTTGAATGTTTTAACCTTTACCTTACTGTGTATGTGTCCAAACCACCAAAGAATTCTGGGAGGCCTATCTTGTCACATTCCAAGGTCTTCAGAGACTCGCTGCCTAAGACCAAGAGCTGAGCCAACAATCACAGTATTCTCCTTAGAATAAACACACTGTAATGGATATGCTCAGGCTGAACCAGAGTTCAGGGCTGTTAGAAGCCCCCATTCCCCAAAGGCAACTTGAGTCTCTCTTAGAGACCACAAGGGATCATAATGGGCTTTTCTCTGTTTCCTCCTCCATCATCTGCCTGATAGAAACTATTGTTTTGTGGTGTTTGGGTTATTTTTATTTCCTTCTCTTCCAAAAGTAACAACTAACAACACAGTATTTACACATAACTTTCTAAAGCCCAACCACTTCCTTTATCTTATTTGGTCCCTTGCAGTAAATCTGTGTAGTGCAGAGAGCAGAGTTTATTGTCCCCGTTTTATAAGTGAGCAAAGTAAGGGACAGATTTACCTAAAGTCACAATACTAGACAGTGACAGAACTGCAACTAGAATCTAGACCTGTCTTCCCTTACCATGCACTGATCACCATACCATGCTGTCACCACACTCCACTGTCACCACACCATCTCCACACTGCGTATGGTGTGATCTGAGGGTCAAAAAGAACCACCAAGTTGGGGAACAACGTGGACACAGGGCCCAGGAGGCTTACACCTGCCTAAATCTTAGAATGTCCTGGTTCCAGGATTTGTTGAAATAGGTTAGTAGGAGGAACATGCATTCTGGGAGGGGGACATGACATAGCAGCTTGTTCACTCATCGCATACATTTGGTCTCAGAATTATGGGGTTCCTGTTTTTGCTGTCCCCCTAACTTCACTTTCATTCTCCTGACCCTTCATGACAACTGACCCCACCCTGCTGTTCTCCTGTTTGCACCTCTGTGCCTTTTCCTAAGTTCAAATGCTCTCCCTTCTTTTCATCTGGCTCTACCTCTTCAGGTTCTATCTTTTTAAAAGCTTCCTTTTCCCTTTCCTCCAGGTATGATAGGTGTCCCTCTTCTTGTAACCCATAGTAACCCACACTATTATAGTTCTCACAACTTTGCACATTATCTCTTTAGGACTCTCTTTTCCTCAGTAAACCATCTTGAACATCTCCAGTACAGGGAGGTTTCTTTCACATCTCTGTATCTCCAGGTACACCGTAGGGACCTCACTAAATGTTTATTAAAGGAAACTGCATTGGAATGAAGTTCTTTGGACAGGTTTAAAGCTAGAATCATCTTTTCTGAGAAGGTCTTGCAAGTTTCCTTTTGTTGATCTCCAAAGATGTAGATACCAAGCTACCCTCCCAGTGCATCACAGCTCTCCAGGACAGGTAGATCCTCCATCATAGCTGATTCCTCAAATTACAAGCACCTCAATATTTTTGCATGAAAGCACAGTGCTTGGGAAATAGCTCTGAGAGGGAGGAAGTTGCTGAGAATGCTAGGCTACCAGGGTAGCACTGTGTTTCTGTGTAGCCTGAAGACTTTGGGAAATAACTGTAATGCAAATAGATTCTTCCTGCAACATTAAATAGCTGTACCATGCCACCAGCCCAGTTGGAGTCTTCAAAGGCAGGTGATGCACAGCTCTTAATGCTGGCTTAGAGGGTCAGCTTCTGATTCTGTCCATCCTTTTTCTCCCTCCTCACATTTTCCCCTTATTCCTTTCTGCTTTTCTTCTTTCTCTCCTTTCCACCTCCCTTTTCCTCCATCACAGGTCCTTTTGAAATAGGCCCCTGCATCTTGAATGAATTTTGGGCACGCTTCTCAATGAACCTGCTATCCTTGAGAAGCAAACTGACCTCAAGTTCCACACTCTGCAAACTATAGGTATGCTATGCTTTGCAAAACTCACTGGTTTTTAAAGATAATCGCTAAAGAAGTTAAATCAGGTTATTGTTCACACTGCAAAAGGATTCTTCATTTTATAAAAGAGTCCAGAAGTCACAGGATCTCTTTAAATCAGGGGTAGACTGAGCACAGCTAATAGGAGGTAAATAAAGCATTTTTGTGATAACCCTGTAGCAGGTTGCATGACCTTTCGAATACTGACCTGAAAGGGACCACCAGTTTGAGACTTGTGCTTTAAATAATGCTCTTCTAGTGTTTTAAGTTATCAATTGCTTTATAAAGAACTGACCCAAATATTTGGTACATGATAAGTACAAATAGAAAGAAGGAAGGCAAAAATGAATAAATGAGTAGACATATAAAGCAAATTAGTCATTTTGTTGCTGCACAAAGCCCTCGGGGTTGCACTCTTTTCAGTATCTCGACCAGCATAATATTGAAGATTTGAGCTGATTGATATGAACATAAATAAATACATACACACACCCACACATTTTACATATTTGTGTTGTCATATATTCAGATACTATTTCATGTCTATATCAGTCTATCGATGTCACACACCTATAGCTCTATAATAAATAGCTTGATCCTATCTCTTCAGGCTCCCGGATTTCTTGTCAGCTTTCGGGAAAGCACCAATATGCAAGGATGTGAGACAGCAGTCATGTACACCCTGTGGCCCCATTGCTGGGTCTCCATGGTAGCCAGACTCACTGGCCCCTGTTCTGTTCCTCAGAACATTGTTGGCGCCCCCACAGGGGAATCCTGAGCACACCTGAACTGCATAGGTGATGGTAAAACCCGAAAGGTCCAAGAAAGGAACAGTGTGTGGTGTCCTTCCTGCAGCTTCATGATTGTGCTCCAGGCCCGGAGGTTTAGAAGAGGTAGCCAAGGGTCCCTACCCCTGCTGACCACACAAAAGTGGGGCTCTGTCCTTTCTTGCATTACCTCCAACTCATCTCACCACATTTACAAGTGAGGGATCTGAGCCACAGGGCACAGACTACCGAACAGCAGGGTAAAGGCAGATGTTTAGAGTATAGACGAGGGGGTCAGCTAGCTACTTTGGATTGTAAGGTTGTTTTTATGCAAAGATGCATTTGGAACTCTTCCGTCCCAAGACATAAGACCCAGACGGTGTGGAAAAACCTGCCCTTGTCTGATACAGAAAAGAAGATAATTTTAAAGTTAAATTACAGAAGGAGATAATATAGGACAATGGAAAGACTAATGAAGTCTGCCACCATGGCAGCACAATATATGAAATTAAGTTAGGAGAAGGGCAAAGAATCCAGCATTTATTAATCATTTTCTGTGTGCCTGACCCTGTACTAGGTACTTGACATATATAGTCTCTTAGTTAATCTTTATAACAACCCTTAAGGAAGTAACAGGTGCTAGATGAGAAGACTGAGGTTCAGAGATGCTAAAACTTTGTCCAAGCTCACCCAGCTAGAAGGTGGCAGAGGCTGGATCCAAAGTTAGTTCTGGTGATATTCTTTCCATACATGTTTCCTCCCAACATTTCACCTCCCTGACTCTCAGTTTCCTCATTTGTAGAAGGTTAGATTAAACCTATCATTTGTAGCCTTTCTGGAACTGGTTGCAGACTTGAGAATCAGATATTAGTTAAAGAGCTTCTCCTTTGGAAAATGTGTTTTTGCCTCCACACATTAAGTTTGAGCTAGAATTTCAAGGGGTTCACAAGGCCCTGAAGTCTATTCATAGCTAGTCCATGCATGGTCTCTGAGGTTCTCTCTAACTCGATATTCTCTGAGTCGAACACTCCATGGTAGGCAGTAAGCACAGAAATCAAGGGTGTGTGTACTGGAGTGGGATTCAAACCTGGCTCTGCCACTATAATGGGGTGTGATCTTGGGTGAGTTACCTAATGTTCCTGTGCCTCAGTTTCTCATCTGTGAAACTGAAATAATAATACCATGTATTTCATAAGGTTATTGTGAAAATTGAATTTGTTGAAACCACTTAGAATGGCAGCAGGAATATAGTAAGTATTCAATAAATATTAGTTGGTACTATTTGTCGAGTTGTGCATCTTCTTTTTCCCCATTGGGTACAAACAAGAAGGCTCAAAGGATATATGGGGTATATGAGCCTCTGTTATCCCCAGAGAAAAATCCTTTTATTGACAGGAAGGATCCCAGAGGCCACCCTCAGGCTAGAGACTGACAAACAAACATGCAAGCAGAAAAAAAAAAACCCTATCTGAGCCGTATCTAGCATTCCTCACTTAAGAGAAATTCAACCAATTCAACCAGGGAGGTCTCTTCTCAGCCTTGTTATCTCCCTCCCAGGGCCCAGCTCAGGCCTGCTACACACACACACACACACACACACACACACACACACAAAGCAGTAGCCCCGAGGCCTGGTTTCAGAAACCTGAAACCAGCACCACATTCTTGTTAACAGATGAGGCCATAAAAACCCTCTCAGCACATTTCTGTGGACATGAATGATGAGAACCCAGGGAAACAAAAATGATTTTCCACTTAGGAAATGTGTGTAGGTGAATTAACATGTATCAGCCTTGGTGGGCAAGGAGGGGGCGAGGAGTCGGGGGCAGCTCTGGGCAGAAGGGAGCTAGAGTGCCCCTAGGGCTTCAGGTGCTCTGTGAGGACGTCAGTCTGGAAAGACTTCTACCTCCAGCCTTCTGGCTTAGAATGCTGAAGAGGCTAAGGTTCCTGGTGTGAGCTCTAGATGATCCTGTTAGTCTTGCTCTAGTCTTTAGCCCCAGGCTGTTCATAAAATCCCAATTACTTCTCCCTCCCATAAATATACACTGGAAGTAGCAAAAATGAAACCATGAGACTGCATATCCATACATGATTAATTGAGAAAAGTCATTTACTCAAATCCCTCCCTGAGGGGCCAACTGGTATGGAGGAAAGAACATGGAGCTAGGACCAGGTGCCTTGGGTTCCTGTTCCAGCTTTAACATAGGCTAGAAATGTGATGGGGCAAACCACCTCAGGGCATTGTTGGTGCCACTTTGATTCCCAGTTCCCTCATCTGTCTCTAAAGTCCTTTCCAATATTCTAGGCTTACGTTTGCCTAGACATCAATGTACAGACCTAAGAACTCTCTGGAGCATGGAACTGATGCTGGAAAGAGCAAAAACCATGGTGGTGTTCTGATATTTGGCGCCAGGAGGAGAAGAGCTTCCCCTTTCCAAATCACAAACCCCAAATGGCTTTGTTCCTTCTTTCAAGGTGAAAACATTCTAGACACCAAAGAACCTCACCGCCACCCCCCACCCTAGAGCTCTGAACTGCTAGCAAGTTGCCTGCTTCCTATGAGGGGGAAATGTGATAAGAAAATAGGAATTGCCAGAACTGCTCTGGTTCTGGCTCTGAACCACAAGATTCCAAATGCATGGGTTGCCTATTGGGGAGAAGGGGTGTTTCTCCTTTTCTCAAGCTTAAGTAGTGGTCTCAAGGCAAGTCAGAAGGGTGGGGTCATCTGCCCCTGGGTTCTACACACATAGCAGTTCTTCAGTTGGCTGGGTGAGTCCTCAGACCCCTGTGCTCTGTTTTCAAGATAATCAGGTCACTTCTACTCATCATCTTATCTTACCTGAAAAAGCACAAGGTCCTGGGCACCTGCTAGCCATGTTAACAGTGGTTATAACGCTCGCAGAAACCTGACTCTGGTGACTGGTCTAACAACCACTATAGCCTGATGTATTCTTGATCCATGTGGTGGAATCTAAAGGCTTCACTTCCCCACGGAGGTACCCTCAGCTCTCCTACCAACCCCAGCAGCCCAGCCCAGATTGAGCATGAGGGGAAGATTTACCCAACAGGGAGATGGGAAAGCAGCCCCTCTGGGTCAGCCTCTACAGGCCACCCCATATGCACCTCTCCCTCCTTTTCAGTCATTGTTACACTGTTTCTCCTGCTTGAAATGCTTCTTCTTGGCCCCACCTTGGAGTGATTTCTACCACCAAGAAGCTCCTGTGGTTTAGGTGTCAGGCTAGGGCTGGGTTTCTATACTCAGCCTTTCACTAGGGGGGTATTTTAGCATTTAAATTTGAGAAGTTGATTAACCATCTCCTCTGTGCTTAGCCCTAGAGGCAAAATTTCCCTAAAGCTCAGACTTCTGATACTTGAGTCAGGGAAGTGGCAGGAGTTGGGGATAAGTGGTCTTTCTTACAAAAGAACAGTCATGCAAGTTCAGGACCATGCTTCCAAGCCTCAAGTCCACCAATACTTCCAATACGGATAGTAACGCTCCACGCCATAAAATCATAGCAATTTTATGACAGAGGCATCTAATTATTTAATCCATCTTCATCTCCCTACAGGGAAAAGGACTAAGAAAGAATAAAGAGAAGAATAATGACTTGCTCAATATCACACAACTCATTTGTGACCAAGCCAGGATTATAAGCAGGGTTATTTCTCAAAATAATTTTCTAAGTAAACTAAATACATTTTTTTCCTAAATATATTGCAAAAAAATTCATCAAATTATTCTAATAACATCCAAATCATTTGTAGGTTTGTTCAAAAATGATTTGCAGAAATTGTTGGTGTAATCATTTGCTTGATGTAGATGTCACTAGCTAAATTATAACTCCTACCTAAACCATAGTTTTGATATAGAGATCTGCCTCAAACTCTTCCAATGACTTTCCCATTGAATTGACAGTCATGGGCTCCTGGTCCTGGTGCAGTTATAAGCTGATTAAGTACACTGCCCCATACTGATGACTGCATATACATATCTGGATGTCAGTATTTCTCATATGGACCTACACAGCTATACCACAGCCCCCACTGAAAATTTCATCTTCAGTACTGGCAATGCCACCAAAATCACCTGCTCCACCACCTGCTCTGCTACTCCTGCCAAAGCTCAGATGCTCTAGAGCAGTGGGTTTACAGTCCCCACTGCCTACTTACCTGGATCAGCTATCTACATCACACTAGCACCGCTCCCTAACCTCCATGGGGTGACACCTATAGGAGACTTATGGTCTCAGTAAGTAAAGAATTTCTTTCAATATCAACAATATTATTCATCCTCTCTTGGCTTCTGCTAAAGTAACAGCAATTACATAAGACATTTTTCTATATTGACTTTTTTAATTCAACATCTTGATTATAAACTCAGTTATGCTAATAGAGGAAGCTTGTTGACAAACGGTATTGTGAAATCTTCAACAATGAGCTCAAACTAATGAGTTTATTTTAGACTTTATATTATCACTTGAATTTACTGCTTAGCCCAGTTACTATCTTACTCTTACATTTGCAAACCCATAATTTATAATCAACAATCAATGAAAATGTATGTCAATATTTTAATAACTGAACATACATTAGATGTATTTATAACCCAGGTCTCCAAACTGAAGTCCAGCATTCCATCTATTATGAAATGTAGCCAATCTGTGGGAAAAATCTACTGGCCAAGAATTTACTGTTACATCAGTGTTGCAGTAGATACCAATTAGAGCTCCTGATGAGTCATCTATGCATTTCCTATATGCTTACTCTACGGCCAGCAGTGTGCAAGTCATAAGACACCATCAGTTCGAAGCTGTGACTAGACCTTTAACAGTGATGATGGATGGCAATTTCCTCTGACTTAAGTTGGTAAAATAGGAAGCAATGGTAGAGAAAAGGATAAGTCTTTCAATAGGCCTCAAATGGCCCATGTTCCTATAAAGATCTTTATTTCTTTTTCCTTGGCAAAAAAAAAAGCCAAAAGAAATTCCTGAAACCAGGAGTAAGAAAAAGAATTTTTAAGATGACTGCTCTCTTCAAACAGCCCATTTCCTGCTCCCAGGTTACACTAGTGTACTTTAACACAAAAGGCCAGCACTCCTTGTTTAGTCGTTTAAATGTCCTCATGTCATACCCGTACTTATCACCAAAACACCCTGTCATTCAGTGCACCTACAGCAACCATTCCTTGCAGCTCAGGGCAGAGACAATGACACCAGGGCTCTGAAATGTGGTAGGAGGCAACCTAACTTGCAACATTGGGTGAGAGAAATAGGAATACACAGCAGAGCACAAAAATGAATGCTTGGTGCCCAAGGTCAGGATCTGAGATGTACCACCTCAGCTCATTACAAGAAAGTAACCCAGCACAGGATTTACTCAACCAATACATCTTTGAATTTAAGGAGTTTTGATTATATTTCTTATTGGTGGGATAAAGAATAGCCCATGGAAATGTCATTTTTGGGAAGGGAAGAGTGTAAGCATTTTCAAAAATGTACCCACGTGCTATAGAAAAAGGACAAAATGAAACAACCTCAAGAACTGAAATATGGCATGGAGCAACAGGGCCTCTCCTGTGCTGCTGTGGAATGGTAAATTGGTAAGATCACTTTGGAAAACTCTTTTGCAGTATGTATAAAAGCACATCACATATTTCCATATGACCTAGCATAACCTAGATAAACACCCCAAAAACTGAGTATACATTTCTACCAAAAGACCTGCACAAAAATGATCATAAGAAATAAGATCATTATTCATAATGGCCCCAAACTAGAAACTATCAAAATTCCCATGCACAGTAAACTGGATAAATAAAATAGTCATACAAAGTAATATTGTACAACAAGGAGAATGAACAGTTGACAACTGCGTGCAACAACATGTATGAATATCATAACAAAACATGGGGTGAAAGAAGCCAGACACAAAAGAATACATATGCAGAATATGAGTCCATTTAAATAAAGTACAAAAGCAGGTAAAACTTTCTATGTTGTTTGAAGTCAGGATAATGGTTACCTGGAGTGGAGAGGGGAAGAGACTGGAAGGAAGAATGAGGGGGGCTTCTGGGGCTTCTGAAGTGCAGTGAAGTTTTGTTTCTTAATCTGGGTACTGTTTATATGGTTCTGTTCAGTTCATAAAACTCATAAGGTGAACACTTAAAATATGTATACATTTCTATATTTATATTTGTGGCAGAATGAAAAACTATTCCAATTCTTTATCCTTCTCTGTAGTCAGGCCTTTACAGTATAATTTTTTATATGTACCCTCCACTCTGAATCTGGATTTGGCCATAAACTTGTTTTTAGCCACTAAGATCTTAATGAACATAACTCAAGTACAGACTAGAAAAATTCTCAGGTTTCTGCCTCTGCTCTTGCTCCTTTGCAATTTCCATGAGAAAATGTCCAGGCTAGTCTACAGAGCACAGCCAAGATGCTCCACGTATCAGAGCCAAGGCCACCCTATATGAGCAAATAGCAAGAAGACTCCTAGATTTGTGAGTGGACTCAGACAAACCAGAAGAGCAGTCCAACCAAGCCTGCCTAAATCACCAACCTACAGGCTCACGAGCAAAACAAATGCTTGTTTTGTGGCACTGAGCTTTGGATAGATTGTTAAGCGACATTACTGTAGTTAACAAACAAGTGATAACAATTGCATACTTCAATTTAAATTTTTAAGATGTAATACAAAAACAAATGGGCCTGAAAGGTCTCCTATGCGTCTATTTTTGTGCATGGTCATACTGTGTAGGAAACAGAGCCTACCTGAGAATCCACAGGACCAGGATGCCAAAAGGTTAACAGGGCATCCAAGTTAAAGTCAGGCCTAAGCCAGGCAGAAACAATTGGAAAACCAATCTGCATAAATTCTCCAAGGCATCTAAAAATTCTCTCCTTCTGTTTTTCCCAAAACATGCAGAAGCAAATGGTTGTTTCTTCCCCAACTGCTCCACCTCACATTAAAAAAAAAAAAAAAAAATCCCTTCTATCTTACTCTACTGTACTCTGTATCAGAAGCCCTCTCTCAGTATTTAGTATATTATATGTAGAGAGAAATCGTATTAGTTTCTATTCAAAATGTGGCTTTGCCCACATTTCACCATGGAGGTAAATAAACAAACGACCCTTTGGATCCCATTGGCATGGCCTTTCCCAAGGCGAACACTGATAGGCTTGAACATTCAGCTGCTGTTCTAGCATGTGGCTAAGTGAGGCTGTGTTACCTGGGTTAACCTGGGCTTTTGCAGAACTCAGGATAGGCAGCAGCAGGAGCAGCACCAACGGCATTCTGGGAGTCAGGATGATCTCAGAGGACGGTGCTGGAACTGAAGTCTGTGGCCCACCAAAAATGAAAACAAACAAACAAACAAAAAGAGTGAGCAGAGAGAGGAAATGAGTGAGGCAGATACCACCAACAGGAATAAACCAGATTTTCACAACTAAATTTGTATTTTTACAGTATTTATTTCTATATTTAGGACTTAGAACCATAGACTTTGGGAGTTGAATGGGACTTAATTTCAATAATCATGTATTATATTGTAGACTCATGGAATTAAAATGAACAAAACTATAGCCAGGTGACAAAGTTTTACTAAGATAAATACTTACCTAAATGGTGAATGGTAATCAAGTAAAGCTTATATTATGATCTTAACTGATGTTATAATTTTTATATTGGTTCCAATATTAAACCAAGGAAAACATTCAATAATTTGATTGTGTTTGACTTTCAAAAGAAATAAGCTCAATATTTATCTTGATTCATTGTCTCTGCAATGATGCCTAGGATTCTGTATTTTTAAAAGTTCCTTCAGAATGATCCATGCAGTAATCAATTAGAGTTGGAGACATCAGTAGGAATTCATGTTTGGCTTAAGAGCAAACAGATGGTAATATATAGAAATATTTATAGATATGTGCATATACACAGGTTAGATGACACACACGTGCCTCCTTGCTCTATCAGCTAAGAAGGCCTAGAAGAACAACACCACAGTAGCAATGAACACACTCAGTGTCCAGATCTTGGTTTGTGACACCATTCTCCAATAAAAGGAACCAGCGCTCCATGAAGAAATGGCTGTTTCTAGGACTGGGACAGAAGATACCCAAGATGAGCCTGGAGCATCTTGTAGTGCCAGAAAGTAAGAAAGTCCACAAAAACAGCATTAATAACAACATCAAAAATAAACCCACAATGATGGGGATATGTCAAAGAAATACAGGAGCCAACTGAAAGATCTCCCAATGGTCAAAACTGGAACAATTTAAGCAATAAAATAAGTAAATAAATAAATAAATCCAAAGTATTTAATAAATATCCATAATTCTATATTGATATAAATAAATGGTTGAACAAATAAATGGGGAAGAATAGACAGATCTGCCATGAAGATTAATTCCAAATAATTAATGTAGACATTCCACTGTTAAGGAGGTGGAGTATAACTTCCCATTCCTTAAGTGTGGGCTACTCATTAGTGACTTTCTTCCAAAGAGTAGAGGATAGAAAGGGAGAAAGAAAAAAAAAAAAGAAGAACTTTACAGTGGAGAAACATGACAAACCCTACCTCAAGCCTGATGACCAAAGTTAACATCAACAGTATTAAGTCATATTGATGTGAGGTAATGAGAATGGCCTCCGTGGTCTTGTTCCCAGTGTAAACAAGAGAAAAATCTTTTTATAAAATCCCGATTGAAGAACATTATACAAAATGTCTTACTGGTACTCTTCAAAACTGTCAAGGTCATCAAAAATTAGAAAAGCCTGAGAAACTGTCACAACCAAGAGGAACCTAAGGAGACATAATGACTAAATGTAATGTGGTGTTCTGGAAGGGATCCTGGAATAGATATAGGACATTAGGGGAACACTGGGGAAATATAAATAATTGCGAACTTTAGTTAATAATAATGGTTCACTAATTGTGACGTATATATCATACTAACTTAAGATGTTAATAGAGAAAACTGGGTGTGGGTATACAGGAACGCTTGGTACTGTCTTCTAAGAAGTACATCTGTAATTGTTCGAAAAAAGTTTATTAGGAAGGAAGAAAGTTAGTTCCCCCAGGTAACACTAATAATCAACCAAATTTCGGATTCACTGTTAGGGTAACAAGTAGCACAAAATTACAACAGGAGAGAAATCCCTTTAAACTGGAGTGATCAAGGAATGCTTCATGGAGAAATCAGCATCTGATCTGAATCTTGAAAGATGAGTAAGATTTTAATGGCCAACAATGGGAATGGAGTAGGTCGGAGGATAATATGGTTAAGGCACTTACTTGATGAAACAGAAGCTTTCTATGATGTTTTCTAGGCAGTAGAATTCCACCCCAGGAAAGTGGTAGAAAAGTCAGATATTCAAGGTGATCTTGCCTAAAGAAGACGAAGCCAAAACAAATCACAAAAGAATAGTGACACCATGGTATGTACGCGAGTTAAGTGGGAAGTGTGATCCACAGACCACAAAGTGTTACGAGCATAGATTTAGTTGGGGTAAAATATGTGTCTCAGTGTACCCACCCACTGCCAGCAGCAGGAACACTGTGTTCCCATAACCAAACATGCCCAGAAAAAGAAACACACAAGCAGGTCTTGCAGATGTGGGTCTTGGCCAGTGTCTAGCCCTAGCCAGAGAGCATGGTCCAAGGATTTCCTTCCACAAAGTCCTGAGCACTTTGAGTGCAGCCATTCAGTAAGTGCTGAGGCCCAGGAATGGCCAGGCTAACCAGCCTCTCCTAGCAGCCTCGTGCAGAAGAGTTCTGCGATCCTCTGTCCTTGCAGCATTCTTCCTTGTGGGTTACTGGCAATAGCTTTCTCCCCTCTGTAACCTTCTTCAATGGTTCCTCCCACAAGGAATGTTTCCTGCACCTCATTCCCTCCTTCCCCTTCAACAAACCATACCCTGTGTCTACCTCTATTAAAACCTCCATAACTGTGTTATAAAAATATCTATTTACTCATTAGCTACAAAATGACTCATTCTTATATCTTCAAGGTAATTCTTTATATCTTGTACAAGGTAGGTGTTAGAACATACTCAGTACTCAAAAAATGTCGAATGACTGAATCTTCCTTTTGGAAACTATCACTTGGCCTCAAGAGGTAAATGACCAAAAACCAGTGATTATTTCAGCATTGTGTTCTTAAAATTAAGGTGACCAGAGGCTAACAAAAAAGAAGGACCACAACATACATAGGAAGACAATAACAATACAATATACGTATCTACCACATGCCAGAGACTATCCCATGGAATATTCACAGTAACCCAGCGAGGTTTGTTTTCATCAATAAGATAACTGAGAAGGAAGAGGTTAAAGTTGATTAGGTTATACAGGTGATAGGTGCCAAAACTCATATGTGAACCCACGGTTCACATTACTTCAAATCCACATGGTTTTGTTTGTTTATCACACTACACCATACTTTAAACTGACCCCTGCCCACCTCACTAGAGGTATTCTGCTTCTCAATCTCTCCATTTCAGTCACGGTGGGTTTTCTTTCATTTCCTTCTTCCTTTTCTTTCTTCCTTGACCCTCTGTCAAGGAGTTTCTTACCTCTTTTGTATAATTCAAATCTCTACTCAGTGGTCACTTCCACTGTGTAATATTCTCTGATCCCCTTGATTGTTACATGCACTAAATGAATATAATTTTTCTATACAGAATTGATCATTATTTCTAATTTTATATTCATTACTGATCGATTAGTGCCTGCCCCAACATGAGCCCCATTTTTATTTAATTCTTTGTATTCTCAACAGCTACCAGACTGTTTGCAGAATGAGTTAGTGACTGCCTCAAGACATACAGCCAGTGATTGCATCTAGCAATTCCAAGTTTCATACCCTAAAAGGAAATAGCCCCAAAGCTTATTGTAAGCAGACACCATCCTCTTCTGCCTCTTTCAATGAGACTTTCCTAGGGTTCAATGTTTAGGCAATGGGACATACGAACAGAAGCCATAAATAGGCATGGAAGAATTTCAAGGAATTGGAAAGGTCCTTCTCTACTCACTCCTTTGGTTAATACTAGAAATTCCTTTAACAAGCTATCCAAGTTTTAAAAAACCTAAAATACCCATGGTCAAGTCATTGGCCTTCATTAATTATTCAGCAACTATTTCTGAATGAGAGCTATTTTATATAAGGTGGCCAGGAATGGCCTCTCTGAGTACAGGACTGGCACAGAAATAGATAAGGAGAACAGTGAAGAGAACAGGCATCCTAGAATAGACTCATGTACAAACGGGAATTTATGATATGATAAGAGGGGCTTTTAAAATCAGTGAAGAAGTTTCAGTTGATTCAATAACCTTTTCAGAAACACATAAAGTTATATCCATATCTCATATAATACACAAAAATAGAGTCCAAAATATAAATACAAAAATAAAAAAGTATTTCAAGAAAATGTAGGGGAATTTGTAATAAACTAAAGGCAAGGAAGGCCTGCATAAATAAGACATAGAAAGCAAAAGTCAAATGAAAAGAATGATAATTTTTTCCATTAAAGTTCAAAAGTATTGGTGAGGATGCAGAGCAATAGGAATGCTGCACACTGTTGGTGAGAATATAAAATGATGCAGCCACTGTGGAAAACAGTTTGGCAGTTCCTCAAAAAGTTGAACATAGGGCTATCATAAAACCTGGCAATCCCACTTCTAGGTATATACTCAAAACAACTGAAAGCAGCAACCTGGACAGATATTTGTACATTAATGCTCATAGCAGCATTATTCATAATAGCCAAAACGTGGAAGCAACCCAAATTTCCTTCAACAGATGAATGGATAGACAAAATGTGGCATATACACACAATGGAATATTACTCAGCCTTAAAAAGGAATGAAGTTCTGATACATCTCACCACATGGATAAGCCTTGAAAACATCATGTTAAGTTTAATAAGCCAGTCATAAGGGGATAGATACTGTATGATTCTCCTTATATGAAATAGCTAGATATGCAAACTCATAGAGACAGAATGTAGAGTACAGTTTACCAGGAGTGGGGTGGGAGGCAGTGGGAACGGGGAATTAATGCATAATGAATGCAGGATTTCTGTTTGGGGTGTTGGGAAAGTTCTGGTAATGGATGGTGGCAAGGGTACTGCAACACTGTGAACGTAATTAATCCCACTGAACCATATGCTTGGGAGTGGTTGAGATGGGAATGTATATATGTTTCCAATTTTTTTTTTAAAGAAAGAAAGATCAACTAAAAAGACTATGACAATTAAATGCAATATATGATCCTGGATAGGATCTTACAATGGAGGAGAAAAAGTTCAAAAGGACATTATTGGGACACAAGAAAAATTTGGAATATAGACTAAGCTATATATCAACGTTAAACCTCTTGAACTTCGTAACTAAACTTAAGGTGGTTACATAAGTGAATACCTTTGTTCTTAGGAAATGTACATGGAAGTATTATGTGTTGTAAAAAAAAATCTTATAAAAAAACTTGTAAAAATCTATTATCAATAGGAGGGTAAAATAAACTAGGGTGTAGCCCTACTGTGAAATACTGTGCATCAGTAAAAATGAAATGAGTTACAGCTATATGTAGTTATATGTTAGATGTCCATGACATGTTGTTAGGTGAACAAGCAATTTGCAATATTTATGAAAAGTGCATTATATGTTTTATAGGTAGATACACACACATGCATGCACACACTCACACATATATGCATATATAGAGAGAACAGGTCTGGAAGGTTAAACACCAAGCTGATAAGAGTGGTTCCCTCAGAGGTGGTGTTGGAGATGGTTTGCAGTGTTTGGCAGGAAAGATTGGGAATGGTGAGAAAAGGAAACTTTAGTCTTATTTGTAATGTTTTGCTTTTTAACAAGAAGAATGTGTTCATTACTTATATAATTTATATTAACTTTTCTGACAAAAAATTTTCTGGTGAGGGGGAAAGTAACAGAATCTTGAGGGTACTTTTCCAACTCCCCATGCATACCCCAGAGGTTGAAGGTATGGAAGGACCATGGCCTATATCTTGAGAATCACTTGTGCATTGAGAGAGTACTGATTTGTGCATTTTGCACATCAGTAGCATGGATGCAGAAAACAGCTGAGGACTGCTGATTTTTCTTTTCTTTTTTAGAACAGTCTGTACTTTTTTAGGTGGTTCCAAATGCATGATTATTTCATTGAGCCTCACAACAACCCTGTGGAAAGGGATTGTCATCCCCCTTTTACAGAGTAGGAAAGTAAGGTCTTGAGGCACTTCTCCCACAATGGAGGCACATAAACCTGGTCTGCCCCTGTTCCCCATTTATCATGCTGAATTTAAATTAGCCTCTTTATCTGTCTATCTCTCAAGCCAGTCCATGAATCATCTGGGGTCAGGGCTCCTGCTTATCTCACTATCAAAATGAAATTAACTGACCTGCCAGGGCCAAGAAGCTAGAAAAAGACAGAGTTAGGACCAGATTCCAGTTTCTCTGACTCCAAGACCAATGTTTCTCCTCCCATAGCTCAATATTTTCCAAGGAATGCCAATGGATATGTGGCTCAGAGAGAATAGATCCTTTGTAGTAAAGAACACACTTCCCTTTTCACAGGCAAAATCCTCTCTCCTAGCCAAGCTGAATGAACAGAGGAAGCCATGGCCAGGAACTCCCAGATTTGATGAGAGATGGTTGACTCTCTAACTCAGGGCCACCCCAGGAGCTGGACAGGCCATGGGTCAAAGCAGCCAGGGAAACCAGGACAGAAAATGGGAGGTTGGGAAGATGGGAGATTGGCAACCACAACTAGAAATCAATAGCTCTCCAGGAATGAGATGAACAAGAGTCTGGAAGCTCAAACTCCTTACAAGTATCTCTGTATAACTTGTATAACAGTTACAACAGGTACCTGGATGAGCTTCCTCTTTCTGGAACATAGCCAGGGGCACATGATGGTGAAAGAGCAAGTCCTTAGCATATTCTGCCCGACACCATCCTACAGCTCTAGGTTATATACAGATGAGGACAGACCATATTCCTTTGTTCCAATGCCTTTGAGAGGCAGATCACAAATGGCCAATAAGGACATGAAAATATACTCAACATCGTTAGCCATTAGGGAAATACAAATCAGAATCACAATGAGATACTGCTTCGCAAACACGAGAATGGCTATTATTTTTAAGATGGGAAATAATGTAAGACCTGACAATTCCACTCCTAGATATATATCCCAAAGAATTGAAAACAGGGACTCAAACAAGTACTTGTACACTTGTACTTGTTCACAGCAGCATTGTTCACAATTGCCAAAAAAGGGGACGCAACTCAAGTCTCTATCAATAGATAAATGTATCAACAAAATGTGACACATGCACACAATGGAATATTCTTCAACCATAAAAAGGAATGAAGTTCTGATACATGCTACAACATGGATGAACCTTGAAAACATGATGATGAGTGAAATAAGCAAGATACATAGGACAAATACTGTGTAGTATCTCTTATATGAAATATCTAGAAATAGAAAATTTGTAGGCACAGAAATAGATTCGAGGTTACCAGGAGATGAGGATATGGAGGTGGGAAGAGTCATTGCTTGGTGGCAACAGAGTGTTTGGAAATGTTGGAAATTTTGCAATAAAATTTAAAAAATAACAGCAGACCATTGCCCTAGTATCAAGCATCACTCTATTACTCAAACAGGATGGTAAGTGGGGTTAAAACAAGGAACCTTGGAAAACAAGTGCTGAAATGACTTGTGAGCTGCTGAGTGAGAGAGTGAGCAAGAAGTTAAGGTTTCTTACTAGCTCACAATCCCAGCAATCTCACAGCAAGGTCCAGCTCTCCATACAGGTAGAAAAAAAACCCCTTCAGTGTTCCAAAACACAAGCCCTACTGCAAGGTCTATTTTTACTATTGAACTGAATATATGCTGTAGATACACAGAAAGAGGAGTGGATAGATGATGATAGATAGATGATAGATTAGATAGACAGATAAAGAGAGATATTTAGAGATATTAATAGAGACAAAAATAAAGAGAAACTTTAATAAATGTAGACATAATAGTCAACTGCATTTATTGGAAAAGATCATTTCCATCCCTGCGATGTTATGAAAAAGTAAGCAGGGCAGGCAACCCTTGGGATCTCTTGCCCTAACAAAACAGAAAGTGTGAGTACCTGGGAGCTCCTCCTACGGCCTTTTGGAGTGACCATAACTCACAGATGGTAGAGTTCACCTTTTTCCCAAGTCTGAATATTAGCAAAAAAAAAAAAACAACATCTTTTCCTCTGAAGCAAAACTAGAGGTGTATTCCACTTTAAGAAATGCCTGAACTTACCAAATTCATAAATCATGAAATGTTTATCCACATGGCAAAATAATTCTTTACAAAAAGTCAGTGTTGGGTACCTTTTAATAACAAGTTTCCATGCAGCACATTTATTTAAAATAACATTCAGTATACAAAAATGTCCCATCTACTTACCAAACTCACAAATCATCGAATGAGTATCCACATTATAAAATAATTCTTCACTTTACAAAAGGATTCAGTGCCAGGTTCCTTTGAATAGCTAATCCTGCCAGTATATTCAAACTATGGTTCACTATACCAAAATCCAGCTTATACCCAACTTTTCAGGAATACGGCTGGTGTGCAGCACAGGGCACATCTGCTTAGCAGGCAGGCATTCTTTCCAGAAAGTCCCTCTTTCCAGATCCAAAACGAGAGACAAACTGAAATGAACATCACTTTGCTGAAGAATTCAAGTTCACAAATTTCCCTAAGGGACGCTCACACTGAGCCTGTGATAGGGGCCAAAGAGGAAATGACTGCCCTCCTGGAAAATCATCTGGGGCCCACAGCCTGGTAGCTCCACCTAAACACGGATAGGCCTTCCCTCCGGGAAAGGGTGTGGCTCTGGAAAGGCTGGAGCGGGAAGGGGAAAGGAGATAAAGGGATTGGGTCAAGTTGGAGCAGGTACACACTGTGTGGTGTGTGCTCTGCAGTGAGTGGTACTTTCGCATGTGTATGCTGAAGACTAGGGCTTGGTGGAGAGAAAAATCTCACATGCTTTGGAGCCATATATTTTAACCCAGGGGCCATTCAGAGCATTCGAGGCTTGTTTTTCCTCTGTTGAGTCATTTTCACTTCAGATTCAAGAAAATATGAAGCACAATCTTTGGAGTATTTAATATTCAGCAAACAAATATGCAGAAATGAGCTTGGTTTTGGCAAAAGACGCTTCCCCCTGACACCCACACACACCCACACAAACAACAGAGCTGTCCCAAACTTCTTCATGTTTTATCTTGATTCCCAGGGATTTGTTGAAGCTTTCTTCATTTCCAACTTTCCTCTGGAATTCCCAACCTTGTGCTTCTCAAAATGCAGCCCCTCAGTGCTGAGCCAAAGTCCAATCAGTAAGTGTTGAGTGCACAGGATGCACCCCAGCTGACCTGGGGTGACCTGCAACACTAAGAGTGGGACAGAACAGCAAGTTCTACTCCTGTCTTTGTTAGAAGAGCACTTTGACTCTCTCTTGCTCATTCTCATCTATAAACTGGAGACAGCTAGAGCGTGTAAAAGAGGTGGAGGGGGGAAAGAGCCAAAGAGCCGTCTCATTCTCTCACTCTCCTTCCAGGAAGAGGGGAGGCTGCTGAGTAAAAACACTGTCAGATCCCCCAGCCCTTCCAGGAGTTGAATAGAGTCACAGAACATTGACTGTGGGACATCAGTCACCTATTATCCTTTCTACATTATAAGCACTAGGGAGATCAAATAATGCCTTCATGTGATCACTGGGAGGAAGAAGGAAAATAAATACAAAGTGAAGGCGTAGCATTTTCCAAACAAAAAATGATCAATTAGAAGCTCTACAAGCCAGCATCCTTGGGACAACTAAGACCTTGGGCAAATCATTTAAGCTTGCTAGCTCTAGCAATTCCTGGTTCTTTGGATATTTTACTCCCACTCCTAACTACAAAACAGCTGAAAATTATCCTAGACTTGAGCATCTATCTGAACCAGCCCCTCTCATTTTCTTTCCCCATCCCATTCTCTACCCCAGTCTCCTCAGACTAAATCATGTGCTGGGGGGCCGAAGTGTGTGTGGGGGGGAGGTGGGAATACAGAGCTGCCGAATTAACATTATAGAGTTCCCTACTCTTGGCATCTGTAGCCTTGCTGACCTCTTAAAAATACATGGCTCTCATAGGCTTACTTTTTTGTACAGGGCCCATCAACATGGGTTTGAAGCACCCCTGTGACATGAAAAAATTCTATCTCATCCAGCTATAGAAGACACTCCTGAGACCCAGAAGAGATTAAGTGTGATGAGAATGAACCCTACTTCCTGCTCCCTGCAGGAAACCCACAATGGAAACAGACTTGTACCCAACTTCCCAGACACTCCCAGATTCTGCCCTTTCAGCAATTCAGTATAAGTGTGATCTTTCCCCTAACATATTGAAGGTCCAGGAATGAGGGCTAACCCTGGGGTTTTTGCCAAAAAGAGGCCCAAGACATTCACCTTCTGTGAGACCATCAGCTAAAGGAGGCAGAGTGGATTTCCCCTCTTAGAACTCACAACTATATTCTGTAGTGATAACTTCGGGACACTCCTAAAACAGCCAAATAACAAATAGTCTCCGGGTTGAAGGACACTTTTCTGTAGATCTGGAAAATATGAGATATGGGTGAAAGCAGAAAATGATGTCACTATTAAAATTAAGTGGGATGATGCATTTGAAGGACTTACAGCACAGTGCCTGGAAGATAATAAGTGCTTAATTAAAATTTAGTTATGAGGAATGGTGTTGTGAACAGAACAATACATAAGAAGAGAAGGAAACAACAGCAGTTCAGGTGACGAGTACACATTGGGCACATATTGTAAGCCCAGCACAGGTCGCGTCACCTGGGGCAAAGCAAAAACAACCACAAAAGGATCAGTCTTAGTTCTCTCCATGAAGAGATTTACATGGCTGACACCGTGAACAACTGGAAAAACAAACAAGACAATGGATGAGCAAGTCCACAACAGGCTGTGACTGCAGGGATGGTGTGATAGAGAAGACATACAAGTGGGCCTGGATGAGTCATAGGAAAGACCAAAAAGGAAAAATAAAAAACAAAGAATCATGAAAAATTGAAAGATTTGAGTGTCCTGGCCAAAGAAGGAGGCAAAAGACTGAGGATGGCCTTCAAGGTTGAGAGAAGGAAAGAGAGAAGCTGAATTCAGAGCTGACCAGCTTGTCCTGCCTGCATCTCCACCCCTTGCCCCGACAAGCCCTGACATCTGCAAATCTTCTCAGTAACTTAGGAGGTCTTTTTACGCTCAGAAGGTCTTAGCAAAAACAAGCAGAGAGGACATGGAGCAGTAATTCTAAACTTAATCTGCCTATTTCTCTCTGACTTTAGGGATGGGGTGTTATACAACTCTTGGCCAGGGGACATAAAGACACTCCAGAATGAAGACTCTCAGAACTGACTACCATGGATGAATATGGCCTGGAAGTTTCTGCTCAAATTGCAGAGTCTGGAAGTCTCCTTCAACAATTGGGTTAGGAACTCCTTTCCTGGTCTGGAATTCTTTTCCTGGTCCCTGCTCCTTCCTTCAAGCAAGTCACTCCCTCAGCACTTGGAACTGCTGCAGTCATTGTCAACATGATAACATCACCAAAAGAGAGAAGTTCAGCCTGTAAGTCCCTCCATTTTGAGCTTCATTGCTGGTGTTACTTTAACCGGCAGCCTCTGAACCAAGCAGTGCAAAAAATATAAGTTTATTTAATAATATTAAACGTCTGCAGACTCCATCTCCATTAAGGAAGTTTCCTTTGAGTCACCAGTGCCTGGCTTGTACTCTGTGCAAAGAGCCTCCCCTCTTTCCATTCTGCCGGGCCCACTCCTCTCTACTTCTTGGCCATCTCAAAGATGCCACATTGCCAGGGTCAAGTGTGAGACAAAGCACTTGCCCAATAATCCCAGCTTCAAAGTCTTCTCAATCTCAGTTTCATAATGTTCTTGTGTGGGTCTAATTTCCCACTGATTCTACCTCTCTCACAGAAAGACTTCAACTTACCAACTCCCTTAGACTAGGGCTCATGGCTTTTGATTTCCCCCTTTCTGCCAGGAAAATCCATGCTTCCCTAAAGACTCTTGTTCTGAGCTCCTGTCTGACTCACCTATTCCACCTTTGGATTCAGATGATTGCTTTGGAGATAATAAATATGTGTGAATATAGCATTTATTAGTTGTAATATTTTTATGCATGCTCACCTCCCCACTAGACTGTTAGCTACTGAAGGGAAGGACGTTGTCCTGACCTTCTTTAAATTCCCAGTGCACAGTGCAGAGTCTGACAGAGTCTGGTGGTTATTAATAAATGTGTTGGGTAAATGAATGGATGGCCTGAGGGGTTCTCAGCAGCCATTCCTGCTGGCCCGTTACTCTCACTACTAGAGGAAGTGGAACGATGCAGTACACAGCTTTTTCCAATTGGCCGCCACCAACTCCATGGCATTTCTTTCCAGGCCACAATAATTTGTCTCTTCTCTCAAGTCCATTGCATCTATTACCCATAACTTAGCAGCAGTTAACCATATATTGAATCTTTTTGCTCCCTAATTGTGTTTGTGTACATGTGTAAAACTCTTGTCTCCTCAATAAGCCTGTAACTCCAGCACAGCAAGAATATTTTGCTTCTTTCAGAGTTAAAGAGAGTAATGATAAACATTCATGGAGCACTTACTAAATGCCAGGCAGTATGCTCAGCTTCACATGAATTTTCCTCATTTGATCGTTGTAACGACTCTATGAGGTTTTTATTATTATTATTATCTTCATTTTGCAGATGAGGAGACAGAGACACAGAGAAAGGAGACAATTTGTCCCAGATCATACAGCTAGCAGGTGCAATAGTATTTCATATATGGTTACTTATGGGATGGTTGATATGATTTCTGGACTGTACCCTGCCATGATCTCCTACCCACATCTACTACAAGTTTAAAAGGACATTCTCATTCAGGCACAAAGGGTATGCTCAATTCGATTCCACTTGCAAGATTTCTACCAAACTGTCAGGATTTGGATTTGATTGCAGGAAGGAAGGAATTCCCAGCTCACTGTACTGATTCTCACTGTTTCCCCAGGGCAGCTGGGTTGAGCATCCAAGTCTCAGTGTCCCCATCTGCCCCTTCCCTTCACGCTGAAACTCACACATGCAGGTAGATCAGGGTGGTGGAAAGGCCTGGCTGAGGCCACTCAGGTTCCATGGAGCCCCAGACTTAGACAATTTGAAGGGCCTGCTTATTAATTCATATAATGAAAACTTACAAACACAAAAATAGGTTCAGGGCCTCAGAAGCATCTTGAAAAAGTGAAGTGTGCAGAAGCAGAATACCAGGCGACAGCAAATCCACTTCTGGGCCTGAGCTCTAGTCCCAGCTCTGTCACAAATCGCATTAATGTCTGTTGTTCAGCAGTCCTTTGCCAGGAAGGAGCCTCAGTTCCCTCTTCTTTCAAATGAGGGGTTGGATGCATGAAGATGGAGGAGCTCTAAGTCCTCTCTCAGCCCTGGCACGCTAAATTCTATGAGCCACAGTTCCAAACAATTCCCCGGGCTCATTGCTGAGCTGTCCCTCAACCCATGAGTGGATTTGGCTTCCCCCTCCAGCCCAGGCACATACTGTATTACAGTAACAAGGGCATTGGCTGCTTTGAATATCACAAAACCAGAAGGCTCATCATCCTTCTCCATCCAGACCACAGAGGAGAGCGCAGCCAGACCCAGGCCAGAGCAGAGAAGGCCAGAGAAGCCCACACAGTCCCTTTCAGGAATCGACTGGCTCAGATCTAGAATGAAAAGCACCAATGACAGGGGCTATGACGAGCCAGTCAGAAGGAGAACCCGGGAGGTCACTCTGGGACAGAGAGGCCTTGGCTATGGGGAGATTGGGGATCCGGGTCCTGGATCCATCAGAGAGGAGCTGGTGCCAGGCCTGAGGCTGCAGGAACCGCAGCCTCTCACCTCTGGGATAGCCAAGGAAGTCCAGCCAAAGGTCTCTGCAGAAAGGAGGCCACAGTTCCCCTCTGGGTCCTGGGAGGCATCCGCAAAGCAGAACAACAGACATTAATCAGGGTGAAAGGCATGTTCATTATACAGTCCTGCACACAGACTATGAAGAAGGCTGCAAACCTCGCTCCTCTGACCACTTAAGCACCCAGACTGTTTGACTCCACTGCTCCAACACATTCCCTGGTGATCAGGGAATGCAGCAGACTTTTATGTCAGGGTGGGTAGGGTTAGGGGCAGAGAGATGCTTTCTCTACCCTGTGTCTGTCCCATGCCCTGAGCCCCCTCACATCTGGTCCCCCCAATAGGAAGGAAGTTGATAGCGGATTGACCAACAATTTGTGTGTGACCACAAGGAAAAGGGCATGTGGGCAACTTGTCCCTAAGCTTTAGGTGCTTAGTAGGATGAGACTTTTCAGTAACCATGTGAATCAGACAGTTTAAAAGGGAGGTGGGAAGTCTGAAAACAAGGGAAGGATTGTGCTCATTTTGCCAGGATCTCACTCAGCACTAACTGAAGGAACGTACAGAGAGCAACAGGATCCAACAGTGTATAGTATCATCATTCCCATGGGTTTCCCTGCATGGCTGTAGAAAGGACTAGGCTTGGGAAAGACAGAGAGACCCAGGAAAAGTCTGGAGTTGGGTGGAAGGGGGAAGTTACTGGCAGAGTCCATTAAATATGAAAGCCAGAGACTGGAAGATCTGCACAAGAGGAGATATGTGACAACCTCAGCACCTCCCTGCATGAGGCCAGTTTTGTGAAGCTCCCAGCACACAGCCTGGCCTGCACTTGAATTTATACTCCATGAAGACAGAGGCCCCTTCTCTCTTGATCACCACTGAACAATCCCCAAAACCTAGCTCAGTGCCTGTCACAAAGCAGATACTCAGGAAATAATGTTGAATTAATACATAGTGGACACTTAGTAAACTTGTGCTTCCTTTTCTACATTCTTAATTTCTTCTGTTTTGGGAACTTAAGATAATGGTGGTTTGTGATCTGTTTGTCATGCATGGCTGGTACTATATAGACAATATTGTGCAGAAACACACCCATTTCCCATTTTTCACCTCACCTCCCTTCCTCCTTCATACCCATCACTCTTCCGATGAAAACAAATATAATATAGCAAGCTCTCTGTTACCCTTTCCTTTTCTGAATTCCTTACTGATGTTAATTACATTCTCCCTTGAACTGAAAGTTTATTTTCCATATGATTGAGTCACCTCTATTTTTTATCTCACCTATATAGTTCCAACTCCATTTATCTCATTATAAACTCTCTGAGATCAGGGACTAGGTTCCACATCGTTTGTAGGGAACAAGACCCCTTCCACGATGCTTTATATATTTCTGAATGAACTGCAGACTCTCTCTCCCAAGCAATGACTTCCCTGGTTATACTGTATGCCTCATTAATCGATACATTCTTTTTCCCTAATCTTCCCAAGTTTCAAAAGTAAAAAAGGTTTTAAACATTCATTCACAAGCATTTATTGAGGACTGATTACATCCCAATGTGCTAGTTGATAAAGAGGAAAAGATGTATACACACACACACACACAGAGAGAGAGAGAGAGAGAGAGAGAGAGAGAGGCAGAGGCAGAGACAGAGACAGAGAGACAGAGACAAGATCAGAAATGTTACAGTTTAAGGCCTTTTCTCTTTTAAAGCCAAGGGAGTTAGCTAGCTGAGTAGTTTAGTGGAAACAGCATCTGATCAGCTGCTCAACTAAAGATGTGACCTTGGATAAACCAAACATTCTCCCTGAGACTCTTTTTCTTAATCTGTAAAACAAAGGGAAGGACTGCCAAGGACATGCCCACTCTCACATTCTGTTCCTTCTGGACAAGCAATAACAAAATTTATTTGACTAAATTCTATGGTAAAGAATAAAAGTGCTACAGCTATTGAGAGGAGAATGAGATCCATGAGGTTGAAATAGTTAGGAAGTTAAACTTAAAACGCAGTTAGAAGCAAACTTATACTCAGAGACTTTAACAGTGACAGACATTCATTGAATGACATACTCAGAGTCAAACATGTAAACCTAGCTGGGTGGACAATATCCACACAAAACAAGAGTGAACAATATAAGATTTTCTAGGTCCTTCTGAACTCACTGCTTCCACACAATGAAAGGGACCTAAAGAGCCTCTGCTTGTTGAAGGTGAAGGGAGAAGTTAAAAGTTTTTAAAGGAAGGTGGAAAAAATAATCCAAGAAAGAAGGTAGTGTGACAACTGCAAAAAACAAAGATAAGGAATGTGATTCAGTACTTTATGCACAATAATTCCTGTGTGATGATGATGCTGGGAGGACAAGATAAAGATGAACAAAAAAAAACGAAGCAGAAATTGTGCAACTGGAGCTAATAAAAAGAATGAGATTGAATGACAAGGAATCAGTAGCTCTGATATCCCTGGGTTCAGGGATTTTCCTACAGCCTCACTGGGAAGATGGGAGGAGTGGTGATGGGTGTCTCCCTACCAGGAAAACAAGAGAATTGATTGAAGGACCTTGCAATGTTTTACTTGGAAAAAGAAGACCCCTTTGAAACCCGATGATGGTCTTCAAATATGTGATGCATTATCCTGAAGTTGAGGGATTCACATCATAAACAGAACCCTGAAATTATAACTAAGGAAGTTTCATGAAGGCAGACTTCAACTAAAAATAAGGGAGAGCACCCTAAAATTTAGAGCTGGCAACTGTTAAGAAAGCTGAAAAAGATTCAGACCTCAACTAGAGATACGAATGAAGATGACCTGGTGAGGACTAAGGCAAATCAGACTAAAAGGTAAAGGATGATATTGACAATGTTTGAAAACTTCAACTTCTGTGTGAGACCAAAGGAAGAGATGTTTATTTGGTGCAAAATCTATATTTTCTGTAGCACACTATATAATTTAACTTGTGTGGTCAGTTTATTCAAACACTGTAATTACATGGAACTTTGAAGAAGGAGTGAAATCTGGTTGGTTTGTACAAGTTTGTGTGAAGTCCTGATACATCCCAAAGTAATTTGGGCAGAGAATAAAAATGTAGTTGCAAAGCCCCTTTGAGGGACTGGGGAAAAATGTTGAAATATTAAATTTCTCCACCTGGGGAATTACTGATATTCTCACAAGCACAAGGGACTACAAATTTCAAAGGCTGAGCCCTCAATCTTGGGGCCTGCCCTTATGAAGCTTGTTCCTACAAAGGAGAGGCTAAGCCTACTGATAATTGTGCCTATGTGTTACCCCCAGAGAACCTTTTCTGTTGCTCAGATGTGGCCTCTCTAAGCCAACATGGCAGGTAAACTTACTGCCCTCCCCACTACATGGGACATGACTCCCAGGGATGAGCCTGGATCCAGCATTGTGGGATCAAGAAAGCCTTCTTGACCAAAATGGGGAAGAGAAATGGAACAAATGAAAGTTTCAGTGACTGAGAGATTTCAAATGGAGTTGAGAGGTCATTCTGGAGGGTATTCTTATGCATTATACAGATATCCCTTTTTAGTTTTTAGTGTGTTAGAATAGCTAGAAGGAAATATCTGAAACTGTTGAACTGCAACCCAGTAGCCTTGATTCTTGAAGATGATTGCATAACTATACAGCCTATAGGGTGTGACTGTGTGACTGTGAAAAACCTTGTGGCTCACACTCCCTTTATCCAGTGTATGGACAGGTGAGTAGAAAAATGGGGACAAAAATTAGATGAATAATGGGAGGGTGGGATGTTTTGGGTGTTCTTTTTTACTTTTATTTTTATTCTTAATTGTATTTCTTTTTTTTTTTTTTTTTTTTTTTGGAATAATGAAAATGTTCAAATTTTTTAAAAAATGGAGTATGCCTCTTTGTGAGGGTATGAGATCCCCATTACTGAAAGTGTTCAAGTAAAGTCTGTAAGGAGGAGTCCTTTTCTATGAAGGAGACTAGACTAGATAACCTTTAAAACGCCTTCTAATTTTAAGAATCTATATAACTACTAATCAGAGTGCAAAATCAGAGACACTTGACACCTACAGGTACCTGTGAGGTGAAAGAACTACTGAATTTACACTGGTACAGATTTGAAGCCCTATACAATGCTAGCTTATGGCCCAGGAGTCATATGGTTTGTAGTTATATGGATATTCTCACACACTCATATCACATATGCATGCAGATACCAGAGCTGGTCATTGTCTAGGGGAGATTCACCTTCCATTTTCTTTATATACTATCTGCCCAGACTCAGTGGCAATACTGGCACATCAGGACTATGCTCTACTACAAATAAATTATTTAAAGCAATTTTGAGTTTCAATCACAAGTGGGATCTGGAGGGTAACATCGACCATAAAAATTCCAAGAAAATTTGGTCAACCTACTTAAGGTTATATAATAGTTGTAAAGAATAATTAGATCTATGAGGATTAGTCAGAAAATCCTACTTATTCAAGTGTTTTCATCTACACACTCACGGGTAAATTGCCTCTGTTTTTCAGTTCCTCCTCCCACCTCCTGATCTCCCTAAATTCTAAATTATTTATCAGGGTCTTGGATACCATTGAAATATAAACCAACACTGCTCAGGGTTTCTCCTATTTCATTTCATTTCATTACAACATAAATAGAAGCCAAACTACAAGGAAAACATATAGCTTCTTTTTCCCTCTCTATCCAGTAGCTATAAGCAGTTTGAGGGCAGGATTCTGTCCTGTTCCCCATAATGCCCTGTAAGTGATTAATGAATGTTGGTGAATGACTGAGTAACACCTCAAGGCTGCGTCTTCTCAAAAAATATCGCTCGACAATATTTTGCCATGGCCCCAGATCCCAGTATTAGAGTCCTGGAGTCCCCTTGCTTCTAAAGTCTTGGTTTAAATGTATATGTTAACATGTTCAGAGAAAGAATTAGCCAACTTCAGCACATTCATCTTTCTTTGCAAACATTTCCTCTTTTATGGAGTCTTGCATATACACCAGGTCCCAAGTCTGAAACCATAATGTGATAGAAATTCTGAAAGCTCAACACTATTCATATGATCCTTCATTCCCAAGTCTCAGCCTGTCCCAGAAACAAATATTGCCTTGGGTGTGGATCTTCAATATGGCATGCAAATGAGTTGCATGATGTCCTTGACATCTCTCCCTGGAAAGGGATGTGGTATAGGAAGTTAATGTCTAGGTTATGGTCCTGAGGTCTGACGATAGCCCAACAGGCTTGTCACCATGTCCTGAGCCTGCGTATTGTTTCCAGGGCAGATAAGAAGGAGCGCACTTCCTCCGCATGGCAGAGGATAGTGTTGCTGGTGGAAGCCAGGATATTGGTGCTGAACATCAAGTAGGGGATGGGGGTAAGACTGAAAATGGGAAATCAAATCCTAAGGTCAGAATTACGGAATACTGGAAACAGGTAAAGAAACATGGTCAGAGATAGATTCAAGGCAAAGTCATGGTCATTGCAATAGTACTGGAGGCTCACCTCTGTGTGTTCCACAGCAGTTTAAAGACGCTATCTCTTGAGTAGTGAAGTTTGTTTGGAAATGAAATTGTGGATGCTCACGATTATAGTCAGAACATGCATGGGATCACACATACCAACTTATATAACAGGACAAGATGGGAATAGATGCTAATTAGAAAGAAGAGAACTTTCTGAGTGTTATCTAATCTATTTATTTGCAAATCCAAAAATCTTGGCATTGAAGTCTAAGAATACTACCATAGAATTTTGGCTCTTTTTTATCTGTCGTGTTCTGAATCTAAAACTGGGTTTTCACTTGGATAAAATTTATGGCATTTGTAGAAATATGTGTGATTATGATAGAACAGAAACAAACATGAACCTAACGGAAGTTGAATACATTGAATATACTCTACATTTTCATTCCATGCTTTGAATGGGTCAAACAAGAAATAAGGAATGGTAAAACAGTATCCAGCCACCAGCTGGATGATTTATAGGAATCAGATCCCATGACCACATTCAGTCTCAAATATTCTCCAACAATGTTCCATACTCTCCAAAACAAATGTTCATAAAAGTAAGCAATCCCAAGTTTGAACCACTACTGCACTCAGTTTTTCACAGGAATCTGAGTTTTTCTTAAACTAGTGATATTGAGAAGTGTGAGAAGGGTCCAGAGATAATACAGCATTGGAAAGATGAGATATAAATAAATGCAAGTGGTACCAACATAGATTCTATAAAGGCAATCATGAAATCATTATGGCCTAGCAAGGCCAGTGTTCAGAATTATAATGCAAATGAGATCAGTTTCGATTCAATTCAGCAAACAGTTTTTGAGGAAGCATAAATTAATCCAAATGCCTCATCTCAGTTCTCAGTTCCCTCTCCCCACATCCACAGGTATCATCTAGCACTGACTTAATTTAGCAGTCTATGCTAATCTTCTCGTGGACATCCTGCCATCAGAGACTCCTGTTGCAGATAAACCTGGTTAAATAAGGATCTGTGGAGATCCCGGAGAATATCTTTACAATGAAGAGAACATCAAAAGGATTACAGAGTAATGCACTCCTCGTTCTATGAATCAAACAGAGGAATTTCAGACTTGGGAAAACCTCTTGATCTCCCTTCCTTTTCCTCTGAAAACCCCCAGGGTAAGCCTTTAGGAATAAAGCACATTCTTGAGAGAGAAGGCCTCTAATCTAGCAATGGAATAATTAGTATTAGAGGGACCCTCTAAACAGTTCCTAGGACTCTCTAGTAGTTTAAAAGGAGAGCTGTGAGTCGCAAGGTACCCACCAGCTTCCCACTGCTCAGCTTGTGCTGGCAGGAAAATTCCTAACTATAACCTTCTCCCAGCCCTGAAAATGTAGAATTGGAAGTCATGCCCATTCAGAGGAGCTGGGGAAGAAGCAAGCAGAAGACGGGGCTGGCTCTAAGAAACACATTCTAAACAATATTCCTGTTTCATGAACTATATGAAGTTCAACAGATAAATTAACAGAGAGAGCATTGCTTATAAATGTCTTATAACTTCCCCATTGCACCCACGAGCAGGTACTATTCCTTCCTCTTCCTGGGGATAAAAAAAAAATCGCCACAGCACATACAGAAGTGAAAATAAAAGAGAAGTGAAAGTAAATTAAGTATATTTTCTATGCCCAGCAGATCTAGAGGAGTAGTAGGATTAGGTACCTTGAATGAGCAAACACGTTCTAACCAGAGTAGCCTAACTCACAGACCATGCCTCCCCCTGATGCTTTGAACAGCCTCACATGTGAACACAACAATGGGCTCATCTCCCCGGTAAGCAGAGCATCTGCCTGCACAGCTTCTGCCCTCCTTGGACACAGTATCCCGTAGAACTTTGCCATTTGTCTGATCTTTCTCCCTTCTCAACTATTCTACTTTCTCCATTTCCCTCTCAGTCAGCTGTCCCTGTATTCAATTTCATTCAGCGAAGTGTTCTAAGAAAAAGTTCTAATGCAGATAGAAAGGGAGATATACTGCAACATCCACGACTAACGAATTAGCAGATTCTATTCTCCATCTCACAGATGGTTTATTTAATTGGCAGTTGTTGTTTTTATTATCAATAACTATAAACTCTCAGAGTTAGAAATGGATAAATCTAGCCTTTGCTAATTCTACTATCACTCCCTCAACAGCCCTAACAAGCAGCACGGCACAGTGGTTGAGACTCAGGCTCTGGCACCAGACTGCCTCATTTTTTATCTCAACTCAGACCTTTACTAGCTGTGTGATTTTAGACAGTTACTTAGCACTCAGGCCTAAGTTTCCTCATCTAAAAATGAGATGCCAAGAGCAGTGATACTTTAGAAGGCCATCATGAGGGGTAAGTGAGTTCCTACTTAAAATGCTGCTTGGCATCTGGTATTACTATTACAACTGGAGCTGTTTAAACAACTGGAGCCAGTCTCATTTCATAGTAAATATATTTTGACTATCCCTGGTCCATGGCTGGGGCACATACATGTTGAGTAATTGTGACATTACAACGCCTTGGCAGCAAAAACAAACATACAAAAACAAGCAAAAAGCCCCACCTTCTTTGCTCTAATGAGAAGCAGTCCAGGTTAGCCTACAAAGCTGTCAGGTTCAACCTGTTGGTAGAATATATTTCTCCCAAGTATGTCTAATCCTACATCTGTTATACACTTGTTGAAATGCTTCAGTTTTCAGCAAATGACTGAGTGAGATTCTGCAGTTTCCATTTTGCCTTGCCAGGGTGTCTTATGACCTGGATTTTATGATCTACCCAGGGGACCACCTGGATTCCAACAGCTGGGCTGTTCCTCTGTCCCCTCCTAGGGGGCAGCCCCAGGCTTTCTTTAAAAACTGTCTTTACATAATAATTGTAATAGTCCCTAGATTGTAAGCTCTTACAGCAGTAAACTCTATCCCTGAATTGTAATGCCTATCTCTAAACTTTGAGATGCTGATCCCCTAGCGTATAACCTGATTGGTCTCTGGAACAATGCATATCTCTGAGACACCTGAAACTCAGAGCTAGAGCTCGGCAGATATGAATGTCAGTATTAGTGCATACAGCCACTGTCAAAAAAAAAAAAAAAAAGCTGAAAAAGAGCCCAGACTTCAATTAGTGATATGAATGAAGCAGGTCTGGTTAAGACCAGGGCAAGCCAGGCCAAAGGGTAAAGGTTGAAACTGATTGTGTTTTAAAACTTCAACTTCTATAAGAGACCAAGGGAATAGATATCTATTTGGTACAGGATCTAAATTTTCTAAATGGTACAACTCTACAGTCGATTTGTTCAAACACCACAAATGCATGGAACTTTGAATAGGAAGTGAGATACGGTAGGTTAGTATAGACTGGAGTGAAATAGTGACACATCCCAGAGTAATTTGGGCAGATAATAAAAAATATATTTACAGCCTCCCCCTCCCCAGCCCCAAGGATCTGGGGGAAGGTGCGGATGTGTTGGACATCCTCACCTGGACTGGTGTTGATGTTGTCACAAACATTGGGACTGGTGGTTTGATGTGCTGAGCTCTCGAGCATGGGACTTGCCCTTATGAAGCTCATTACTACAAAAGAGAGTCTAAAGGTGTATGTAATGGTGCCTAAGAGTCTCCCCCTGAGTACCTCTTTGTTGCTCAGATGTGGCCCTCTCTCTCTCTAACTGAGCCATCTCGACAGGTGAACTCGCTGCCCTCCCCCCTACGTGGGATCCTACTCCCAGGGGTGTAAATCTCCCTGGCAATGCAGAGTATGACTCCCAGGGATGAAAGCGGACCCAGCATCGTGGGACTGAGAGTATCTTCTTGACCAAAAGGGGGATGCAAAATGAGACGAAATAGTTTCAGTGGCTGAGAGATTCCAAATGGAGTCGAGAGGTCACTCTGGTGGACATTCTTATGCACTATATAGATAACACCTCTTAGGCTTTAATGTATTGGAATAGCTAGAAGTAAATACCTGAAACTACCAAACTCCAACCCAGCAGTCTGGACTCCTGAAGACAATTATATAATAATGTAGAGTACAAGGGGTGACAGTGTAATTGTGAAGACCTTGTGGATCACACCCCCTTTATCTAGTGTATGGATGAGTAGAACAATGGGGATAAAAACTAAAGGACAAATGGGGTGGGATGGGGGGATGATTTGGGTATTCCTTTTTCACTTTTATTTTTTATTCTTGTTCTGGTTCTTTCTGATGTAAGGAAAATGTTCAGAGACAGATTGTGGTGATGAACGCATAACTATGTTATCATACTGTGGACAGTGGATTGTATACCATGGATGATTGCATGGTGTGTGAATGTATTTCAATAAAACTGAATTTAATAAAAAAAAAAAAAGAAAAAACAAACAAACAAAAAAAACTGTCTTTAACTCTAAGAAATACACACTCTAAACAATAATCCTCCTCCATGAATTCTGTGAAGTTCAACAAATGAAGTGAGGAGTTGTGTATAAATGTTGTGTTACTTCTCTACTGCACCCTCCCACTAAGATCATGACCAGATTCAGGGACCGTGTCCTGCACGTGCCTAGGAAAAAGGCAAGGGTGGGGGTGTCCCCAAATGGAGGGGTGGAAGTGCAGGGAGAGGGTGCCGGTGGGACCTCTTATGCAGTGGAAATCTCGCAGGGAAGTAGAGATTCTGGGCAGCTCTGTTCACAGATCCAGGGGTCTAGAAACCACGAAGTGGATTGTGGAGTCTCAGATAGAGGTTTAGCACAGTCAAAGAAGCAGGGGTTTTTAGCTCAAAGGAAACTGGTGGCTGCCTAGAGTGCACAGGCCGGAAAGAAGGCAGTGAGGCACAGGGGCTCCGGATTTCAGCAGCAGGAGTTGAGCCGCCAGCACGGAAGTGGGTGGGGAAGAGAAGGGAGAGGCCTCTGTTAATAAGGCAGTGGTTTGGGTCCCACCCAGGAAGGCGTTGCTGTCAGTTTCATTTTGGGCTGGGGGTGGGTGAGGTGCTCATCCAGCAATCGCCTCCATCAAATGTGTATCCAAACAGTATCATTTTTCAACCCCTCACCCCGTTTTGGCCAAGGCTGCAGGGACTGAAGCCAGAGGCTCATGAAATAGGACACCCAGAGAGGGAAACCAAAGGAAAAGAGTCACAGCCAAACAAACACACCCTCGGCCAGAGCTCGGAGCCCAGGGGCCAGCGAGGGGGCCGCTGGCCTTTCGGGGAAAGATGGCCAGCCGTTCCCCTCTCTCCCTCTTCAGGGTCACAATTCTCCCAGGAAAAAGAGACTCTCTTTCTCAAATGTACTCACCCATCCCACGCACAATTTAGAGAGCTTATTTTACAAACCCAGGCTTGGTGAAGTTTGTATTTACTATTATTTGGTGAAAACGATATCATTTCAGTGTCAACTCTTAAGTCAGATGTTCAACTGACCCATGGAATTTGCTGTCACTTCTCCCCTGCCCTTTTACGACACTGAAGGATAATGAGCATTTCAGTGGGAGAATGGAAAATCCACAGCAGTAGATAGCCTGAAGTAAATTGCATTCGGCTCTAGAGTGAGTTTTTCTTATTTATTTTCAATATAGGGGACAGTAGAAATTAGGGATTAGGAGCCTCACACATTTCAAGTCAGTTGAATGTGTTCACTGCTGGACATTACCACTGACCCGCTGTGTGACCTAGGGCAAACCCCTCAACTTCTCTGAGCTTAACCCCCTCTTCCGCAAAATGGGGAAAATGGTGTCTAACCCGTATGACTGTTGTTGGAATAAAATGAGATAGTCTACTTAAAGCAGTTATCATAGTGTCTGGCATATAACAAGTGCTCACTAAGTGGTAGCTATAATATGAATGTGTCTGATGCTCAAATATTTACAATTCTTTAAATAATCCTGTTAAGAGATTTTTAAAAGTCAATTTGAGAGACCTTGACATACTCCCCAATATCTGCATCTTATATGTCCCTCCTGCTCGACTCTCCTCTAATGCTCACGCTTAGCAGGAATCAGTGGCATCACTACTTTATTGGTACAAACCATGCACATAAAATGAGCTGATTTCTCATTCTCTCTTGTTTCTGCCACTTTCTCAGGATGTCAAAACCTTTCACTTTCATAGGAAGAAGACTGTGATAAATTGGAAAGAATGTCCACCCATCATTTGTCAAAAACTTGGTAAAACTAATTAAATGCAACTCAAAATTTTTTCTAGAAATTAAGTCTTAGTTCTAGAAACAAGTCACAATAAGGACATTGCTCTACAGCCAGAACAAGACATTTGGATCTCTACATTTGAATTTTTTTCACAGACAAATACAAAGTTTTCTATGTTGAAATTTCATATTTAATTGAGTAAAACAAAGCAAGATTAAAATTTGAGAGATAATCTGTATGCATTTAATAAGATATAAAGCACAACATTACTAGAAATAAAATCCTAAACACAAAGTTGGTCTTTGTGAAGTTAATGAATACTGTTTTGACTGGAAAATATTTCTATCAGTTAGTAATAAAAATACTTTTAGACTCCTGTCACATCCTAGGGATCTAGCCCAATGTCCATTCATTCATTTAATATTTATTGAGTAATCACTCAACATCAGGAGCTGTGTTAAACGTTGAGGATATAAAACAGACACAATTACTTCCGGTGGTGGAGGGTGGAGAGTGGTGTTCGGAAAAATAGAAGACAATCACAGAACCATGTAAAAGGGCACCGATGGGGGGACACAGGGTGCTATGAAGGCACCTTGTAAGGGCACCCAGACAAAGTATGGAGGGCGGGAGAGGTTTCCTAGGGGAAACAACCTCTAAGCTGAGCCTTGAGGATGTGCAAAACCTAAAAGCAGTGGGTGGAGGGAAAGAATATAGCAAATAGAAGGACCTCAGGTAGAAAGGCCCAGAGACCAGGGTGCTCAGTGGGAATCTGGGGAAATGGAACAGTTCTGGTGTGACTGGAGCATGCTCAAGAAATGGGCTCTGGGAGGAAAGCCGAGGCCCTCCCTGTAGGGCATTTGGTGTTTACTCCCAGCACAAAAGGGAGCCACTGGAGGGCATTAGGCAGAAGAGTGAGGAGATGAACAACTTCAAATCAGAGGGAGAAATAAATGAGATATGGGATAGCCCAAATAAGCAATAGACTGGGGATGGAGGAAAAAGCAGACAGATTAAAGAAACTGTCCTTTCTCCACTGATCTGCAATGTCACCTTTGTCATAAATCAGGTTTCATTGGTTTTACAAGAGTAAGCAAAAAGCCCATCTGGCCAGCTAAGTGGATAAACGGTACGATACGTCTATTTTTAATTAAACTGTTATTTATTGTGAATTGTGGAGACATTAAATGAAGAAGTAGGAAACACAGTGTCTGCTCTTCCAGAGCCTATCGTCCAGCTGGTCGGCATGTGGTGACCCTTTGACAGCTGACTGACAACAGGAGGCAGTTGAAGATGGGGGACCAGGAGGAGGGATGGAGATGAGACCTGCCTGAAGAATTCTGAGAGGGAGGAAACCAACGTGACTTGGAACTGTTGCAGGAAGAGCTCATAAAGGACTAAGTAAAGAAGGGAGATGGAGAGGAAGGGAGAATTCTTTCCGAAAGGGAAGGATGGTACGAGCAAAGGCTGTGAAAAGACTAGGCGGACCTGACTGGACGGGTAAGTTCTGTCTGTAAATGTAGGAGGAAAGATTAGCTAGGTAAGCTGGGACCAGACTGTGAGGGACCTTCAAGCCAGGCCCAGCCATTTTCGCCTTGACCTGAAGGCAACAAGATGCTCTGAAGGCCCCTGAGTTCACCCACCTTTGCCTCAACCTCCCTTTCCTGTCTCTGTGGATTACCACACAGATGTGCCCCCCAACCCCAGGCATAGAATTGAATCAAAGCCTCCTGAGGTACCTTTCTACCTTGTACATGCTATTTCTGCCCTGATCAAACTGCATTGCAATTTATGTATGGACTGGTCTACACTGACAACCTTTTGAAAGCAGACCCTGGCATTGGATTGTAGGAGCCAGCCCACACAGGCTCATGAAGGCGAATTACTAAATTGTCAGGAATTCTGCAAGCCAGTTGATGCCGGGTTGGGAGCCTGAAATCAATCGCGGCAGGGATATTTACACCATGGAAATGGGCAAATGCTACCAATCAAGAACCCACCTTCCCTGCTGAGCTGGTTGCTAAGCATTTGCCAGCACCTCACCAGACACTGGTCTTATTCACCCTGTAGGCCTGTGATTGGGCATAGTGTCTGCATCAATGTTTGTTGAATTTGAAATGATTTTCTCATACCACCCGTCACTCCTTTCAGGACCCTCAGTAAATAAATTATTCTAATAATGATTGTCCTGTTCTCTACTCCTTCAATACAACCAGCAAGTATGCTGTGCTCACTTAGCATGCATTATCAGGGAACACCATTCCTGAGAGTTTACAAGTGAATCCATGAAGCCACTAGAGTACAGAGGGCAGTGCACAATCAACTGCAAGGCAGTGTGTTAGAGAAGCCAATCCTTCCAGACCCCAGTCCTCAGGAAGCATTTATAAGCAGTTGGCATTCTAAGGGATCTGTAAAGCATCTTTTCCTGTGTAAATCTCAGAATAAAAACAGCCAGGCACTTCCTAGAGCCAAAAGCTCATCTCACTGGCAAGGCCACGAAGGGAGGATGAGCCTGTGGGCCTGCTGTGTCAGACAGATGGGCACGTCCCTCGGAGTTCCCTCCATAAACAGGATGGAGAAATGTCAGATGGTCAGAGAGCACATGACTCATGACAACAATACCCTGGCAGGGTAAGTGGGTTTTCAGTAAAAGGAATGAGTAAAGTTTAATTGGTCGTTCAAACCCAAGAGCCAAAACTTGGTGAAGGATGAATATAAATTAAATAGATGCAAACTAACCCCAGCATTTCAAAGCAATTAAAAAATTAAACTGTATGTCCCTTTGTTGTTAGAGCTAGAATACCATCCCAATGATTCTTAACCAAAAGAATGCCCAGGGTAGAGGGCAGTGTATTCAAACCTCCCCAGGGATGGAGATGAGGGCCTGTGCGATTCAAACAAAAATTATTCAATATTATCACTGCTTTCATGTATTTTTAGTCATGGTAATTCACTTACTTGGAAACTTCAAAAAATATTGAAAGAGGCATAATGTTTTGTGTTTATAAAAAGGAGCATGGGTTTTCAAAAGGATGAGAAATACTAATATATTCTAATTTTTGTCTTTCACAGATAAGGAAACCAAACATTCAACCGTAAACTCTATAAGAGCACAGACCAAGGCTGTCCTGTTCACCAATATATGCCCAGCACCAACAATGCCTGGTACATAGTAGGTACACTGAAAATTGTTGTAGAATGAATGAATGAATGAATGAGAACCATAGAGGAGACATGACTTGGCCAGCATCACACATGTTGACATTTCGGCAGAGCTGGCACGAGTGTCCTAACCCCAAACCCAGTGATCTTTCCACCCAGATTGGTGGTTAATTAAGAACATGAACTCTGGAGCCAGACTGCCTGGGTTCCTGCGCCAGCCCCACCACGTACTAGCTGTGTGATGTGAGCAGGTTATGTAACACCTCTGAACCTCAATTTCTTCTTCCATAAAATAGGGACAGTCATAGTCCTGTTCCCAGAAGACAGCTATGAGCACAGAGTGAAGAAACACATGTGCAGTGTTCAGGAAGCACCCAGATCACAGTGCATGCTCATCACACCACGGCCATGGCCGTTCTACCACCAGCCACATGACAGGCTAAATGACCCAAGTCCCTGATGGCTCAGGCATTCTGGTTTCTGTGTTCCTGCTAAGACCTTTGAAAGTTTACCTGAGACAAACCCCGAAGTATTATTTATAAATGACATTTTACATTTTTTCCGGTTGCCAATCAACCTAACATAAAACCGAAGACCACCAAACACCTGAATAAATGAGACTAACAAGACAATGCTGAAGGGTGGATCCTCTGTTACTTGTCACTGATCCCCTCCAAAGCCCACAGAGGAGAGGTGGGATAGCCAGGTGCTCAAGAACATAGAAACCAGGCTTCAACGCCTAAGTTTAGATCCTAATTCCCCTACTGGTTTACTGAATGATTTGGGGAAAGTTTCTAGGCAATCTGTGTCTCGCTTCCTCAATTTTAAAGTGAGTTCAGTAGCTGCACCTGCCACAGAAGGTTATGGTGAGGATTAAACAGTGCCCGGCCTCTTGCTGACCCTCTAAGCATTAGCCATCACCACACGTAAGAGAGATTGAAAAAAATCAGTTGCCATAAATTCAGCTACATGACAGAATGTGTAAGTCTTGTCATCGGCTATCCTTGCAGCAGTCGACCACATAGCAACTGGCACCAGAGCCAGAGTCCAAACACACAGTGCAGCTCTCATACCAGCCCAAAGAGAGGCACTGATCAACATACAAAGCCAACACTGATTACTGGATTAGTGTGAACTAGCCTGAATTAAGGAACCCGGGTCACACCACAAAACCGTGGATAGTTTTCTGGCAGAACACTGTGAGGAGATCTCAGGAGCCCTGGTCTTTATCAGCAGCAGCAACAAAGTCTCCAAGGTGCCACCCCATCGGCAGAGACAGCCGAGCTATGATCCGCGATCAGCAAGGGTCGCGCTGGTTGCTGGGCACTCTCAGGTTACATTGCTACCCTGTGGTACTTTCCTGGACCTTCTCCAGTCAGCGTGTAGCAGCAGCACAGCTCAGTTCAAACCAGGACAGAGTTCAGACTTATCATGTCTACTTTTGCACTCGGCACCCCTCCCCTGTGAGTCACACGTTCTTCCTCACAAGCAGATTCGTAAACCCCACAGCTTGGATTTTTAATAGAAATAGTGTTTAAATGCTCTTCAATTACTCTCAAAATCAGTGAGCCTGTAGGTTTTAGCGAGCCAGTGTAGTGCTGTGGTTAAGAGCTTAAACTATAGAGTCAAGCTGCCTGGGTTCAAACCTTGGCTCAAGCACCCATTTACCTTGGGCAAGATGCCTATCCTCTCCGTGCCTCAGTTGCCTTATCAGTAAAATATACCAATTACGCCTACCACGCACGACTGCTGTAAGATTAAATGAGTTAACATGCATAAAGCTCTTAGGAAGTATCTGGCACACAGTAAGCACTATACCAGGCTAGCTATTATTGGCATACCACTTTCACCCAGTGGTGACAATATCTATGCAAATGGAGAGGAGACATAGAGAAGAAGTCACACTGTACAGAGCAAAAGGTGTGTCCATTTTTGTGTGCCAGTGCTTGGACTGCAGGAATATGTTAGTCTCACTTGTCTCATTCTTAACCGAGACTCAAGTATTCCCACTAGAATAGTCACTTAGACCACATCCAAAGTAAAGTCTCTTTCAATTGCCCCTCTCCCCTCACTTGCATAACACCGAAGTCACCAAAACAATCCCATTCACATTTTCCAAAATAATCACCTTTGGACTGAGTCAGCCTGGAAACTTTTAGTAGACTGGATTGCAGTTTCAAAAAGCTGTGAGTGAAAACTCCAGATGCTCACCTACATCACATCTTGCTTCTCTGATTGCACCAATGTATAAGTGTACCCATGAAAATGATCCATCCCAGTATTCCATTAATGCCTGGTATGTGTACCCTAAAGGCTCTATTCATTGAGGGGGTCAGGTGTGTAACTGTATTAAGGCCAGAGTGCTGAGGTCAAGGTCTTAGAATTCAAACCCTCCCCTGTCCCCAACCTGGGCCAAGCAGCATCCCTCTAGTTCAATGCATCAAGTGTTTCCTCTATCCCCACCAGAAATCTTGGTCATAAGAGAACACAGGTCAGAGTGTCACCACAGAATCTCATCAGTTAAAACCCAAGCTGGACTAGAACATCCAGGGTGACTGGGTCCAAGATCAGAGCTCTTTTCCTAAGACACTGGGAAAACACCTTTAAAGAACATGTCAACAATGTACAGAACTCAAATAAACAAATTAAAAACAAACCAATATTCCTAATCCGCCATGGTCACTTCCGTAAATAAGAAATGAGTCCTCAACATTGCTAGGAAAGTCTGCATAATTACAGAGGCCCAGAAAGCAAGTCAAGCAGTGGGGCCTTTTCATGGCAATGGCAGTCACACTTATTAATAGGCTTGGGATGAAGCCACTGGGCACAGAAGAAAGAGCAAACCACTTGTCACTATTCCTGGCCCAGGTAAAGACTTGCCTTCTCTTCCTTCTACCACAGCCAGCACAAATTTGAGAGAAATACAACTCTGACCCATAGGAACACAGCAAGACCACTTTACGGAACATGAGATGAAGACAATGGTGGGCAGGAAAGGGACCAGAGCAACCCAAATCCTGGCAGCCCTGCTTTCCTCTCCTGGCTCTAGGTCTTCTCATTTTCTGCCCTGTCAGGTGTCCTCCTGTAACCCTAATCAGCACCTTCCCCTTGTGTGGATAAGATTAACAAAGGAAAATGAAGTTTAACATGGTCAACTGTGATAAACTCTTAGCAACCCAGGGGGCCAAAATCAATTTAAAACAACAAATTTTTATCATCATCATCGTCATTGTCATCATCAACATGAACAAGAATGTTAAATGTTTATTTACAAGGCTTCCAAGTCTATAGGGGAAACAAGACAAATAGAACATAGTCCCTCTTCTTTAGTTATGTGCCACCTAGAACTGGTGCTGAATAGAATAGAGGTTAAGAATATTACTCCATCAACGCTTGTTATATGTACCCTACATTATCTGCATATGTCTTGTAGTGATCACGCTTAACAGCTATGTGATCTTGGGCAAAGCACTTAGCCTCTCTATCATTCAGTTTTCTCATCTATAAAATGGAATAGATGATAAAGGCTTCTTCATATGATTGCTGAAAGGGTTAAATACGTCAAAGGGCTTTAGAAAAGTGGTACAGAAAAATGTTAACTAATATTAAGCTTTCACAGAGTGTATATCAATGAAACAGCTTCTTCCCCCATGGAGCACCCTAATCATAGGATATTACAGCTGAAGAGGACCTCAGCCATCACCTACTTCAGGCTTCTCACTGTACTGATGAGAACGAGGTCAGGCACATCAGTTGCTTTGTCCACAGTTATACACCTTATAAACAGCAGACCTGAGAATAGACCCAGGCCCCTAACCTAGGTGTCCAAAATGCCTCCCAGCCTTATAAACTAGCTCATAAATCACTCTACCAACCCTCATCAAAAGATGTTTGCATTTCACCAATTCAAATTTTTAAAAAATGAATAACCATAAGAATATTTTGGCAACAGGACCACGACAAGATGTGTGGGAAGAATATCTTAAGAAAGTGGCTCCCCAACAGTCCTACTCGATTCGTGGGTGACATTATATGAAAGAACACAATTATTTCTGCTTATCTCTGTACTAAATATATTTCAAGCATAACAGCTTAACATAAATTATTTTTTCAAATTCTTACAGCAATCCTAAAAGATCATTACTATTATTATTATCCCAATTATACTGACGAGCAAAACAAGGCATAAAGTAGCTATGTTTGTGTTTTTTAATATGTCCAAGAGCACAGTTAATAAATAGTGAAATTGTGATTTAAACCAAGGCAGCCTGCCTCCAGAATTCACTCTTCCAACCATCATGTTCTTCGGTATCACTAGCTTCAGCGGGGTGGGGGGTGGGAGGGGAGTACCTGTGGGTCAATTCAAGTTTGGATTTTATCAGCATTTACATATTTCAATTTTTCTTGCTTGGTTTCAACTGTAGGTATTAATGGTAGCAACCACATAAGGTGGCACTCGAGCTCAGGTTGCTATGGGTCTCTGTGTGTGAGTGTGCATGTATTTATGTTCCATGTATGTGGTTTTCAAAGCTCTCAGAACCCACCCAACATGAATTTACATATAGTTCTCTTTAGATGGTTGTTGGTGGTTGATTTGAATCATTTCAAATATTTCTGCCCACCCAAGCAGAAGTATTTTCCTGGGAAACAGATCATCTATTTTTGAACCCTTCCTAAGTGGCTATAAAATCTCGTTCGTGGAGATTCTCAGAAGTTCAATAGCCAAATCCTGAGCTTTGGGCCTTGGAGAACTTTAGAAACAGCTCACAAAAAGGTAGTCCCATTCCTCATGCTCCTTAAAAAGTCCAAATGAAGAGATGGTAGTGTTGGTAGGGAAGAAAGAAACCTATTAAAACATTACACTAACTTTCTTGGTATTTGACTCCAGGTGTACAGAGATGAGTTCTCACAGTGTTAAGGTGCAGAATTAGGAGCAGTGAATGTAATGATCTTTTGGCTTGGAGAATTCCTAATACTTAAAAAAGAAAGGTATTGTGTCATCCTTGTCAAACACAACCTTGGAAAGGAAGGAGGGCAGGAAGTTCCATTAAATAGAAGAGGAAATGGAGACAGAAAAAAAAGAATCAAAGACTTTCAGAACTGGCAGAAGTCACTTCTCCAAGGCCACACAGCAAGTCAGTAATAGTCCTGGGACCTAAACTTAGGTCTCCTGACTCTGAGTGTAGACCTTTTTTGAAAAATAAAACCACACAGAGGCATTTTTGTGTGGGTCTATTTTTGGGTTCTCTGTTGTATTCCGTTAGTTCTATGTGTCTGTCCTTCCACCAACACCACACAGTCTTGATTACTGTAGCTACATAATAAGTTTTCAAATAGGGTAGACTGGTTTCTCTCACTTTATTTGTCTTTGTCAAAATTGTTCTAGCTACTATGGTTCACTTGCCTTTTCATCTCGCTTTTATCACAAATAAGTGTTTTCTGCATCAATTGTTACACTCATGATTTTTCTTCTTTAGCCTGTTAACATGGTGGATTACCTTTATTGGCTTTCAAATATTGAACCAGTCTTGTATTTCTGAAATGAATCTCACTTGGTCATGGTATAAAATTCTCTATATATTGCTGAATTCTGTTTATTAGTATTTTGTTAAGAATGTTTGTGTCTATATTTATAAGAGATATTTTTCTGTAATTTTCTTTTGTATTATCTTTGGTCTTGATAGCAGGGTAATAACTTCATAAAATGAATTGGAAAGTGTTCCCTCCCCTCTTTCATATTCTGGAAGAAATTGGGTAGAATGGCATATGTAGATTGTTGTTAATTCTTCTTTAAACATTTAGTGTGATTTTCCAGGGGAATCATCTTGGCCTGGAGACTTCATTTTTTGGGGAGTTTTTAAATACTAATTGAATGTACTTAATAGGTATACACTATTCAAATTATCTATGCCATATTGGGAGAATTGTGGTAGTTTGTGTTTTTCAAGAAATTGCTCTATTTCATCTAAGTTGTCAAATTTATGTGTGCAGAGTTGTCTGTAGTATTATCCTTTTGATGTCTGCAGGGTCTACAGTGATATCCTCTTTTTCATTCCTGATATTAGTAATGCATGTCTTCTCTTGTTTTGTGGCCAGTCTTGCTTGAAGTTTCTCAATTTCTCAATCTTTTGATCTTTCCAAAGAACCAGCTCTTTGTTTCACTTATTTTCTCAATTTTAAATTTAAATGCCATTTCTCTCTCACTGCTTTCAAGATTTTCTCTTTGTCTTTAGTTTTCAGAAGCTTACTGTGTTGTATCTTGGTGTGGATTTCTTTGGAATTATCCTATTTGAAGTTTGCACAGCCACTTTAATCTACAGGTTTATGTCTTTTGACAAATTTGGGAACTTCTCAGCCATTATTTCTGTGAGCATTTTTTAAGCCTCACCTCTTTCTCTTCTCTCTCTAGGACACTGATGGTGCAAAGGTTAGATCTTTTGTGATAGTCCCACATGTCCCTGAGAGTGTGTTCATTTGTTTTCAGTCTATTTTCTCTCTTTGTTCATATCAGGTAATTTTTTTTTTGTTCTTTCTCCCAGTTGGCTGATCATTTCCCTTATCTCTTCCACTTTGCTGTTGAGGCTATCCATTGACCTCTTTATTTCCATTTCTGTATTTTTCAATTCTAAAATTTCCATTAGATTCTTCTTTATATTTTCTATTTCTTTGCTGACACTTTCTTTTTTCCATTTGTTTCAAGTGTGTTTGTAATTGCTCATGAAATATGTTTATGATAGCTGCTTTTAAATCTTTATCACATAATTCTAGCATGTCTCTCATCTTGGCATATGTATCTATTGTCTTTTTTTCATTCAGACTGAGATCTTCCGGTGGTTCTTGGAATAATGAGTGGTTTTCAATTGAAATCTGGATATTTTGAGTATTATGCTATGAGACTCTGGATCTTACTTAAGCCTTCTGTTTTATTTGGCTTACTCTGGTACCACTCTGTCAGGGAAGTATGGTGAAGGACATCTCCTACCTCCCAGGTGAAGGTCCATGCCCCCTACTGAGCCTTCACTGAGGCCTAAGTGGGATGGGCTAGGAAGCTCCTTGTTACTGCTGATTGGAAATGAGAATTCTGGCTCTTTACTAGGTCTCCACTGATACCTCCCTTGATGGGAGAGGAGGGATGCCTGGTTATTGCTCTCCACATGGTGTCCACTGACACTGCACTGGTGGGGAGAGAGGGGCTTCATTACTAGCTGTCAGGAACAAAAGTCCTGGCTCTACTTGGTCCTCTCCAACAGCACTCTAACAGCGAGAAGGGAGGGAGTTGGGGTGCCTCATACAACCTGGCAGGGGGGAAATCTAGGCCCCCCATACAGCTTTTGCTGGTTCTTACATGGAGGTGAGGTCCAGTTTTTTTCTGTAGTGTTTGGCTGGAGTGGAATTATTATTGTCTGAACATTTTCTGTCTTGCTAGGCTGCCTCTTTCCTGCTCTTTTGGCTAGAGAGAGCTAGCTTTTCTTGTTTTTTATTTTTGTTTTTATTTTTGTTTGCTTTTTTCTTTCCATTGATGTTTCTGGATTGCCAGCTTCTCCAGTGTCTAGACTGTAATAAATGAGGCATAATAAAAATCCAGGAAATTCACCATGTCATTCCTCAGACCCTTATACGCTAGTTGGTATGTCTTCTTTGCTCAACATTTTAGTCTTTTTTTTTTTTTTAACCCAGAAAAACAAGTGAAAAGTTTATTAAGAATTAAATGAGTATGGAATGTGATACAGTACAAGTAATACACTCAAGACTGGTATAATAGTATAATCAGACAAAGCTCAATTTCACTTCCAAAAACAAAAAATCACAAGACAAATAAAAAGCAATTCTATCAAGATAAAGTAGGAGTTCATGCAAAAAAAAAAACCACAAAACAACCCCAAATAAAAAGTTCTTTAGAGTCTTCTTATACTTATTTTATAGATAACATCCAGGGATTTTAGTTGGACTTAGTGGGAGGAATAAGGAAAATCATGTCTGCTCCATCTTCCCAAAAGCAAAAGTCTTCAAAGCTAATATTTTGAGCAGTTAATGTGTGCAAGTACTTATAAACATTATATTATTTCATCCTCACAATAGTCCTTAGAGTTAGACATTTCACCATCGAGGAAAGTGAGACTCAGAAAGCATAGTAAATGATCCAGAGGATAATGAACCAGGATTTGAAGCACATTGTTCCAACTCGAAAGTCCATTCTGTCTACTTCACCATTCTGCTCCCATCTTTCCACCAGAAAGATTTCCACCAAATCTCAATGTTGGAAGGAATCTAAGGGATCTCTCAAGCCTCAGCTCAGCAGTCATTCACTCAAGGAAATATATCTTGACCTTCCACCATAAGCTCTCTCAACACCACACTCCCCTACTGCATAGGATGTGTTTTAGCTGCATCTTACGAGTTATTTGAGTGAGGCAAGGGACTAAGTCAATTTTTTACATCACTGTATCCCCAATGTTCAACAAACAGCTGGTGCAGAGTAGATCCTTAGTAAATATTTATGAGGCAGAATACTGGATGGAGAGATGAGTATCTGATCCAGAGGTTTTCAATTGTGTGTCACAGAGAACTAAGGACTCCGCAGAACCCATGAGAAGCATTTAATCAGCAGGAAAGGGCCATTTGGGTGAAGCTCTGGGCATATCAATGCTTCCCTAGAGCACCCTTTCCTCTATTTCACACATTGAGTTTCTACATAAGGTTTCTTTAGGGCGAAGTGTTTCAAGACTAAAACAGTGGTTGAATCCCACTAACAATAGTCCAAAACTCGCCTATAATAGGGATCTCCTGCTCTTCAAAACCAGAGCCGAAAGGGCTATATTGACTCTTCTACCCTCTTTTTCATCAAATATTTTGATAGATAGCCTCTCTCTGATACTGACACGGCACCTTTGCCCTAGAGCTTTTACATATTAGATTGAACTATATAATATTGCCATTTTTGTAGGTTAAAAACAGTTAAACATCAGCAATTAAATATGTTTCCATCTAATATATAAGTTCATCTAATCATCAAAACAATATTCTAAGGTAGGTGCTACAATTATCCCCATTTTACAAATGAGGAAACTCAGACAAAGAGAAGTAAAGCAATTTGCTTAAGCTAACACATCTGGGAAGCAGTGGAGTTGAGATTTGAATCCAGACAGTCTGGCTCTAGCATGCTTGCTTACTCCACTCTGCTTACCAGCCTGGGGTAGCCAGTAAGCAGGGCTGCCTCATCCCTCCCCTGGAGTTGAATTTGGCACAAGTTGTACATACTCTTAACAGGCCTATCTGCCACCTGGAAAAGATCTGAAGTTCCAGGTTATTGGAGGCCTTTGGCAATAGCTTTTGCATCCATGCATATCAGTCATGACAGCCTGCTGCTCTTCTGTGTTCAAGTAAGCAGGGGGTAAAAGTGCTCTCCTATGATCTCAGAATGCCTGGGCAACATTGGCAAGCCAAGTGACTGGGGGAGATTCTCCTGCCAATTAAAAAAGGAGGGGCATACTTCAGCCTGGGCCAACAGAGCAGCAGTGTCCAGCTCAAATGAGATCCCCCCAAGAAAAACATTGATACCCACCCTCCACCCTCTCTGTCGGTTTCTCCAGGAAAGAGGTAGGAGGGACACAGATGGGACACAGGGCAGTACCTTGGGTTTGGTCCAAAGCAGGCAGACAGGCATAACCAGGGACCTCATGAGGTTATAGCTCAAGGCTATCCTGGATTTGGCAGGAGTCCCCGGAATATTCCACAGTGGCCCAGCTCCCCAAAGAGGGTCCACCTTCTCTCTTGGTATGAAGCACCTGATAAAATAACTCAGAGCACAGTCATGAAGGTCCACGGCTCCCTTCTGCTATGCACAACTCTGTGCTGTCAACCTTCACTCTCTCACCAACTCCATCATCCATACAGGGTCTCCTAGGATTTGGATTGGCACTTTAGGGTCTAACTAATGAAAAGAGAAGGACAAAATGATCTGGTAAAGGACCCCTGTCATCCAGAGAGGAGAAGACCTGGGAAACCAGCCTAAAGGAAAACAGATAGCAAAAGACTCCCAATCAATCGACAATGTTAATTGTGTAAAGCAATAAACCAAATTGCTATCAAAGGCCTTATAGACAAGATTTTAATCCTTAGCCACTAGAAACTTTTTGTCTGTGTGTCAAAGACTGGCACAGTATACATTAAACAAGCTGATGCTATTGCTTTGTGGCAGCGATCTGTTTTATAGAAGCTATGCATCACATTCTACATTGTGTTATATACTGCAAAGCATTTGAGCCTCTCAATAATCCTACAAGGTAGAAAATGCTGGTGTCATTAGACCCGTTTTAATGATGGGAAAACAGATCCAGAAAGTTAAGATACTTCCTCAATTTCATCCAGCAGAAGGGACAGCAGATCCCAGGCTTAGGGCCTGGTTTCAATAGAAATCTTCTGGCTCCAGTACAATGCTCTCCCCATTCTATGCTTCGTCACAAAAACAAAGACTTCTATGTTTACGTTTGTAAGGACACAACATTCTCCACCCCACTCCACCCCCAGACAAGAAACCAGACTTACTTCCCTGAGGCCAATCAGCAAATCCCTGATTGAACCAAGATCAAGACTTGAGTTTTCTTAGAAATGTCTTAGCTATATAATTTCAATTTTATAAAAGTTGTGTATTTTATAGAAAAAGACTGGAATGTGTTACGCTGATAGGATTATGAGTAAAGTCTTCTCCCCCTAAAAAAAAAAAAAAAGAATTCTCTAATGTTGAGTTGTATTATTTTATGCTTATTTTAAAAGGAGTCAATTTTTCCAAATGCCATTCTAAATGTGTCTGAGGTCATTAAACTGAGGCCTTCAACATGAAAGAAGTGAGCTAGTGAGTATCACTCTTGCTAAGGACATGCCTCAAGATGGTAAGAATCATCAAAACAAAAATGTACTCACATTTGTGGCTTAAAAATATGCTATTCATCTGTGTATCTAAGAATTTCCATGTTTCTCATTCTATATCAGATTACTCCGAGACCTCTCAGGGCCCTCTGTTGCCCACAGGCTCTGGGACTCTGAGACTCCACTGAGCTCCTCCACCAAGTCCAATCTGGAGACCTGTGTCTGGGACCATCACTCCACCCCTCAGGTCTTTGAATGCAACCTAACGTTCCTAACTAAGCAACTTCCTTAGAAATTCTACCATGGTTTGGCGGGAGACGGCTTTATAAGAAAATATGAATGATGGGAGGGTTAGTCCATCTGCCCTCCAGCCAAGGATGGAAAGCTTTCGGATAAGAAAAGTATTCTGAGCAGGGAGTTAGAAAACTGGTTTCTAACCCTTTAGTGACTTGCCCTGTGGCCTTGGACAAGTCATTTCCCCACGTGGAGCTTAAATTTCCTCATCTACAAAGGAGAGGTTTTGATTAGATGATCTTTGAGCTTCATCTCAACTCTAACATTCTACTAATGTAGGTTTCAAGGGCTACATCCCAGGGAATTCGAGAGAGGTGGACAAATCAGGTAGGAAGGGTCTTTAGCAACCAAATATTAATAATAGCTCATTCTAATGAGTGTTTACTATGTGTCAGGCACTATTCTTAGCACTCTACATACATTGCCTCCTTTAACCCTCAAAACAACTCTAAGAAGTAGGAATTATTAGTATCACTAATTTACACATGAGTAAACTAAGACTCAAAGAAGTTACTTAATCTGTCCAAGGTCACACAACTAGTAGGTACGGACTCAACTCTTTTTACTTGTTTGTTTTGATTTGTATTTAGAAAGACCTGACCTGGAGACCCAATTCTGCCCTCTAAATGGGGAATAATAATAATTTCTATTTTATAGCAGTGTTTGATGTTTAAAGAGATGGCAGTATATAGAAATAAAATATGTATGTCATATATATGTATATTTAATTAATCTTGAGTAATAATGTTCAATACATTATATACATGGAGACATGGTTCTAAGGACTTTAGGTATATCAGCTGCTTAATTCCTCACAAGAGTACTCTTTAAGGTAGTTACTCATGAGGCAACTGAGGCAAAGGAACATTAAGTAACTTGCTCAAGTTCAAAGAGCTTGTAAGGGCCAGAGTTGGGATTTGGCTCCAGATTTGGCACCCTTAAACTGTATGTTATCTGTTATATTGCCTTACTTGTTGGGTTTGCAACAATAGCTTCATAACTGGCCTAGGAAATACCTTCTAATCAGAGTCAACTCTTGAACTCAGCCAGGTTGGCCTCAGAGCCATGTTCTTAACGGCTATTACATGTCGAAAGATCTGTCTGTAGAACTCTGTGGCTTCCCGTTGAGTGACTGTTCTGATACTAAGTTTCATAAAGTTTACCCTCCCCCTTCCATAACAGATGCCCAAAGTCTTCATGATTTCCCTTCTATAAATTTTTTTAATTGCCCAAGTTCTAATACATAGCTATAAATAACATAAAATGGAAGGGGTAATGAAGAGTTATATTTAAATAGAGATCAAAGCCTAAAGCTGCAGGAATGAAGCTCATAACCAGCAGATGGGGGAGTGGTTTAAGAAATGGGGTACCTTCCTGGAGCCCTGAAATCGTTGACCACTATGAAATTCATAACCAACCATTATCTCTCCTTCCTGGTTCCCAGGGCTGAGGGCTGCCTGGGAGGTGCTGTTCAGTTCCAAAACGCAAAATAAAATGACCATGTGGATGAGTCATCCAACTTGGAGAGTGTATTAAAGCTAGGAGAGATTAAAACAGGCTAAAAGACCTCCTTTGGCTACCCCCCACCTGTTCATGAAGGAAAGGCTCCTCTGCGTTTCCTCTCTCTCCCTGGGTTACCCATGAAAATGAGCATCAGACTGCCCCTGGGAAAGGACAAGAGGAGCCTGGAAAGATCAGTTGTGGTTTCCCAAAGGACTGAAATTTATCCATGAATGGAGTCTTGCAAAGAGTAAGCAGCCAATTAGGAACCATCAACAAACTGGCCACGTCTCTGGGATAATATTGTTTTTGGTTCACTCTCTGCGATTGGCCAAACACTCTTGAGTACAAAGGAAACAGTGTTTCCTTTTAACCAGATTAAACCTTTTTACTTCTCACAGGAAGGGTAGTGACTTTTTGCCACTGTGCAGGAAATAAAAAACTGGGGGGTTGGACATCACAGGCAGCAGGGCACAGGGATTAAGAGCACCGTTTGGGGGTTCCAATTTTAGCTCTCTGCTTTCTAGCTTGGTGACTTGGGCAAGTTGCTTAACCTTGGTGAAGTCTTGCTTCCTTCATCAGTAGAAGGTAATTGATAATATTTACCTCCTAGGACTTTTGAAATTCCAGATACTTGGAAAAAACATCACACACAATGTACTTGGCACCATCTAGCACATAGTAGGTTCTTAATAAATGGTAACTCTTATTGTTGTTTCCCAAAGGCGTCTTTGCTTGGAGACTTCACGTTTGGCATTGTTAAGGATTTCACAGCCTAGCAAAGGCAAACTGTTATATAATTTAATAATAATAGTAGAATGACAAGTGTTATAGAGGAAAGGGCTGTGTGAGCATAAGGAGGGAACAATTAATTAACTGGGCTGAGAATAGCTTTGTGTGAGTCAGGATGGATTTCTGCCCATTTCTGCGTGTGACTTGGAGCATGGGATCAGGATAAGACATAAGGAACACTTGAAAGACTTTAGGCCAAATAGGTAAGTATTAGTAGAAATTATTCTTGACTGCTCACTTGCACTCATGTGCATACACACACACATTCTAGTGCACTTTCATGCCCACACATATTCCAGAACACACACACACACAGATCTTCCAATGCACTTGCATGCACGCACACATAGTCCAACTCACTTGTACACATACATACACATTGCAACTCATGCACACATACATACACACTCCAACCAATTTGCATGTTCATATACACATCTAACTCACTTGTCTGCATGTGCACACACACACACACATACACTCCAACTTATTCTCAAGAACACACACACTTCCACTCACTCATGTGTGAAGTACCACCCAACCTGCCCATCTCTGCCTCTCTACACTGCTAGGTGAGGCCCAGGATTTCTCTCCTGGATTACTATAACAATCTCTGAACACTCTTCCTCTCTATACTTCTGGTTCTCTCAAAATTCTCAGTTACCTTCCCACCTATGCTCATGGCTTCAGTCTCATACTCTTCAATCTATCCTCTGTTCTGCCTCCAAAGAAAGCTTTCTAAAATTCAAACTGATCAAGTCACTCTCCTGCTTAAAGAAAACTCCATTGACCACTGCGCCACCCCCATCACCTATTTTAGGATGACATGAAGACCCTCCATATTCTTGCCTCTTCCAACATCTCCAGCCTCCTCTCTACTACTTTTATTAGTAGTAATTATTATTTATTAAACAAATATTACTTAAGTGCCTACTATGTGCAAGCCCTTGGGCCAGGTGCACACCTTTCAAAAACATGCTTCAGCAGGCCAGACTAATTGTAGTTCCCTGAAAACCCCAAGCTATCTCAAGCTCCAGGCTTTGCTCATCTGTCCCTTTTGACTGCACCCACTCTTCCTTTTCCCATCATCACCCCCTTATAGGATTAACCACCATGTCCTCTGTGGTCCCATCCCTATGCCATCACTCTCTTCCACTCATTTGTTCCCATGTCCCTTACCCGCACTACATCCTCACTACACCCACACTACTCTTTTTAAGTGATTTCTGTGTTTTTCAGGTCCATTAACCCAGCATCCAGCATAAACCCTAGACCACAAAGAGCCCTTAGTATGTGCTTGTTGAGTGAAGCAGTGTTTCCCTTCTGATTCCAATCATGAAAATGTGGTTGTGCACTATTTATCCCTTAAAGTTAAAGTGGTTCTAGAGAAGAGACTCTACCTGTTAATAATAATGACAATGTAATTAACAAATAAGAAATAATTTCTGTACAGTGTTCTATGCAAGTCTACCTTCATACTTGTAAGTAGCAGAGGTAGGCCTCAAACTCATGTGACTGAACCATGTGCTCAAAAGAACTGGCAAAAACAAACGAGATTTGTTTCTGATACAGTAAAGCAAAAGGGATGTTCTCTCTTGTCAAAAAAAATAAATATCACATTCTACCCTGTTCATTGATTACCTATGAAATCATATTAATCCTCCTTCTGGATTATTAACTCCCAGGAGGCAGAGTTTCTGTTATTCATCCATCCATTCATCAATAGATATTATTGAGTTCCATGTTCTGTGTTAAGTTATGGGCAACCCATCAGTGGATTAAAAGCACATGAATTGCTGCTTTAGTGGAATTTATACCATAAAGGGAGAAATAAGTAAACAAACAAATTACAATGCCTGATGAGTGCTAGGAAAGAAGTGAACAGGATGCAGTGACTGAGAATAAGAAGGAGATCTGAAGATAGGGGAAGCTTTCCCTGAGAAAGTGAAGGCTCAGACCTGAAGGATGAAAAAGAATCACCCAGGAATGGGTTCAGGAGGAGGGTATGAGGTTAGTTATTCCAGGCAAATAAAATAGTTTACATGAAAGTCCTGAAGCAGAAAAGAGTTTGGCCTGTACAAAGAACCAAAGAGTTCAGAGTAGTTGGATTGCAGATACTGGAGGAGAGTGGTGGGGAGGGGTTGGGTGAGCAGGGGGTACCAAACCATATGGAACTTTATGGTATGAAGTTTGAATTTTATTCAAAGGAAGTCAATGAAAAGATTTAGGCAAGGTAGTGACATGAACTAATTTACATTTTTAAATAATTGCTCTCACTGGCATTGAGGAGAATGATGGAAAGGGGCAGGCACTGAGGAGGAGTAAACAGGAAGCTACTGCATTTAGCTAGACCAGTGGTGATGGCGGCATGAACTGGGACAACAGCTCTAGGGAAAGAGGGAAGTGGACAGATTTAAGATATGTTCTGGAGGGTGAAAAAAAACCTGATTATGGTGCATATACGGAAAGAGGAATCATCAAGGATGACTTTGAGAGCTCTGGCTTAAATAGCTGAATGAATAGTGTTGCCATCTGTTGAGGTTGGGAATAATAAAGAGCAACAAATTGGGTGGAAAAGTAAATTCAATTTTGGACATATCAAGCTTAACATACCTATGAGTCTCCCCAGTGGAAATATGAAGTGGTCAGATTGTTATCTGAATGCGGAGCTCAGAGGAGAGGCTTGTGCTGGGGATATAAATTTGAGGGTCAAGAGCATTTAAGGCCACGGGACCAGTGAGATCACACAGATAAAAGTGGACATGCAAAAAGAGAAGTTCAGTGGACCAGGACCCTTATGAAGCCTCATCCACTCTACCACACTGACTCTTTTTGCTTAGGTTTATAAATAGGGGCAAATAAATAAATGTGTAGAAGATATAGGATGAACTGGACATGTCATGGGCCAGGGGAAAAAGCCTTGGATTTCATAATTTGTTTGTTTGTTTTTAAGCAAGTGCTGTAGATAGAAAGAAAAAAAAAAAGAAGAAGAGAGATTAGAAGTAATGAATATTCTTATCAAATCGATTCTAGTTTAACCAGGGTCTGTACTTGTTAAAAATGTAAATCTCTCTCTCTCTCTCTCAGATAGATAGAGCTAGAAAGATAGAAACATGTATAATCAGCTGTCTATACACAAAAAATGCAAACCCCGCAAACCTAAAATGCCTAGTCATCTCATTTCTTAATGTCACAGGAGAAACAAAAGGCCAGGGTTGTACTAACATTATTCCTTTCCTCTCCCATGCTTCATTAGGCATTGGTGTCATCTTTAAATTTTCCAGTAAAGAGAAATTGATTCTATATAGATTAATGGAGTTCTTCTCTGCCATAAATCCAGCAGGGTCTACTGACATGAAGCAGCAGAATCCACGGGGAATATAGGCAGAGTGGGGCTCCCATATCCTTCCTTATCCAGGGTCCCTCCATGAAAACACCAATTGGCTCCACAAAGCAACCTGCTGAGAGACTCCTTCCGAGAACAACCTTTTAAATGATGTATTAATTTCCTTTGAAAGGTAAGGTAGGGGGAAAAGTCTGGAATACATTTGAACTGATTGTTATATCTAAAATTAATGCCTTTATATCTAATTACAGAACTAAAATGGGCAATTAGAGACCATAATTAAAGAATGTACATAATGATGAAATTACAGTATGCAATGATTCAGGAAAAGTCCTAATTATACTCTGTGAACCTGAAGTCCCTGGCACTATCTCATATTGCTATTTTCATCCCAGAAACCATTTGTGTGAGCTCATCTCAAAGGAGGTTTTCCATGTCTTTGAATAGATTTGTTTCATGGGGACAAAGAGGTTGTGAGAATATGTTCACTGGTCATTTTCACTAAGACCAGTAGCACAGTCTACACTTATCAGAATGACCAGTACATTGGAGAAGAAAAAAAACATATATGTCCCACTGATTAGTGAGTGTGATAAAAAGCCATTCTCTGGCTATTTCTCAAAAATTAGTCTTTCACCATGACACAATGGATAGGGGTTTGTCTAAGTAAATCTTTTTCATTTAGGAGCATCATCAAAACATTGAATCAATTAATTAAAAACAAAGAAAAGAGCATTCATGAATATATGTATATGTATGTGTGTGTATATATATATAATTCAGTGTGTGTGTGTGTATGCATAGGTTGCATATATGCAAATGTGCATATGTGGGTGTCTATAGATTTTAGGGGAATGTGAGAAGACAAGTACATCATGTATCATGTAGTTCATGGAGATCCAGCCACTAGTTTGTGGATTACTTTGCAAACAACACTTCAGAAATATAATAGTCAATGAGAGTTGAAAAAGCAAAAAGTCAAGGTACAAGAGAAAAAAATGTGGAAAAACAGGGGGCCAGAGGACCTGCCCGGCTGGAATACTAATCTTATGCCCAGCACTGTATGAGCACTGCACATGGATTGGCTCACTTAATCCTGACAGCCACCCTCTGAGATGGACATGACTATTTCATAGATGAAATAACCACAGCACAGAGTGGTTAATAACTTGATCCAAGGTAATTGGCAGGGTCGGGTTTAGAACCCAGGCATCTGACTGCAGAGCCCAGCAATGATTCACTGAAGGTTTTTGAGAAATAGCGCTCCACGTCAAGATCAATAAAGAATACATGCTCTCCTCTTGGGCTTCGCAGTAGCTGGAGCTCAAGCCTGGGACAAGGTTTGCATTCCTTGTATCATCATTCCAGTTCTGCTCTGGATCTGCAAAAAATTCCTGCAGCCACATATATAACCTCTGATTTCCCCTTTTGTTAGTCACTTGTAGCCTAAAAAGTTGTACAAGAATCCAATGGTAAAACTAAAGGCAAAATAGACTATAAGGGTGCAGACATAAATGGATTACGGACAGAAGAACCAACAGAAACCTCTGATAAAAAGGACTAACACATTTTCTCAAAGGATTTCATTGTTTTAAAAATGGACTTGATAATTGTAATTGTCTTCCTTGTAATTGTCTCTCACCTTTTTCAGGATAGATAGTTTATTTACCTGATGCTAATCAGGAAGAAACATGGTATTTATTTTTCAAATGTATTTAGTTATATTTAATGACCTCATTCCTGCCTTTTTCACTGAAGTAGCTTTCATTTCTATTATTGTGGTTTTCATAATATGAATAAATGGAAGGTTTGTGCCAGTAAAAAAAAAAAAGAATATATGCTCTTTAGTCCATTTTAGAGGATGGACTAAAATGCAGGGAATACTATAAACATGGAGGTTGCTAAGAAGCTGTAGCTATCGTCCAAGAAAGTGGCCAAGACCCTCTGACTCGGCACTGGGAGCAGCAAATCAATGGAAGGGAGAGATAAGACCTAATGGAGATAGAAAGGACAGGGCTAAGTGACCCGTAGGTGTGGTTGAAAGGGTAGATCAAAGATGACTAACTTTTTGGCCTGAATGACTAAAAGAATTGTGATAAAATTATCAGAGCCAGAAAAAGGAAGAAAGAATATGATGGAGGGGTTGAGGTCTTCCACAGATGTTGGGCTTTTGAAATGCCTGAGTTTCCACATGAAGTTGTGTCCATAGGGCAGCCAGAAATTCAAGACTAGAACTTGGGTGAAAGACGAAGCTAGAGAGGTTGGTTTGAGAGGGGTCTGGGAAGAGAGGAGACCGAAGCTAGGAGGCAGCCCAAGAAGGCCAAGGGCAAGGATGCAGAGAAGAAAAGAGAGTCACAGGAAGGGCATGACCCCAAAAGAGGGAAGGTAATAATAATCAGTCATCTCCTCCCAGGGGTTTCCCTGACTTTTTAACATAGACTAATCGCCCCACTTCCTCTATCACCCACTTGCTTGGGGCATAGTAAATACTAAGGATATGATCCTTATTGTCCATTGAAACTGCCAGGAGTAAGCTCTAAAGGGACAGGAGCAGCATGTGTTTACTGCTGAATCCTAAAAGCTTAATGCTTAGCCTGGTGCTTTGATGGCACTCAATACACGTGAAGAATTCTGAAGGAATGAGTAGAGGTTTGGCAAAACTGGACTGATGAGAAGTTAGTCGTAGGAACTCGTTCCCAGTCCAGTGCAGTTTCTACCACACCCCACTGCCTCCTCCTCCCCAACACCACTGCCCACAGTTTCTCAGGGGCAGCCCTCACAGCTGAATAACAAGCCCCTCGTACGACATATTCACATGTTGCAGAACATGTGTGTGTGTTGACAGGGTGCAGAGAGGCCAAACCAAAGCCACTTTACCCCTAACAGACCACACCCCTCATTTACTGTGAACCTCCTGGCTCACAAATAAAAGACCAAATCCAGCCTTTCAACCACCATAACAAGCATAAAATGTTTACCAGGCCAAAGGAAAAAACACCATCCCTCCAACCCCACAGAGCTTGTACCAGACTCAAATCACTGAAATTAGCATTCTGGCTCCTTGGCTAACAGAACCACTTGTTTTAGGCAGATTAGAGAGAAGCCACTAATCCTTCCAGACCACGTGGGCCATTGAGTATCAACAAACACAGAGGCAGCTATGGGTTTGCACTTGGTTAAAGCAACTGAAATGAGAGTTACAAGCCAGGCTGACTTCACTCAATATCATCAGAATGTTAGGGTTGGTATGAGCTAAATGTCAGTGCCCCAGAGGAAACTCATCAATGTCATGGATTTTCATGTGTCATCTTGGCTACAGTCCCCAATAATTCAATCAAACACTAATCTAGATGTTGCTGGGAAGCTGTTTTATAAATGTGATTAAAGTCCATAATCAACTGACTTCAAGTAAAGGAGATTATCCTAGTTAATCTGGGGTGGGCCTGATTCAATCAGTTGAAGGTCTTAAAAGCAGAACTGAGACTTCCCTGAAAAAAAAGAAATTCTACCTTGGAGAGCCACTTTAGCCTAAGCCCAAGGGTTCAGTCTGCCCTTCCTGACAGCTGGCACTAAGGACTTTGGACTTGCCTATCCAGCCCCTACAATTGTGTAAGCCAAGTCCTTGCAATAAAGCTTGTGTGTGTGTGAGTGTGTGTGTGTGTGTGTGTGTGTGTATAAAATCAGGGATAGCCTCTGAATATATGTATCCATTCAATATACTGAGTATTTACTAAGTGTCATGCCCAGTTCCACATGGCCGAGAGGAAACAGAACACAGTAAAGACAGATGAAGAGGACCGTGGCCTGTGCCTTGTGATGCACGAGTGCCAGCATGCGAGTCTCACCCCGAAACCCCTGCCGGTAGGTACTGGTGATGACCACAAACCCTCCTAAATGCTTGTACACCTGGAATTACCCTCTCTCTTATGTAGACATTGACACCAAAGATACTGAGGCAATAGGATTTATTTTATAAAAGTAAAATCTTCAGTTTTTCCCCTGAGGAAGGAGAGCTCTGGAAGAACAGCATGTTTCTCAGCAGTGACGCTAGAAGGGCTGGCAGAGAGCAGCCCTCAGACCTAGGGATCGGGGAGTAGGTCAAAGCCACAGGATGAAGGTGCCTGAAGGGAAAATGGGGTACCTTACTCAAAGTTTCTCCCACTGAAGCCCAGTTCAGGCCTTTGAAACCTTGTCCCCTGCCATGCAGCACCTCTTCAAACATTCTATTCAGCTGCTCCTCACAGTTGGAGTGGGGGAAATATCCTGCAAAAGTGGGTGATTTTAGCCTCAAATATAGCATATATTTTAGAGGTTACCAGTTAAGGGCATCCAGTTGAACCCTAAAACTGTTCCTCAGGCAAATTAAGAACAGAAGAACGACAGTTTTAATATTTTCCATATGAAACCAGAGGTGCAGCAGGGAGGGGTCCTAGCACGGAGCCTAAGCTGAGGTCACTGCAGGATGCAGATGTAGCCCAGCATATGCAGAGGACATTTGAGAAGGGATTTTCCAGAAGTCTAGCTGATGAGGGACTGAAGAGCCTCCAACTACTCGTCTTCAGGAGCAGAGAATCAAGACCCTAAGTTTGAGGCAATTAGCAGGAATTGTGTTGGTGGAGAGCAGTGACTGTGAGCTCATCGGTGTCTCTCACTGGTACCAGCCCCCACTGGCACACCTGTGTCTCAGCACTCGGGAGACAGGTCCTGAAGGGAGACCGGAAAAATCTGTTTTCATTAAAAAATATATTCCCTGTGATGCATTGCAAACACCAAACAGAACAGGACCATGGCATTACAGCAGGCTTGAAATGATGCCTCCTTTTCACCATACAACCCAGACAGTGGTGTCAATGGGATCAGGCCCTTGGCAAGGTTCTGCAGCTCCGACACAGCAGAGCAGTTCTGGTGCGGCTTTGGTGCAGCTGTCTCTGGTGGACATTGATGGGTGTACCCTGGCTGGGTGGGAGTGGGAGGTTTGGCTGCTGTGTAAATGGTGGTGTGGCTGCAGCAGATATGTTTCCAGGACGTGCAGTCCTCAGAGGCCCCAGTGGTGGGCAACACCATGTGGAGCCAGAGCCAGAGCCAGGAAAAAGGAGGAGAAAATGGCAGCGGCCGCAGGGTAGATGAGAGGGCCGTGTTCCTGAGCCACGGGAGAGACAACCCCCTGGATGTAGTTGGAAGGGATTGTTAAGGCCATGGAAGAGAAAGAGGCTGAGGATCTGTAATCGTGGATGCCAACAAAGTCAGAGAAATACTCTTTTTTTGCTGTTATAATAACTCAGCCTAAAGAAACAAGGATAAAACAAACAAAAAAAGTACCAAACAATCAGAGCTAAAAACTGTTGGGTAATCACCACCACCATGGCATGAGGGGCCCTGTACAAGCTGGTAGCACTCAGCCATATCTGAATGCTTGACAGCCCTGTATTAGTTTCCTAATGCTGCTGTTACAAATTACTATAAAATGAATTTATTAGCCAGAGGTCAAAAGTCCTAAAGTAATGGTGTTGGCAGGCTGCATGTCTTCTGGAGGCTCTAAGGGAGACAGTTTCCTTGTCTTTTCCAGATTATAGAGACTGTGTAACATCTTCTCCCTTCCTGACCTTTGCTTTTGTCCTTACATCTATCTCTAGCTCTGATCCTCTTGAATCCCTCTTATAAGGATCCTTATGATTACATTGGGTTCACTTAGGTAATCCAGAATAACCCCCACCCCCATATCAAAATCTAATTTAATGACATTTGCAACATCCCTGCTATCGTGGTAGGTAACATATTCACAGGTTCCAGGGATTAAGACCTAGATGTCTCTGGGAGCCATCATTCAGTCCTCCCCAAGCCCTTGTTCATTCCCACTAAAGTACCCCACTCCCAACCATCCCAGCCCAAAAAGCCTCTGGTATTGATGCCCACTTGCTCCCCATGATGGTCCTTCCACACTGGGCTGCAGGGTCCAACCTTCTGCTCACAGGACTCCCTTACACTTGCAGGACACTTTAGAGTTTACAGGATGCTTTCCCATTTTCTCTCTTGCTTGATCATTGTTCCAGTTTGCTAATGCTGCTATTAAGCAAAATACCAGAAATGGATTGGTTTTTTAAAGGGGGTTAATTTGGTTACAAAGGTACAGTATTAAGGCCATAAAGTGTTCAAGGTAACACATCAACAATCGGGTACCTTCACTAGAGGATGGCCAATGGTGTCTGGAAAACCTCTGATACTGGGAAGGCACGTGGCTGGCGTCTGCTTCGGAGTTCTGGTTTCAAAATGGCTTTCTCCCAGGACACTCCTCTCTAGGCTTCAGCTTCTTTCCAAAATGTCACTCTCAGTTGCTCTTGGGGTGTTTGTCTTCTCTTAAGCTTCTTCAGAGCCAAAGTCTGCTTTCAACTACCATCTTCAAACTGTCTCTCATCTGCAGCAACTCTCTTCTCAGCTTCTGCGCAATTTTCAAAGTGTCCCTCTTGGCTGTAGCAAGCTTGCTCCTTCTGCCTGAGCTTATACAGTGCTCCAGTAAACTAATCAAGGCCCATGCTGAATGGGTGGGGCCACACCTCCATAGAAATTATCCAATGAAAGATCTCGCCCTCAATTGAGTGATCACATCTCCACGGAAACATCCAATGAAAAGTCTCCAACCCAATCAACACCAATACATTTCCTGCCCACACAAGACTGCATCAAAGATAATGGTGTTTTGGGGGACACAATATATCCAAACCAGCACAATCATCACTAGAGATAAGTGACATGAGACACAGAGGATCGACTAACCAGATGGAGGTCAGACAAGGTGACGATCCAAGCCTCTCTGACTCTAAGTCGATGTACTTTCTGATGCTGCATATTCCCCTCACTGAAGGCGACCAACAAAGTGTCATCCTAAGTGAGGAGTCATGCATGGAAATTTTATATATATTTCATTTTGTTCCTCTTGACCCATCAGCCATTTGTAAGGGCCACACCCTGATATCACATGCACATACACACACATACACACTTCTAACACAACATTCACACCCAAGCCCTCATTCTCTCCCCAATAGAATCAAAGAACAGGAAACCGTCCAACAGGATTCCTCCAATCCAAGGTACCACAAATACCTTTTACAGCCTGGTGAAGTCTCTGAAACTTTTCTAGGAATAATGTATTTTAAAGCATAAAATAAAGAATATAGAGTTACAAAAAAAATTGTATTAAAATACAGTTATCAAAATATTTTAAAAACATGTGGAACATTAATATATGTGCATATCTATTAATTCATTAAATAACAATATCTAACCTTGAGTCTAAATATTACATAATTTTAAAGTGGTGATGAGTATATTCAATATTTTGAGATAGCTACCACAAATATAATGTGAAATAAATATATCTTTGATATCTACTAATTGAAGGAAATGCTGTATTTTGATCTGAGTTTAGAGAAAGTAATTATGTAAACTTTCCCATCCAAGTTTATGCTCTTCCCCCAAATTCTATCCACAGACTTCTTGTATGGACCTCAGGTTTAAGAACCCTTACTTCGGTCCATTCTCCTACTTTTAGAAAGTCCATATTTAAAGCAAGTAGAAAAAGTATGGGAATTAAAACAAATTTAAAATTTCAATAGGAGTGGAAAATCCACAAACTCCTTTATCCACCTAATCCAAATTCTAGAACATAATTTCTTAGACACTTCCTAAAATTACATATTTATGTAGCTTCAACTCATTTTTTGTTTATAGTAGGGGATAATCTAAATTAAACTAAAATAAGTCCAATTTCACCTTTCTATTATTAAAAAAGCTTAAAAAGTGAATCATCTGTATAAACAAGAGTACAAAATTTCAACCTTTTTTAGAAAACAAACTATTTTCAAGCACTTAAAATAATGAGCTAGTGAACCAGTTGACCAAGATAGCAGCATAAGATGCTCCAGGGTGCCGTTATCACCACCTCCCAAAAGAATCTTTGAACAACTGGCAAAAACTGACAGAGCCATCTTCTTCAGAATTGCAGAAAACAGTTAAAGGGTTACAGTAACTGGGAGAGTGCCGAATCAAGAAAAGGAGCCTTAAAAAATGGTAGGAGAATCTCCTGGTGCCCTTGCTGGCCCCTCCCCCAGCCTCTACCCCAGCACAGGTGGAGCCAGGCTGCACTCCCGTTGTGGGTTCCTGGCCCTCTCCAGAGGGAGCAGAGTAACCCCCATGCATTTAGAACCCCTAAACAAGGATATCACTGTCACCACTGTTATTCAACATTGTGCTGGAAGTTCTAGCCAAGGTAATTAGGCAAGAAAGAGAAATAAAAGGCATCAAAATTGGAAAGGAAGGAGTAAAACTTTCCCTCCTTGCAGATGAAATGATCCTAAATAGAGAAAATTCTGAAAAATCCACAACAAAGCTACTAGAGCTAATAAACTAATTCTGTGGTGTACAATCAATATGCAAAATCAGTAGTGCTTCTATACACTAGTAACAAACAGTCTTAAGAGGAAATCAAGAAAAAAACTTCCATTTAATAGCAAAGAATAAATATTTAGGAATAAATTTAACCAAGGATCTAAAGGACTTATACATAGAAAACTACAAAACATTGCTAAAAGAAGTCAAGAAGACCTAAATAAATGGAAGGACAGTCTATGTTCATGGATTGAAAGATTAAATATTGTTAAGATGTCAATTCTATCCAAAGTGATTTATAGATTCAATCAAAATTCCAACAACCTTCTTATGCCAGGGTAAGGAGCCATGAAAAGTCAAAGCCATCTTGAAAGAGAAAAACAAGGTTGGAGGACTCATACTTCCTGATTTTAAAACTTATTACAAAGCTATAGTAATCAAAACAGCATGGTACTTGCACAAGGACAGACATATAGACCAGTGGAATTGAATTGAGAGTTCATCAATAGACCCTCAGATCTATGGCCAACTGACTTTTGACCAGGCTCCCATGACCACTCAACTAGGACAGAACAGTCTCTTCAACAAATGTTGCTGGAAAACTGGATACTTATATGCAAAAGAAAGAAGGTGGACCCCTATCTCATACCATAAAAAAATTAACTCAAAATGGATCAAAGACCTGAACATAAAACCCCTAGAAGAAAACATAGTGAAGCATCTTCAGGAACTTGTGTTAGGCAATGGCTTTTTATATTTTATACCAAAAGCACACACAACAACAACAGGAAAAATAGACAAATGGGATTTCATCAAAATTAAAAACTTTTGTGCATCAAAGTTCTCCAACATGAAAGTAAAAAGACAACCTCCAGAATGGGAGAAAATATTTGGATATCACATATCTGATAAGGGTTTAATATCCAGAATATATAAAGAAATCCTACAACTCAACAACAAAAAGACAAACAACCCAATTAGCAAACAAGCAAAAGACTTGAATAGACATTTCTCCTAAGAAGATATATGAATGGTCCATAAGCACATGAAAAGATGCTCAACATCATTGGTCATCAAGGAAACACAAATCAAAACCACAATGAGATACAATTTCACTCACTAGAATGGCTACTGTTAAAAAAAAAAAACAGAAAACAACAAGTATTGGAGAGGATGTGGAGAAATAGGAACACTTGTTCATTGTTGGTGGGAATGTGAAAAGCCACCACTGTGGAAAATAGTTTGGCAGTTCCTCAAAAAATTAAGTATCATTATATGACCCAGCAATCTCACCTCTAGGTATATACCCAAAATAATTGAAAGACTCATATAGATATGTGCATACCAAAGTTCATAGCAGTATTATTCACAATTGCTAAAAGACAGATGGAAGCAACTCAACTGTCCATCAACAGATGTATGGAGAAATAAAATGTGATATATATACACAATGGGATATTATTCAACCATAAAAAGTAATAAGTTCTGATTCATTTAACAACATGGATGAACCTTGAAAGCGTCACATTAAGTGAAATAAGCCAGTCACAAAAAGGACAAATATTGTATGATCTCACTGATATGAAAGAATTAGAATAAGCAAATTCAAGGAATCAGAAACTAGAAGGCAGGTTAGCAGGGGCCAGAATGAGGGTAGGGAAGGGGGAGTTACTGCTTAATTGTACAGAGTTTCTGTATAGGATGATGAAAAAGTTTTGGTAATGGATGGTGAGGATGGTAGCACAATATCGTGAATGTAAGGTCACTGAATTATGTATTTGAATGTGGTTAAAAGGGGAAATTTTAGGTTGTATATATGTCACTAGAATAAAACTTCTAAATAAAAAAAAACCTGTACAATACAAACAGTGAATCACAATATAAACTAGGAATTATAATTAAAAGTATAATTATAATAATATCGTTTCATTTATTCCATCAAAGGCAGTACACTAATGCAGAGTGTTAATAATAGGGAAACCTGTGTATGTGATGTGAATATATGGGTACCCTGTATTTTCTGCATAATTTTTCTATAAATCTACAACTTCCCTAAGAAAAATTTTTTAAATGTGTTAGCAGTTAAATGTAAGTACCAGCAATGATAATGCTCACTGCAACTGATGTGGTGGTTTGAAGCTGTAAGTACCCCAGAAAAACATGTTCTTAAATCTAATCCATTCCTGTGGGTATAAACCCATTGTAAGTAGGATCTACTGATGAGGTTGCTTAAGTAAAAACACAAAAACACAACCTACCTTATTCAGGATGGGTCTTAATCCCATTACTGGAGTCCTTTATAAATAGAATTAAATTCAGAGAGAGAGAGAGAGAGAGAGAGAGAGAAAGCCATAGATGCAGAAAGCATCACTGTGTTGATGCCTTGATTTGGGTATTTTCACAGCTCCAAAACTGTAAGCATGTAAGCTAATAAATTCTCATCTTTTAAACCAAACCTTTTCACGGACCTGCTTTAAGCAGCCTAGGAAACGAAAACAACTGATTTCTTTGTTCATTAAAGCAGGGCCCCCTCACTCTGAGTTAGCAGAACTTGCTGCCAAGCTTCCTTCCTGTTAATGTTAACACACTCATACAGAAAATAGCTTATGTACAGAAAGATGTAGCTGATTTTAAATTAGCTGATCACTAATAAGGCATTTCAAATCCAAGTAAACAAAATGTCATTTCTAAAGAAGAATTATTACATTTGCAAGTGAGAGGAATAATCCCTGTGTCTTGAACACAATAAGCACTCAATAAATGTAAGCCATTGTTGTCGGATCCTTAATTTAATAATGACACATTTATTAATTACATAGTAATCATGTATTAGTGACAAATACTTAAAATAACTATTATTATTGTTGATACAACTAAATGTACCTACACTTTAGCACGCATGTTTATAACAACACTCACCAGAAGATTGTGAAACAAACATTCAGGTTTTGGAATTTGACTTCAAAGTATTTGAAAAATGGGAGACAACAGATTTGATCCCTGTTTATATCTTAACTCCCTTAAAATTCTAATGGTGTTCAGTAATCCCAGTTATTCCACAGCCTCTGAGCAAGACTGACAGGCATGACAGCCATATTTCATGAACTAAAACACTGGGTGCCAGGTCTGACAAAGGACATTTTTTTTCTAGTCTGTGAATTTGTGTGAAAAGCCTCTAAAAGGGACCACATTCCATTATATTAGTAATGATTTAGTAAATTACATTTGTCAAGAAGAATAAAATATCAACAAAAGAAATATGAAATTTAGCAAAACTATTTTTCATTTACAGTAATTTGAATATTGGAAATCAGGACTACCCTTAAAAATCCTTTGCCTGTTTGGCAGTCACAAGGTCCACTAGAAAAGGTTATAACTATGTACCCTAAAGGAACAAAACAGCATTTCCTTAAATATTTTGCTGAATATTTAAATCACAGCAGGTCTGCCTTGGACTCCAATTCCAGATCTCTCCAAATAGAAAATAGGCTTGTGCTACAGCTAAGTTAAATCCCCTCTGCTTAATAGTCAAATCCATTTAACTTTTTTCTTCAAAAATATCTTTGCCAACAAACCACAGGCTAAGTTCTGATGTTCAAATGTTTAACCAGAGTTTCTACATGTTTAAAGATTATCTTGGACTTCCCCTGCTTTCCTGTAAAACTGTGTTTACAAACAGGCTGCCAACTCATGGGCTACAGCTTGCCAATTTGATCTTTATATTGCATTAAAATATTATTTATCTTAAATACGAAGTCTCTTGGCCCCATCGCCCTAAATTTTGGTACCCCAGGCAAATGCTTCACTGCCTCACCCTAGTCCCAGCCCTGTTCCCTAGGACTTTTCCTGCTATATCCAGTAGTTTACATTTTTCTGTGCTGAATAGTTCTCCCTCCTGCCAGCCTCTCTCCTAATGTTCTTGATCCCTCAGTAACAATTCTTGCGCAATTGATTGCTTTTGTGAATTTTAATAACATAGCTGATATTTCCTGCAGATAATTAAGAAAGATGTTGGTTAAGGCCAAACCTAACCAGATGCCCACAGGCCCTCCCTGGACACTTCACTGGTCAATGTTGGGGTGCCCTTTGCAATTATCCTGCCTCCTTTGTGCAGCCTAAGCCATCCTTACCATGTGGATATCATTTTGAGAACAATGTAAAAGAGGTGGTAGGAAATATCTCCCCACAAAGATAGATAAAGGACAACTCATCTGATAATGGTCCTTCACTCATTAATAGCTTATTTCCTTCAAACTAAAGCTCTTGAATGTGTTTGACCTTGAGGTTTTTTGTCTTTACTGTTGTTTTTGATACATTTTAATACAGCTGCCTTCTCACTGATCTACCCTTCTCTGTCTGGCTATAGGTGTTCCCTCTTGAGTGTGCTGTATTACAGTGTGATAAGAAGAGCTCTGGACCAGAATTCAAGGCCTTGGAGAATTCTGGCTTTGCCACAATCTAGCTGTGCATCTTTGGGCAAATAGCTCATACTGTTTCACCCACAGTTTTCCTCCTCTTAAAATGGAGAAACAATTTCTACTCTTCCTTCATGCATATTGTTATGAGGGTGAAGAGCATAATAAATGTTAAAGCAACTTGATGATTAAAGTAAGTGCTACACAAAAGCTCACAAATGTCTATGTACCAAGAGATGCACTGCAATTTTGTTTGTAGTCCCAAAACACAGGAACAATTTAAAAGCCCATCAGTGGAGGACTGGTGGTAAATGACTGCAGTGAGTTAAACTGCATCATTCGAAGGGTTATTGACTTTGGGATAGAGAGATCATCATCTATATAGATAGATAGATAGATAAGACAGACAGCTGAAAGATATGGATAGATCTATATGAATAGTTCCATTTTGAAAATGTGGGTTTGTGTGCATATAGATATCTATGCAACTTTGGAAAAATATCAGGAAAAATAAGCATCAAACTATTGAGAGTGGTTATCTCTGGAGAATGAAAAGGGATGGCTGGAAGAGGAAATTTTACTTCCTATTTTATATAATTCTTAAGTGGTGGGATTATGGATTATTTTTACTTAGTGAATTTCAGGTTTCTTAATTAAAAAAAAAAAATAGGGGGAAATGCTACACACGTTAGCTCTTCAGTGGCAACAAGGTGCCAGGTGATTTTACGTACACTCTCTCCTTAAAGTATGCATTTTCAACTCCCCCCATCCCTGCTTCTGGCGAAGCTGGGGAAACTAATCCCACAGTGATAAAGGGACTTGCTCAAGGTTACACAACCAGTAAATCAGTAAGGACCCATCAACTGCTCCAAGTATAACCCTGTGCTCCTTCCATAGCCCACAACGCCCCCACTGCCATGAAAATGCTTTCATTTTTACTCATTCATTCATTCCACTAATACTTAATGAATGCCTGTGTTGTGCTCAGCAACTCCTTGGCTCCAGAAAGGGATGCAAAGATGAACAAGGTAAGATCTCTGCCCTGAAGCAGTTCGTAGTATCATGTTGTGTTAATAAAAAACAGAAGAAAAAAGAATGCCTTACAGGAGAGAGAGAGAGAGAGAGTAAGGAGTTGGGAACTGCCCATCTGCCCTGGCCACTTTTTTGAAGTTGAGTCAGAAGACAACTCAGTCACCTCCCTCTAACACTGCCGTTTGTGTTAGAACATTGCACTCTCACATTTTGGCACTACCTCGTTTTTTTCAACCCTTTCCACTATTTTTGTCTGCTATGGGCAGTGGAGGCAAAAGAGAGAAGTATTTGTAGAAATTTGAGGGGAGAGAAAGGCTCTAGTCATGCTAGGAGTTATACATTGACTGAAGCCATGGTTGATGGAAAGGGAAATTCTCCTTTGGATCCTGTAAAGGTCTTATTTATATGCTGACTAAAAAGGAAAAACTCCTCTAGCTCAAAAAGTAACATAGAATTATAGACTTAGTATGGGCCTGTGTGTGATTTTTCTTAGGATTTTTTAAAATATTGGAGATAGTTTATATACCCTTCTCTCCTTATGTTTCTGCAGATCATTGACTGGGCTTGACTGGACCACAAACAAAGCACTTAGGGGGTTGTGCACCTTCATCTCTAAAGTCTTTGTTTCTTCCCAGGGAGTTGAATTTTTATTCAAATAATACTATCTATTATGTCCTCAGCATGTGCCCTAGTTTTAATAAGAGGCAGCCAAAGGACTTTCACACGCAGCCAGTATTCATTGGAACCATTGGGACGGCATGATGGAGGAAAGGGAACGTGAGCCAGGGAGTGTAGAGGTGACAGGTGGCGAGGAGGGGAGGGGCCGGTGAAGGCAGCAGCCACAACCTGAGGCCAGGTACAGACAGATGCAGGAGCTCACCTAGGACAGTGAGGAAACCAGGTCACCAAGCTCGAGAGCTGCAAGTGACCTTGGCGATCACCTATTATAACACCTTCTGAGAGCCGGAGAAGTGAAATGACAGGTCAAGAACAGAAGCAGGACCACCAGGGTCATGTGGAAGGAGGCCCCCGGTCCACTTTTCTGTGTTTAATACAGCTCTGTGAACAATCTCATTGTCCACAGGAACAGACTGACATGCAAAGATAATTTAGGAACAAGGAAAGACCTTTCTATGAATTAAAAGGAAAAAAAAAAACAAAACAAAACTCAAAATCCCAGAGAAGAACAAAGTTACCTAGATTTTTCAAATATTCTCTCTAAAAGGAAAGAATAGAATGCTCCTTTTTTATCTTTATAATATCTTCCCTTTTATTAAAAAAAAAAGGACATACCCTCCTTTATTTCTTTTTCTGATGTAAAAGCAATGTGTGCTCATTTATGAACTTTCAATTGTATAAAGAACCAAAAATCACCTCCCATAATCTCTTTGCTTAAAAAAATTTGCCACAGTTTCATTCAAGTTTTTTCCTCCATTTTAAATAATTGCTTTCATACCTTTATATAACTTTGTAACTTTTATTTTCACTTATCCTAATACCATAAATACTTTCTTGTGTTATTTCAAACTCTCAAAAACTATCATTTTGAAGGTGTTAACCTGTATTCTTAGCCATACCCTCAATACTGGTCATTTAGATGATTTTTTTTGTATATAATCTTATAATAAATATCTTTGTGTATAAGTTTTGCCCTTTTCAGGATGTTTCCTTAGAATAGAGTCATAAAAGTGAAATTCCTAGATAAAATAGTGTGGATATTTTTTAAGGTTATTCATATAGCTTATGGAATTTACTTTTATATTTGATTATTTAATAAGAAAAGATTGCTTATACAATTCTGAGGTTGGGCAGAATTACTAGAGTTTTTATCCAATAAAAGTAGTTTCTCCTTTTTAAAATATATTTTCTTTAATCACAAAATACCTCATATTTGAAGAAAAGAAAATCCTCCATAGAATCTGCCTGGGGTTGGGGGTGTGGGGGTGGGAGCCTACACAAAATTTAATGTCTACTCACCCTATGACCACTTCTTGCTTTGCTGCTTTCTCCTGTCTTCTGATCAGTCCTAGCTCTTCCCCACCCTTTCCTCATCTACCCCCCCATTCTCTCCCAGCTGCTAATATTTTGGATGTTATCAATTCAGTGATTTATTAAGGGGGATTCCATTTCTTATTTCCTAATACAGGGCCCAAGACCACATGCTGAGGCGTCTGCACCCTTGCTCAAGCCTCCCGAAAGTAAATTTTGCAACACAAAAGATTGATGGTACTTTCCTGATCTTCATGGCCTGTGTGTTTCTCATTATCTTCCCTTGGATACAATCACTGGCTTTTGTTCCAGAGCCACAGTGCTGCCACGGCTCCTCACAGAGGAGGAGGCTGCTCTAGGGCTAGTGCTACAGAGGAAGCAGAATCACTGGCCTCTTGGGTAGTCAGAAGTCTCTCCTGCGTAGGCTGAAGTTTCTCTTTACTCCCTCATGGTTCTGTACTGCCCACCGGGTGTTTTGCTTGGTCTCCTAACAATTCACCCTTCCCCAGCTTCTCTTACGTACAGCAGCAAGATCATGTCCTCCTGGAGCAAAACTCACCTTAAGACTCTGCTCAAACATCTGCAGTAGTTCTCTGTTACCCACATGGAAAATAAGGCCCAAATCTCTTGCCCTGGTCTCCAAGGTCTTTCAAAATCAAATCCAACTGCTCTTTCCAACTTTACTTCCCATTAGCTCCCTATGTATATTCTATAGTCAAATAAAAACATGTTGGACTTGCTATTTCTCATACATGTCTCCAACTTCCTATTTCTGAACCTGTACTTGTCCTATTTCCCCCATCTTAAATGCCTTTCATCACCTCTATATACCACTCATCCTTCCAGGCCAGGCTTAAATGCTTTCTTGTTCCTGAGTCCTTTCCTGATCTTTAGCTAGAAATAACTCTTTTCTCTGCTGAGACCCTATGATTCTATAATGGCACTTTCTAAGTTATATTATGACAATATAAATGTATCTCCCCTTGTAGATTATGAATAATTGATAAATATAGAAACACATGTATTCTGTGCCTCTGCCTCTTTCTGTCTGTAGCAAGCAGTTGAATCCCAGAGAAGAAAGTTGGGAAGTCCTTTTTGAACTTCAACAAGCACAGTAAGTCAAGCTGGACAAACTAGAGAGAGAGAGAAGGCTGAAATTGGGATGGCACAGGATATCCAGGCTCTTGGAGACCAGTGGTCAGTGAGAAATGGCAAGGGATGTCAGCCTAAAGAGTTGTCATTTGATAATATTCTGCAATGGATCAATAAATATTTATCAAACAGCTTTTAATGGGTGAGTCAGCGCTAAGCACTATGGGAGCTGTATAATGAGCTATAAGTCTAGTTTGGGAGCTAAAACAGGCATGGGGAAAGTTAAATAACAAGGCTCCCATTCTCACCCCTTTGTAGCACTCCAGTCCCACATGTTTGACTGCCAGACCTCATACTACTGTGTTTCAATCTGGACTCACTCTCTTCTCCCCAAACTCATGTTTTCCATATAATGATTTCACTGTGCAGGTTCTCAAGATGAGCTAGATACAAGCCAGAGATACAGGGAGATTTAGGGGCAGGAGATTTTGGCCTTGCGGTGCCCATCAAAATTCAATTATGCACTCATCCACTTTCTGAGTTGTGCTTGGGAGTGTAAAGATTACAGAAATGAATAAGGCACACACCGACTGTTGTGAGCATATGATCTAGTTGATGAGGCAGAGAACTTGCTAGAGGGGATTCCCGGTCCAGAGTTACTCATATACCCAAACTGTGCCTCACAAGTGTAAGTCTCCAGATCCTTCCCCATTCAATCATCCAGTTTAGGAAAAGTGCTCTAGGACATTTCCACACATTTTCTCAATTCTCCAGTATTTGTGTTCTACTTAATCCCAAGCAATACAGATATTTGAATGATATCTGCAAGCTCTTCATATTTATAGAACACTCTTCCAAACATTATCTGATTTAAGTTTCACAACAAACTTGCAAGGTATGTTTTATCATCTTCTTCTTACAGATGAGGAAACCTTGGCTTTTGAGAAGTTAAGTCTCATAACCAGTTCCTTTCAGTGCAACAGACATGTGTTTAATTTCTAATATGTATCAAGCACTAAGCTGGGAGTCAAGGGTAAAAAATATTAACAAATGTCTCTGCCCTCAATGAATTTACAAACAGATACACACTGTAAATAAATAATTTCCACATAATATGATATGAGGAGGCTACTGCAAAGGCAGAGAGAGGGAGCATCCTGCCCAACCCAGTTTCTAGGTGATTCAGGGAAGGTGGGTGGGGATGGGGGCAACATGTCAACTGAGTTGGAATTTGAATGAGGAGTTAGAATTATCTCATAGGTGGGGCAACTATAATTTGAACTTAGGTGTGTCTGACTCTCCAGTTCATGTTTTTCCCACCATCCCATTACCTGGTATGTTTTCAATGGACATTCATTGAAGGAATAAATGAACAAAGGTATGCATGTTGAATGAATGATACATTACCCATCTTCCAATGGAGAGAATGGTTGAAATGGTTAAAAACCCCACATTCTGATCAGCTGAGTGAATCAGAGCATCAGTTAATAAACCTTAGGGAATTCCAGGAGGGCTCCCAGGAAGCAGGGCAGCTGGTTCTCAATATACAGGTCCATAATTCACTCCTACAATCTCAGAATTTGTTGGAGGTGAGATAGACTCTAGAATTGGAGCAGACTCCCCACCTCCTCCAAAACTCTTTTAGTGTACTGTGCTATGCAGACAAACAGGGAAAAGGAATTAAGTAAGACTGAAAGCCTCTAGAGCTACAGCAAAGATTCCCATAGAATCCCACACTAAACTTCTTTGGCTCTAGATTGCTCTGGATAAGATAAAATCATCCCAATTCTCGTATAACCATCTTCTCTGAAATTTGGTTCTGGATGGAGGGGAGCCAAGATCTCCAGACTTGAAGATCGGAGCAGCATTCCCATATCCTCAAGTGATTACCCGGGGCCCGCCTCGCTCCTCCCACAACTTCTAGCTCCTCTGTGTTTGTGGAGCAGATGCCTCCATGTCAGGCCCCCTTCTGTATTCACTGCTTCTTGGCCCAAGTAGCTACCTTCTGTTTCTGTACGCTTGGCATACACATGCAGTTATTCTTGGAGCTAGTGTGCACCATCATTTCACAATTCAAAAACCCCAAATAAGAGACAGGTGGTGGGATTCTCCATGAGCATTAAAAGAAGGACTCCAAGCCCACGCTGTCTGAGTTTGGCTGCCCAGTGAATACCCCAGAGGTGGGCTGGGGCCGAGGCTACTGTTTCAAGAGTAAAATGCAGATTCTGATCAATCCATACAAGGCTTCCCCCCACCCCCACCCCGTTGGTTTCAAACATATTTCTACCCAGAATTTCCTCTTGATTCTTTCCAATTCTTGAAGAAAGTCAAACTTACCTTGAACAATTAATAGAATTAATTTGTGGAAGAGGGAGACGGCCCAATGAAATTACCGTCATTTCTTTAAGGAAGGAGGTATGAAATGGGCCTGGAAAGTCACAGACTATGTGGTAACACTTTTCTGGATAAATTTAGAGATCAAGGACCTTCATTGGCTGTGTGGAAATTATGGATTATGATTCAGCTTCTCCATGAACAGAGATGGATTAAGGTAGGCTTACAAATTTTGCCACTGGGGCAAAAGGTCATGGCTATTTCTTTTCTATTGAGGAAATATATTGGGTCTATCTCTGGAGCCTCAGGTCACTAACTTTTTTCTGTAAAGCCAAGATAGTAAATATTTTAGGTTTTACAGGCCATATGGTATCTGTTGCAACTACTCAATTGCGCAAAAGCAGGCACGGACCATATGTAAATAAATGAGCATAGCTGTATTCTAATAAAACTGTATTTACAAAAACAGGAGGCAAGCTGGATTTGGCCTGCAAGTCATAATTTGCTGACCTTGGTCATAGCCATTTGTTCTGTGCAGGAATGTTAATCTTAGGAGGGAATTATAGCCACTGATGCCCTTAGAAAGGAGGGGCTGCCTTCATGCAAGAGAACTTTGGGGCCTAGTTGTTCTACCATTACATAAGCAACCTCAAATCGTATCAGAAACTGCATTGATCATGAACCCCGGGTTATTTGTATGCATTACATATGGATACCAATGTTTGTCCAAACTGTAAACTCCTATGAGATGACAGATTCTGATTTAGTCAGTCCGAGACCAAGATTCTGCATTTTTTAACAACTTTCCAGGTAAAACCTGTGCTGCTGGTCAATGAATCACACATTGAATAGCAAAGATATAATTTTAGACCATTCTCTACAAAACCTCAGGCTGGGATGGGACATAGGAGCAAGTGGGTTCCTGCAGCCCATCACCACTTTCCCAGTTCCTCCAAATTGAACAACAGATCACCCCCAAACAGAATAATGGTTGTGTAATACTATGCTAAGTGTTATGCAAAAGCCAAAAAAAAGCTGAAAGAGTCATAGAACAAGGTCAGAAGGGCATGAAATATTTTTTGAGGGGGAAAAAAACCTTACACACATTAAAAAATCAACTGATACAAGAGGTTATATGAATATCGCTCATGAGACAGTCTGATATCCGTGAGAAGTACTGACAATAAATATTATAAGTGTCTAGAAGGAAGACCACAGCCCCTCTCATTTATCTTTAAGGGAAGAACCAGGAGCTCTATGCCCCAGGAAGCAAGAACTTTGAATACGTTCCAGCTCAGGAGGAAATTCAAGGAACACTGTTGGCCAGGAGCACTTAACATCATTTTTGCAGGCCACGATCTGAAAATAAAAAAATCTAATGTAATATGAGACATTACAAGGCAATGAAAATTGGAACAGTGGAAATAAGATTCTTACTAGTGGTTCAAGATTTGCTCTGAGGGCAATAGAGTTTGTAGTCAGCCCTTAAATCTACCTTTATAAACTATGAAAATCAAAGCAAAAAGAAGAGATTGAGTTGTTAGAAAACACTGGCTCAAAGTGTCTCACACATATGCATTTTAGATTCCCCAATATTTTTCCCAATAGTTTATTTTTTATGTCACCTCAAATCTGGTTCAGAACTGTGTCCACACTCAGCAAGAGGGGCATCGGAAATGAGCATCTCCAAAAACAGTCATCCTTCTCTCCTCGAACACGTACCACACAGATGCTTAATCCCTAAGATGGCATCCAGATGTCTTAGCTCAGCCAGTCCTCAGAGCTCCCCCCAATCTGGCAGCCTGCCTCCTGTCCAGCTTTATCTTCCACTACTCCTCAACCTCAACCCTCTATTCCAATAAACTGCTATTTCCTCCCTCTCCTCTACTCCATTTGCCCACTGCAGACCTTGTTCACGTTTCCTCTCTCTCCCTAGGTCATTGCAGGTCCTTATCCACTAGGTCAATTCTATCAATAATGACTGACCCACTCCTTTCTCTGTAGCTATAGAAGTCCTGCCTATTGTTCAAGGTTTGGCCCAAGCTCCACACTCTCCATACTCAAGGTGTTCTTTCCTTGACCATCCCAACTGCAAGTGCTCACTCCCTCCTTCTACCATTCATCTCTTTCTGGACACACCATTACCTCCCTTGTGGTGTAGTACTCCTTTTTGTGCCTTCCCTCTCCTATTGTCTCATGAGCAATTTAGGCTGGGGTTATCCTTTTTAATAATTGTGTCCCTTCAACCACTTCTAGAATCCTTTACCCATCATGGCTGCTCAATAAGCATTGCTATTATTTTAGTAAGTAAAAATTTTAGCCGAAGTCCTTGAATCACATGAGTCAATAACAGCTTCTTGTTTTCTAATGTAATATAATTATAAATCTAATGTAATATGAGAAATCATAAGGCAATGAGAATTGGGAAAATGGAAATACGATTATTAATAGTGGCCCAAGATTTGCTCTGAGGGCAATAGAGTTTGTAGTCAGCCGTCAAATCTACTCTTATAAACTATGAAAATCAAAGCAAAAAGAAGAGATTGAGACCTTAGAAAGCCCTGGCTCAAAGTGTCTCAGACATGTAGATTTTAGATCCCCAAATACAAGCCCACCAGTTCTTTTTTCATATTACTGTAGTCCATTGTCAGCTCATGCTTTGCAGAACATTTTTGGAGTTTGTTTATCCAGAGATGTCTAAGTCAACCTCTGACACACCTTACCACCATTCCCCTATGAAGGGCTTGTTTTCTCAGTGTCTAAAAGGCTTTCCCCCTCTCCTGTGATGGCACATGCACAAGAGCTACAGGCTCTCTGATTAGACACTGATCCTACTCTTGCCTTTTCTAAAATTATCCTGGCACAGTCAAATTCCACAATCTTGAATGTTGAGGCTTATGCAGCAATGTGATCATGGTGTCTCATTTATCTCAGCCATAATCTATTGTGTACCAAGTTGACACCTCCCAGGTTTGTTCCTACCACATCCCACCTTCCACCAACCCCACTGCCACCCCCAACTCCAATAGCCAAGGCTCTGCTTTCTTACTGCCCTAGAAAACATTTCCTCCAGGATACATGAAACCAGAACCTCCAATCAAAGAGATTCATGAGAAACACAATTCCTAAGCCACTTGCAATGTATAAAAGACAGCTTCTAACTCATGAAGGAAAATCAGATTACAGATGGAAATGCAAGATTTTCCCTTTAAAGGAGAAATTAATGTTGGCAGAGCTACTCTTTTGAGCTGCCCTCCAGGGATCCTGAAAGATCCATGGTGGGAGAGAAGGGGAAAGGACAAGAGAGTAACAAATGGAGAGAAAGAAACAGAGAAAGAGAGAGAATGAAAAAAAAAAGAGGAGAGAGAAAACAGAACATTGGGCGACACAGAAGGGGGAGGAGGGGGGAGAGAGAGGGAGAGAATGAGGAGCAGAGAAAAAAGAGAAAGGAGCAGAGGGGTAAGGAGAAAGAGGAGAGGAAGAAGGGAGAAGAGAAAGAAAAGAAAAAGGAGCAAAGGACAGAGGTCTTCCTATTAATAAGAGACACAGGAAATCGAGACTTATTAAGCCTTTAAACAAGCTGCAAGACAGTCTTATTGTTCTCTGAAGGAGGGTGAGCCTGGATTGGTAACTGAAAGGACTCTCTCCTGGGAGAGCCAAAGTACTTGAGAATGTTCCAGGTATGATGCTGGGATGGCAGGAGGGGAGCGAAACACTCAGACCAAGCTACACAAGCCAGGGCTATTTATATCACATGCCACATGCTTTGGATATTGAAATAATAAATTCTGGAAATAGTAATTTAAGATTGGGTGGCAGGGGAAGAAAAGACCACAATGATAGTTTCTGAAAGGTAAAGCAGAATGATTCACAGTTAAATAATGTTTGAGCAGCCTAATGAATAGAGAAACCCTGCAATGACTTCTCGTCCGTGGTTCAGCATAGCTATGAATTATTCATTCTGAAATGTATACCATGAAGGATCGGGTTAAGACCTCTTAGCTCCCCAGTGTATCAAAAGGAAGGAAGAAAAGAAGAGAGAGAGGGAGGGAGGAAGAAAGAGAGTCTATAACCCAAGAAGCATCCTGACAGTGAGAAGAAATCTCCCGGACAACGCTGAAAAAATACCACTTTATCCCCTTCTCTCATCCTTATAATCAACCCTCACTCCCAAGGACTTACAGGTGCATATCATTTACTCATTCATTCATTCATTCAACAAATATTATTGAAGCTGTGAGAAATAATAATAAAGTCTAAGTCTAGTCAATGGGTTCTTACTGAACATCTTCCATGTGCCAGATACTGTGTGGGGTACTAGATACAGAACAAAGGAAATAGAATTCCTGCCTTCAAGGAGCTCCAGGCTAGAAAGTCTCAGACACATGAAATCATTAGTTCTAGATTCATTTGGTAGGATTTGACCCTGCTCAAAGATGAATTGAGAAGTCCCATTCAGACCAAAATTCACCTAAAGAAAACTATCTTTATATATGGGAATGCTTCCTGGTTTCCTAATAAATGTTCTGCAATGTGTAATGCTTCCCTTTTTGCCTTGAGTCTAAAGACAGGTATTGTATTCATTTGCAAAAAGTATCCCTGGGTTAGGTTTTCTTATATGTTTAACTCCCCCAAACCTTTATTACTGGTCTCTTGTTCTATTATCCTGGTTTTAGAGGTTCCACTGGGTATTATTTTATACTAAGCCACCTCAAATTATGGCTGGAAGAAAGCAACTTATAAAAAAATACATAAATGAAATTGAAATATTAGAAGAGACCTAGATTTATCCAGGAATGCCAGAAATCCCAGTGGGTCCTGTAGAGGCAGGGAAGGTCCAGGAGCAAGCCAGAACCCCTGACACACTCTACTAGGCCTCTGCTCTGGGGCTCCCGGCAACCAGATACATGGAAGAAGGAAGAGTTCATTGACATTCAAAATCGGGTTTTCTATACAATTGAACACATTACTTTCTCATTTGATAGCAGCTCTAGGCATAGAAACCCTGGGCTCAGCATTTCCTGTGACACTAGCCAAGGCAAGTGAGAAGTTTAAGGGGAGCCACCTTGGGAGCAGATAGTTTCCCCTCCTGCCACAACCCGCCATCTAATGTGGTTACAGGGCTTCAGCAACTCTCCCTACTTACATCAATGAGTGAAGAACATTCTCTGTGGAATGTGATATTCCAGAACAGCTGCCCTCTGCTTCTCTTCAATTATTCCAGCTTCTTTGCCTCAAGCCACAAGCCCTGGAACTTCCTAGATCATTGAACTCCAGACCACTTGTAGATCTCCCTTTATGGAAAGGCAAAAAAGGGAGAGCAATACCTTATTACAAACTTGACTTCATTCAGATTTTCTTTCCTACCTGACATTCCTGTCCACTACTATCCAACATAAGCCTTCCAGGCACCCCATATATTGAAGGAATTTGACATATCCCAGAGGACCTCAAAGACATTTTGTTTGCACGTTATACCCATTTACATTTGCCAATTTAGAAATTAAAACTCAGGATTTTAAAATTTACTAATTCATTAAAATTATAATTGCATATGCACAAAAATTATAAATTTTATGAAAATAACCTAATTTTTAAAAAAATTAGGAAGAAAAGTGACATTGTTTTACATATTTGCAAATCTCTTTAATATTGACTTAACAGAACACAGTTGGTTTCTCATATCTGCTTTTGGATTCAATTTGTTGCCATATCACATGTCATTTAGCCTCTGGAAAACACCATCCTACAATTGTGGGAGAATGAGAGTGAAACACGCAAAAATATCTTAGTATTGTTATGAAACCACCACTAGAAACAATGAAAAGTTAGTCTCACTTCCACCTCAAACTCAGTCCCCCTCCCCAGAAGTAATTTTAGCTATCAGCTCCTTGAGTAGTCTTCTAGAGCCACGCTCACATTTATAAAAATACAGATGCATAGTTCTTTTAAATTAAGAATTAGTATACTGTACATTTCACCTTGGCTTTCCTGTTACACATGTTGGGGAAAGTTTTATATCAGCATATGTAGTTACCTCATTCCTTTTCACTGAATTATTGTGTTCCACTGAATGGATACAACAATATACAACTATATGACTGTATAACTATGTAACTATGTGTGTGTATGTGTATATATATGTACATGTTCTAAATCTATATCCCATCTAGATCCAGATCTATCTTTCTACATCCACGTCATATCCATCTCTATCTATATCCATATATTTGTCTATTTCTGTATCTAGCTCTATCTATCTGTAGTATATCTATCTCTATCTCTCATCTACGTCTATAATATCTGTATATTGCCACACAGTTAAGGTAGGTTGCTGAATGGCTACTATAAGTTATCAATTTCTTTTGTCAAGGATTCAAAACTTAATGGGAATAAGTGGCCACACAAAGCAAAATCAAATGCCACATATCTTAGTACAGCTTTTCCCTCACTTCTAGTTCCCTAACATGACAGGCAGCTGAAGTCTTCCAAATTTGAGAAAACAGCCAAACTTAACATACTACTGCCCTTTTATACTAGGGACTTAACGCACTATTACAGAAAAAATTTGCATTAACCATCTCTGTGCCTGTGTTTACAGGAATGCTTACAAGCATCAGCCTCTCTTGGTTCTTGAAACACACTATCATCAGCACCATATCATCATTAGGAAAGAAAGCAGGGTCATGCCTCAAGTGTCCCAAACAATATTTCTGAGAGCTGTTTCCCTGCCATACTAAGGTGGCAAAAGGTTAACTCTCTTTTTCCACAATTTCCCTGGCAAAGATGCTAAAGCTCTGCCTCATATTGCCAATTTGGCCCAATCTCATCACAGGCCTCAAATGCTAACATTGATGCAGACCATCTGGGAACATTTCCTCACTCGGACATTTATTAGCTATACAATCTTGGACAGGTTACTTAACGTCTACTTACTTGTAAAAGAGAGATTATGATACCTATCTGCAGTGGTTTGAAGCTGTATTTACCCCAGAAAAAAACATGTTCTTAAATTTAATCCTTTCCTGTGGGTGTGAACCTAGCGTAACTGGGACATTTTGATGAAGTTGCTTCAGTTAAGGTGTGTCCCATCTCAAACAGGGTGGGTCTTAATCCTATTGCTGGAGTCCTTTATAAGTGGAATGAGATTCACACAGAGAAAGAGAAAGTCATAGGAAGCAAGAGGCTGAAACAGAACCCGGAAGACAAGAAAGAGACCACGAGATGCAGCCATGTGCCTTGCCATGTGACAGAACAAAGGATTGCTGGCAGCCAGCCCCAGAACATCACAGTCTTTGGGGACAAAGTATTGCCTTGTTGATGCCTTGATTTGGGCACTTTCCTGGCCTCAAAACCATGAGCAAACAAACTCCCATTGTTTAAGCTGAACCATTTCATGCTATTTGCTTGAGCAGCCTAGGAAAATAAACCACTATCTTACAAAGTTGTTAGAAATAACTACAAATAAAATGTGTCTAGCACATACACAAAGTAGGTCCTCAGTATCTAATAAATGTTAGCCTCCCCCACCCCTTTTATAGTTCTATGAATGGAAATGTGGTGTGGGACTAATCTTCTGCCTTCGGCTGACCTGGCTTTTCAGGGAATTCCAGTAGTCTGGTCTTTTAGGAAGTCTGGAGATACATGGGACTGGGGCAAGAGAAGATGGTAGAGGATTTTGTTTTCAACAAAAAAAGAATTTCTTGAGAAGTCTGCCTTCCTGTCTAGTTCCAAATGAGAGGTCCAGGTCTGCTTTCCCTCTTTCTTCCTTTCCATGCTAGGAAAACGGTACTAACACCTGCATTTCTGCTTCAGGGTTCTAGCCTGCCTCTGAAATTACATAGCTGTCTATGGTTTGCATTTATAAGTCCACAGAACTTAGACAAAATCCATCCAGGCCTGGGGAAGCCCCTCATGTGAAAATGAGGAAAGAGAAATTAATTTCTGTACAATTTACAGGAGTAGAACCAGCCCCTACAGCAATTACAGGACAAATGTATTACCTCCATTTACAGAAGAGGAAACTGAGGTTTAAAGACACTAAGTAAATTCCCCCAAGGTATCACAGCTAAAAAGGGCAGAGTCAGAATTCCAAACCAGATCTGTCCTACTCCAAAGCCCACGTTTTCACCCGCTTCATCATATGATAGATGCTCCAACTAGAAAGCTACCACCCTGCCATGCCATAGCAAGGCAAGTGCTCATGTTAGAGATGGCAGCATCTCAAGGAGAGGCAAATCACCCTTAGCTCTTAAACTAATTGATTTTACTAACTCAGAACTGTAACTAAAATCAAAACCAAAATTCTTCAGAAAGTCATCCTTCAACTAGACATGAAAGCAAAATAACAAAACACTAATACCAAGATTTTACTAGTTTTAGATTTGTAGATTATTTTATTTTATTAGTATTTGATTCATTGATTAATTATTACAGCAGTAGATTATTTTATTGACAGATTATTATTTTGAAAAGTAGATTAATTATTTAAATATTAATACATCAAAGTTTCTGAGCTCCTAGTATGGAGATACCTAGGTGATATAAAAATGAGGAAAACATATTCATTCATATAAATTATTTAGGTTGGTGGAGTAACACATATAAAAGGAAAAGGGCTAAAAGAAGGAGAAATCAAGCCACTTTCATGTTCAGGGAAGACTAATTGAAGGAGTAAGGTAAATACTAAATAACACATCAAAGTATCTGAGCCCATAGTATGTGCTGTAGGTGATATAAAAATGAGGAAAACATGTTCCTTCATATACATTATTTGAGTTGGTTGAGTAATGCAATAGAAAAGGATAAAGGCCTAAAAGAATGAGAAATCAGCCAGTTGCATGTTCAGGGGAGACTAATTGAAGGAGTAAGGTATCATTTGAGCTGATTCTTGAAATATAGCTAAGATTTAGTCAGGTAGAAACAGTGAAGATGAAAATCTAAGAAAAAGGAACAAGTTAATACAGGCAAGTTATAGAGCGAGGTGATCAATAAAGAGTTGGCTGGAGGACAGAAGCCTGTAGGTAATTGAAAACAAAGCACTCAGGGCAGTGAATGCTTGGAAAAAGTGAGTGCCAGTGATCCAGGAAAAGCTTTGGAAAAGAGGGATGGTGATTCAGAGAAGATTTAGAAGGCTTAACCTCGCACGTAGGATGCTATAGAAAAGGAGAGACATGGGATATAGTGACCAATTAGAGCCTGACTTAGAATAATGACATCAGGAAGGGAAAAAAAGTAATGTAGAGGTATAGCCAGGTGGACTGACCAGTGACTGGCCTCTGGAGGGGAGAAGGAAGGAAGAGTCAAAGAAGATTGGGTTTCCAGCCTGTGCGTGACCAGGAGCACGGCACTTTTAACAAAACCAGGGAAAACCCAAGCAGGAATTGATTTGCAAAGGAAGAAAGTGAGTTTGGTTCCCTTAGAATGCAGACAGGTGGACACATCCAGCAGAGAGGTAGAAATTTCTTTCTGACATTCAAGAGACAGTTTGGTGGTAGAGGCATAGATTTGAATTTCAGTTATATAAAGGCAATAATTGAAGCCTGGGGAAGACGAGAAGAAAACTGAAGTCAGAACCCTGGGGGCCATCTGCATTGAGTGGTGGGAGAGGAACTTCCAGGTAAGATCCAGAGGACAAATTAAAAATAGTTCCTCCTTCCAGAACATCGGGAATCCATGAACTCACCCAGCTCCCTTTACTTCACAGATGAAGAAAACCCAAGCCCAGAGAGATAACAGATTTATCCAAGGCCTCAAAGCTACTTAGTAGCAAAGCTGAGACTATATGGATTAAGTGACCATCATGAATGCTTATCGCCTTAGAAACTGGGGTAGTTGCGCAGGCACTATATGACACTGTTAGAGAAGCCTGAGAACGAACTAGAGACTTCATTCCTCTCTGCTATGTAACTGTGCCCAACCATATAAACAACTCAGAGTTTAAAACCACATCTTATACATCTTTTTGTTGTTGTCCCCTCTACTCTCACTTTCCCCACCACTGCCCCCCAACTCCGGTGTTATTAAAGAGTAGGAAAATCACCAGTTGTTTTCCTCTTTTCAGTATGTACATGAGTACAAAATTTGGGAGCTGAAAAGAATTTGAGTCCATCTAGTATTAGTATGACTCCTGTGGAAACTGAGGCCCAGAGAGATTCAACTATTGCCCCAGATCATCAGTTAGTGGTACAGCCTGTATCAATATTCTGGGCTCTAGTTTCTCTCCATCACCCATCAATATTTAATGCAAGAAACTACCTAGTCCCTAATTTCTCAAAGCATACACTGTGCAGTCTTCTCCTCTTAAAATGCTTCTTTTAAAAAGAGCTCCATGGTCTAATAAGTTTGCAAAACATCATAAACTACTCCTCTCTTGGAAAGTCAAACTGCTTATTACCATATTAAAGACAACGGGAAGTCCTGCAGTAAAGATACCTGATTAATTCTCTAACAACATTTCCCATACTTATTTGGCCACAGAATTCTGCTCCTTGACCCACCGCTCTTGTTATCTGTTTAAAAAAAAAAAATTACCCAGTGTCCAAGGATTGTACCTTGGGGAACACCACCTTATTCTCTTTGGCAAGTTTCATGTTGTAGGCCTCAAGCAGAAGTTTCACTATTGAGAGGTCCTCACTGTGGGAAAGGAGAGGAGCTGCAATGAGAAACAAGAGGAAAGAGAACCAACAAAAGGTCCAGTTCCCTTCCAGCTCCATCTGCTAGGCCAACAACAGAGGGTACAACAGCTCTTTGAGGCATTTTAGCTTGGGGATCCTGATTTTAAGCTTATAATAAGCTTTTATTTTTTTAATAAAATAAAGATAAAATTGGCTTATATACAAATGTCTTCTATTGAAACAGGCATCACAAAGCTCCATCTACCACTGAAAAATGAAAATGAACAGACTTTTTCCAGGATAAAAGTTGACTCTTGCTTTTGCTAAAAAAGGATACTTTGTATAATCTAGTGCTTCCTAGACATCATGAAGCAATAAAATTATTTTTTTTAAATGGGGGGGTGGTTCTACATACAAGTACTAATTTTTAAATTTTGCCAAATAAACTCATTAACATCCCTCCACAAATATTGTCTCCATCATTACATAAAAACAGGACATTTTAACACACACTTGTGGGAAAATGGCTTTTTAGGTACACATATACTCCATATCAGCTAATGGGCAACTTCACTCTGCTGCTTCCCCACCATTATCTTGTCAGTGTACTTCAAGTTACTTCCATATCAGTCCTAGCTTTTCCTTTCTCTCTCCACCACCCTGTTCCTAACACTATCACCTCCCATCTGGATTACTGAAAGCAGCTTCCTAACTAGTCCCCTGCCATGACTCTGCCCCCGCAATTTACTTTACATGCTGCTGCCTCGTTAATCTTCTCAAAGCACCATTTCATCTGCCTTAAGATAAAGAAAAATGTTCAAGACTCCACAACTTCCAAAGCTCTCAATGTGATAAAACACATCTGGGCGATGCTATTTATCCGTGCTCTCCAGGGCAAATTTCTCACCACCCCAGGCTCATCTCCTCACTGCTAACTGAGCCAGCCAGCTACAAGAAATCCGACTGCCAAACCTCTGCTCTCCTCTGCTCTTTGCTTCCAATTCTATCCAATTCTTACTCAACTTTCAGCATCCTGCTCCAGTCCCCTGGCTATACAAACCCCTCTACACACTCTTGCAGACACTGTGCAGCTAGCCCCACATTTACCTGCATTGCTCTTTTACTGTTTCCTGACTTTTTAAACCAATAATAAACTCAAGAAGGGAAAGGATCATGCTTTATTCATTGCAAGGCACTTAGTAAGTACCTAAAGAATTCTTTCTGAATAAATAAATGAATCCATATTGACCCCAGAACTATGTGTTAAGCAGAAAATTTTAATTCTGCAAAACACTAGGGAAACTAACCTTCTTTTTCTGGACCTCTAAAGCTTTTAAATCTTTCTAGTTCAATTGTTCTTAGTTCTAGAAAATGGAGAGATTTGTTTTATTCCATCCTGGAAAACCCAGGGAGAATTTTTTTTTTTTCTTATGGACAGAGCTGTGTTTTCTGCCACCTTCTTACAGGCTCCTTGCCACAGTTGGCCTCCAAGAGGGAGAGTCTAGACTGAGTATATTAAGTGATATTTAAACACGTATCTCTAAATTTTCCAAGGGTCTGGCCAAAAGGTTCTTCTCAGGAACACATGCTCTCTTGACAGTTGTTCCTTCACTCATTCATTCATTTTTAATTATTGGGCAAACATTTGGTGAGCAAGCCCTTGAGATACAGGATGAATAAAAAACAATCACCATCCTTGAGATGCCCACTGTCTGATGCAGTTTCACACAAAATGTGGCCAGAGGAGCACCTGCAACAGAATCACCTGGGAGAAGTTGTTAAAAAAATACAGATTCCCTGGACACTGTGCAGAAAATGTCTTATCCAACAAAGCTGGGATGAACCCCAGGATCTGCATTTTTAACAAGAAATCCATATGATCTTGATGCATGCTAAAGTTTGAGACCCACTGTTCTTATGGAGAAGACAGGCATATAAGGAGATAAGTATAAAAGAGTTGTGCCTACTTGCAATAAAGGGGATATTCACAATGTATATTAGAGGCTCAAGAATAATCTAGTACTGGGTATGAGTTGGGTGCTGGAAAGAAAGACCTGGGTACAAATTCTGGTTCCACCACTTGCTTGCCCTGTTGTTGACCCTCTGTTGGTCTCATGTGCTCTCATATGTAACATGGGAAAAAAGCCCCCTCACACAATTATTGTAAGGTTTAAGTGAGCTTATGTATGTAAAGTAGTTAACTTAAATCTTGATACATAATAAACAGTCATCAACCAGAAGCCATCTTTATGATTGTTATTTTTAATTATTAGTGAAATTTAAAAGAAAGAGGGCTGATCAGAAAAGTTTTCCTGAGAAAAATGGAGTCAAGTTAGTTCTAAGGCAGCATCTCTTAAAGTATAAATGCCCTCTTGCAGTCCATAAGACTTGTAGAATTTTTTAAATGCTATGTATTCGATTCCATAAACTGAAAATTTTAATACATGCAATTTCAGTGCTAGCATTTTCTTTTGTGTTTACAATCATGTAAATGCCAAATAAAAGCCAGGTCAAGTCAAGAACAATCTAGAAACAGAGGAAATGGTGGGAAAATTGAGTCATCGCATGGCATGGGGAAGTTTAATCTGCCAAGCCCTGGCAGTCAACACCATGGTCATGCTGCAAGCAAACGTGTGATTTTGTCTCTGACTTTTTTCCTACCAACACATACCAGTTCATAAGGAGTAACCTGAAGAGTACATACTCAAAGGAGAATGGTTCTGTCCCAGATTCTAATAGTAATTGGATTAGATACCTGTTTAGTACCTGTTTCAATGTCACCACAATGCTAACCTAATGTTTAAATGAACAGACAATTTAAGAAATTATCAAATGATACCTCATTAAATCTGACATCTGATGATTGCTTACTAGCAGTTTTGGTTAAGTATGAGATCTGATTCTTCCAAACTTACATAGAAACTTGAGGCATTAATAACAGTTCATTCAACATACTTACACCAATAGGCAATCTCTGCATGAGTATTAACAAAGTTTAAATAACAAACCCAGACGAAATACAGGCTAGGCCCCAAGGCTACGTGGTTCCACTGTCTGTCTTCAACCTCCACACTAGTGATTAGTTTCAACAAAACCACACCATCTGTCACATCAAAATAATGCTTATAAATGAAACCTTATTGAGTTTATAGTTATGCTTATTTTATTTATAAATTTGCTTTAGTTTTGTAGTTGCATAAGTATTATAAGAAGCCTATACTAGTTTTACGTTTGTATATATTTTAATAACACCCTAATAATCAATCATCCTGAGGATCTGAAAAAAAAAAAGTCTCCTTAAAATAGGTCTATATATTAGACAATCCCAAGGGTAGGTTCTTCGAGAACTAAGTCTATTCTTCTTTCAGCAGCTGTCTTCCTTGAAAAAACTCTGCCCCTGCCCATTTGCCAGGAGTAAGCAACAAAGAATCTGATCCATCAGGAATCCATGACCAAAGTCACCCGTGCAGCCTGTATGCTCATACATCCTCCAGCTACTGCTCCATGAACTTCCCTTTCCACTGCACCCCACATTGCTATTAGCAAAGCCATTGTTTTAGAGGAGTCAAGAGAGTATCTCCTTTGAATGTGGAACCCCATTTACCTTACATTTGAGGCTCTTTAACTGGCCCCAAGAACTGTGGTTAGGAACTGTTGAGCTCTGCCAAAAAAACAGAAATGGCATGGGTCTAGCTATCTAGATGGTTTCTCACCACTCTTATCTAACTCTCATTTTACTCAAAAGGATGTTTTAACACCCCATGATCAGATGGCTGGGTGGTGAGTGTTTTTTTCCTAATGCCTATTGCTGAAATCATGCAGTGGTAACAATAATACTTCATCATAAGGATGGATTTTAAAGCATTTTCGAATAGCATTATAGTCTTCTCTCAATATCTCTGAGGAACTGTGGATGAGTAAATGCAAGAACAAGTTGTGGATGACAATAATGGTTTATGTTCCTGTGTAGAACTCAACCAAGACCTTTAGAAGCTCCAGGCACTGAAATTATTAACATCTTCCCCACTCCCACCCCACCACAAACTTCGTGACAAAAAACAATGTTAGGTAACATTAAGTACAAGGACATTCAATAACATTCCTGTCTTTTTCATTATGACTACTTCAGTACTCTTTTGGAGTATCAAACATCAATTTATTTCCAAGGGAAATTGGAGGTGCCTTTTCTACAGCCCTCAACACATGCCTTTGGTGTAAAGCAAGGTTGTTTAAGTGTATCCAGTGTTTCCACATACCACACTTGTACCAAGATCTCATTTGTTACTTACAGTCTGTAGATAACAAATATGGAGCCTTCCTTAATGGGCCATACTCTGCTAATTTTTTCCTATTTAACTACGAAGAACTTTTTCACCAGACCCCTCCTGCCCCACCCCTACCCATAAGGAGGGCTTAGATCTAAAAATCTGTGAAATTCCTTTCAGCCTTCACACTACTTAGTAACTTTTTACTTCCCTTGAGGAATCCACATAAGTCTAGAATTTGCAACCCAAAATGACATCCAAGCTTAACATTCACCCTTTGGTAATGAATGACTGAACAAACAACTTAGAAAAAGTTCACCTCCAAAAGTGATACTAAGCAATAGTTAATTTGCTTTTTATATAACATTAAACGTTCAAGTGAGAAATGTTTAAATAAAGCTGTTTTGTTTTTTGTTTTTTGTTTTTTTCATGAAGGAGATATCAGGGAAGAGTGCCCATTCAGTGGAGGAGGGTAAGGTGAAAGATAAGAAAATCTACTATTAGAGGTCTGAACCTGTCCACAAGGAGCACAATTAGGTAAAAGACACAGGCTCTACCCATAGTCAAACTGGGGAAAAACCAAATCTGGGGCTGTATCCCGAAATCTAGAATGACTAATCATCGCCCTCTGGGAATAACATATTAACTGCTTTAAAGAGAGAGAGAGAGAGAGAAGCTCTGCATGCATTACATACCGAATTTTGCACCAAGTATTCAATGTGAGTTTATTTATTCCTTAACGTTTGTACTCATGAGGAAATTAGTGCCTTTCTTCAGTTTTCACAACCAAGAAGAAGCAGGATTTGAACCCAGTACTTCTAATAGTTCAGACCATTTCTCCCTGATCTAGCTCTCTTGAGACGCTGATCTTGCAGCATAACCCATTAGTAGGGATTTGTTGGGCACCTCTGGATCCTCAAAGAATATAATGGATGAGACTCCAATTCCTCTCCTCCAGCAATTTTCTCAACAACAAACAAGCATTTTATATGTGCTAAGCTTATTACAAGTGCTTAATATAAGTGCTTAATGTAATATATATTTAGAACTCAGTAAATACTCACATATTACATTATAAGGTGAGTTTATTGAGATCACCTAAGATATGACACTTGCTAAACTAGGCAAAATTGACCAAAAGAACGAAGGATTCGAAAGAGTAAGAACTGGGTTGTCTGGAGTATCTAGACCTTAAACTGGCCTTTAAAGAAGGGTGGTATTTGGTTAAAATAAGAGAAGAGAGAAGAATATTCAGAGTTCATGGGGTAGAGATTAAAATGGAGACCACAGTGATTCAAGGCTTAGCTGTGAAAGTAAATATGGGGGTGGGAGTGCTGCAGGTGACAGTGATTGGCAAAATTGAATCAGAAGATTTAGAAATCTTACATTGCCCTATACAGATAAGAAAATTGAAGTGCAGATAGGTTTAAAAAAATATTTGCACAAAGTCCCACTGCTAGTAGGTGGCAAAGTTAAAATCAGAATCTCACCCTTTTAAGCACTAATCCATCACTCTTTCTACCATACCATGATTTTAAGTGAGAATATTTGTATGTCATTTTAGTTAAATCAGTTTAAATGACTATACTTTCAAGAGATAATTGTTATAATTTGAATAATGCAATAAGAAGATTTCCCAAATATCTGCTATGAATCTGTTGACTTAGTCCTTCTCAATAACTTTAAAAGTTTCTGCTTCATTTAGCTTTATTAGATAAAATAATATTGTTCATGTTTTGGATACAATGGTAATAATCATCTGAAAAACAAAATTAATCATTTTCAAAAATAAAAGCTAACGATTACAACTATATTAAAATATCTGCCTTCAAACCAGAAGGAAGTAATTGAGAATGAAATCCGAGTGTTAGGATGTTGGGATTTGGGGGGAATTTACTCTTAATTTCTTTTGATATCATTTTAACATCATTATCTCAATTTAAATCTCTATACAAAGCACATGTCTTGGTTTTCCATAGCTGTTATGACAAATACCACACAATGATTTGGCTTAAACAAGAATCAAATCCCCAATCAAGGCATTGGCAACACCATGCTTTCTCCCCAGGCTCTGCAGCTGCTGGTGCTGGCTTGCAATAATCCTCGGCCTGCCTCGCTGCCTTCCATCAAGTGGTAATCTCTCTTTACTTGTGTCTGCTCTTCTGTTTCTGTTGACTTCTGGCTTTTCTTTATAAGGCCTCCCAATAATATGGATTTGTAACCAAAAAGTTAGGATTTAAGAACTAATGATGATTACTAAATCTTTATAGAGATATTCCTTTTTACTTTGGTATATAAGAGTAGACAGAGGAAAATATCTGAAACCTGAACTGTAATCCAGCTGCCTTGATCTCTGATAATGATTGTATAGCCTTTATCTTATGTCCTTGTGATTGTATAAACCTTGTGACTAACCTTCACTTGTACCCATTTATCCAGTTTTTTACTTTGAAGCCATGATCACTGAAGACAGCCCCAAATGTTTATTAATGAAGGGTCTTGGGTCAGCCCAGAACCAACCCACCCCAAGTCCAAAGTTAACTTGATAACCAAAGCTGGATCTAACCAAAATGGGCCTGCCTGACATGCACAGTAGCTGAGACTTTAATCTACATGTCACCTATACTTCATTACACTAAAAATCACACCCATCAATCATATTAAGGCTGCCATTATTACATATGTTCTGTAACTAAGCATGTAATCAATCTGCACATGCTCAATAATTAGATAACCTCTAATTACATAATCTGGAGCCAGTGTACTCATTATTCTAAAACCTGCCCATCTTTTGATGCTTTAAAACTATCAGAATTATTGCAGCTCGGGGAAACAGATTTTGGACCAATAGGCCATCTGTTCTGCTTCGTGCCTAGCAATAAACTCTCTTTGGAGCCCCAGTGTCTCAGGAGTTGGTCATTTGAGTGCATTGGACAAAAGAATCCACCACCTTGGTCTGATAACAGATTGAAGCCCACCCTGATTCAGTTCGACCATACCTAAATAGGATTATAAATGATTCTATTCTCAAACAAGTCTACACCTTAATTGATAAAACATCTTCAAAGCATCCTATTTACAAATGGGTTCATACCCACAGGAATCTGCATTAAGATCAAGAATATGTCTTTTGTTGGGGGCTCCTGATTACATCTACCACCGTACACATTTTAAAATTAGAACCACATCTGCCTCAGGAGCAATTAACTACTTATGAGTGAATTTAACTCCCACTGCTCTCTTCTTTAGACCAATTTGCTCCACAGACTCCCAAGAGAGCACACCCCACAGGACAAGTTCCAGCAGCCCTTAAAACCTTCACCACTCCCCTAAGTTTTATTTCCCTCTGGGAAGTTCCAGCATCACATGGCACGTTGGTATAGCTCCTACGGGGACTTCCAAGGTGAGCAACACAAGTGGCATGTATTGATGTGAGTAGTACTTTAAAATTACCAAAATAATCCATATACACACAAAAACACTTCTCCAAACATACTTTCCAAACAGGATGTGGGAGTTTGGTTGGTTGGTTTTTTTGTTAGTGTCTTGATTTAGATGTAGGATGAGAGCCATGTTTATGATGATCAAGACGATGGCAACAAAGGTCATAATGATGATAAGAAATATAGTGACAATAAAGAAGATGGGACTAGCAATGATGGTCTCTACCTTAATTGCCTACACTGTTGTCTCCTTTATCAGAACTCCAATAATATTTTACCTGCTTTTGCAATTTTCTCTAGTTACTGTCATATGTGGCTATTGTTTCCCAAGTTTCTAAGGACGGGGATTATGTCTTCTACTTCTGGATTCTTCATTTTCATTCATTCATATATAAACCAAATACATACAAGGCTCAAAGCTGGCCTCTTTGCATATCTAAGGACACCTATTTCTCTGAACAATCCTGTGGTGTGAGAAAAATGAGACTGAGAGGTGAAGTATCTTGTCCAATGTTACATGGCTAGTAAGTGGTGGCAAAACCAGAATTTAAAACCCATGTCCTTTCTACTGTGAAGGTGTTTGGATGTGTTCCTGGAAGAAGTAGAATTTGATGGGTGAAAGCTATTGTCCTAGAAGAATGTTGTTGTACTAAGGGATGAGCTAAAGTAAAATTGCTGGGCTGGTGCTATGTGGCCGGACAAAGGTAACCAAAACAGCAGTGCTAAACTAATAATAAAAATAATCGTCAGCATTATTAACAACATGCCAAGCATTATGTTAAGTATTCTGCAAATGGCAATTACAAAACCTATTAGATGGGAATTATAAACCCTATTTTACAGATTGGGGAACTGAGGCTTAGAGAGCTTAAGCAGCTTGCCAACACCACATAGCCAGTGAGTGAGGAGGTAGGATTGGAAGCCAAGTCTGCCTGAATCCAGGTCTGAAAGAGCCTGGAGCCTGGACAAGCTTTCACTTAAGGGGAAAGGGAAACTGTGTACATTATAAGGAGGTCTCAACCAAATTCAGATAAACCACCTAGAGGAGGGAGCTGCAAGAAGAACAGGGTGGCATTGCTGGTTAAATTCTTTAAAGGACAATTGGGGGAGGGGTATGTGACCACTCTCTCCATAGAGTTTCCTTACCCCATGCTAAGGAGTACTGAACAACAGATTTGAGATTTATTGACAGAGGTTCTCAACCCTGGCTCACGTTATAACCACTAGGAGAACACTTGAAAGTACTGATTCCCAATCCCCAACCCCAGATATTCTGATTTAATTGGCCTGGAATTCTTTAAGTTCTAACTTGGAGGCCCTAATTTACTGGTGAGCAGCCCTCATTATGGATAGTTGCTGAATTGGGAGAAGATGCCTCACGGAGGCCTGGGGTGGGGGTGGTGGATGCATTTCTAGACTGGCTAGTCGTTGTGCTGGGAGAGAGTCAACACAAACGTTGCATGACTTCAAACAGGGTGAGAAAAATGAAGAAGCCGATGTGTGTGTGTTGTGTACAGGTTACCATTTATGTGAGCTGGCATAAGGCATTAGCATATGTCTGTGGAGGTCCATTTTTAGATGGGAGTTTGCTTTCTGGCTGCCTGTGAGACGTGTTTGGGTTGTGTATTTGAGGTGTGGGTGATGTAAAGTGGCTGAAAGTGGATCTAGTGAAGGAACATGGGAAGGACATCTGAGAGTTAATGCTATTTTTAAATGATATGGCATTAATGTGGGGGAGGGGCTACTCTGATTTTTCAGTCTGGCTATTAAAAATCCATTCACACAGGATGTCACCGAGATGGTGGAGTGAGACAACCCAGGATTATGTCCCCCCAAGGAAGCTTTAAACACCAAGCGAAAACTGGCAGAACCATCCTTCTCAAGAGTTCCAGAAAACAGTTAAAGGGCTGTAATAACAAGGAGAGCCCCAAATCATTGTTCTATAGGTTCTTGTTAAATTGTAATTTGAAAGTTATCACATTTTTGCATATATGTTATATTTCACAATAAGGAAATAACTGAAACTGTGGAACTGTAACCCATAACATTCTTTGAAATTTGCTAACTACTTGTTAAATTGCACTTGGAAAGTTATCACTTCTATGTATATATGTTATATTCCACAATAAAAAAATATGGCAACAAACAAATAAATAAAAAGGCACCATTGCTGGCTTTTCCCCCAACCCCTCCCCAGCTCAGTGTGGAGTCAGCTGGCATTCCCAGTGCAGGACCCTATCCCAGTTCCAAAGGGAGCAGAGTAACCCTTGTGCACATATTAGGATATGTGTAGGTCTGTGCCAATCTGTCTGGTGGCAGAATGAAGGTCTGAATCAAGACAACTGTCACAGGTACACTGTTCCAGAACTTGCCCTGCATGTTGAAGCAGCTTGCTGGGCAGCTAGAACACTATAGGAGAACAATCAAGTTGCAACTGCCTTGGGCAACGGATTGCTGGCTATGGGACATACAGTGAGCACTCAGGACGAGGAGGAAACACTATTTCCTAGGGGAAAAGGAGCATTCAGATCCTGATAAGTGGAGGAATTCCTAAGGCCAAAAATCTCCCCCCCAAAAAAATTCAGGACCAGATGGCTTCACTGGTGGATTTTACCAAACAAAGAGGAGTTAACACCAATACTTCTCAAACTCCTCCAAAAACTTGAACTGGAAGGAAGAATTCTTGACTCATTCTATGAGGCCAGCATCACCCTAATACTAATGGCAAATAAAGATATCACAAGAAAAGAAAGTTACAGGCCAATATTCCTTGTAAATATAAATCCTTTGAAAACAAAATACTAGCCAACTGAATCAAACAACAAATTTAAAAGATTATACACCATGATCAAGTGGGATTTTACCCAAGAATGCAAGGGTGGTACAATATAAGAAAACCAATCAGTGTAATACACCACGTTAATAGAATGGAAAGAAAAAAAAACATGATCATCTCAATTGATACACATATGACGATTAACAAAATTCAGCACCCTTTCTTGGTAAAACACTTAGAAAACTAGAAATAGAAGGGAACTTCCTCAGCATTATAACAGGCATATATGAAAAACCCTCAGCTAACATCATACTCAATGGGGAAAGACTGAACATTTTTCCCTCTAAGATCAGGAACAAGATAAGAATGCCCACTCTCACCATTGCTACTCAACATTGTACTGGAATGTTAGCCAGAGCAATTAGGCAAGAAAAAGAAATAAAAGGTATTTAAATTAGAAAAAAAGATGTAAAACTTTCTCTATTTGCAGATGGCATGATCTTACACATAGAAATCCAAAAGAATCTATAAGAAAGCTACCAGAGCTAATAAATGAATTCAACAAAGTGGTGTGGTACAAGATAAACATGAAAAAATCAGTACTGCTTCTATACACCAGCAATGAACAGTCTGAAAGGAAATCAAGAAAACGATTCCATTCACAATAGCAATTAAAAGAAGCAAATATTTAGGAATAAATTTAACTGAGGATATAAACTACTTCTACACGGAAAACTAAATATCATTACCAAAAGAAATTAAAGAAGACCTGAAAAAATGGAAAGATAGTTCATGCTCATTGATTGGAAGATTTACTATTGTTAAAATGGCAATAGTTACCCAAGCAATTTACAGATTCAATGCAATTGCAATCAAAACAATGGCCTTCTTTGGAGAAATGGTAAAGCTAACCATTGAATACATATCAAAGAGCAAAGGACCCCAAATAGCCAAAACCACCTTTAAAAAAAGATGAATGAGGTTGGAACACTTGTACTTCCATATTTCAAAACTTATTACAAAGCTACACTAATCAAAACAGCATGGTACTGGCACAAGAACAGAAATGTGTACCAATAGAATAGAATTGAGAGTTCAGAAATAAATCCATACATCTGTGGCCAATGGATTTTTGACAAGAGTACCAAGTCCACTAAATAGGAAAGAATAAGCTCTTCAACAAATGGTGCTGGGAAAACTGGCCATCCTTTCTGCAAAAGAATGAAGGTGGACCCCTACCTCACAAATCAACTCAAACTGGATCAAAGACCTAAAAATCAGAATCAAAACTTTAAAACACCTAGAAGAAAACTTGGGAAGCATCTTCAGGAACTTGTGTTAGGCAATGATTTCTCAGACTTTACACCAAATACATAAGCAACAAAAGAAAACTTAAATAAATGGGACTTCATCAAAATTAAAAACTTTGGGGCATCAAAGGACAGTTCAAGAAAGTGAAAAGACAACATAATAGAAGAAAATATTTGGAAACCGTCTGTGTCAGTTTGGATGTGTTGTGTCCCCCCAAAAGCCATTATCTTTGATGAATCGTGTGTGGGCAGACCTATCAGTGTTAATTAGATTATAATTCTTTGAGTGTTTCCATGGAGATGTGCCCTACCCAACTGTGGGTGACGACTCTGGGTAATTTCCATGGAGGTGTTGGCCCGCCCATTCAGGGTGGGTCTGAATTAAATTACTGGAGCACTATATAAGATCAGACAGAAGCAGCAAGCTGCTACAGCCAAGAGGGACACTTTGAAGAATGCACAGGAACTGAGAGAGCTGCTGCAGATGATGGGACAGTTTGAAGACAGCTGTCGAAAGCAGACTTTTGCTCTGGAGAAGCTGAGAGAGGAAAAACGCCCCAAGAGCAACTAAGAGTGACATTTTTGAGGAACTGCGGCCTAGAGAGGAACATCCTGGGAGAAAGCCATTTTGAAACCAGAACTTTGGAGCAGATGCCAGGCACATGCCTTCCCAGCTAACAGAGGTTTTCTGGACACCATTGGCCATCCTCCAGTGAAGGTACCCGATTGCTGATGTGTTACCTTGGACACTTTATGGTGTTAAGACTGTAACTGTGTAACCAAATAAACCCCCTTTATAAAAGCCAATCCATTTCTGGTGTTTTGCATTCCGGCAGCATTAGCAAACTAGAACACCATCTGTCTGATAAGGGTTTAATATACAGAATATCTAAAGAACTCCTAAAACTCAAAAAACAAAAAGACAAACAACCCAATTTAAAAATGGGCAGAAGATATGAGTAGATATTTCTCCAAAGAAGATCTACATATGGCCAATAAGCACATGAAAAGATGCTCAACATCATTAGGCATATAGAAATGCATATAAAAATGCAAATCAAAATCACAATGAGACACCATTTCACACCCTAAAATGGCTATTATTAAAAAAATAATAATGTTAATAACAAGAAGGCAAGCATGTGGAGAAATAGGAACCTTAGTACATTGCTGATGGCAATATAAAATGGTGCAGCTACTGCACAGTTCGGCAGGTCCTCAAAAAGTTACACACAGAACTACCATATGACCTGGCAATCCAACCTCTAGGAAAAAACCCTAAAGAATTGAAAGCAGGGATGCAGCCCGAAATTTGTACATCAGTGTTCATAGTGGCATTGTTCACAGTAGCCACAAGGTGGAAGCAACCCAAGTGTCCACAGATAGATGAATGCATAAACAAAACATGGTATATCCATATAATGGAATATTATTTAGCCGCAAAAAGGAATGAAGTTCTGCTACATGCTACAATATGGATGAACCTTGATGACATCACATTGAGCGAAATAAGTCAGATACAAAAAGACAGATACTGTCTTTTTAAATGAAATAACTAGAATATGCAAATTCATAGAGACAGAAAGTAGAGTACAGGTTATGGGGGTGATGTGGGGAGGAGGAATGTGGAGTTAATGCATAATGGGTACAGGGTTTCTGTTTCAAGGTGATGGAAAAGTTTTGGTAATTGATGGTGGTAAGGGTAGTACAACATTGTAAATGTGATTAATCTCACTAAACTGTATGCTTGGGAGTGGTTAGGATGGGAAAGTTTATGTTGTGCGCATGCCTCCAAAATTAAAAAAAAAAGAGCAACTAAAAAGACACTGACAAATATATGGTCTTGGGCAGGATGTAATAAGGTAGGAGAAGAGGCCCAAAATGGCATTAATGGGACATAAGAAAAAATTGGAATATATAAACCTTATATCAAAGTTAAATATCTTGAACTTGATAAGTGCCCTGAAGGTGGGTTACATAAGTGGATATCCTTGTTCTTAGGAAAGATACATGGAAGCACTATGTTCAAGGAGCATGACATATGCAACCCACTCTCAAATGTTTAGAAGAAAATTGATTAGATAGATAGACAGATAGATAGATAGATGATAGATAGAAAATGGATAAATAGAATGATACATAAGAAATAAGGCAAAATGTTAAAACTTGGTAAATCTGGGTAGGGGTATATAATATAATGTATTGGTATTATATTAATTTTGCAACTGTCCCATAAGTTTGAAATTATTTTAAAATAAGTAGTTTTTGTTTGTTTGTTTGTTTGTTTTAATGCAATCACACAGGAAGGTTTGAGCCAGATTCATTACAACTGATAGATAATTCATGTGATTTAAAGCCTGGGAAGTGGCCATATCAGGAGGGAAGGAAAGTGAGTTAACAGGGAGGCTGGGGGTAGTGGGGAGGGAAGGGTGGGTAGGTGATGAGGCTTCTTTGGAGGATGCCCCCACTCTGTCGGGTACATGGACACTGTTGGAAGTTTCAATTTGTGGGTTCTAAGTAAAATAATCTGGAAACGCCTTTCCACTTCCCTTACCTTTCGTGTTTATAAAGCAAGTGGATCTTAACCGAAGCAGAGCCAGGGGCCTCCCCACTGCTCCCCTACCCCAGGAGCAGCTGCATTCCTTCTGACCACAGACTCTGAAGAGGGAACGTCAGGTAAAGGAAGGGGTTCGATGTGCAAGGAGGGTTGGGGTGCAGGCCTGCTCTAGAGGCAAGGTCCTGGGTCAAAGTTGTATACTAAGCCAGACATGGAGCTCCTCAAAATCTAACCTCTTTTGGGAAGAAACCAGCAGCCTGGCCCTTATTAAACCATTCTCGGTCAGAGACAGCACAGACCCAAGTGTGTAAGGCAGACAGAGAATGCTTCAATAAGCACAGTGTCCTTCAGTCTCCATCGCTTTGGGTGAGGAATCACGGACAAGCTAGGCCACCAGAGGAATGTTTCTGATGGAAAACCTGGGACTATTCCCATGAGGAAGGGCTGTTTCCATTCAAAGGAGATGGGCACTGAGACTGAAGTCGCCCGTTTCAGAGTTCCACACAAGGCCGAACACAACTTCCCACCAGCCGGCGTCAGCACCAACTGCCAGGTCCAGCAAGGGGGGAGGCTCCCTCCCTTTATGTTCTCATTTTCAGTAATCATAATAAGGACAACTGATACCGTGAAGCCCTTCACAGCCTCAGAGCGCATTCACAATCAATAGCTCTTAAAACAACAATACTGAAAAGTGTTGTTATTCTCATGTACTAGATACAGAAGCCAAAGTTCAGAAAGGTAAAGTAATTGCCAAGCAGTAAAAGGTAGAGCCAGAACTTGAACTTGGGTCTTCTGACTCCAAATCCCATTCTCTTTGCATAATGAAACATAAAGTATATACCAGCCCTCCAGGAATTAACCCACATGGTGACGCCCACCCACAGGCCCTTTCTAATATCCAGATTAGTACCTGCCCAAGAGCACAAGCCGCCTCCAAGAGACCCCCTGGTCACCGAGGGAAGGATGGAATTTGACTCCAAAAGTAACCAAAAGTGTGTGTGTGTGTGTGTGTGTGTTTGTGTGTGTGTGGAGGGGGGTGAGGAATTACTGTCAAACAGTGAAGAAGAACGCAGGTTTTGGAGTCAGACATGTATGAGTTTCAAACTTATTAGCTGAACTTCCTTGAGCAACTCACCTCATTTCTCTAAACATTAATTTCCTTATCTATAAAATAGGAAAAATACCCTATCAAACGGTGAGAATTAAATCCAATAACACATAGAAAGCTCTGAGCATGGAGCCTGGAACGTTTTATAAAGTGTTCAAATGTTAGCTTTTTTATTTTTCTACACACACAACCAATTATAGCAGCAGATACTATTAGCTGATGAACCATCATCTCACTGATAACTGATGTTCTTGGGGTGAATTTGTTAATTACACCACCTCGATTGTCTCAATCAGAATAAGCCTTAAAAAGGAGCAAGAAAGGAGATACATGGAGAGGAAAAAACACTGGACTAGCAGTAAAGAGAACCTGAATTTCATTGTTAGCTCCGCTGCTAACATTCTGTGTGACCCTCAACAAGTCGGCCCTCCTTCCTGAGTATCCTTTTCAACATCTGTGAATGGAGAGGGTCTGATGAGTTCTCTAAGGCCCTTTTCAGGATGAGCTCCAAGCTCCTCTACTGAAAGGACACAGAAAGCAAACAGTTAGCAAAATGGTGCTGAAACGTCTACTGGCTTGAACAGTGTCGCTCTCTCATCTTCAAGTGGCTGGTCTGAGAATTTCAGCCATTCGGAAAAATTCTCTTTCCCTTTGGATGGGACTCTAGAAACTAGTCCAGGACTCGGAAGTCCCAACCGAAGACAGCCCCAAGTCATTCAATAACAAAGGGAAAGGCACCTCAGAGCCAGCCCCGTCACCAACTGAAAAATCCTCCCATGTACCCAACCACCGGCCCAGCCAGCCCAAACCTCAGGATGAATGCCGCCCCTCGTCCCAAGTTGCCCTTCTCACAATTAAAGCAGTAACTCCCCCTGAAAAACAAAAAGTGCTTGGTCTATGCTCTCCTCTCCAAAACCCAGGACCCTCAAACACCACTACTGAACACCTAAAATCCCAGCTCCCCTGTTCCGGTTTCTCCATCCTAAACCCAGCTCTGCAATCGGCCTGTCTTGCCTGCCAACAATTTCAACTCAGCTAACTCTGTTTATTATATCCTGCAGCTGCTATGGATGCATTTATTTTGCTCCAGGCTTCCTTGGTTATTAGTGCTCTTTATTCTCCCCTCCATGATGTAAATCCAGACCCCCAGTAAACACGGGACCTTTGATTTCTCAAGTCCCAGTGGTGCCACATTCCCTTTCCGTCTTTGCCTGACTTGAAATTTCCCTTCCAACAACTTTTTAAACCTTTTCCTGAGACGTTAGAAGAAGTTTATTTGGAACTTTCGTTTTCAATAAGGAAAGAAAAGAAAAGAAGGAAAAAAAACCACATAACTTACTCTCATCCAGGGGTGCACAGTTTTGGAAAGAAGAAAACAGAGCTATAATCCACTGCGTTCCCCCAACCCCAAAAGGAGAATTTGTTGTTAAACGCTTCTTTTTCCACTTTGCCGGTGGAAGGAGCCCGGCGGTAGGCATACATCCACAGGCTGATGCAAGATGCCTTTGAGAGAAACCTCACATTCTGAGGATTCCTGGGAAAGCGCCAGAGATCTCAGCATCCAATATATTACACATTTGGTTTCAATTAGGAAGGGGGTTGGGGAGGGAGGAAGGAAAGTCACCAATCAGAGCTGTTTTCTGTTTGGAGACTATTTCTTTTGACCCAAGGGACTACGGGCAAAGCTATAATTTACAGCAAAACCCATTCATAGAAGAAAAAATATGTATAACCATAGGATAGGCTTAAAGACATAGCTCCCTTCTGCCTTCTCCCTACCCATGTCCATCCCCAAGCCCTCTCCCTCTGAGACTTGTTCCCACCCAGCCCCCTGTGACCCCCACCTCATTTTTCTCACTTGAGCTGAAGCCTTAAGCACAACTGCAGTTTTAGATTCCCTTCCAATTGTAGCTTCACGTCTAGTTGGGTCACACACATGGAGTTGATCTTTAGTATTTTGGCCACGAAAACCCTCCCCCCACAAAGATTTGACTTAATCCCTACTCCTACTACCTCTTTTACCAAATAATAATAATAATAACAAAAAACGAGACAGTTCCAGAGTCCAGGATTCCTATTTTTTTTTTTTTTTTCCACTCAATTCCCGGTTGGCTGCTGCATCTGAGGGTCTGTTGCTGCCCTGGATTCACGCTACTAAATGAAAACACAAGCGTTAACAAGGACTTTCTTAACTATTTTGAAAGCCTCTTTTTTTTCCTTTCCCCCCTTTTTGTTTTTTTTTTCCTTTTTGCTGCTGCGTCTACGGCCAGAAATCATGTGAACGGGATGTGTAGGCGACAGGGGAGGAACCCATGCTCTCTTGCTCAGCTCTCCAAATGATAACTAATAATCCTCTCCATCCATCAAAGCTCCCAGCCTTAACCCTTCAGAGCCCGGAACTTCTTGACCAGGCACAGGCTATAGCTGTCCAGGAGGTCCTAATTCTCAGTGAGCAGGGCAAAGGGGCTCCAGAGCAGGAGACCCAAGGGAGAAGACAGATGGCAAGAGGTTAAGAAGACATAGCCTGTCTTTAAGAAATAGCCTCTTCATAAAGAGGCCTCCTTCTTCTGGGCTTCTGAGCTATTATTTTCTCTTCTCTGCTTGTACTTCAGCAGGTGATCTGGGATTGCCTGGCCTCCAATATAAGGAAGAAGGGAGCTGGGGCAAACAGGAAGAGGAGGGTGGACTTTCATATCTGTGCTGCACGCTGGGAGAGGACATGGAGAACTTGGAGGCCAATCAAAGGGCAGCCCCAGGGACGATTAAAAGTAGAAAACAAGACCTAAGAGAAAACACTAGAACAAGGGTTATTTTACAAAGAGAAGAGACAGTACAGAGATAAACCTATTAAGAAGACTCTTCAAATAACTTAGAATATCTGAAGTCAGGTCTGAGGGTGAACAAGATCAGGTCATTCTATTCTACTCAATAATTACAAATTGAGCATTTATCAGGCACTTTACTGGGTGCTTCTCTGAAGCAACTATGGTCGTCTGGTTACAGAAACAGTCCCCAAATATCTAGACCTGGAGAAATGTACCTCTTGGGTGTTACCATAAAGAATGCACTGACAATATAATCTATAATTTCACAGATTTGGTGAGACCCAAATCTACCAGTCAGATGTGGAAAGCTGTGTTATTGCTTCCTAAAGCCAGACCTAATAAAGGATATAGGTATGGGTGTGTGTCCTCAAACACCAGCATTAAAGGTGGATCTACTCCATAAGCAGGATTGCTTGTTTGTCTGTGTATGTATGTAGCTAAAACTCCAGCTTGAGCCAGTGATATGAACCCTAAAACCCACCCATACCTAGCTCTGTCTGAGCAAGGATGGGCAACACTGATGTGATAGTTTGAAGCTGTTATATTCCCCAGAAAAGGCCACATTGTTTTAATCCATTTCTGTGGGTACAGAACTATTGTGGGTGGGGCCTTCTGATTAGGTTAGTTCAATTGAGATGTGACCTGCCTCATTCAGGGTGGGTCTTGATCCTCTTTCTGAGTCCTTTATAAGAGGATAAAACACATACAGAAGCAGAGAGATGAAATCAAGAGAATTTCACAGAGAAAAGCCCTGGAGAAGCTAAGAGAGGACCACAAAAACTCAGAGAGGAAGCCACTGAAACCAGGAGCTGAAAGCAACAAAACTCGGGAGAGAGGGGGACCAGCAGGTGCCAGCCTTGGCCTTCCCATTTGACAGAGGCATCCCAGATGTCTTCAGAGTCCAGGTATTGTCCTGTTTGATGCCTTGAGTTGTACATTTTCACAACCTAAGAACTGTAATTTGCATGTTAACAAATCCATTGTAAAAGCCAACCCTTGGTTGGCTTTAGCAAACCAAAAAAAATTCCAGGAGCTTTAGCAAACCAAAAAACCTGTCAAGAGTATTCCTATGCAGACCAAGGAGACTCCCGTGGAAGAGCCCACTGAATAAAGAGAAAACGAAGGGTCAAAAGACAGCTTCAAGGGCAACAGAGCTATGTGGAAGGTAAGGAACAGCTTTGTGTTAGTTAGGTTCTCTAGGGGAACAGAATCAACAGGAGATATCTAAATATAAGATTTTTTAAGTGTCTCACACAACTGTGAGGATACATGAGTCCAAATTCTGTAGGGCAGGCAGCAAACTGGCAACTCCAATGAAGGTGTTCAATGAACTCCTCAGGAAATGCTTCGCTGGCTAGCCGAGGAAGAAGTGAAAGTCCTCTATCTCTCTCCCTTAAAAGTCTTCAACTGATTGGATTAAATCCAGCTGATTGAATTCTCTCATTGTGGAAGACATGCACTTCATTGATGTAATCAGTCACAGCTTCAGTCAACTGACTGATGATTTAATAAAACACCCTTCTGGTTTATTAACCAGCCACAAATATCCTTGCAGTAATGGTTAGGCCAGAGCTTGCTTGACCAGATACCTGGACACCCTTACCTGGCCAAGTTGGCACATCAACCTAACCATCACAAGCTCTAAGAAAAACACTGTACCAATCCTCAAGTCATCCTCAGCCAAATCTTGGGTCTAAGCTTGAACTCTAGAAATAAGGCACTAACAGATAAAGAGCAAGAAAAGATGAAAGCGATGTTTTACCAAAATATCTGAGGGGCATTTAGAACAATATTGGGACAAATCAGCAGAATGGAGCCTCAGATTTCAGAGCCAGCTTTGCAGGGGGGTGGGAGGCAGAGGATGGGCTTCTTCAGCCTTAAGAACAGCCATTGCTGCAGGAAGCCAGAGGTGGAAAGAAAGAAAATCACAAATGCTTGAAAGCTGAGAGGACTAATTTATGCAACACAAAGAAGAATTCTTCTGGGGACTCTCAGAGGTACCTGATAAGATTTTGAGTGGGGCCAGAATTCCTAAAATTGTGGGAAAAGATGCAGAGAAAATGCCATTTTGTGAATAAATTCTCCCCCCTGGTTGGTTTGGTTGGGAAACATGGGTCATCATAATTTGAATTACGTCCCATAGGAGGTAATATCCTAGTTATGAGGACTATTTTACAGTGAAAATGAATTATTGAGAAACAATACAGAATTTCATTTCTGGGATTTTATTCAAAATAGGATAGATCTATCTGGAACGGTCAAAATTCAGAGTTAATTAGAAATGAATGTATATGGTGACTTTTCAAGATCTTTTCTAGTCTACAAACCAACATGTAAATACCAGTGTTGAGAATAGAAATAAATATAGCATATCAGTTTGCAAATGGTAAGGGGCTAGACAACTTTATGATACCTTAGGAAATAAAATGAAGTAAAAGGAAGGTAACTGGCCTAGTTTAAGAAATACACACACACACACCTTAAAAGGATACATGGTTATTCATAAAAACCAAACCCAGATGGTACATTTAAGCTTCACCAGCAATTAGAACCAGAAATTAGCCGTCGGTAACTCAGGCTTCTCTTCTCTTCTCCTCTTCTCTCCTCTCTCCTCCCCTCCCCTCCCCTCTCTGATCATCATTTCTCTTCTCTTCTCTCTCTCCCATCCTCTCCTCTTCTCTCCTCATTCTATCATATCTCTCTTTCCCTCCTTCCCTCCCTCTCTCCTTCTCTCTCCCTGCCTCTCTCTCTCCCCTTAACTCTCCCTATCTCTCCCTCTCTCAACTCTACTTATATCTGCACATCTTGCTTTAACCCATTCTTTTTCTGCTGACCAGCCTTTTCTGCTTCTCCTTACACATTGCTGAAGGTGATTATCCTAAAATGGTGCCTTAGCTTTCAAATTTATATCTCCTAATTTCAAGTGAACAGGAGAGAATGACTAGTTTTGTTGAAGCCCAGTTCCGAATCTCGGTGTGAAGAATTTGACTGATCAGAGGTGTTTCGTCTATTTACCTTCTACTCCTAAACTGTGGTGGATCATGGGTCATGTAGAATGATTATGGCTCCAAAGGCCCATGCTCACTTGTGGGTCAATTTTCTGAAAAATATGTTATATATTAGAAGACACCCCCAAAATTTTCTACTACACCAATAACTAACAAAGTTTGACAATCCCTGGATTTTAAAGAAATTATACCTCACCAATACAAAATCAGAGAATGCTATATATGATGCAGTCATATCATACACACATTTAATAACTTAAGTACCAATTTTAGAACCTAATCCTAGAACTAATCAACAACAAATAGTCTAATTAAAGATAAAATTATTTGTTATTGGTTCATCTTCCCCAATGGACAAATCCATTCACCTATATTAAGGTATAAAGGCTTAATGTTTTTTTTTAAAAAAAAGCATCATGCAGGAAATCTTGTAGGCAATCAGAAACACCTTAGTTTTCTTAAAAGCAGAATGGTCTGAATGTCCATAGAACTGTATACATACTTTCACTTAGTTTCTTCCTGGGTTCAGCTCATGATTCTCAAATTTTATTGATCTTAATAACCATTCTAAGGAGTTGTATCCACAAAATCATGAATACAATCATTTATGAGTGATTTACATTTCTCTCTAAGATAATTTTAACTCTAATGGATTTTTGCCTTTGTGTGCTGGGTCCTACCCTCTATTTTACTAGATGCTGTTTCTCTGCAACAGACTTTAGTGGAAGATGATCTGAGTCCAAACCACTAGCAAACAGAGTCAAAGAGAGCAAGTCATTAAATTTTCTACCTGTAACATGGGGATGATAAGAGCTGACAACTCACATGGCTGTGAGGATCAAATGAGATGAGGAAAGAATAATTTATCGAGTGCTTCCTATGTGCCAGGCACTGTTCTAAGAACTTTAAATGTACTATTTCACTTAATTCTCACAAGAACTTTATGAGGTCAGTACTATTATTTCCTCCACATGAGGAAACTAATGCACAGAGAAGTCATATTACTTGCACAAGATGATAGCTGGTGAAGCTAGAATACATGTGTATAAATATTTTTAAATGTGCTTTATTCATGATAAAGTAATATGTGTTTATGTGGCAAACAGAAAAGACTTCAGAGTGTATGGGAAATGCAGTCAATTTATAGTTTTTCAGGGATTGAAGGTTTGTTATCCACATGGAGAATCATCTAAGCCATTCCCCTCCCCTCCCCTCCCCCCCTCCACCAGAGGAATAAATGAGAAATAAAAAACAAAACAAAACAATTCAAATTAGTCGTTGGTGATTGTCTTATGTATGAGCTGAAAATTCATGTAAGAGGAAGTCCAGGTTAATGGCCAAAATAGCTTCTTATTTGCCTGTGTTTTTAACAATACCACAGAGAAGTGGTAACTTATTCAAGGTTCTTTTGCTGGTAGATGGCAGAATCTGGGTTTGAACTTATCTCTTCTGATTCTCTGTACTCTTTCTACCCATTTGGCATCAACAACAAATTTTCTCAGACTATTACATTACCAGCCTACTAATTTACACCCAAGTCTAATGAATTAGGCTATCTGGTTCTCTGCCCTGAGTCTACTTTGCTGTTTTTTCATTTCCTTTTTCACTCTGAAAAAGAATAACAATTCCTCACCTCTGCAGGAGTTCTGAGATGAAGGGTAAAAAAAAAAAAAAAAAAAAAAAAAGGCCGCAGAAAACTCAGAATTGTGACTCAGATTTAGAATCCCTGAGGAGGGCAAGGGCTACAAAAATGAGTTTTTAAAACAATGTATTTCACATCATCATCCTAGGAATGTAATCCTTCTCCAAGTTACTCTGGAAATCTAAACTGTCCTTGTCAGCTAAGAAAGCAACCAACTTTTAAATGTCTCCAGGGAACAGGATCTCTCAACAGCCTAGTGTTTATCAATGCTCAGTGTCAAAAGTTCTGCTTTCTATCCATCCTGAATCTCCCCTGCTGCCATTTATTCCTTATCCTTATTCAGTGCAAACAACCCTCAGCTGGTTAAACTCTCAGCTTCTCATACACCCATATTTCAGAGCAGAGGGGAGTTAACAGCAGTAGTATTATTTTTCCGTGCTCAGTCTCAGTTTGGAGCAGTCATCTTATACATAATGATAACCCTCCTTCTGAAACTTGAAGACCCTCAACTACCTCGCTTCCGGGCTGGGGTTTTTCTGGCGTCTGTGAGAGAAACAACATAATCCCCACTGACTGCCCTGTTAGAGATCCAAGGAGCTTGGAAAATGAAAGGACTTTTAGTTATTTGAGCCTTATTTCAGGGATTAACCCTACTTGCTTCCTATCTCTGGAGGACATGGAGAAGGAAGTCTAAGAGGTTGATATCTGTGAGTGCCTATTTGGAGGGGAGTCTATATAATTACTAAATATTATTTTAACCTCTGAAACATCTCACGTTAGGGAAGTTATTTGATTCATGTCCTATTATTCAGCTCTCAAGGCATTAATTCCTTGCCATTGCCCTGAGTTACACCATAAACACCACCTCTCTGTTTCTAATACAACAGCATATTTCAAAGCAGAAAGGAATTTATAGCACCAATGTTATTTTTCCATGCACGATTTCAGTTTGGAATGTCCACCAGCACTCAAGTTGCCTTTCAAGATAAAGAGCAGATTCTGATTCCATGTAATCCTTGTCTACTTCTCAGAAGGTTCAAAGATAGTCTCATAGCTGGAATCTGTGTTCTCTAGAGCCCTTCATGTCCCAGAGTTACCATTTATACCAAGTCAGTCTTTGCCAGAATTCCACAATGGTCTTGCCAGAGTTTTCACAACTATTGAGGCAAATTACAGTTTTGGGACCCTATGCAACATAGAGCAAAGGGAACCTCCTCCAGCCTCAGTTTCAACAGAGGCTAGCCCGTCTAACCCCATTTTACAGCAGAGATCCAAGACAGTTAAGTGGCTTGTCTGAATTCACACAATACAGGAAGAGAGGGCTCAGAATAAAATCCACATCTCTCAAGTTCCCAGTCCCCCTACTCTTTCCAAATCATCATGAAGTTGTACCAGATTCTTTTACTTTAAAAGCTTAAGATAATTGAGACCAATAAAATAAACAGAGGAAAATGGGTAAAGCATCCCAGGACCAAATGGGGGGTAGGGGAGTAGCTTCAGGGGAGTGGCCTGGAGAAGATCACCCATGGGACGTCAGCAGTATCTGAGAACACAGATTAAAGCCCACAAACTCATGAACTTTTCTTAGCCTTCAGGGAGCTCCTGTTTCTTTAATGGAATAAAGATTAGAAGTAGAATTATTTTTTTTATGAGAAATCTGGAAAGTTCTTGAGAGAGGTCTAGCTGAGGTCAGTAGAGAGATGGATCCTGAGTCTCCGCCCCCTCACTCCCTGCAATTGAGGCCCCTAAATCCTTACCTGCAGACTCAGTCTCACCTCCCTCCCTCACCTACTCAGAAAATATCCAAGTCTGAGGTGAGAGGACCTATGAAGTTATTGCTAGTCTTTCTGGGATTAAAGAACTCCATCTGGTCATGGCCCCAATTCCAAGTTTCATCAACATCCCTGAGGCCCAGGACAGTAGATACTCGTAAGTCTGCTTGATCCAGAATGGCCCTATACTCTCCCCCCACCCGACCCCACCACCATAGGTTGGACCACCAGAATCCATACTTGTATTGCATAATTTCACTTCTTTGGCCATAACTGAAGGGATCAGAAATAGACACTGACCCAAGCCATTTCTTTAACTCCGTGTTTCATAGAATTCAAAAAACTCTGTGTCATAAAATTTGAAAATGGAGCACAGGGTTACAAGTCCATTCTGGACAGGTTTCTTGTAAAAAGGAGATAGCAACTCTGAAACCATAGGTGGTAATATTTTCCTTACCATGTGGGCTGGAAAAGCAGAGAAAGATATTCTGCAGGGAGAAAAGAATGAAGTCAATGTATAGAAAAATGCAAAGGCAAGTGAGAATCATGGCAGTCTTTTAGTTCCCCGTCCCAAGCTCTTCCAAGGTCCAGCTGCTCTTCCTGCCCTAAGATCCCAGAAGACACCTCTGTTTCCTTATGGTAATTTCAATTTGCTGCTTAAACTGTGTCAAGTGGGATGCTGAAACTTCGAATCAGACTCCTTTCAGTTCCCTATACAAGTGTCTCTTCTGGTAAATTAACTAACACTCTCAACCCTGTTAAGAAGAATAGTAGAGATAAGTATCATTATTCCAATTTTGACAGATCAGAGTCACATAGAGATTCCAAGTAACTCTTTGGCTACCTGTTGACCTACCATTTACCTTCCTGAATTCCTAAGGAATACCTCCGTCTTGGATTCCATGCACTGAGCTTTACTTCTATATTGATTGGATTCCAGTCAAGAAAGCAGACACTGCACCAGGTATTTCAACAGAAGATATTTAATATAAGGATTGGTCAGGTGTTGGAGGGCTGACTGATCAGAAATCATAACTGCAAAAATTAGATCCCATTTAAGGTTCAAGGAACAAAAGGGCAGGGGTGGGCTATGAAAAGTTGCGAGCAAGAAGGATGGGGCCATGAAACTATAGCTCAGAAACTGGATCTCAGTGGTTCATAATCTGCTTCTGCTAGAGTTGGAAAGAAGCTGGAACAAACTACCACAGTTGTTATGAAATACTACTACTGGGTCAAAGTGCCACTACTGGGAGAGTGGCACTGATATCAAGAAACAGGAAACGGCCCTCTTCCCTCCTCCTCCTGTCTTTCAATCTCCATCTTCTGCCTCCTATTGACAGAACCTAAGAGGAAGCCTGTTGGTGAAGGAATTTCTTAATGTAGTTCCCAGAGTCCCAGCCCCAACATCACAGAGCAGACACAGATACAAAGGCAATAAACAAATGATCACCATTATCTCCATCCACTTTTTGGACACATTCTTTCTACCCAATTCCAACCTCTTGCCTAGATTACCACTTACATTTATCTTCCCTCTTTAGACACCAGGCTTTACTTTCCATCTAAACTTTATTTCAATTGCCATACCTGATAGAGTGTTCCTCTTTAGCCTGAGTGTTCCATCAGCCTTTTCAGGCAGCTCCAACCTGCTTCAACAAATCAGATCCTGCTAAGATGCCTCCTTAGATCAGACAACCAGCCCCAGGCCCTTGCACTTGTTGTTACCTCTGCATGACCCCTGGATAGCCACCTGTGTTGCTCTCTCACTTTTTAAAGGGCTTTACCTCTCAGTGGTCTCTGACCACCATTTCTAGTATTTTACCCTCACCACTATTTCCTATCCCCCTTTCCCATCTTTTTTCATTTTAGAACTTAACACACTATATTTCATGCCTTTACATTCACTAGAATGTAACCCCTATCAACTATAGTACTATTGTTTAGTACTATGGCCCCATGCCAATAATTGTGCTTTGCATATACTAGAGACTCATAAAGTGTTGACTGTTGAAAGGATGAATGAATGAATGAATGAATGAATGGATGAATACCCAAGACAATACTTACCTGAGAGAGATGAACATGTGTATCTAGACTAAGAAGACAGAAGGAAACTGGAGGAGAATATCCCTTGCATATCCTGGAAATCATCTCAGGGAGTCAGCTGGGGAAGGATGAACGCCAAAGTTCCTAGATCCCTCAAGGCTGTTCTAGAATGAAGAATAAAAAGGACATTGTGGGGAAAAACACAGGAGGCAAGAGTGCCCAGCACTTTCTTCTGTTCTTACTCCCATAATTTAAGCATCTTATTAATCATCAAAAATGAAGCAGGGGCCTGTAGGTGGCAGGATGGGAACAGTGGGGCATCAGGATGTGGATGGGATGGAGACTGTGGGGCTTGGCGGGCAACAGGACATCCATCCCTTCAGAAAATCCCAGTCCGGGCCCAGCTTTTGTTCCTTGCCCTCAAAACACGAGTGGAGAGAATGTGATTTTCACAGTAAGGAATGAAGAATTCCAGGCATCATTCACCCTCCTGTGCCCTCACCACTGCAGGGTGAGTCATGATGGCTTCAGCATAAACATGGTGCTGGTGGGGCCTAAAATCCCGGCAGTGCTTAAGGAGTGCCCTCCTCATGCCGGTAACTGAGACTCCTGGGATGGAGGCACCAAAACTAGGTGCCAGAACAGTCCTAATCTCTCCGAGGAGGCTCATGACATCCCCTTTCCCTAGACCCTGTTTCTCCCTGCTTTGCTTCCCCAAACTCTACCCCTATCTCCTACTTGTCGATGCATCCAGACCAGGGAGCAATGGAAGCTTGTGTTTGTGCAATCCTAGGAAGTCCCTCACTTCACCAGCAGCAGAAGAACCCAAGACAGGACAGAGAAGTGGGTGGTATGGTAGTTTTGGTTAGGAACAGGGGCTCTGGAGTCGGAATTGCTGGATTTAAATACCTGTTCTGCTACTTATTAATCATGAGAACATGGGCAAGATTTTTATCAGAGTTCTCATAACTAGCAAGTCAAGTTTCTATTCTAGGGCCCATGCAACCTAACTTAAGGGTAAGCTCTTCAACTCATGACCTAAACTCTCTGTGTGTCAGTTTTCTCATCTGTAAAATGGGAATGCAAATAGTTTCTACCCTATAGAAATGTTAAAAGAAATAAATGAGTTAGTACATTTCAAGAGATCAGAATGGGGTCAAACATATAGTCAATCTTCAATTAGTAGTAGCCACTTTATTATTGTCACTATCACTCTTAAATGCATGTCCAACCATCTCCCTTAGTGAGTATTTTATTAATTCCAGGCTCCCATCTACCATTCCTTCAGTCCCACCCAGGTCTAAGTTCATAAGAGTATCTTCATTCCCTCTCAATATTAGCTGCTACCACACAGAAATTAACATTTTCTTAAATTATTACAAGCCTCCAGGCCCTCTGCCAGAGATGCCCTCCATCCTCTGGTTACAGAATGTGCTGATTTGAAGCTGTTATATACCCCAGAAAAGGCCATGTTCTTTTAATCCATTCTTGTCGGTGCAGACCTATTGTGGGTGGGACCTTTTGATTAGGTTGTTTCAATCAAGATGTGACCCACCCCATGTAAGATGGATCTTAATCTTTCATTCGAGTCCTTTATGAGAGGATAAAGGACAGAAAAAAGCCAGGGAGCACAGAGAGAGAAATGCAGTGAGAGAAATATGTAGAGAGAAACACCCAGAGAAACTTTAAGTCCCCAAAGGAACTGAGGGAGCCACTGAAACCAGGAGCTGAAAGCAACGAAACCCAGAAAGAAGGACCAACAGACGCTGGCCATGTGCCTTGCTATCTGTCAGTGGCCAGTCTTCAGAAAGTATCGTCCTACTGATGCCTCAATTGGGACATTTTCATGGCCTTAGAATTGTAAATTTGTAAACTAATAAATCCCCTTTGTAAAAGCCAACCCATTTCTGGTATATTGCATTCCGGCAGTTTTAGCAAACCAAAACACAGAAGGTGATCACTATCTGGGACCCATAGACTTTTCAGTAAACCCTCTGGCAGAGGCATATTTATAGAGAAACTTCATTTCAGGACCCCTCACTAACATGGCCCCTTTCACCACCACCCCTCCCTCTAGTCATGTTGAATATTCAAGTGTTTTCCCACCAGTCTCAGAACATCTTGAAAATTAGAACTGTACCTTATTCATCTTTGTATCCCAGTAACTACTGTTTATGGTCTATGAATTCATGCAAACCAGAATTGAACAAATAATACAATATGTGGTAGAAAACAGATGCCATCAGAGAGATCTAGACCAAATGTTATGAGATTTTAGAAGAAGTAGCAAAGACTTCTTGTTAGATGGATCACAAAAGCCTTGTGGAGAAAATATCATTTCTTCCAGGTCTTGGACAATGAATACAATTGAAATTCCAGGCAGAGAAAACTCTGCCAGCAAAGATATCAAGGCCAGAAAGTGCAGGACCACATTCTAGAGGCAAAACAAGCAGTGACAAAGTCCCAAATGTTGGTCCCCATGTGTGACTGAAGTAGAAAGGAAAGGGAAGGTGTTTAGGGTTAATAAGATAGAGCAAAAGTAAGAACTGGGTTCCCTACCTGTGGTCAGAGAAGATAACAGCAGAATGCAGAAGAGAGAGAGACTGAACTCGGTACTGCCGTCCTTAAAGAAGGTAGGAATGAAGAGCCAGCTTGCAAAACGTTGAGGAATGAGTATGTGGAGGAAAGGAGGGGCAGTGAACATGGAATAATGTTTTATAAAATTTTGCATGAAAGACAAAGAATAAGAAGACAGTAGCTTGAAGCCATACTAGGGTGGAAGTTAGTCTTACATGAAAAGTGCTATAATATAGTGCTATAATATAGATGCATTATTCTGGCATCTCGCTGATTGAGTTGGTTTCTGTGCTGGTTTGAATGTATTATGTCCCCCAAAACACCATTATCTTTGATGTAATCTTGTGTGGGCAAATGTATCAGTGTTGAATAGATTGTAATTCTTTGAGTGTCTCCATGGAGATGCGACCCACCCACAGGGTGATGATCCTGATGGATAATTTCCATAGAGGTGTGACCCCACCCATTCAGGATGGGTCTGAATTAGTTCACTGGAGCACTATATAAGCTCAGACAGAAGGAGCTAGCTTGCTACAGCCAAGAGGGACACTTTGAGGAATGCACAGGGGTTGAGAGAGAAGCTACAGACGAGAGACAGTTTGAAGACAGCCAGTGAAAGCAGACTCTTGCTCCAGAGAAGCTAAGAGAGGACCAACACCCCAAGAGCAACTGAGAGTGACATTTTGAAGAGGAGCTGCAGCCTAGAGAGGAACATCCTGGGAGAAAGCCATTTTGAAACCAGAACTTGGAGCAGACGCCAGCCACGTGCCTTCCCAGCTAACAGAGGTTTTCTGGATGCCATTGGCCATCTTCCAGTGAAGGTACCCAATTGTTGATGCATTACCTTGGACACTTAATAGGCTTGAGACCATAACTTTGTAACCAAATAAACCCCTTTTATAAAAGCCAATCCATTTCTGGTGTTTTGCATTCCAGCAGCATTAGCAAACCAGAACAGCATCCTAGTTCAGGTACTTGCTTAAAGGGTGAACTTAAGCAAGTTATTTAACCTCTCTGCACCTTATTTCCCTGACAAATAAAATAGAGGTAATAAATGTCCTACCTTATGACATTCCTGTGAAGATTAAATGAGTTAATAAATGTAAAGTGGTTACATCAGTATCTGCCTCACAGTAATTGCTTAATAAATGTTAACCAGCTAGTATATGGAAGATAGAATGGAAATATAGATGTTTGTGTATATTTTAAATACCTATATGTGTAAAGAAAAAATATATATCTAGAAAGAAGATGATTCTCAAGGAAATTAGGAAAAGTAAAAAATCCTGGCTAATTAAGGATTGTACTGCATAACCAGAAAGATTTCTGCTTTGAGTCACAGAAAAATATAAAGTAAAAGCCTAAAGTAACCTTGTAGCTCAATAAGCCTGACCCCTCCTACTGAGGCTCAGAGAAAACAAGTAACTTGCCCCAGATTACTCTGGTTATTAACCAGCCAGGAGAAACATGCTCTACAGTATCTTGATATCCAATCCATTGTAGAGCATCCCGCTATATAGAAAATGCTATAAAGGTGACTCAATATGTCAATCAAAATCTGAAGTGATTCACCAAAAGGTACAAAGAATAAGACAGAGACCCGGAGAAGTTAAGGAAAAAAGGTTGCTAAGGACCAACTCTACTGATCAAGGCTCCTATCTTTCACCCTTAATTCTCCAGCATTTTAATTTCTATTTTGGCATTACTTTAAAAGACAGTGTCTCTAGAAAAAACCCACAAAGTATTCAAATCTGAAACACAATATTATATAATCATGATCATACCCAACTGTACATTTGAGAATAATGAAGAATTTTGTGCTGTCTCAAAGAAAATGAATAAAGTATAAAAAGCAACCACACCAAGAGCCTTCTGTGGATTGATAAAAATAAAAATGAAATATTGGTTAAGGTTTTAGTTTTCTACTTTCAAATTTTATCAAATGATATAATTTTGGTGTGCCATATTTCATACTAAAATGTTTCTGTTGTCTATGGAAAGCTGGAGGAGAATGTCTCCATCAGAGATGGATATTTATTATCATCAGATATAATAAACAAAATGTGGGTTACTCAATCAGATCATGTTTCTGATTAAACAATTTGTTGGTTAAAAATAGGACTTAAACCAGCAACAGATTACCAGTGGTTTGCTATTGTTTGGTTCTTCACAAAGGAGCAATTATTGAGAGACCAAGGATGGAGAAAAGAAAGGAAGCCTGATTTTGGAACAATATAAAGGGACTTAATTTGCAGTTTTCAAAAGAAAAAAGGAATCAAATGAAAATAAAATTGATGTTCTGGGTTTGGGGACCTAAACAGGCCCAATGTAAAAAAAAGAACGATATAGATTATGGAAATGTGAAACTATCATCATAGTTTTAGTTGCATATCTGGAAAAAATAAGGGGAAAATATCTAAAATAGAACTTTTATTTGGTCTGCCAACTGAAAACTGATATTTTCATTATGCTTTCAGTCAAGGGTTGATTTGTAAATACTTGCTACAGTATTGCTACGAGTTAAACAACTTTTTCCTGTGGAGAATCTTCTGAAGAGTGTGCAGTGTTTAAGGAAAGAAATAACAGACAGGGAGATTTTCAAATGGCAACAGAGACTAGAGCCTCTGAGCCTCACCACTTGTATTCCCGTAAGGACATAGCTTCATCACTCCAACTCCATCCATCACTAAATGCTTTTGGGTTCATTCACCTAAATCAAGGGGGATTGTTCCGGTTTGCTAATGCTGCCATTTTGTAAAATACCAAAAATGGATTGACTTTTATAAAAGGGGTTTATTTGGTTACAAAGTTACGGTCTCAAGCCCATTAAACGTCCAAGGTAAGGCATCAACAATAGGGTACCTTTACCGGAGAAAGGCCATAGACATCTGGAAAACCTGTTAGCTGGGAAGGCACATGGTCGGCATCTGCTTGCTCTCAGGCTGCGTTCAAAAATGGTGTTCTCCAAAATGTCTGCATCAGCTTCCAACGACCGTCTTCAAAATTTCTGTATCAGCTGCAGCTTCTCTGAAGTCCTTCTGTTTCTGAGCTTTTATAGGGCTCCAGTAATTAAATCAAGACCCAAGCTGAATGCGCAGGGCAACACCTCCATGGAAACAATCCCATCAACAGGTCACACCCTAATCAAAGGCTTTACTAGTCACATCTCCATGAAAACAACCCAATCCAAAGGTTCCAGCCGAATCAAGACTAACACGTCTGCCCCCACAAAACTGCATTAAAGAGCATGGCTTTTTCTGGGGGGCATAAGAGATCCAAACTGGCACAGGGATGAACAAAGGCTCAAAAAATAATGGCCCACTATAACCATTGGTTATAAATTATTCTGGTCTGAGTTATGAAGTTTGCTGTTTCCATTCTCTACTGATAAAAGTAAAATCCTATAGGTACAATTCCTGTATAAGTGTAAGGACACTGTCAAGAGAGCAAAATATCTGTATCTTCTAAATGGTATCCTTTAAAAATAAGGCTTGTAGGTGCAACACCATCCACCAACTCAGGTTTTCTCCAAAATTGAAGTCATTGGATCGGTCATGAGATGTGTTCTTTTTAAAACTAAAACTCCATGTTTTGGGGTTATGTTCACAAACTTTGAATCATGAATATAAAATAAGTTGTCTGTGTGAGATGTGTTGTGACCAGTATCTTATAGTAGGAAAAAAATATGAAAATTCATTTTTAAAAAAAATCAATTTGAACATTTTAGGATGATACACTGACAGACATGTATACCTCCTTCCACCTGAAACCACATTAAAGTGAAAGCAAAGGAAAAGCACCTCTGGATAGCGGAGTAAGCACCTCCAAAAACTATTCCTCTATAAAAGCAAAAAGAGCACTGAAAAATATTGTCAAAATCAACTTTTTCAGACCTCTGGAATCAACCACAGATATGCAACAATCTGAGGAGCATTTCTTCAAGAAAATAAAGTTTTGAAGAGCTTTTACTTGCTCTATCCCCATCTCCCTCTGCCCAGTTCTGTAGGATCCTTTAAAACCTGCACCCTTGCAACCATGATAGCTGTGAAAAAACAGCAGCCTAGCAACCACTATAGGGGTCAGAGGGGCTGAAACTACCCAAAAAGCACCATCCCCAGAAAATTGTCACTATTCTACATGTCTGATAACTCCCTTGAAAAAGCTGCATTCTCAGGATTTGATTTTATTTTACATGACACAGAGCTCACTTACAACTGAGTAAGAAACCCTATCCTCAGAAGGTTTGTTTAAAACATTCAGTGGCAATGGTTTAATATTGCAGGGGCATTAGACAGTGATACCAGTTGGGAAAATAAGAGGCTGGCCAAAAAAACTTAAAAAAGAAAATATAGGAAATAAGATGTCCATCCATAGGCAGTGTTGAAAAGTTCCAACAATTACGGGGATCTGGAAGGGCACACATATGTGTAGAGCTGTGTGCATGCCCAGGAGAGACCTAAGAAAACCCTAAGCTTTCATGTTTGGTTGACCTTGATGCTCTGTGCAAGCAGGAAATGAACTAAGGAAGAGGTATTGACTGCCTGCCAGAGAATTGAAGGTGTACCCAACAAATATAGAGCCCCTCAGAAAAGACTAGGTAAACTTTTTGATTAAAAGCATTTAAAGAAATCTCTGTCCAATCATCAGCTGACCACTAAGTTAACCTGGTAGAGACTTCAGTGGCCACATATGACAAAGATCACAGCCTACTGAATTAGGCCAGGAAAGTCACTAAACAAATAATAGCAACAACAAAAACAAAAGCAACAAACCCTGAGGAGTGGGGAGATCTGATTTCTTGAGATTCAGCATTATATTATTTGAACTGTCCAGTATTCAAAAAAAAAGACAGGCAGAAAACCAGGAAAGCAAGACAACAAAGGAAAAAAAAAGCATGACAATACAAGGGAAACCCAGGTGTTGGACTAATTAATCAAAGACTTTGTCATATGTAACCATATTATATTATATTATTGCCAGAGCAATTAAGCAAGAAAAAGAACTTAGTAATAAAAGGCATCCAGGGTGGTAAGGAAGACAAAAAATGATCTCTATTCACAGATGATTTTATCATGTATACAGAAAAGCCGGAGGGATCCACAAACATAAAAAACAATTGGAACTAACAAACAGGTTCAGCAAGGTTGCAAGATAGAAGCTCAATATCCAAAAGTCAATTGTATTCTATACATTAGCAATGAATACACACACACAAAATTAAGAAAAAAATTCCATTATAATAGCATAGAAAATAATAAAATACTTCCAACAAAGAAGTGCAAGATTTGTACACAGAAAACTGCAAAGGATTGTTGAGAAAAATAAAAAGACCTAAATAAATAAAAGATATTCCATGTTCATGGATTAGAATATTTAATATTAAGATGGCAGTCTCCCCAAATTGATGTACAGATTCAATGTAAGCCTTATCAAATTCATATCAGCCCTTTTTTCAGAAATTGACACGCTGATCCAAAATTCGCATGGAAGTGCAAGGGACCCAGAAGACCCAAAACAATTTTGAAAATGAACAGTTGTAATCATACTTCCTGATTTCAAAATTTACTACAAAGTTACAGTACTCAAAGCAGTGTAGTACTATCAAAAGTATAGACATATAGATCAGTGGAATAAAATTAGAGTGTAGAAATGAATCCTTATACGTATGGTCAACTGATTTTTGATAAGGATGCAAGACCGTTCAAAGGAAAAGAACAGTCTTTTTAACAATTAGTGTGGGAACAACTGGATATCCAAATGCTAATGTATGAAATTGGACCCCTACCTTACACCATATACATAACAACTCAAAATATATCATAAACCTGTGGCCTGTCTCTCTAAGCCAATTCTGCAGGTAAACTCGCTGCCCTCCTGCTATGTGGGACATGACTCCCAAGGGGTAAATTTCCCTGGCAACGTGGGACATGACTCCCAGGGATGAGCCTGGATGTGGCATCATAGGATTCAGAAAGTCTTCTGGACCAGAAGGGAAAGAGAAATGAAATAAAGTTTCAGTGGCTGAGAGATTTCAAATGGAGTCAAGAGGTCATTCTGGAGGTTATTTTTATGCATTATATAGATATCCCTTTTTAGTTTTTAGTTTATTAGAATAGCTAGAAGGAAATACCTGAAACTGTTGAACTGCAACCCAGTATCATTGATTCTTGAAGACAATCATATAACTATGTAGCTTACACTGTGTGACCATGTGATTGTGAAAACCTTGTGGCTCACACTCCCTTTATCCAGCGTATGGAGAGATGAGTAGAAAAATGGGAACAAAAAGTAAATGGATAATAGGGGAAGAAGAGGGGTATGAGATGTTTTTGGTGTTCTTTTCCACTTTTATTTTTATTCTTATTTTTATTTTTTTGGAGTAATGAAAATGTTCAAAGTTTGATTGTGGTGATGAATGCACAATTCTATGATGATACTGTGAACAACTGATTGTGCACTATGGATGATTGTAGGGTATGTGAATATATCTAAATAAAATTGCATTAAAAATATATACATATATATCATAAACCTAAATGTAAGAGATAAAACTATAACTCTTAAAAGAAAACATAGGTATATCTTTTCATGACTTTGGAGTTGGCAGTGGTTTCTTAGGTGAAAACAAACCTCAAATGACTAAAGGAAAAGTAAAGTGGACTTCAAAAAAATTAAAAACATGTGTGCTTCAAAGATGAGCCCCCAGAATAATGGCCCCTAGAGTGTGTCCATGTCCTAATCTCCAGAACCTGTGAAGATTACCTTACATGGCAAAAGGGATTTTGCAGATACGTTTAACTTAAAGGTCTTGAGATGGCGATATTATCCTGGATTATGTGAGTGGACCCAGTGTAATCACAGAGGCCCTCCTATGAGAGAGTTGGAGGACTCAGGAGAGAAGGCAATGTGATCACAGAAGCAGAGATTTGAATGATGTAGCCACAAGCCAAAAAATGCTGGTAGCCACCAGAAGCTGGAAGAGGCAAGGAATGGATTCTCCCTTGGAGCTGAAAGAAACTGTCCTCTGCCACCTTGATTTTAGCTCCATAAGACTCAATTCAGAGTTCTGGTCTCCAAAACTATAAAAAAATATTAATTTCTGTTGTGTTAAGCCACTAAGTCTGTGGTAATTTTTTATGGTGGCAATAGGAAACTAATGCAAAGACATCATCAAGAAAGTGAAAAGGCAACCCACAAAATGGGACAAAATATTTGCATATCATATAGCTGATGATTGTCCAATATCCAGAATATCCTTAGAACTCAACAATAAAAACACAAATAATATAATTTTAAAATGGTAAAAAGATTTGAATAGACATTTCTCCAAAGAGGCTATACAAATGACAGATAAGGACATGAAAAGATGCTGACCATCATTAACCGTTAGTGAAATGAAAATCAAAACTATAATGAGATACTACTCCACATGTACAAGGATAACTATAATCAAAAAGGCAGACAATAACAAGCATTAGTGAGGATGTGGAGAAATTGGGACCCTCATACACTGTGGATGGGAATGTAAAATGCTGCAGCCGCTTTGGAAAACAGTTTGGCAATTTCTCAAAATACTGAACATAGAGTTCTACTCCTATTATACAACCAGGAGAACTGAAAACATATTTCTCTGTTCAAAACTTGTACATGAATATTCATAGCAGCATTATTATAATAGCCAAAAAGTGAAAACAACCCAAGTGTCCATCAACCAGTGAATGGATACACAAAATGGGGTATATTCATACAATGGAATATTATTCAGCCATAAAAAGGAAGAAAATACTGATACATCCTCCATGGATGAACCTTGAAAGAAAGTTGGTGAAAGAAGCTAGTCACAAAAGTTCTCATATTGACAAGGCTGAGCGAGAGTAAGGTTGAAAGAAGGTTAGGGGCGTGTATAACACCAGACAGAAAGATAGGGGATAAAAACTGGGACCGTATAACTTAGTGAAACCTAGAGTGGACAATGATAGTGATTAAATGTACAAATATAAGAAAGTTTTTACATGAGGGAGAACAAATGAATTTCTCCATTGCAAGGTGTTAAAAATGAGACTGCATATTGAAAAAATACAATTAATGCAAACTAGAGTCTATGTTCAACAGTAACATAGCAGTGAGTTTTCATTAATTGTAACAAAGGCAATATACCAAAGCTAAATATCAGTGTGAGGGGGATATAAAGGAGAGGTATGGGCTTCTTGTGGTTGTTGTTTCTCTCTCTCTCTCTCTTTCTCTTTTTCGTTTCCTCTTCATTCTTTGTGGAAGAAGTGGAAATGTCCTCATATAGATTGTGGTGGTGAATATGTAACTATGTAATTATACCAGGAGTCATTGATTGTACACTTAGGATGGATTATATGGTGTATGAATAAAACTGTTTAAAAAATAAACAGAAAGGTACAAGTGTTGAAGAAGATGTATAGAGAGAGATATACCTATTGACTGTGAGTAGGCAAGTAGAATGGTGCAGCCCATCTGGAGGGCAGTGTGGTGGTTCCACAAGAAGCTAAGTATAGGGCTGCCATATGATCCTGCAACCCCGTTATTAGTTATATACTTGGAAGAACTGAAAGCAGGGACATAAATAGACATTTTCACACTGCTGTCTATGGTGGCAGTATTCAAAATTTGCAGTGGGTGTTGTGGTCTAACGGTACATCAACTGATGAATGGAAGGGCAGACTGTGGTGGGTATCTATGACAGAACGTTGAGCAGCTGCAGAAGGAATGAAATTATGAAGCATGCAACTAGGTGAAAGGAACTTGAGGATATTATGTTGAGTGAAATGAGCCAGAAACAAAAAGATACATATTATATGATCTCATTGACATAAACTAACTATAATGAGCAAACTCTGAGAATTGAATTTGAGACCATAGGTTATTAGGGGATAGAAAGTGGGCAGAGATTGAGCAATTGGTGATTAAGGAGTAAAGAATGTTCAATAAGGCTCATTGTAAAGGTTTGTAGATTGTAAGCTCTTACAGCAGTCACATCTATTCCTGAGTTTTAACCGTTATTTCTAAATTCTGAGATGCTGTGTTCTTTGTATAGAACTTGGTAATTCCCTGGAACTTTGGGTATCTGTGTGACACCTGAGACTCAGAATTAGAGTTTTGCAGCTCTGAAAGTCAGCATTACTCCATACAACAACTGTTACTGTAAAAGACATCAGACTTCAATTAGAGATATGAATGAAATGGATCTGGTTAAGACTAAGGTAAATCAGAATACAGGGTAAAGGATGATATTGTCTGTATTTGAAAACTTCAACTTATGCATGAGACCAAAGGAAGAGATGTTTATTTGGTCCAAAATTTAAATCTTCTGTAGCACCCTATCTAATTTAACTTGCCTGGTCAGTTTATTTAAACAACCTAATTACATGGAACCTAGAAAAGGGAATGAGATCTTGTTATCTGTACAGGTTAAGGTAATACCCTGATACATTACAGAGTATTTGGGACAAAAAATTAAGAAGTATTTGCAAAGTCCCCTTGAGGGACTGGGGGGAAATGTGGTATATGAAACTTCCCCACCTGAGGAATTCCTGGTATTCTCTCAAGCATTAGGGGCTCCCGACTTAAAAAGCCAAGCCCTCAATCTTGAGGCTTGCCATTATGCAACTTATCTCTGCAATGGCAAAGCTAAGCCTACTTGTAACTATGCGTAAGAGTCACCCCCAGAGAACCTCTTTTGTTGCTCAAATGTGACCTCTTTCTGTAAGCCAACTCTGCAAATAAACTCAGTACCCTATCTGGGACATGACTCCCAGGGATATAAGGCTCCCTGGCAACTAGGAACATAACTCCCAGATATGAGGCTGGCCCTGGCATCATGGGATTGACAATGCCTTATTGACCAAAAGAGGGAAAAGAAATGGAACAAACTAAGGTTTTGGTGGCAAAGAGATTTCAAATAGAGTAGAGAGGTCATTCCAGAGGTTACTCTTATACAAGGTTCAGCCAGATATTGCAAATTGCCACAGTATGCCAAGCCCCAACCAATAGTATTCCTGAAAACCCTGAAGAATACTCTAGGCTCTGTCTAAGAGTCGATAAATGTTTTACCTGGTAAGTTTATTTTTTTAGAAACTTAAGGCCTCCAGATTGTTTCTATGCCAGATAAGCCCTGAAACTCAGAGGCACCAGTCTCTCCAAGAACATCAACAAATTTCACTCTTCTACCCCATTAGGTCAACACCCCTTTCTAGCACAAAGAAGTTAAAGTGGTCATTGCCCAGATATCCCTGAAGATTAAGAGAATGATTAAATGAGAGGGAGCAGGTGTCAATGAGAAATTATGACTTAACAAATAATTATGACTACTAACTCATTATATAGATATTTCTTTTTAGTTTCTAGTGTGTTAGAATATCTGGAAGGAAATACCAGAAATTGTTGAGCTGTAATCCAGTAGCCCTGATCTTTGATTATGATTATATAGCTATACAGAAAAAAAAAAAAAAAAAAAAAAAGTTGCCCATGTTTGTATGGATCTACTTCTGGATGTTTAATTCTGTTCCACTGATCTATATATTTATCTTTGAAAATACTACACTGTCTTAGTTAACCTACCTTTATTGTAAATCTTTAAATTGGGTAGAGTGCAATACTAGGTGTCAGTGAAGGGTGGGGAGATAAGGGATATGAGATTATGGGATGTTTAGGGTTTTCTTTCTTCTTCTCATTTCTTTTTCTAGAGTAGTGCAAATGTTCTAAATTGATCATGGTGGTGAATGCACATCTATGTGATGATACTGTGAACTATTGATTGTATACTTTGGATGGTGTGTGAATAGATCTCAATAAAATTACATTTAAAAAAGTTATCAGTAAAAAAAGTGATGTTAAAGATTTTTATGAAAATGTCCATTTTTTTCCAAAATTAGTTGCTTATGCGTAATGTGAAGACCAATGAATATTTCTAATTAATGGTAGAAAAAAAATTTTAAAGTCCACATATGGTATGATTCCATTTGTATGAAATGTCCAGAGTAGACAAATCTACAGAAAGCTGATTCATAGTTGTCTGGGCTGAAAAGAGAATGGGTGTGATGGTTAATGGTTATGGGTTTCTTTCAGGGGTGACAAAAATTTTCTGGAATTTAGTAAGGACAGTTGCACAATTCCGTGAATATACTTTATCAGAGAAGTTGTGGGTTTACAGAACAATCATGCATAAAACACAGGATTCTCATACACCGCCCCACCAGCTACAACTTGATTGGTAGGGAATATTTGTTACAATTGATGATAGCACGTTTTTTCTTTTTTTATAGCAATATTACAAATCACTCAGTTAACACAAAATAATAACTACACTAACAATAAATCCACTGTAGTCAATGGTTACAATTCCCCATTATTTTTGTTCATTCCTCAAGGGATTTGGGATGATGACCACTCTGACTGCTTCAAGCTGAGGAGGGATATATGTACTACAGGGCAGAGGCATGGAATTATTGAAGATAAACCTTTTTCAGGATGGCGCTGATCCATCCTTATCTTTCTGCTAGTTGTCACAGGCAAAGAAAGTTTTTTAAAGGAATAAATCTATGTCAGAAAAAAGAAAAAAGAGGAGGCCAGTAGCAGATAAAAAGATTTAACAAATTCCCTGAAAGAAAAGAGGTGTTGACAAATAAAACTTCAGAGGAAGCAACAGACAACTATGTGGGAGAAGGGGGCTACAGCAGGGAAGAGGGCCAATTTTCCCAGAACTCTGGAAAGTCTCCAGACGCAGAGTTAGCAATAGGGGAAACGGGAAACAGAAGCGAGAAACAGGAATGAAAAGAGCATCAATCATTTAGGGTCTGTATTCAAAACAGCAGGCCTTCCCACTCCTTCACCAACCCAAATGCATAAAATGAGAAGCAACCAAGCAATTGCTCCCAAGTCAATACATCAAGTGGAAGAACTATCTGGGGGGGGGGGGGGGATAGAGCATCTGGGAGAGGTATTTCCAGGAAGAAACATCCACAAAACTCTCAGCCTGCTGTCTTTTGCCTTCTTAAATATAAACCAACAACTGAGTGCTACCAGCACTTGGTGACTATCTGTGTCATGAAAGAAAATGATCAAGTTAAGCAAACAGAAAGGTTCATGCCAAAGTAAACACACATAATTCATGGAATAAAAGAGTTTTAGAAAATGTTGGTATTCTCAGATGTGAAAAGATATTGCATCCAATAAAATAAGAACAGGATGCCATGAGAAAGGAACACAGAGAACAAAAGAAAAGGCTTTTATAAATTAAAAACGTATTTCAATAGGAGGACTTTATATACCAAAGTTAGAGAAACTGTGAACACAGAACAAAAAGTCAAAGAAACAGAAAATAAGAGAATATTTAAGCAAAATCAAAGTCCAGGAGAGTCAACATCCAAAAGAAAGTGTTCCAGAATCAAAGAGCAAGAAAAATAAGGGAGAAGCAGTACAACATAGTAAATGAAAGAATATTTCACAGAACACCTTCAAACTCAAAGGTTCCACCAGGGCAACGGATTCAGTGCTGCTAATATCACACAAAAAAAGAGACAACCCGATACTATTTACCTTCTCTACCTATGAAGTATTCTGCTCCCAAAAACCACATCTGAATCTAATCAAGTTTCTATGTCTAACTCCAATTCACAAAAAATGCAAGAAACAAAGGAGCTTGTTACACAGGGGTGCAATCAACAAGATCAAAACTGAGGATTTCTTCCCCCGGTTGTCAAAAAAAAAAAGAAAAAGAAAAAGAAAAAAAAGAATTGCAAAGGGAATAAGAGAGGAGAAATTTCTCTCTTAAACGAGACTTAAGAGATGCATAAATTAATTGCATTATATGGACTTTATTTGAATCCTCATTGGAACAAACTCTAAAAAACAAAAACAAAAATATGAGCAAATCAGGGAAATTATAAAACAAACTGGATATTTGATGGTATTAGGGAATTATTATCAATGTGGCTTATGATGTTTTAATTACTAATCTTTTAGAGAAACATAATGACATTTTATGGATGAAATGATATGATGTTTTACATTTAATTCAAAATAATCAGGTGGGGGTCCACAGCAGAGGGTTCAGATAAAACAAGAATAGCAATAAATGGATAATTGTTGAGACAGAGTAATGGGTACATGAATACTATTCCCTCCACTTTTGTTTATGTTTGAAATTTACCATAATAAAAAGTTTAAAATAAATAAATTAATTCAGGGTATGCTAGGATACATACCCTCAGCTGAGCATATCATTGAAAGATTTAAGATCTCCTGGGATACAGAGAAGATTCCAAAGCTTCTACAGAAGGAAAAATATTTTAACTACAAAGAAATAAGAATTGTACTGGAATCAGGCTTTTTTGTTGACAATAATGAAACAACATTTGAAGACAAGGAAGCAAAGCCATGAAAATTCTGAAGGAAAATTCTTTTAAATTGAAAATTCTATACCCTGCCAAAATATCTATCAATTATGAGAATAAAATATGCAAGAACTCAGGAAGTTTAGTTCCTATGCCCTCTTTCTGGGAATGTTGCTTGGGAATGCTTGCAACGAATTGAAAATGGAAACCAAGAAGGAGGCAGATGTAAGATATAGGAGTCAGTGGAACTAAACCAAAAGTTCAATAAAAAAATAAAATAAATTTAAAAACACAGTGAATACCTGGTCAGCAGACATAAAGAGAAAACAATCTAATTTAGAATGTATTTCAAGGAAAATGTCTTTTTAAAAAATGTAATAAATTCCAAGCAGCAGTTGAATAAGGAGGAATATGATAGAAAAGACATGTATCTTCTGCCAACAAGAAAGGCATAAACAAAAATTCCAAAAGAAGACAATAATTATATAAAGTATAAAAAATGTTCATCCTCACAAGTAAGTGAAAATATACATTTAAATAATGAGATACCATTTTTCACCTATCGAATTATATGAAAATACTCAGAATTTTAATACCTAGTGAGGTTGAGATTTAATAAAATAAGCAACTTTTACATTGTTGGTGTGGTAGGTAGAATAATGGCACCCAAAGATGCCCACACCCTGATCCCCAGAACCTGTGAATATATTGCTTTACTTTCGCAAAAGGGACTTTGCAGATGTGACTACGGGAACAAACCTTGAAAATAAGAGATTGTCTAGGATTTTCTGAGTGGGCCCAAACTAATCTCACGAGTCCTTAAAAGTGGAGAACCTTTCCTGACTGGATCGGAGAGCTGTGGCAATGGAAGGCAGACAGTAAGTATGAAGATGGGACGGCTTCAACACCCCTCTGCTGGTTCTGAGGCTATGTACAAGGACCAGAGAGAGGCTTCTGAGAGCGAAGGGTAGCCCACAGCTGACAGCCAGCAAAGAAACGGAGACCTCAGTCCTACAACCGAATGGAACTAAACTGGGCCACCTGAGTGAGCAAGGAAACATTCCCCCCTAGATCCATAGAAAGCAGCCCATCCCTGCCAACACCTTCATCTTGGTCCAGGGAGACCTGTATGGGACTTCCGACCAGCGGAAAGGTGAGATAATAAATTTGGGTTGCTTAAGCTGCTAAATTTGTGGTAATTTGTTACAGCAAATTTCCTATTTATTAGAAACCTAATGAAGTTGGTAAAAGTATAAATTGGTGAAATCCTTTGAGAAAGCAATATAAAAACATGTATTCAGAGCTTTAAGAATATTTATATCTTTTGACTAAATAATTCTACTTCTGGTAAACCATACTCAGGAAATAGTCATAAATATAGAAAATCTTTTATTAAAAAATATTTATCACAGCATTATTTATAGGAGCAAAAAGGTGGAAGAAAAAATACTAGTGTTGAACACTAAGGAAAAGGTTAAACTAACAAATTCACCTGAAGAAATATTGTTCAGCCAATAAAGTTTATGAATATTACAAAATAATATGGGGTAACATTTATGCTATTGTGTTATGTAAAGATTTTTGAAAGTACATGGAGAAAACAGCTGAAAGAAAAGTACAGAACATTAATAGCCACTGCATTAGAGAAGAGGTGACTTTAAATGTACTTTCTATTTCTCTGTATTGCCAAATTACTCTTAAGAAGACTGAAATACTTTAATCTGTTGGGATGGGGCAAAGAGGGTCAGGACAGATGACGTTATCATCTCTCACGTGGCCTGGCAGGTGTGCTTTTACTCAACACATGCAACTTGGACCTGGCTGTCATGGTAGACGAATTAGGCAGCTCCCTTCACAGTATAAATGTCCCTGGGGCATTTCACGAAACTAAGAAAGATACAGAGTGCTTGAGTTGGCAAGTCCTGAGGAAACGGATTAACTTCTTCGATGCACAATTAAAGCTCAGTGAGGGCAGAAACAAAGTTTATTTTCTTCTCCATCGTATTGCAATTAACTGGCAATTCCTTGGTACACAGTGGGTGCTCCATAAGCATTTGTTAGTGGATATATATGACTGTTTTTTTAGATGCCAAGAAGTGAAAGTATTGAGCATGTTGGTCCAAGATTTAAGCTTTTTTTGAGCACCATTATCTATAGGGCATGGAGATATTAAACAAGATATGCTTATGAGTACATTTTGAACCAAAAAAAATATTTACTTTATATATTCAAAAGCAATTGAGAAAGCATGAAAACAAAATAGATGAAGGAATGTTAACTCACTTAGCAGAGCACAAATTTCAAAACTAAGTGCCTACACAGGTTAATTTTGAGGAGAAACAGGCCACTTTTGGAAAGACTTGGGATGGAGAGGCCCAAATATCCAAGAAGATAGGAATGAGGCACAGGGCTGGAAGAGGGAATGGTTGAAAATCAGTATGGGTCAGGTAATCTCCCGTCTCCAATCCAAAGCAGCTGGGATCTCCAACTTACACCCATTCCACTGAGGGAGAACCAAGTTTTATTCTCGGGGAAATTTAACCAGAGGCACTCTGGACTCAGAAACATCAGGTAAAGCCAAGGGCAGTATAAGGCACATATCTGAAAACAGAGTGAGTTCAGTGATGTGTTCACCCTAACCTGACCAATCTCCAGCTAAAATGCCACAAGATCCTACAATCAAGCTCACAAGGACATAAATTTCACTATGCAGAAATGAGTTTCCCATTTTCTTTAGGGCTACACTCTTAAATATAGATAAATTCATTATATATAAATAAATGTTAGAAGAAACCTCTAATATGAAATAAAGAAAACAGAAAGGGAAATTGGAAAAAAGAGAGAGAATGCCAGAAACAGACAAAACTATCAAAATAAACTTTATTAGTAACCAAGAAGCTGAGGGATGATTCTGCATTTATAAAACAAGAACAGGAATTTATTTTAAAAAAATAGATTATAGACAAGCTCCTGGAAGCTAAATAAATATGACAGATAAGATTTAAAAATCCCTAAAAAGGGTTAGAGGCTAAATACAAGGGAATCCCTCAAAAAGTAGGACAAAAAAAAAGGAGAAGAATAGATTGGAAAATAAGAGAAATTAAAAGATGAATTCTAAAGGTCCAACATCCAACTAATAAGAGTTTCAGAGAAGGGAGAGAAAGGAAGATAAAAGAGAGGAACTTGTCAAGAAATAATACAAAAGATTTCCAAAAAACTGAAAGATACGAATCTTAAGTTTGAAGGGGCCCTAAAGAAGCCAACATAAATAATGAAAATATCTCACACCAAGGAATTTCATCATGAAATCAGAGCCCTAAAGATAAAAAAAATCCTCAAAGCTTGTAGAAAACAATATGTACAAAGATCCGTAGTAGAATCAGTATTGCATCAGAGTTCTCAACAGCAACACTGGAAGTTAGAAGACAGTGAATCAGTGCTTTCCAAATCAAAGGGAAAATCCTTTTCAACATAGAACAACCAGGATATCTTAAAGTATACAAGAACTCAAAATGTACCTTCCATGCACCCTTTCTTAGAAGGTACTGGAACATGTGCTCCATCATTGCAAGTCAATAACGAAGAAAATATGGAAATGGAATCCAAAATTGAAAAGCTACAAAAGGAGGAGCTTAGACAAAAGCCATGCAGCAGGCTTAGAGTCAATCAGTTTAGGTGGGAAGACAGAGGAAAGTGAAGAAATGTCTGATTGAACATTTTGAAAATATTATTGCTTCACATAGATCTGTTGGAGCATTTGAAGAAAATAGCAATAGGTAAATAAAAAGTGAAGCAAATAAAAAATGAGCGAATTATTAACTTTAGGCTAAACAAAAAGTTGTTTAAAAGCAAAGCATAATTATAATAATTGTGGGAGACATTTATATAATCATAATAATGTAAATGCTAATATTGTTTTAACCAAATATTGTGCTATAACCATCTTGGGATGATATTGGGAGCATGGAAGTAGAAGAGGATGTAAGAAAACTAAGCCCTGAAAGTTGATAAACTAAGAAATAGTAGTATACACATGTAGAAAAAATAGTAATGTATACATTTAGAAATACTTATACATGGAAATATTAAAGTAAATATCAGAAGAAAGGGCTATAACAATTTAAAGTGGTTACTTCTGGGGAACAGGACTTGGGAGAGGATAAGTAGGAATGGAGCAGAGGATTGTTATTTTTTGTTATAAGCCTTTTACTGTCATTTAATTTTTAAAACTATGTGAATGTAGATAGCCATTCAAATTAATTTTTTTTAAATAAGCACATCAAGAGAGGTAAAATGCTTCACTTAACATGTTAAATTAAATCTGTCAAGTATGGCATTTTAGTGTTAATGAATTAAGCAGACCCTTTTTTGAAAACAGCTTTTGTTGGAGTGAAACCTGGTCAGAACATATGACAAAGGAAAGTTTCACTAGTTTCTAGAGTTCACACCTTCAGCACAATTTCTGGGACTCTGTCCTGGGCCTGTCCTACTCTGCCAATCCTCTTCTTACTTTATAGTTTCTGTCACTGATGCCATACTAGAGCTTCAGCTACACTCAGTAAACCAACGAGTCCCACATTCTAACTCCAGCTCAGATCTGGAATCTAGTTTGAACTTTGTCAATAACTAGCAGTGCGACCTTGAGGGCTCTAGGTTACCTCGTCTGTAAAATAAAGTACTGGCTCTTAGTGATCCCTTGGGTTTCCTTCAGTGGAACCAGTGACAACGGAGACTGGACAACATGTGTGGGCAAAGTTGTGGGATAGGAGGTGGCTCATGCGCAGAGCATTAGTGCCAGCATTCCAGGCTAAACATACATATGCCAACTTTCTAGAGCCTCTAGTTCCCAGTTTCTCCCGATTTATGCTCTAGAGAGGGAAGCCAATGCCTAAGCATTTGAAACTGCTGCCCTCTACTGCCCAGAAACAACCCTAGCCTTGTAACCACAACCAGGGCCAGCCAAGACAAGGCCCCTGGGGAGGCAGCTGACTCACAGGAACTCACCTACCATGCATTCAGAAAATACATGAAAAATCAAGCTATGAAAACCTGTTTGAGCAAATACATTCCGCAACACGGCTTCAGGTATGACTTCATCGATACCCTCAAGTTTTGCTTACACCAGCCGCCCTGACAGCAGGGCAGATTTGGATTGGACAAGCAATTCAAGGCTTCCTGCCACATTCCAGAGGACTCCAGATACTCCTGAAACAAACCCCGCAGGCTGTGACTGTAGGAAGGCCAGAGAAATGTGGATATAAGGGTAGAAGGATGAGGCAAAAATAGCTCTGTACTAACAAATATTAGTCAGAAGTACATCACCGACCTTTAACTTGATCACTATTTGGATATTTTCCTTCTCTATGATTGAAGATAGGCTGATGAGCAGAGCCCTTAGCCTTGCAACTTTGTCCTCTGCATTGGCAGTTTTCAACTTTCACCTGCAACTCAAGTCATACATAGTAGGTTGAGGTTTTTTTCTTTTCACCCTAGAAGGAAGTTTTCAAGGTTCCCATTCCATTTCCCAACAGCTCATTAAATAGGGTTAAGTAGAATTTAGTATCCTCAGGCCCTTTTTTTCTGCTGATCACATCTGATGAACCCCAAGTTCAGCCTGCCAAATTCATGTCCTCTCTGCACATCTTTTATGGGCAGTGAGCAGGTGCTGAGACTATAATAAAGGGAGGAGAAAGAGTATGAGAAAAAACAATTACACTCACCTAAATATAGCCCAATTCTTCTATCCTCCAACTTTGATTAGTTATTCCCAGAACGACTCTTGGCTGTTTTTTGTAACATACTCACACAGACACACACACTTTCCTATTAATAAAGAGGAAATGTAGTCTAGGCCCAAGAACAGTAATGGGTTTAGGGAGGGGTTGCATAACCTGGTCGTTATTCTCCTTATTTCCCTGCTAACTTTGGGTGTGGCCTGGTGACAGCCTTCTGGTCCAGATGATTACCTGATCCTGTCTCTGTTTCTTATAACGCTTCCTCCGTTGAGACTGCAGGCTGGACCAATCTCTTAACAAGTTACGTTTCATTCGAACTACTAAATGTGACATTCACTGAAAACAACTACCGTCCCTTCATTATTAGTAAGTTCCATTCCTCCTCAACTCTGATAGCTTCAGAATTGCAACATTTAACTGTTTCATTTCTTTACTCTTTCAAAAGCTATAATTGGTGTGTATAGCATTTTTCAGAATGTTGTTAGAATTAAGAGAAGTTTTGGTCAAAAGTAGCATATCTTAGTAAGTAAAAGCAGGGAATTTGGAGTCAGATGGACCTAGATTTTAATCACAACTCTGCCATCTACTACTTATGAAATCTTAGGTGAGTTATTTAAATTCTCTCTTTGACCAATGAATTATTTTTAAATATACTTTAAAATTTTAAAATGCATGGTTGAGCTAGTTATCTTTTTTATTTTTAATTGAGGTATAACTTCAAAGAACAAAGTGGACATATCTTAAGAGTTCAGCTTGATGAATTTTTACAAATATATGCACAACTATAGCCATCACCCTGGTCAAAATATAGAGTATTTCCAGCACTCAGCTGACTCCCTGATGACCCTAACTCTATAGATATCCTTCCCATAGGAAATTACTATTCTGGCCTCTTTTACTGTAGATTACTTTTGCCAGTTCTTGATCATCAAATAAATGGAATTGTACAGTACGCATTCTTTTATGTCTGCCCTCTTTCACCCAACATTATTGCTCAGTGGTATGCTAAGTTTATGTTTAACTTTTTAAGAAACTGCCAAACTGTTTTCCAACATGGCTGTGTCATTTTATATTGGCAGCAGCAACATATGGGAGTTCCATATCCTTGCCAACCCCTGATATGGTCAGTCTTTATAATTTTACATGTTCCAGTAGATAGTTTTAATTTGCATTCCCCTAAGCACTAACTATATTCAGCAATTTTTTGTGTGTTCTTTGTTACCAGTATATCTTCTTTGATGAAGTGTCTGTTCAAATCTTTTTCTCATTTATTAAATTACATTGTTTTCTTATTACTGAGTTTTCAGAGTTCTTTTTATCAGGGTACAAATTCTTTATCAGACATGTGGTTTGCAAATATTTTCTAATAGTCTATGGCTTTCTTTTCATTCTCTTACCAAGTATCTTTCAAAGAACAAAAGTTTTTAATTTTGACAAAATTCTATTTATCAGGTTTTTTTCTTTTATGGATTGTGTTTGGTGTTGTAGCTAAAAAATCTTCACCTAACCACAGGTCACAAACATTTTTTTTCTCCTATTCTAGATTCTTTATGGTTTAAGTTTACATTTCAGTCTACAATCAATTTTGAGTTAATTTTTATCATTAATGCAAGGTGTGAATCAGGTTTGCATTTTTACATATGGATGTCTTGTTGTCCCAGCACCATTGTTGAAAAACTATCCTTTCTCCACTAAATGCCTTTTCATCTTTTTGAAAATCAATTGACCATATAGGGTGGATCTATTTGTAGACTATCCTGTTTCATTTACTTTTTGTCTACCTTGTAACCATTACCAAACTGTCTTGATTATTGTAGCCTTCTTCATTTTCCTGATCTGCTATCACAAATACCCCAAACTGGTTCTGGCTTAAACAATGGGAATTTATGGGCTCATGGTTTTGAGACTGTGGGAAGTCCAAAATCTAGGTATCAGCAAGGCTTGCTTTCTCGCTTAAGACTGTAGTGTCCTGGTGCTGACTGCAGGAAATCCTTGGGGTTCCTTGGCTTACATCTTTGATTCCCATCACATGGTAATGTCCTCTCCTTTCTCTTCTGTGTTCCAAATGATTTTAAACATCTCCTGTGGCCTTTTCTGACCCTGACTTCTGGATTCTGCTCCTTATAAATCCTCTGCTCATCCAGATTAAGGCCCACCCTCTTCAGTTGGCCACCATAACTAAACATAACATCTTCAAAAGGTCCTAGTTACAATGGGTTCACACCCAAAGGGATGCAGATTAAGATAAAGAACATGCCTAAACTGGGATACATAATACAATCTACCACAGTAACTTTGTAATAAATTTTGAAATCAAGGATTACAACTCTCTAACTTTGTTCTTCCTTTTCAAAGATACTGTGGCTATTCTAGATACTTGGCATTTCCATATGCATTCTAGACTCTGCTTACTAATCTCTACAAAAGAGCCTACTGGGATATTGATTGGGATTAAGTTGAATCTATAGATCAATTTGGGGAAAATTGACATTTTAATAACACTGGATTTTCTGATTCATCTCTTTAATTTCACTCAGCAAACTTCTGTAGTTTTCAGTGTACAGGTCTTGCACATATTTATCTGTTTTTCATATGTTTTACATTATTGTAAATGATACTGTTTTGTAAATTTCGATGTCTGATTTTTGTGTTCTGGGATACAGAAATATAATTGATTTTTGTATATTTATCTTGTATCCTGCAACCTTGTGAAACTAACTTAGTTCTAGTAGCTTTTATTTAGAGCCTATAGAATTTTCTAGGTAGACAATCATGTTGTCTTCAAATAATGACAGGCTTACTTCTTCCTTTTTGTGGCATCCTGGACCTGTATACTCCAGAAAAAAAACTGTTCTTAATCTTAATCCATTCTTGTGTGTATGAACTCATTTTAAATATAAATTTTTGATGAGGTTTTTTCAGTTAAGGTGTGGCCAAACTGAATCAGGATGTGTCTTAATCCTAATACTGGAGTTCATATAGAGGAGGCTACAGAGAAAAAAGCCATGGGGAGCAGCTAGAAGCTGGAAGTCAATGGAACCTGGAAGAAAAAGGAAATGATGCCACTACATGCATTGCCAGATGACAGAAAAGCCAAGATACCCCAAAGATTGCCAGCCAGCCAGAAGATACTGACCTCAGGAAGAAGCAAGCCTTCTAGCCTCTGAAGCCATGAGCCAATAAATTCCTGTTGTTAGCCAACCCATTGCATAGTATTTGTTTTGGTAGCTGAGAAATTAAAACACTTCCAATCTAGATGTTTTTTTGTTTTGTTTTGTTTTGTTTTTTGCCTTATTGCATTATCTAGAACTTTCATGCAACACTGAATAGAAGTGCTCTTAGTACAGTTTTTCAACATAGTCAGGGCCCATTAAATGCTAGCTATTTTATTTTGTCCTGAGGCATGGCTAACCAAGACCACACATACCAAAGGTGAAAGTATCTTGTGAAACTTACCTTATAAAATACTGAAGCATATATGGATAATTAATAGGTACAAAACAAAAGGAAGATGGGAGACAGAGTTGCTGATTTCCTAACATTATTTGAGAAGAAATGTACAAAAAGAAATGCCTGCTTTTGACACAATGTGATCCTGGAAAGCAGATTACAAATTGGACCTATTTTCACATAGAAATAATCTTACAATTGGAATCAAGGGTTTGGAATCAAATAAATCAGAGATGCCATCAACAATGTGCATCTGGTCAGATAAATAATCAAACTGGTAACACATGCTTTAAAGCATAGAATTCTACAACTCAAATGGACCTGAAAGATTATTTAATGAATTTAACCAAATTCACCCAATAAGTTTGTGGCCAACCTCAGTTCTAATGTTCTATTAGCCCGTATTGCTTCCCCAAAGAGTGTCCTAAGGAGCATAAATGTATTGAATACTTTGGTTATACAAGGATGGTCTAGTGTTCTATAAATATACACATAGCTATAAAAATCAAATTCCATAGTATCATAAATTTGACCTAAATTTAGCGAGCACCACCAAAAAGACATTACAACCCTAAATGAGAAGAAGGAATAACACGAATGGTCTTTCAAACTTTTTGAAAAATTACCATGAAAAGTTTAGATGGATACATTTTCATTAATCTTGACAAATTTCCTTAAAAGCAAGCAGGAGCTTTAAAAATAATTCTATCACATTTTCAATATACCTATAAAATTTCCACATCTGTAAATTGGAAACAACAGAATACATTGTTTCTAAGACTGTTGTAAAGATTAAATGAGTAAAATAATGCTAGTTATACATCTGGAAGAAAAGAGAGGTGGTAGGGATGGGTCATAAGAGGAATTAACAGCATCTTGCAAGCCAACTACCTCAGGGCACTCCATTGCAGTTTCATCTGGTGAAACAGGATTAATCTCTTCAGGTAGAGGTGTGAGAACTGTTTCCTCAAGGGAGGCAGTTACAGGTTTATAGCAGGGTTAATCTCTTTAGTAGCTGCAAGATGGCTGATTCCTCAGGCCTGACTGGAGGTCGGGTGGCTGATTCCTTAGAGCAGACCACTACAGGTTTATTTGGCAAGAAGACTCAGCAGAATCTAGGGTTCCAATGTCCCCATTATCTTCATCATCAACCTGTATGCCCCCATTCCAATTTTCAGGACCCCATTCCTTTCTAATCAATGCCCTCACTTTAACAGCAGATATCCTGTGAGGTTGGGAACTCATTTTGCATTGTAATTCAGCCACTCTCACAATGAAACTCCAGGTCTGGTTTTCAGAAATCTCAATTCTGTTGCTACAAGAAATAAGGTTTATTTCAGGACACACATAGAAAATTTCACATCCTTCATTTGGTGCTTAAGCTGGAAATTTAAAGCCTTGAGTTCACCCCTTTCTTTAACAACTGTCTCCAGCATAATTTAGGAAAAGCCAGCCAACATCTCTATACCTTTTATCTCCACAAAACTCTGTTAAGGTATCAAATACACTGTTACCCATAGAGCATTGCCTCTTATAAGCATTTGAGTAGCTGTATCCAATAGTGAAATTTTGTGTATCTCTATTGCCAATTCATGCCATGGACTTCCGGTGCCATGTTGATCATTGGAAATAGAGTCATTAGTGCCTTTTAATCTAATCAGATTGGAGAGCTAATTCCCAAAACACCAGATACAACTCAAAAGTCTTATCCTTAAGATTCTGTTTCTCAAGAATCTCTCTGGTACCAAATCTGCAAGTTAGTGTTCTCCAGGAAACAGAACTGACAGGAGATATATATATATAATGTAAATATAATGAGATTTATTATGAAACTTGCTCACTTGAGTATGGGGATGAGCAAGTTCATATTCTGTAGAGCAGGCTGCAAGCTGGGAACTCTGATGAAGGTTGTTCCAGTTTGTTAATGCTGCTGTTATGCAAAATACCAGAAATGGATTGGCTTTTATAAAGAGGGTTTATTTAGTTACAAATTTACAGTTTGAAGGCCATGAAAATGTCCAAATTAAGGTATCAACACAAGTATACCTTCAGCGAAGGAAGGCCAATGGCATCTGGAAAACCTCTGTTGGCTGGGAAGGCAAATGGCTGGCATCTGCTGATTCTGGGTTGTGTTCCAGCTCCTCTCTCAGCTCCTGTGCATTCTTCAAAGTATTACTCTTGGGGTGTTTTGTCCTCTGTTAGCTTCTCCAGAGCAAACTCTGGGCTAGCATCTCCAAAGCATTAGCAAAAGTCTGCTTTCAACAACCATCTCCAAAATGTCTCTCTAAGCTGCAGTTGCACTGAGCTCCTCCTGTCTGAGCTTTTATAGGGCTCCAGTGATTTAATTAAGACCCACACTGAATGGGTGGGGCCACATCTTCATGGAAATAATCTAGTCAAATGTATTACCCATGGTTGGGTGGGTCACATTTCCATGGAAACAACCTAATCCAAAGATTCCAACCTAATCAACACTAACACATCTGCCCCCACAAGGTTTCATTAAAGAACATGGCATTTGGGGGGACATAATACATCCAAACCAGCACAAGGTTTTGATGAATATCCCAGGAGAAGCTGGCTGCTTGAATTAGAAATAGAAATTCTCCCTTCTGACTGCTAAAATCATCACTTCTCCTACTAAGGCCTTAAACTGATTGCATGAGACTTCTCTCGTTGCTGAAAGCAGTCTCCTTAGTTGATTGTAAATGTAATGAGCCATAGATACAATAATTTACCAATGATTTAAATCCATGAAATATCCTCACAGTAACAATCAGGCCAGTGCTAGCTTGACTAAATGACTGGACACCACAACCTGACCAAATTGACACCTGAACCTAACCATCACACACACTCAAATGGCTACTATTTTAAAAACAGAAATTACTATGTGTTGGAGAGGATGTGGAGAAATAGGAGCAGTCACTCATTGTTGGTGGGAATGTAAAATGGTGCAGCCACTGTGAAAGACAAGTCTGGTGGTTCCTCAGAAAGTTAAATATAGAATTACCATATGACCTTGCAATCCCACTTCGGGTATATACCCAAAAGAATTGAAAGCAGGGACTCAAATAGATATTTGCACACTGATGTTCACAGGAGAATTTTTCACAATTGCAAAAAGGTGAAAGCAACCCAAGTGTCCATCAACCAATGAATGGGTAAACAAAATATGGCATATACACACAATTGAATATTATTCAGCTGTAAAAAGGAATGAAGTTCTGATACATGCAACAAAACAGATGAACTTCAAAGACATCATGTTGAGTGAAATAAACCAGACAGAAAAGGACAAATATTGTATGTTCTCACTGATATGAAATAATAAGAACAAGCAAATTCATAGAGTCAGAAACTAGAATAGGTTACCAGGGGCTGGGGTAGGGGCTGGGAATGAAGAGTTAATTCTTAAATTGTACAGAGTTTCTGTTTGGGGTGATGGAAAAGTTTTGGTAATGGATGGTGGTGATGGTAGAACAAAATTGTGAATGTAATTAACAACACTGAATGCAATTAAAAGAGGAAATTTTAGATGTATATATGTTACCAGAATAATTTTTTTAAAATCCATAGGACTGTATAACACAAACACTGAGTCCTAAAGTAAACTATGGACTATAGTTAATTTGCTCAATTATAAAAATGTTCTTTCATCAATGGCAACAAATGTATCGTATCACACTAATGCAAGGTATTAATAATAGGATGGTATATGGTACTTCCGTATTTTATTCATGATTTTTTTGTTAAACTACAACTTCTCTAATAAAAAATAAAACAGTTGAAAGACATATCAGACCTAAAGACAATAAATGAAGTTTTTTAGATCCTGATTCAAATAAACCAACGTTAAAAAGATATTTATGAGACCATTGGGGAAATGTGAATACTGGCTAGATATTAGATGACATTAAGGAATTATTATTAATTATTAAGGTTTTTGAGGTATTGTGGTTAATATATATATATGGTATTTGTGATTTTTTAAGAGGGTTCTATCTCATTGCTATATATTGAAATATTTACACACATCTAAAATTGACTTTAAAGTAATTCCGTGGTGGGTGAGAGATGGGGGTAAATGAAAGAGGATTAGCCAATGTTAATTGCTGGAAACTAAATAATGGCAGTCCATTATACTGTTGTCTACTTTTGTGTATGTTTGAAAATGTTAAATAAAAATTAAAAAGACTGGGTCTCTCACCCCTTTATCCAGTGTATGGTTAGATGAGTAATAAAGACATGCAAAAAAAAAAAAAACAAAAAGGTCAACAGCTGATAGAGTTTAAAATATGGGATTGTATAACTCAGCAAACCTTGTGGTGGATTATGTTTATGATTAACACTACAAATATAAATAAGTTCTTTCATGAACTAGTACAAATGTATGACCCTTGGACAAAGAGTTAATAATAAAGTGGTACCTGGGGAAAAAAGTACCTATTGCAAACTATGGACTATACTTCACAGTAATATCTTAATATTCTTTCATCAGCAGTAATAAATGTACCACACCAATACTAGGAGTCAATAACAGAAGGGGGCATAAAGAGTATGGGGTGTTTTGGGTTTTCTTTTTTTGTATCTATTTGTTATTTTTCTTTTCAGAGTAATGAAAATGTTCTAAAATTGACTGTGATGATGATGATAGCACAAGAAGGTAATGATACTGTGAGACATTGATTGCATACTTTGGAAGGATTATATGGTGTGTGAATATAGCTCAATAAAATTTGCAGTTTAAAAAAAAAGACTGGGTCTCTGATAACAGACAGACAGAGTTCAATTCCCAGCGGTGCTTCTTCCTAGGTGTATAATTTTAAACAATTTACCTAACATCCAAGTCTCAATTTCCTTATCTATAAATTGGACAGTAAAAGTCCCCACCTCATAGGAAAGTAATAAGGATTAACTGAGATAATGTGTGTAACGGGCTTAGTGCAATGCCTGGCACATTGCTAATGTCACAATAAGATGTTGGCCCTAGTTATCCTCATTACTTAATACTCACTTTATATATTCATGAGATTTAATCTCTCTTCTGTCAAATTTCAGACCTTTTAGAAATATATAAATTAAGGGAAAGTTTTAACTTTAAAAGGAAATCTTTCATGTCTCATTTTGATCTTATATCACCTATGTTGATAGTTTACTGTTTAAAATATATATAGTATGAGTTGTATCAAGATTTTGTAAAATCTTTGTCCACCAGAAGAAATTCTGAGAAGGAACAATTCCTGACAAGTAAAATCACTGAGCAAGAAAAAAAGAAGTGGTGTGGAAACAATGAGTCATGAAGCTGTAAGGGTAGATTTTTGTTCTAACAGGGCCCTTCTAAATTTGTTCAGAACTCTTAAAACACTGTGTCTATATAAACATAGATTTGGTGTCACAACTGACTCACCTAACTTTTTGGCAAGACTTTTAGGCTGTTCATCTTTAAGAAGGCATAATAAAATACTGTATTCATATACTGCATTAAGCCTCCTGCAGAAAGCCTTTATCTCAAATTGCATTACCTTGAATTCATACAGTGTATTTCCTTCATACATCCCTCTAAATTAAGGCATTATCATATTTCACAAATGAAGAAGCTCCATTAAATGTCTAATGCCAGAGATAATGAAGACCGTGTTTTCTTATACTGCAGTGGTGCAGTCAACATTCCATTGTCTGAGGTACTTTTACATCCCACCGCCACAACTTCACCATAGCCAATTTTACCTTCAAGTTCCCTGAAAGCTGTACCTAATCAGTTAACTTAAATACTGTTGGTTTATTTTTCTTTTGAGCCTTTAAAAACAATAACAATGTGTCATCCCAAATTTATGAAATAGGAAAAAAAAAAAAAGGCAGAATGCCATCACCTGAGCACATCATTTTACTTTTTATTTCTCATTCAGCCTGAAACTGGTAGTATTTTCAAACCAAAATATTAACTGCTCCCTTTCTCTTCCTGCCTCCCTGCCCCCACTCCCACCCATTTCAGGAAATGTTATCCGTCAGAGATATAAAATTTAGAAAGAGCCCTATTTAGGATGGTACCATCAATCTGAGATATTTGCAAAATGGAATCATTTCCTTAATCTAGCAATGCTTGTTTCCTGGCCCCATCCTCCCATCCTTTGCTTGTGCTGTTCTTCTAGAGTAAAATACATTTCCCTCTTTCCCTCCCCTTCTCTAATTTTTCAAAAATCAGAACATGTCTAAATTCCTTTATCCCTCTCACACTTGGTTGATTTCTAAACTAAGTCTATTCCTCCAGGTCAGTGATTTTCAATCCTGTCTGCACAATGGAATCATCTAATAGTCTTTATAAACTAGATACCTGGGCCTTCCATCAGACTGAGAATCATAATCTCTAGGACTGGAGTCAAGAACTTGTACTAAAAAAAAAAATCTCTCCAACTGATTCAGATGATCCAGTGTTTAGAAATCACTGTTACAGCAATTACAGTTCTCCTGATCAGGTCTTGCTGGTTCCATCTTCCTTTCTTTTACCACTATCAGTACCACCCCTTTGATGTTTGAAAGAATAATGCTCACATATACATTTGGTTTCTGACTTATTCTATTATTACTCTAGGAACACTGGTCTCTCACTTTCCTTCCCCAGTTTATGTCCCCTCATTTGATACTGTCCCTGAACTTTTTATTTAGCCTCCCTGGATTCTCTTGGAGCAGTGGTTCTCAAACTTTACTTGGTATCAGAATCACCTGCTGGGCTTGACAAATACAGATTTCCGGGCCTCAAACCCAAATATGTAATTCAGTAAATTTGAGAATTTGCATGTCTAAGTTTCCAGGTGATGTTGATGTAGTCAGGGGACCACACTTAGCGAATCAATGGTACAGGTTTTCTGATTAACCCTGTATCTTGTGCATCAACTGGCAATTCGGCAGTTAAGTGACTGCTCTTCTCCCCAGAATAATTACCAATCTCCTTTTAATACTCCATTTCTGAGTCATAATACACATTTTTATTTTATGGCAATTAAATTTAATAAATCCAAGTTAACAAAATGTTTGCAAACTTACATAGGGAAAAACATAGTTCTAATAACTAAAAACTCTGATTTTCTGTAATAGATGTTAGATTCTTAAGGTACATTCACTTCTTAGTACATAGATCTCTGACCCCATTTGAGAACAGAATAACTCTACTCTCAAAATGATGGGCTTCTCTGTTGAGTTCTGCCATACCATACTCCACTCCACAATGGTCACCTTTGTTTAACTCTTATTAAAATTAATTCCATATATTTTAGTATTAAAATATCTTTCAATGTATTATTTGGGTTAATTTACCTCCTTAACCAGAATGCAAGCATTCTAAGGAGAGGACTCTGTTATAATCTTGTAACCCCTGACAGTGCTGGGCATGTGTTAGGCACTCAATCCTTACTAGCTGATTCATTCATTCATCACTTCCCAACATGCTTTTCCTAAGCCAGGGCTGTAAAGAGGACCGTGAACTCCAAAAACATCCATCACAGTCAACAGAAAACACATTTCCAAGCCAAAGGAATGATTCGTGTTTTAGTCACTTTCCTAGATTATGCGTGATATTTCCTTGCCTTTTTTTTTAACCTGGATAAATGAGATCTGACTCTACCATGATGCAGCATCAGGAGGAAATGCTGGAGATAGCCATCAAGGGTTAGAAATAAGTCATATATTACCAATGATATCCAAAACTTCTGGGAATAGGAGGAATAGAAATTGAAAATGGAATTTTTTTCTTGTTCGTCTTCCAGTAGGTGTCACTAACAATTCCTTTCTCAACATCAAACCTGGTTCAATTTGAGAGGAAAGAAGGAAATTGAGAAATGAAAATCAAATATTCAGAAAACATATATCTTTGGGCTTATATATTCATTTGTAACAATTAGTAAAGTTACTAACACATTGTAGGTGTCATCTCAGCCAAACTCAATGATTACTGACTCTCACATAAATTCTACCATGCTAGTACCAAATGATTCTATTTCTTTATAAACATTTTACCCAACTTTGTATTTTCTGAATTAGGACAATTATTTAATAAGGACTCATGAAAGTATAATGCTATCACCTCTCACTCTTCTCCCTTACTCTGTCCAATGTTCCCCAGACATTATGCCTCTCCACTACCATAATCCCATGCCTCCATTCCTCCCCTTCCCTGGCGTTGCTGGTAATAATCTTAAAGATTGGGAGAGAGGAAATAGCAGGTAAAGGTTCAGGTTAACAGGTACTACAAAACTTTGCAGTTCTGTCCTCACAATCCATCTGGAGTTTGTTCCAATAAGAACTCAAATCTCACAAATGTTTTTGAGAATTGGAATGGGTAACAAAAGCAAAGCTAGGCTGTTGCTGAATTAAAATGAAACATAAAATATGCTAGCCACACTATGTAAGCCTTAGTACCAAAAAAATTTTAGGTAAATAAGCAGGTAGATAGACAGACAGGCACATGTCAGTATATGTGCTCTTAAAAAAAAAAAAAGTAATTCTTAAACTTTTCACTTCTCAGAAAAAAAGACCCGCTCACACCATTCCATCATATGACAACTTGTCAACGGAAAATAAAATTTACTGACCTCGCAACTTTCATATTTTCCCAAAAGTGTAATTTCCTCAAGGTACAAATGATACTCCAGAGACAAGAAAAGTTTATTTTACTGTCCAATTATTTTTTTAAAAAGTTTAATGTTTGATAAAATAAAACAAACTTTTAGTACCATAGAAACCTTTGAAGTTGTACAATGACATACTGTGACTATGTACAATTTCAAAAACAAATGTTTCCAGCTCCAAGTAAAGTGACGTTGAACATCCTGACTATACTTAAGCTGTAGAAAATTTCCTGGATGGCCAATGTTTTCCTTGGTTTGGGAAAAAATATATACAATTGAAAAAATATAAATAAGACTTTCAATGAGTTGAGAATCATAAATATTGCTTTCTGAGGTTCAGTCATCTGGATCTTGGGGAGTTTGTAGTAGTTATAAGGGTTCAACAAGCAAAATGAAACCCTGTGGATATTCAAACTTGAATCTTCCAGAAGAGGTCCTTTAGGTTCACAGCCAGTCTATCAAAAATAAAAGTTATTCTTCTTGTAGTAGAATACGGTATCTGGTTCATATTCCATTCTTCACAAGTTCATGGACTCCATTCTCATCAATGATTAAAGGTGCATGGAATTCTTTATCTGCCACATAACTTTCTAGTCCCTAAAAAAAGGGTTGAAATGAATTACAGTGAGAAAATTGTAGAACACTAATAAAGCAATTCTAGATTGAGAAGCCATAATAATGATTTAAAGATAAATGCCAAAAGTTGGGTTGAGATGCAGAATTTAAAAGTCAATAAAAATCTATTTAGTATAATTTTTAATCTGGGCAATATGACCCATTTATGGAAGCATAAAACAAACAACAAAAAGGAAAATTATTTTGATTATAATTTTAAATTTAATAAGATGATTTCATTCTTTTTATAGTCATCACTCAATAGCTAACTTTCTAAGCAAGGTGGCTGTCTCTAAGCAAGGTGACTAACCAATACTGACAAAGATCTCCAGAAAAAAAAAAAATACTATACAATAAGAAGGATGGGAACCCCTAAACTTCTAGGTTTTAAAAGTAAGATTGCAGGGTATGTGAACAAAATAGCTTCTCTGAAAGGAAAAATCATATTGCATTAAAAAGAGCCAGATGCTTTATCTAAAAACAAGTTTGATTACATATATTTTAAAAGCCCATTACATTTCAGTGTATAGGTGGACTGGCCTAAACAGTAAAGATTTCCAGTAATGTCAACTAATGCATTTATAGGATAGATGCTAAGTCATCACAGGAATTCTCAATAAGGATTCAAAACAAATGTAGCTTTTTCAGCTTGTTCCCAGGATGAGCTCCAGGGCAGGCCATCAAAAAAAGCTGCATCTTCTCTAAGGACAACTTTACTTAAACATAAAACACCACCAGAATTTGACTTTGAAAGAAAAAGGATGAAAGCAGTGCAAACTCACTTCTCCAGCATAGGAAATAAGAGGCGAGATTTCACACTGAATTGGTACATCATTGGCATCCTTCAAGCAAAAAAAAAAAAAAAAAAACCAAATGTATGTTAAAGATTTTGTTTCTCATTTTACTTGCTAGAGTGAGAGTAAAGACCATTAACCATTAACTTCCCTCCTAAAAGCTTGCAGGTAACAAAATTCTCCTAGTTAAAAAAATTAGAATAGATCCTGCTCCGGTGATCACTAAGTTCTCTGAGGATTATGCTAACATGAAATTATCATAGAAAGGCTCTATTTGGGACAAGTGCCAGTAATTACTGGTAGCTCTTTAAAACACTTCACCAATATTGATATATTATCTTTTTATGCACATCTCATTTTTGTCATGTCAAGTTTAAATTTGACAAAGGAAGGAATTATTTGTTGAGAAGATACTGTGTGCCAGGCCCAAGGCTAGGTGCTTTAAATCTTTCATAGTTTATTTTAACCCTCACCACAACCTTGCAAGTTAGGTATTAATGCTGACAAACATTCTAAAGCAGTACTACCCAATGCAATAGCCACTTAAATTAAATTGAAATCAATTAATATTTTAAAAATTTAAAATTCAGTTCCCCAGTCATAATAGCCACATTTCAAATGTTCAATAGCCATGAATGGCTAGTAACTACCAGATGGACAGCACAGATACAGAATATTTCATTGCAGAAAGTTCAATTGGACAGTACTGTTCCAAAGGTCAGTTATATTATCTTCCTATGCATGTGTTTCTGTACACCCCAAATCTCCTAGAATAGATGAGCTGATTTATTGAATGTTTCAAAGTGCTTTTGTTACTTTTACCAAAAGTCCTTTTTTCAAAGAGCTAAGGTAGAATGCACCCAAATGAGGGCAAGGCCAAAGTCATTTGCTTCCTCTAGGTCACAATGTAACATTTATAGTCATCTGCAATCCTTAGTTTCTAAATTACCTAACACAAAAGTCAATCAATAGTGTTTCCAATATGTGTACAGTAATTTGGCTTCTGGATTGTTTCACCATTTCAAGAATTTTAGCAATAGGACACGGTGCACAAAAATGTAGTTTCCTGCAGTCTCAAACCAGAGCCCTTCTTCACTTCACCATGCAGTCCCAGGCTTTGGTGGAGTCAATAAAATCAGAGGGCTTCTGAGTTCAGCCACAGGCCAACCTTTCTCTAAATAGAACCATTTAGCTAGGCATTCAAAGTGCTCTATCTCCTACTGCAACTTAGTTATCCTGCTGCTTTCCATTTAAACCAGGCAAACAGCACTCTCTGCATTATTCAAAGTCATTCTCAACTTTGGATTTTTTTGGATTCTGACTATCCAAATCACACCCATCCTCCAAGATTTAGCTCAAGTCTCAACCTTCTCTTGATCTCTGCAGTTCCTAGTGCTTACCCCATTCATTTATTCATACAAAAATAAAAAACAAGTTTATTAGTCACCTGCCAAGTCATCAATCTACTAGAGTAATTATTATTTGTACCACACATTTAGCATGTAATCAGATACTGTCTGATGATGTTACTTAACTCTTAGGTATGTGCATCTTAAACCTCTAAAAGGTTGTAAGAAATAACTTACTTCTCTTATGTAATATACTTCAGCACCTAGTACATTGCTGAGGATGTAAGCAGGCCTACTAACGCTTGTTAGCTGAATGAATAAATGAACAATGAGAGTAGATGATGACAGACTAATGCTGGAGAAAAAGGACACACAGACTGGGAACACATCTCTCTAGACCAAGACTCTCTGGCCCAGATCCTCTGGGGCAGCTCAGAGTTACAGTGAACCAAACTGGAAAAATGAGGGCCTATCCCCTTGAGAAGATATATACAGTCCAGTCCCATCTGAATCCCTGGGGGATTCAATATACTGGGATCAGAAGGTGGTTTTGATCCTGGGGAGCACATAGCTGGTCTGAATATAATTTTCCTCCTAGAACAACAAAGACACCCCAAGAAACCAAGAAGGAAAAACTTTAATATACAAAGTTGGACGCTCTAGAGAGGGGAAAGCAAAAGCTACCATCACCAAATGTAAATCTCAGGATACAGGCAAATGGGCCCAATAACACCATTGCCCCCCCCCCCCCGCCCCAAATTCTATAGCCAAACATCCTTTTAGTATCTAACACTGTACAGTAGGCTTTAAGGTGAAAAATAAAATAATATCATTTTGACGAAACTTAGTACCCTTGCTTCCATCCTTTCAGAATATCTCCAAGCTGTTTCTTACCTCTTTTCATAAAATACTTCTTTTTCATATCTCACTTTTAAGTTCTTTTTCCATTTTTCCACTGAGGGCATCCTATGGTGCCAAGGATTTCTGCTGTTTGAGTCTATGAACTTATTTGGAGTTTAACTTTCATTTCAGTTCAATAATTCTACAAATGGCTGAAATGAAGTAAATGGGGGAGGGGGTACAAGGTACTAAATAAAAGACCCCAAACAAGAACTAAATAATGCTTAAAACTTTTTGTATCTTGGCTGAGAGAACAAGATGCTGTTTTCAGGTGTATAATTAAGAAACTATTTCACTTTTTAGGATAAAAGCTGTGGTTTAATGAGAAGGTAATTTAGGATCAGAACTTTATTTCTTGAATTATAAAAGCAGCTTGCTTCCACATATTCAAGATGATGGATGGGACAGAAAAATGACAAAAGGTTCTTCATCTCAGTACCCATGGCATAAAGGACAACAGCCATCTATGGCTCCTAGAAGAAACTAACCAGATCTGTAAGTCCTCTTCCCTGTCTACAAGGCCACATCACAGTAATACTGACATTCACATGGACTTGTTGCTACAGGGTTAAGATGAGTGGCACTGGAGGAAAAAGCAAGTGGATGAAATTGACAGCAGTGCTACTCTATTGTAAAAGTAACTTCCATCTCCAGATCCTTTGCCCTGTACACATTTCCTAAATGATCTTAAAAACTTAAAATTTAAACCAAACCTAATAACCTTTAAATTACAGCAAGAATATCAAGCCATGTCTTTAACTACAATGATAATGGCTTTCTCAAACTTTCTGTCAGTACCCAGATGAGAGAGGATATGTACTACTTTTAAAATGAACTACCATTAGGACAAAAAGATACTTTCTTTGTGAACAGGATAATAACTGAATAAAATTAATGTACAATGACCGAAAGGAAGAGCTGTTTGTGTGATAATTAATCAAAAGAACATTTTTCTCTATATTAAGAACCATCAAATGTGTCAGGAACAGGTAGCCTTTTTATAGGGAGCATATTTCCAACTCAGTAAAACACGTATTCAGAGTGTTATTTTTATCCAAGCTTAAATTGATGCTAAAAGGGGTTGACTGGGATCCAAATTTGTTCTTCCTGGCTTGTAACTTGCTCTGGATCTTACCTACTATCTGAAAATTTGCCACTGCAGGCTCAAATCCTTTGGTCAGATTATTTAGTAAAGCATGCTCCCCGTTTCCAGCATGCACAGAGATTCTGAGTTAGTGTCATCCAGATAGATACCTGCCACCAAGTAAGCAATGCACCCCCAACAAAGCTTCAACCATGCTCTCCCCAAACCCCTAAAAGGCCGAGCACTAAACTACAATGCCAGTTAGTATGGAGGAAAGCACAGCCCCATCACCATGCACTGCAGGCAGGCTGGTATATTTACTTGTGATTGACATCAGCTGTGATGGTCTCTGACTTTCCATTTGTAGCACTGCTATGTAGGAATAAATAAGCATTAATGGGAATGGAAACAAATCAAACAATAACAATGAAGTGGGTTTGCACAATATATTTGATGGAATGGATGTATTTATGGTAAATCATAAACTGGGCAAAGGAGACCTGAGAGGGGAGAAAAATAAACTCAAAGGCCAAAGATTAAGCATGAGGGAGGGCAATATGGCATGCCACAGAGTAAGCTTGTTGACAAGACAGAACCTGAAAATGGCCCTGGATTGTGAGGCAGAGGCTACCATGCTCCTACTTATGTAAACAGTTATCGGGGGGGGCCATGAATTCCAAAGGCCATGTTGTAACATTTATCTAACACTTTAATGCATGCAGTCATTTTATCCCTTAAGAATATAAATTATATTACAGAATGTTTTTTACATAAGTACAGAAGCAACAAATGATTTTGCAGGGGAAATTCTAGGTGTCAATAAGAACCATTTAGCTTAAAAGATCTTTATCTTAAATTTGAGTAGCTCTAAGTACCTTTATTTAACTTCAAAATCCCAAAACACTTCTAAAATTTGAGTCTCAGGGAAGGTAACTGGCATTCATTTCTCTTCCTGGCACCATCTTTGGTGACCAGAAAGGACCCTGGTGACAACTGTGGTGGGCCTACATCCTGTAGGTAGCCTGTGGGTGCTGGGCCTTTGGGAGTGGCTCATGGATAGCACTTGGAGTGAGGCTACAGATATACAGGCAGGAACAACCAATTCTCTGTGACTGAAGTGTTTACAGCACAGGCACCTACCCTGTGGTACAGCTTACTACTGACAGGCTTTAATTATATGGCACAGGAGAGAAAATCTTCTGACCACTATTCAGTAGGTGTCATTTCACTGACACCATGGACACATAAAAAAAAACAAATGAGAGATTCAGAAGAGATTCCTCTTTAAGAGGAAGTGAAACTAACATTCTCTTGGTGGATAAAGAGTCATTATTTCACATCAGTAACCGCCCACACATTAATACTTTGCTTCTTTTAAAAAAAATCTAGGAATCTTTGCAGAGAGAGAGGAGAAAGAAGTCCAAGAGGAAAAGACCAAGCAAGTATCCACAAAAAAGAGAAAAGATACTTGACTTACCGGGGAATTGCTGGAAGACGAGAGCCATTTTCATCTATGAAATGGCCCCCAGCGTTGAGAACCCAGCAGTGATGCAGGGACATCAGAGCATGCCTGGCAGTGGTAGGGTTGTCCTTCCCATTCTGACTGTCTGCATTCTTTAGCGGGGAAAACTCATCTTCCCGTAATACTTCATATACCACAAACTTCCTAGAATGAAACCATACAAAGACTTCTTTATTATTTAATAAAACTGCATACACACTTTCTGACTCCTCCCTACACAGCAAAGCCTTTGGTCTTCAATGATATGCTCTCTCCATCTGAAACTCAGAGCTAGAGCTCGGCAGATATGAATGTCCATATTAGTGCATATAGCAACTGTTCAAAAAAAGCTGAAAAAGACCCCAGACTTCAATTAGTGATATGAATGAAGCAGATCTGGTTAAGACTAGGGCAAACCAGGCCAAATGGTAAAGGTCAAAACTGACTGTGTTTTAAAACCTCAACTTCCATGTGAGACCAAGGGAAGAGATGTCTATTTGGTGCAGGATCTATATTTTCTAAACAGTATAACTCTACAGTCGGTTTGTTTAAACACCACGTTTGCACGGAGCTTTGAATAGGAAGTGAGATATGGTGGGCTGGTATAGGTTAGAGTGAAATAGTGACACATCCCAAAGTAATTTGGGCAGAGAATAAAGAATATACTTACAGCCCCCCACCCCCACCCTGAGGAGCTGGAGGAAGGTGCAGAAGTGTTGGACTTCCTCACCTGGACTGGTACTGATGTTGTCACAAACATTGGGACTGGCAGTTTGATGTGCCAAGCCCTCTATCATGGGACTCGCCCTTGTGGGGCTCGTTACTGCAAAGGAGAGGCTAAACTTGCATATAATTGTGCCTAAGAGTCTCCCCCTGAGTACCTGTTTGTTGCTCAGATGTGGCCCTCTCTCTAACTGAGCCACCTTGGCAGGAAAACTCACTGCCCTCCCCACTACGTGGGACCTGACTCCCAGGGGTGTAAATCTCCCTGGCAACGCAGAATATGACTCCCGGGGATGAATCTGGACCTGGCATCGTGGGATTGAGAATATCTTCTTGACCAAAAGGGGGATGCAAAATGAAATGAAATACTTTCAGTGGCTGAGAGATTTCAAGTGGAGTCGAGAGGTCACTCTGGTGGACATTTTTATGGACTATATAGATAACACCTCTTAAGTTTTAATGTATTGGAATAGCTAGAAGTAAATACCTGAAACTACCAAACTCCAACCCAGTAGTCTGGACTCCTGAAGATGACTGTATAATAATGTAGATTACAAGGGGTGACAGTGTGATTGTGAAGGCCTTGGGGATCACACTCCCTTTGTCTAGTGTGTGCATGGATGGGTAGAAAAGTGGGGACAAAAACTAAATGACAAATAGGGTGGGATGGGGGTAATGGTTTGGGTATTCTTTTTTTACTTCTATTTTTTATTCTTATTCTGATTCTTTCTGATGTAAGGAAAATGTTCAGAAATAGATTGTGGTGATGAATGCATAACTATATGATCATACTGTGAACAGCTGATTGTATACCATGGATGATTGTATGGTATGTGAATATATTTCAATAAAATTGAATTAAAGAAAAAAAAAGTTAAAGATGAAAAAAAATATATGCTCTCTCAATTCAATGTCAAATATAAATGCTGAATACAATAATGCCCATTCCCAGACCAAAGAAATTTGGAACTCTCTTCTCCAAAGCAAAATTAAGAAATCATTTCCACTCCCAAATATAAAACATTTCATCTTAGGTCAGAAAGATTAGAAATATTAATGCAAAAAGATCACATTAACTATCTGTTCTGGGAGGGAAAAAAGGCAGATGGGATAATTTAGAAATGTATATGGAGAGATTTATCTTTTATCTAATGTGTCTTCTGTGTTACCTTCATGGTCAAATTCACATATTGGTCAAATGTACCCTTTTACAGAGAGCCACATAATCTCAAAATACATTCAATGAAACATTTACTCATAGGTAAGAAATATACCTTAAACACAAAATGAGCCAATCCTTTATATTGCATGCTTTTTAGTCTCTTAGACAAAATAAACTACTTGAATAATTTTGCAGAAGGAGCAGAAAATGAACAAACAGATAAAAAGAAAACTATACTTTTAGGCAACTCAGACCACACTCCTTGACTGGTGGTTTTATATTAGGGAATGACGATGAATCCAGAGTATATACTCATGATCAACATGCCATGTCTGACATGCATGCTATCAAGTATTTCTTTAAAAGTTTCCTCTCTAAAAGAGTAACCAGTAGCATTTCAGGTCTCTACTTAATCTTATTGATGCTATTCAAAACATACTTTGCAAACTGGAAGATGTCAAAGACAAATTTTTCCATCTTTATTCCATTTGGTTTGTCCGGTTTAATTAATTGTCCCTGGGAATCCACATATGGAATCTTCTTTTGAGCCACATGGTGCTGCAGCTGAGGTTCGTAAACACTAGGAAGAAAGAAAAAAAAAGATATAATCACTTTCCAACTGAGATCCCTTGTAGTATGGGATGCAAAGATGAGTATTAATAGTCACTATGGATGAACTAATAACATAGGTATAAAAAACACAGTGGAATGGCAAATATTTTGAAACTGGAGTTGATATTAAAAAGTACAGCTCATGAACTTGTAAAAGGAAGAAAGCCATCTTGAATGTCTAAAAACTACCAAGTGAAAACTCAGATAGTGAGAATGTTGTTGATTTTAAAATCTGGTAGAATAAAAAACAGCTCTTCTTTTATCCTTAGTAGCACTACTATACTGAATTTCATCCAGGTCTCAAGATCCTTTTTTTTTTTTTCACTTTTCAATGCACTAGTTCATAAATGCTAGTCTGGGAATCAGCTGCATTAGAATTTTGTGTCAGTTTTTTTTTTTAATACAGATGCCCTGGATCTTCCTCCAGAAACTCTGATTCAGTAAGTATAGGGCAGACATCTGTATTTTTAAAAAGCTCCCAGTTGTGGGGAGAGAACATTTCATTTCTTATTCTTTGCTTCCCTAGAAGCTAGCATAGATGAAGGGAGGGGAAAGAGAGAGAGAAAGAGGAATGCTTTGGACTCCAGTTAATGCATGGGGAAGTGATTCTCACTTATGATATATCTTACTGAAAACAATTACAACATGAGATAAATTTACATTTGATAAAGGTGATCCTCAGGAAAGAGCTGAATTCTGTGGAATATGGATTTGAGGTGTCTGCTACCTCTCAAGTGGGTGTGTAATAAACAATAAATAAAATAAGAAAAGGTCCCCATCTTGCCCATACTTGACCACATCTCTCAGAAATGGTATGGTAAAGAAGTGGTTGGCAATGTTCCCAGCGTTGAACAGCAGCCGTCCATCTAAGCTTCGTTTTTGTGCTGTTGCCAGGGAAATCTCACTGTATTCTACCACCTGGTATACGCCATCCACTCGGCAAACCACTCCAACTGGTTCTGTAGGGTTTGTTTTCTCTACCACCTGTCCACAAAAGAAAGACAACAGTAAAGGAAGAAATTCAATCAACTGCTATTTGGAGATTTGCCACTTTCAAAGGCCACATTACAATTTTGCTTATATAGTCTTTAAGATATTAAATCAAGGGGAATCTATAACTTTAGATAATCATCTAACCATCTTTATATTCTTTGACACACTATTTTCCAATTGGAAATGAGATAAGTATCTCCTTTCTACTTATCACCCAGCAAAATCACGATGTAGGAGCTCTATCATATACATGTAGCCCAGAGGAAATTACAAAAATAATGAAATGAGGAGTCTATCCCCCAAATATTTTGTAATTTTTATTATTTAATTTATCCTTAACCACATTCAACTACTTTGAGAATAAATGAAATGAAATTTCACTGGGATTCACAAGTTGCTTCAAGAAGTAAGGTATTTTGTCTCTCATTTTATAATACCCAAATCATTATTTTATTTGAAAATGGTGTTTCTTTAATTTCCATTCATGACTACAGCACATTCCTTGTTTTTCAGGAACCTGGATTAGAAGTAGAGGGATTAGAGAAGGCAGGTCTTGCCTGCACTCCCAACGCCAACTTCAATCAGAAAAGCCCACACATATTTATCTGGTTTGCATACTGGATTCATTTGAAGTAAGAGGTTCTGTGCTTTTAAAAAAAGTTTGAAAACCAGTGATGTATAATCTGTCAATGGCTCTAGACTGGTAGGGGAGCTGAGAGAAGGGTGTGTATTAAAATTAGAGGGAGAATATAAGAGTATGTAATTTGAAAAAACCTCACAGGTAATTCTATACCCCACCACCCTAACCCCACACAAGAATCAACTAACCTAATTAAAGTGATTAGAAGAAAATTATGGAAAAAAACATATGGGATGCACTAATATTTAACCAAGGTTTTAATGAGACGAAAATCCAACAGAAGAATCAAACAAGAGAAGATATTGCAAGATTTTGTTTTGTTTGTCCTGCCCATTTAACAATTCAGCGGGCTTCAGAGTATTTCTTAAAATCTGTCCCCAGTTTGAAAAGTCTGTCCTACATATACATAAAATTATACCAGTAAGTTATAACTTTTCTTCAGTAAATGATTTCTTAAAATAAATACAGCCAGTAACAGTCTCTTCCAGACAAGTAAGGCCATTATTGAGAACTTCGTTTACACAGCAATTAGAGATATAGGCTACAAGTCTAGCTCAGTGAGGCAGGGCTACTGGATATGTAAGCCTGCTGTGTAGTTTCACTGTTTGCCACCCTGAAAGGAGCACAGTATTCAATGAAAAGAAACTTTCTACCAAGGAGTGGATTAAACTGGAGGAAAACATAATACAGTAAAACAGTTTAAACAAATCATGGGCCTATTTGCCACTTTTGTCTATCACTCCACCACCACCTCTTACTTTATATTCTCTACAGTGGTATCTTTCTGGACAAAGAATTTGGAATAGATGCCTGTCATTCCCAAAAAATAAAAACAGGTTGATTTTCCAATCACCTCTATATACCCACTTTTTCCCGACCAGCCATGAAAAATAAAAATAAGCAAACTCATAATGTAAAAGTGTTAATCTGCTGGTGCAAGTTTTACTTCTATGACTATTATGAACCTCCAAATGTTATAAAAGTCTAAATTACAGAAGAAAGCATTTGTAAACTGCGTAAAGTTGGAAGTCAGTTTATATCATATAGAAAAGATATACAGTATAAAATTAAGTTTATTCACCTTTCCACAAATCCTGAGAAGCTGAGTCCAAACATTATTACATTAACATTATAACCTTAAAGTCACCGTTATCTGCTTTACAAAATGATCTGCAATTAACAATGGCTCCTATCGTTTTAGCTCTGTGCTTTTGCAAACCACCGTACCGTCTTTTCACAAAGCTCTCACTCCATAAAAAAAAAAAAGAAACAAGAAAACAAAAAACAGCTTTATGCACCAAGATAGGGGTATATTAAAGAAGTACTGCAAAGAATTCTACCACCACACCATGAATCACTTCCTAATTTAGGTATTTTTAAAAATGTATTTTAATACCTTGATTTTATTTAAAATGGAGGAAGCAAATTACATCAATGGTTTCTAACATTTCTAATAGTTTTGTAACATATACTGTCTTGTCATATTTTGGTGCCATCTGAACGTTTACTTATTCATTCACTGAGTGACCACCACATAATGTGCCAGACACAACGCTGAGCAGTGAGTCTGCAAAGAAGACTAAGACTGGATTTGTCCTACAGAGCTCACAAGTAGTGAAGATGACTGACTGGTTAACATCTGCATCTTTTACGTGATTAGTGGACTAACAAAATTTGGTGCACTAATCTGAAGTTTGAGCAAAAACAAAGTTTGGTTTTATAATGTGGTATGGTACTAAGACTAAGAGTTAGTAAATATGAATACTAATCCTGGCTCCACAATACGATGAATGACCTTAGGCCTGGGACTTCTAAAGTACCAAAACGCAATGTGCTCATTTCTGAGATAAAAGAGGTTGACCAGATGATCTTAGAGATCTCTTCCAGGTTCAACACTCTCTAATTATATAGAATTTCAAATGATTTGGAAGCTCAGAGCAGTAAAATGTAAATTTCTATTTTAGAAAGAAGACTGACACCAAGTGGAACAAAGTCAGAAATACACTTTTTTTTTAAAAAAAAAAGCTTAGTAGTTACTTATAATACAATATACTTTCTTTTACAGTTTAGCAGCACTTCCAATACAATCCATAGAGTACCAAAAGAGACAGAGACCAATGGTTTTTGTTACTGTTAAAACCACCTCTGACTTTCAGAGTCAGGGGTCATCTTATCAGGTGTATCAGTTAAATCTCTCTGTAATTTGTATTCATAAATTTAAGGCTTCAACTTCTGGATGTGACTTTGCTTAAGATTTACAGATTAATTTTAAGAAAAATGACATCTTTGTAACAGAAAATCTCCAACCAAAAATATGGTATGTCTCATATGGCAACTCTTTTCCTTCTAATTCAGATATTTCAAATTTACATGTAGTCTGATTTTTTTTGTCAGAAACCTGTAAGGTTTTAGCTTTTAGCAGAAAGGTCTTCCTTTCACTTTGATATTATAAAATTACTTTAAGTTCTATACTACCACTTTTTTGGTTTCATTTTTTATATTTAACTTTATAATCCATTTGAAATTGATTTTTTTAATGGGCTTTGAGGCAGAAATCTTACCTTAATTTTAATCAGTTATCCCACTTTATTCATTCAAAGTGCATTCTTTCCCCTACCGATTTAAAGTGTCATTATTTTTATATACTGCATTCTTTTATACACATGCATTTGTTTCTGACTGATCTATTCCTTCTATTAATCTGTCATTCTATTCTGGTTTAATCCATTTACATTCAATGTTATTACTATGAAGGCATTTCTTGAATCAGCCATCCTATCCTTTGGTTTATGTTTGTCAGATATATTTTTTCCCTCTCTCTCTTAATGTCCTTTAATGAACCAATATTGAATCTCTTTAGAACTGAACCTTTCTCCATATGTCTCTCTCCTTTCTTTGTTTGTCAGTAGGGCTCCCTTTAGTATCTGAAGTAGGGCAGTACTTTTATTAGCAAAATCTCTCAGCATTTGTTTGTCTGTGAAAAACTTAAGCTCTCCCTCAAATTTGAAGGAGAGTTTTGCTGGATAAAGTATTCTTGGTTGGAAATTTTTCTCTCTCAGAATTTTAAATATGTCATGCCACTGCCATCTTGCCTCCATGGTAGCCACTGAGTAGCCACTACTTAGTCTTATGTTGCTTCCTTTCTATTTGGTGAATTGCTTTTCTCTTGCTGCTTTCAGAACTTGCTCCTTCTCTTTAGTATTTGACAGTCTGATCAGAATATGTCTTGGAGTGGGTTTATTTGGATTTATTCTATTTGGAGTTCGCTGGGCATTTATGCTTTGTGTATTTATATTGAGTAGAAGGTTTGGGAAGTTTTCCCCAACAATTTCTTTGAATACTCTTTCTAGACCCTTACCCTTCTCTTCCCCTTCTGGGACACCAGTGAGTCTTATATTTGGACGTTTTATTTTATCTATCATATCCCTGAGGTCCATTTCAATTTTTTCTATTTTTTTTCACCATTCTTTCTTTTGTTCTTTAATTTTCCATTCTGTGGTCCTCGAGGTCACTGATTCGTTGTTCAGCTTCCACTAGTCTTGTACTATGAGTATCCAGAAACTTTTTAATTTGGTCAACAGTTTCTTTTATTTCCCTAAGTACTATGAGTTTCCAGAATCTTTTTAATTTAGTCAACAGTTTCTTTTATTTCCCTAAGATCATCTTTTTTTTTATTTACTCTTGCAATTTCTTCTTTATGCTCTTCTAGGGTCTTCTTCATGTCCTTTATATCCTGTGCCATGCTCTTCTTCATGTCCGTTATATCCTGTGCCATGCTCTCATTGTTTGTCTTTAGTTCTTTGATTAATTGCTCCAAGTACTGTGTCTCCTCTGATCTTCTGATTTGGGTGTTTGGGTTTGGGTTATCCATATTGTCTGGTTTTACCATATGCTTTAAAATTTTATGTTGTTTTTGGCTTCTTGGCATTTGCTTTACTTGATAGGGTTCTTTTAGGATATGTAGGATTATTCAAAGACGAATCTCTAATTTGTCAGATCTACAGCTTGGTGGCGCACACTTTCTCTAACTAACCAGCAGATGGCGTCCACGAGTCACCTATTCCCCTCAAGTCAGTTCTCCCCAACTTTGTCTTTGTGGTGTGTAGAGGTCTGATTCTTGTAGGGTCCAACTGGTGCACCAAGTTTGGGTGTGTTGTTGGTGCTGTCTGCCCTGAATGTGGGGCGTGTGTCTGAGCGGTTAGGGAGGGAGGGCAGCTTTAACAATCACACCTCCCAGATGTTCCTGGAGATTTAAGGCTGTTGCAAGAGTCTAAACCTTCATTTCAGTCTCACCACAGATTGTCTCTGCCGCTGACCCACAAGTCTTTGGTATTGGCGTATGGTCCCTGGGATTTCCGAGTGGGTCCCTCTTCCAAGCTGTGCCCTTCTAGGGCCTCTGCTGAGGGAAGGTTGTCCTATATCACAAGTGTGCGTCATCCCTCAAGGGAAGTTCTGGGCCGCGGGCCATGTAGGAGCATTCCCAGCCTGCTGTAAGGATGGCTGAATGGGGAATGTTAATTTCCCTCTTTCACACAGCTCTGCCTTCCCAGCTCTGGGACAATTAGCTGCGGGTGTACAAAGGGCTATTGTCCATGCTTGATATTGTGGCATGTACGTGTGTTGCTAGAAACACTTCTTGTCACACTGGGTTTTTTGGCACAGCTCTGGGCTGTGGCTCCAGCACCAGGCAGGAGCATTCCCAGCCCACTGGGAAGATGGCTGCAAGGGGCATGGTTTTTTCCCCTTTTGGCTAACCTCTGCCTTTCTCGCTCCAAGATAATTAGCAGCGGGTGTGCAAAAGGCTATCTTCCACACCAGATACTGAGGCATTCACACAGCCCATTCCTGCCATGGTTCACTGTGCGGTTCTCGCTGCCATATCTGCAGCCGCTTTTGGGTTTTTTTAAAAAAGAACTAATCCGCCTCCAAATACCAACCCTTGGTTTCCCCCACACCACAGCATGGCTGCCGGATATTCAGTGGCTTACTCACTCGTTTCAAAACACAGACTCCCAGTTTCAACAAGTGTATGGTCCCTGTTGACTTAACAGACCTTGTCCAGCTGGTGCATCGCTGGAACTGGTGTTCTGGGTCACTTTCTGGCTTTTATCTAGTATTTTTCACGGAGGTGTTTTTTAGCCCTGTCTCTCCTAGCCGCCATCTTAGGTTCTCTCTCTTTGAGATTTTAAGTAGAATTGTGTTATACTTTAATTTGGTGAGAACTGATTCCTTTAAAGATTTAAATCTCTCCATCCAGGAAGTAATATTTATATGTCTTTTCTAAGTATTCTGAAGTGTTTTTAAGGTCTTGTATGTTTACTATTTCATACCTAGGTATAGTATACATTTTATTTGCTACCATAAAGGCATGCTTCCTATATCTTCATCTATGTGACTAAAACAAATGTCAAAAAGAACACTGCCAAGGACAGGGTCTTACTAAATGACATTGCAACTTCCCTCCATCTCAATTTCTGCCTGTGGTCATTTGAGCAATTTGAGTTAATAATCTCCTTAATTGTCCTCATCCCCAACCTGCAAATTTTCATCTTATTAACAAGAATATTATCATGAGATATCTTGTCAAATATCTCACTGAAGCTGAAATCTGTTATTCTACCATATTTACCATACCTACTACTACAGTTACTTGATCATTGAAAGAAATTGGCTAATCTGATCAAACACAAGTTGGTACAAATGCATCCATCCCAGGCTAGTGATGATCATTCACTTTCCCAGGTACTTCAAAATCATTCTCATATGTTTTAAACTCTTACTTAGGATTGAAAACTATGTAACATTATTTCTGGAATCAAATGTTGCCAATTTAAGAAGAAAGGAACATAAGGAAAGTTTAATTACCTTAGAGAGATGAATGGTTCAGAAATATTCAAATCACTCTAAAAAATCTAGTTTGGCTCCAGGAATCTATATACTGACAGAGAAAGACCATTTAAATCTCACTATAATTGAGAAAGACATTACCTTTGCTCCACAGTCTGCTCCTTTCTGAATGCAAAATCCAATGAACCGTGGGTCTGCCACTTTTACTAATATGTTATCAACACAGTAGACATGAATACTCCAAATGCCTCTTTGCTCCATATCTTCCACAATATTCTGGGCTGCAAGAGCCCGATAAAGACCACCATTCCCATCTGGAAAAATAAAACAGCCCTTTAATAGCACACCAAAACCCATTACGTCAGCAACCCAAAGATTGTTTAACGTATTGATACTGGGGTAAAGATCTCTGAAATCCACAGTGTCACATTACAGGGCCAAAAAAAATTGAGTATTACTAAGGAAGGATTTAGAAGTCAAAAAGTTAAGCTACATGCTTCTGAACACTATGTAGAGTAGTATCCAGAGAATAAGATTATTAATGTAGAACCAGGCAACCCTGAAGGTCATATTTTTCTTATTAACTCAGTCCTTTTAATAATCTTGTCTGTAATATATAATGAAATATAAAATTCTTTACCAGATAATAATTATTTCATAACATTTCAAGTTTTATTAACATCTTTATGATTCAAGTTAGCTGTGTATTGACAACTGCCCAAACACTGACAGTTTCTTCCATCTCAAAAATACAAATACATGAGCATTTTATACCAAATAATTTGCTAAGAAATCAATTATGAAGGCCTACTGTGATTTAAACCAAATATAACTGAAAGCCTCTTCTCTCCCCACCTATTTTTAGTGCTGTTTTCATCCACTTCTTCCCTAGACAATCTCAGCCCCCACTTAAATATGAAAAACTTAGATAACTTCACAAAAAAGAACTAAGTATAGTAAACTCCTCCACTAATTTAAAAGAATGAAGATGAAATAAAAGTGTACATCTAGAGGTCACCACTGTTAATACTACTGTTTATTTCCTTTTAGTCTTCCCTCCAAGTATAGATTCAAATACATATTAATCTGTCAGAGTGTCTATTTTAAACTGGATCATACTCAGGGTCACTGCACGTGGCTACATGGCAGTACGCACCCAATCCCAGGGGGGTGCCATTAACAAAAACAATGTACATGAACCCCTGAAACTGTGCAGTGTTGGCTCTAATCAGACTGTGCACGTAGTTTTGTATCTTGCTTGCTCTTATTTAACCTACTGAAACTATCTCCCTTTATCATTTAATATCCCCAATTATTTTAATACTGATTAATAGTTAATGCTATACAGAAATTATAACAGAGCTTCCCAATGATTAAACAGTAAATGGTGTCCAGTTTTTCATGTAAATAATGTAGCCATAAACATTACTATCCATAAAATACTGAGCAAAAAGAATGAATATTTTGAATACTGCTCATATTGCTCTCTGGAACAAGAGTCCGTAAAAAGTATATAAGAGTGTGTCTGTTTCAGCTCTGGACATTTTCATTTTTTCTTTTAATCACTGCCAACTTGAAATATATATATATATATACACACACACATATATATATATATACATACATACATATATATATATATAAACTTTTAACATCACCATATTAAAAAGAAAATCAAAATTTAATGATTTAAATATAGTCATACCTAGTCACCATTAACTAAGGATGGTTACAAACCTGGGGCCATAGAAACTTTGCTCTTCTCTTCCAAAATAATTTTCCCATCAAACTTCATAGCAGGCAGCATTCCCTGCTGAAAAAAGATTACATTCTCTTTTTTTAAACCAAAGTACTTGTGCTTTACGAAGAACTCCTTTGTAGATTCCATTGTTCTGCCACTGGTCATTATATACCTTGCAAGAAAAAAAGTAGATCTTCTAAGCAACAGTGCTACATAAATTAAGGCAAAATAAAATTTTCCATTTCCTAGGCTAAAAAATCTTTAAGAGCAGTACTTCTTGTTTTGAGTTCCTTCATCCTTTTGTGGATATGACACATTCCTTTGCTACTGCACAAAGGTAATTTCTTCCAGTAATTTCATCAATCCTTATACATAAATATAGCTAATAATATTAAACCTATCTCCTGCAACAGAGATCCTAAAAGTAGTTTAAGTATTTTAGAATGCCATGAGAAGCATATTTTTAAATTTAAAACTCCTCTTCTAAATAAATGGAGAGAAAATGGTAGTAACTATAATACATTCTAATAATCTCTTATGGTTCTTATTAAAATTGTGAAATGGAATCTGGGCTCTACTCTCTACTAACTCTCCATTTAAAATCATAAAAATACAATTATAGTCTCTGTTGCACAAAAATCCAACCCAAGCTAGTGTGGCTAAAAATGAAAAAACACAACTAGTGACTGCAGCAGCTTTTCCCTTATTAGAATGTAAACTACATGTAAATACAGGGGTTTTGTCTGTTTGGTTACTGCTGTGTCCTCAGCACCTAGAAGCAGCACTCAAAAAACAGTTTTTTAACAAGTGAATGAAGAAAATAATATAATTTCCCAATATAGTAGGGGTCTGTCTGCTTAACAAAATATTCTGGGAATTTTGAACTTAAGTACAAAAGAATTGGGCATGATTTAGAAGGACATTCAAAAGAGGTTGCTAATCTGCCTGAAATAAAAAAGAACAACAATTCAGAATTGTGAGGAGATGGGAGAAAGAGAGAGGGAAGACAGCCCAACATGAAAGTGGGAGGCCAGGGATATAGATCGATTGTTGGCCACTAAAAACACAGATGTCCCTAAAAACCCCCGACAGGAATCAAGATGAAAAAATAGCTCACAGCAGGCCAACACTTGTGTTAAGAACTAGAAAAGGTGGGAAAACTGCAAAAGCATATTTTTTTAAAGGCATCAGAGAATTGCAGAAGCAGCGTGCACTGGAATAAAATTCAAGAGCGGGAGAATCTTTCAAAGGGGAACCTAAGGATATGCAGCTGTCTTTTCCTGGGGGCATTTGCTGATATGGGGTACTGGCTGGTAGTAGAATCAGGGCTTAGATGAAGCAGAAAAACAAGCAGAGATTTGTTTATCATATGGGACTGATCTGTCAAGATTAGGGACTTGAGGGACCTCAAACACAGGAGTTGGCTCCCTTCCCCCCTAAAACATGTTAACTTCCAAAGATGCTCTGGAGGGGGTGGAGATTAAAGAGCCAAACCAAAAACTTCTAAAAAGCAGAGCAGAATTTCCTATCATCTCTTGGTGCTGAGAATACCAACAGTGGCCAAGGTAGGGGGACCTGAGAAAACTGAATATTAGAGGCTGTGAAATCCACGTTTGGCAGAAAAATCAGTGGAGAAATCAGTGGAGCTTTCAGTTGGTGGGAACAAAGTCTGGAGTTAACATTTGCTGAATTTTGAAGCTGTACTGGCAGCACCTGGCAGTCTAGAGAAACTGGTACTTAAGAATATGAGTTTCTAGACTGAGCAAGCCCAGGGCAGTGGCTGAAAATAGACCCATAACACATCATCATGAAATTTCAGATACTGAAGAAAAGAGAAGACCTAAATCTTTTGAGAGATAGAGAAATAAAAATATTGAGAATCAGAATGACATTAATTTCTCTCAACATTGTTGGAAAAATACAGCAATGCCTTCAAATTTCAGAGAGAAAATGATTTTCAATCAGAAATTCTATACATAAACACACTATCAATCAAAATAAAGTTTCTAGACTGAGCGAGTCAGGTAGGGATGTAAAACCATTTATGAGTATGCATTGCATGATCACTATCGGGATCATATGTCTAGCTATAATAATTAGCATATATGGTAAATTACACCTCCGAAGAAAATCAATAGTAAGAGAAAATACATCTACTTATAAATAAAGTATATAGACATCTTGAATATTAAAGACCAATATAGAAAAGATGGCAGCATAGAGAGGAGTGGAAGCTAAGTAGTCCCCCTGGAACAACTACAAAAAACCAGAAACAACTAGTAAATAATCCAGAATAACTGCGGCGGGACAAACGAGACCATCCACTCATCATACACCAACCTGAATTGGGAGGAATGCCCGAGAACACAGCATAAAATCTGTAAGTAAAACCTGCGGAACCAGGTCAGGAGACCCCCTCCCCCATAGCCCGAGCTGCGGAGCCGCATGGTGCCACAGAGAAACTCTCTTCCAGCAAGCAAATATAGCTCAGCTGAGCTCCAACTGGGGTTTTAAGTAGCGAGTGTGAACTGCTCACTACAGGTACGCATCCCCAAAAAACAGACAGAGGCTTTGAGTGACGACTGACCTTGGAGAGCCTTGGACTGGGTCTGAAGGGGTCTATCTGATTCTTTTTCGGCTCAGTGGAGAAAGCCCCAGTCATTTTCAGTTTCCAGGGCTGTGAAGCGGAGAAGGGTGAAGACAGCACAAGCAGAGAGCGAGACCATTGAAATGCTAATGACCTCCACCTGGGGGGGTCTGTCTTCTCTAGGAGGAAAGGTGCGGGACCCTTTCCATTCAGAACCAGACCCCAGAGCCTGGGGGAACACGGCCATACCTCCTCACACCAGTCAAGAATTATAGGCTAACAGGCGTCACCTGCTGGGCAGAAAAGCACAGTGACCCGAGGCATCAAAAGGTGGAGCAATTTTCTAAGACACACCCGCAGGGAAACCAGATACTGAATATTTCTTCCCTCTGGGACCTGAGCCTATTCTGCTCTGAGAAAACCCCGATTTGGATAACCAAGGAAACCATGCCTAGACAACAGAAAATTACAATCTACACTAAGAAAAACAAAGTTATGGCCCAGTCAAAGGAACAAACATACCCTTCAACTGAGATACAGGAATTTAAACAACTAATGCTAAATCAATTCAAAAAGTTTAGAGAATATATTGCAAAAGAGACAGAGGCTGTAAAGGAAGCACTGGACATGTATACGGCAGAAATCAAAAGTTCAAAAAACCTACTAGTAGAATCTATGGAAATGAAAGGCGCAACACAAGAGATGAAAGACACAATGGAAACATACAACAGTAGATCTCAAGAGGCAGAAGAAAACACTCAGGAACTGGAGAACAAAATACCTGAAAGCCTACACACAAAGCAGCAGATGGAGAAAAGAATGAAAAAATATGAGCAATGTCTCCGGGAACTCAAGGATGAAACAAAGTACAATAATGTACGTATCATTGATGTCCCAGAAGGAGAAGAGAAGGGAAAGGGGGCAGAAGCAATAATAGAGGAAATAATTAATGAAAATTTCCCATCTCTCATGAAAGACATAAAATTACAGATCCAAGAAGCACAGCGTACTCCAAACAGAAGAGATATGAAGAGGCCTATGCCAAGACACTTAATAATCAGATTATCAAATGTCAAAGACAAAGAGAGAATCCTGAAAGCAGCAAGAGAAAAGCAATCCATTACATACAAAGGAAGCTTAATAAGACTATGTGCGGATCTCTCAGCAGAAACCATGGAGGCAAGAAGGAAGTGGTGTGATATATTTAAGATACTGAAAGAGAAAAACCACCAACCAAGAATCCTGTACCCAGCAAATCTGTCCTTCAAATATGAGGGAGAGCTCAAAATATTTTCTGACAAACAGACAATGAAAGACTTTGTGAACAAGACACCTGCCCTACAGGAAATACTAAAGGGAGCACTACAGGGTGATAGAAGACAAGAGTGCGTGATTTGGAACACAATTTTGGGAGATGGTAGCACAACAATGTAAGTACACTGAACAAAGGTAACTATGAACACAGTTGAGAGAGAAAGATGGGGAGCATGTGAGACACCACAAGAAAGGAGGAAAGATAAAGACTGGGACTGTGTAACTTGGTGAAATCTAGAGTATTCAACAATTGTGATAAAATGTAAAAATACGTTCTTTTATGAGGGAGAACAAGCAAATGTCAACCTTGCAAGGTGTTAAAAATGGGGAGGCATTGGGGGAGGGATGCAATCAGCATAAACTAGAGACTGTAGCTAATAGAATCATTGTATTATGCTTCCTTTAATGTAACAAAGGTGATATACCAAGGTGAATGCAGATAAGAGGGGGGGATAGAGGAGGCATGTTAGACACTTGACATTGGTGGTATTGTCTGATTCTTTATTCTACTTTGATTTAAGGTTATTTTTCCTTTTGCTGCTTCCTAGCTGTCATTTTTTTGTTTCCTCTTTCTTTTGCCTCTCTACCTTCTTTGACTCTCCCTCCTGCCTTGTGGAAGAAATGTAGATGCTCTTGCTTAGTATGAGCAGAATGTTCAATTAGGATGAACTTAAATGTTTGGAAATGAACAGGGGTGCTGGTAGCAAGATGTGAGAATAACTAACAGCGCCGAATGGTGTGTGAATGAGGTGGAAAGGGGAAGCTCAGAGTCATATATGTCACCAGAAGGCAAGTTGGAGGTCAAAAGATGGAAATGTATAAAACTGAATCCTATGGTGGGCAATGTCCATGATCAACTGTACAAATACTAGAAATCACTTCATGAACCAGAACAAATGTATGACAATACAATTAGAAGTTAATAATACAGGGGCATATAGGGAAGAACTATATACCTATTACAAACTATATACTACAGTTAGTAGTATTTCAACATTTTTTCATAAACAGTAACAAACGTACTATATCAATACCAGGAGTCAACAATTGAGGGGGTTGGTTAGGGATAGGGGAGGTTTAGAGTTTCCTTTTCTTTTTTTCTTTTTTCATCTTTCACTTTATTTCTTGTCTGGAGTAATGAAAAGTTTCTAAAAATTGAACAAAAATTAAGTGTGATGGAGGCACAGCTGTATGAGGGTACCCAGGGTCAAGTGATTGTACACTTTGGATCTTTGGATAACTGTATGATATCTGAACAATCTCAATAAAAATGGAAAAAAAAAAAAAAAAAGACCAATATATGTTCTGATACCTTCCCATAATTATGAGACATATCTTACCATGGAATGATGCATTTTTTGCCATGATATTTTTCAGCTAACTGTTGTAGCTTCAGGATACGCTCTGCTTGAATCTGAAAAAGTGTTTTACGGGATGGCAAACCAACATCATACATCCCCTTAGGATATGCAACACCAAGTCTTGTCCCCTGACCACCAGCTAGAAGAAGAACTGCTACTTTGTTCTGAGAAATCTGGAAAAGTCCTAGAAGAGAAAAAAACACTTAAATCACATAACCTCTATAATTGAGCATCTTAAGATTACACATACACAGGTGGCAGCAGAGTCACCTTCTCTGCATAAAGAATAAGGAATTCATATAGAATCATGGATTTACTAATTGTTAATGGAACATTTTCATTATTAAAAAAGCTAAATTTATATAACCCAACCAAATACCAAACAATGAATGACAGACTTTAATTAACTAATAAAATATTTTTTTCCTGGTAACATCAGAAAGCAAGGATCCAAGAGATATTATAGATGTTTTGCAGGTACTCGAATATTTATTAGATATTTATTTATTAGATATATATTTATTAGATATATATTAGATATATAATATTTATTAGATACATAATATAAAAGATGATACTAAGGTTTCAGGAAGAATAATGTATGACAAATTGTGTTGCCTGTTTTTTAAGTTTGTCTTCCCCACCACCTTACACAGAAAAGCTGCTAAGCAGGGAAGAGACAACATTCTCCAAAACTTCCCAAACACAGACATTTCTAACAGCATTTAGGGTCCGTATCCACCTTAAGCAAGCCCCAACTCCACCTTATAACAAAGACTGACTGAGATGAAGCAGGAATTTGAGGGCAGCAGGAAACCATATAAGGCAGTTTTGAAAACTATTTTACATTTGATTATTCCCTGAGTTTAAAAATTATGGTTTCTAGGGAATACATTTAATCCTGCTGTCATTGACCTAAAAAGCATTTTAAAATAAAGGTCCACAATCCCTTAGCTAAACCCTTGGGGTCAGATTTGTTTCAGAATGCAGAAGTCTTCAAAATTTAGAAAAAGAATACAGTACGTATATCATACATTATATTACATCCTCAGCAGATCTTGTTCAACACCTTGTAATCACATTAAATGAGACAAAGTTTATAAACAGGTTCATGTCTGCTCAGGTCAGGTTTTGCTGCAAAAACTATTTCACCCAGTCTTATCAAGTCACAAAAACTATCTCACCCAGCCTTTTTGGAATTGCAGATAAGGAACTGTGGTCTGTGCATACACTCATGTAACACCAAAGGTGTTAGTGTCAAAAATACTTTTCAATATCTTCAAAAAATTCCCAGATAAATATTATGGACACAGAAGCCTTTTTTCTTTCTGCACTATTTATTTTTCCTCATTTTTGGCACGTGTTTTAAAGTGCCTTAATGTTAATGGGCTCTAGTCAGTCTTCCTGACTAATCCATTCTTACTTTTACTCTCAGTCCAAAGGTAAGCTATTTCTCTCAGCTACCTTCTCTGAAAAAGTTAAAGCCACACTCCCTGAGCCAGCACAATGTCTCAGGACCATGTCTCAGCCCCAGCTCTCTTGAAGGTCACCCAACACCAATGCAGTGTTTTCCACAGGTTTGAACCAGCTATCAGAATATCCCTTTATTTTTTAATTTTAAAATTACTTTAATTATCAAATAAAAAAAAATTTCCAAACAAAACAAAGCAATGGGAAAAATGAATATCCTGAAATAACTTGATTCCTTCCAATATACTCCTACCATACAAAAGAAAATTAACGAACCATAGTCACACCCAAGCATTTCCATATCATTAAGATCATTAAGATCAAAATATCCCTCCGCAAACTTTTCTCTTTTTTGAATCAGTCAACAACCCGAAGGTGCTCCTTCATTTTAGTTTTCCATTTTCTGATTTTAAAGCTTTGCTAGGCAGGTCTTCCTGCTTATGCCTCTCATTTATGAACAGACAGAAAAATAAGAGGAACAAAGCAGTCCCTAGAGTATGAAGTCCAGCTGCAATTCAAGAACTAAATGAGCTACAGCTGTTGTTAACAGTATCCAATCACGTGTACACTGGCTGAAGCACTCACCTGCTTTGGCTGTGTTACTACAATAAAGCTGCAATGTTTATCTAAAGTATGTGACACATAAATGAGTCTAATATATATATGTAGATAGATAAAATATATATATACATGATAAAATATATATGTATATGTAGATAAAATATTGCTTGAAATTAAGTGGGCCAATAAAATTCAATAAGACGTTTGGTTATATGGCAATAATCCATTATTTTAAACTGTACTGGTCTTTATCATAACATAAATTTGATATGAGCAGCACTGCAACTATCTGAAGAAATGTTAACTGATTATAAATGTACTTAACCCATGTGACAACGAGGAAAATATGAACTCCTCCTATTCCAAGACTATTTCTGCAGAAATACAAAAAACAAAACAAAAAAACCCTGAAAAGTGCATCACTGTATCACCCTTTCCATCTCTCAGTTATAAGACACAAGAGGTAATAACTTTCCCATAAAGGTCCCTTCAAAAGAGACCAAATCAGATGTTAAAAAAAAATCCAAGCCAAAGTAAGATGTTTCTAAGGTTGGAGTATATTTCTCTCCTTGGAGAGTCATACATTATGGGTTCATCATAATCTGAGCACTTTTTCTGATAACATTTATAAGAAACAGAGGAGTTGGCAGTGGTCCGTCGGAGGATAAACACTTCCTGGATAACTTCCTGCTTCAACTAGTTCCTCCTACACACTTTAACTTGGGTAGGTGCCTGAAACAAGAAGAAAGGTATCAGTGTTTTTAACATAGAGCACTGCCAAAACTTTCATTTAAATTGTCAGCACTCCAGGACAAGAGCATTGAGGTGAACAGGCTATCAAGAAAAACTAAACAAAAAAATTAGAGGAGATATTTGAAGGCTTTAATGTCTAATTATATTTTACAGCTGAAACTACTATTCTATAAATTAATCATTTCCCTGAAATGTTCAGCACAAAGAAAAGACTAATGAGGAAAATTTCTATTTGAACCAGGTATTAGATACTAGGGAGTTCTCATGATTTTCATTAGATACAATAATGGCATTATGATTAGTAAGAAAATCTCCATATATTTAGAGATGCAAAATATGTGGGGGTAAAAATAACATGATGTTTGAAATTTTCCTTAAAAAAAACTACACCAAAGAATAAGAAAAAAGGGATAGATGAAGCAAAAGTGATAGAAACTTGGTAACTGTTCACTCAAATTGATGCATATGTGGGGTTCATTAGTCTATTTTTGTCTCTAAATACTTGTTCCAAAATATGCTTCACTTATTTTCATAATAACAAGTTCTTAAGCAGGATACAAAATTGAACATAAACCATAACCCCAATGTGTTCAATATGTGCATGTAAAAGAAAATACTATAAAATACAACTAGTAAGTATTTATCTCTGAATGGAGGGATGGCAGAGATTTGCATTTTTTCCTTTGTCTGTTTTAGTATTTTCCAAATCCTCTAAAATAAGCACATTTGGCTTTTAAAATAAAACAAATCTATTAAGAAATATCCTTGTACTCAATTTCAGAAAACAGAGAGGAGACAATGTTCTGATTACATTTCTTCTAAATGGTCCATTTACTTTACACACAGCACTGTAAGGTAGAGAAGCACCATGAAGAATAATGGAAAAACATCTCATGGATAAAACAAGTTAATACTGAATAATAACTTGTTCTTACAATATAAAATTGGAAAACTGTCTTTTGTTCAGTATAAGCATGCATTTGTTTTAATAACAAATGGATGTTTTAATTAAGCAAACATTTTCCAACATGATTATCTTTACTAAAATGATAGTCTCAATAAAGCCTCTAATCACTTCTCTTTCTAAGATCTCAGCTTTCTAAGACAGAGATTCTCCTGCTGCTCCTCCACATTTCAGTTTCTACAACTGGCCAGAACACTTAAAGAATTAAATTAAAACAAGATTTGTTTTTCAACAAAGAGCACAGTGATCATGGTCACTTATATATACATCCCTCAGAAAGAAAGAATTTTCCATCATATGTGTTAAAACATCCATTATAATGTCAATAATTACCAGACACTTTGAAATTACTGTACAATGTCTTTATCCCCCCCCTTCCCCATCCCAGGAAAAAACAACATTGTCCTTGATACAATTACCACAGTCTTCCTATTATCTTAAATATAACTCCATAATCTTTACTATGGTAATCTCATCCCTTTGATAATTTACTGCAGAAACCTCATTTTGTTATGAATTTGTAACACATAGCAGTTTCTGGCTAAGAGAAAAGGATATGTCAGTTACAAAGTCTCCTTCTCCACCCCTACTGTTTAAACTGCAAATAAATATTGTTCCCTTGACAATAAGCCAAAAGGAAGTTTGCTTTGCACCTTCTTATACTGTTCTTGGTTCTAATAGTTCTGGACTTTAGCTTAAAAGAAAAGTCATAAACACAGATTAAACATAGACTAGTTCCACAGATTCTAACAAAGAGATCATAAGGAAGTTGGAAGGCATTACCAACAGACTCATATTATAGGAGATCCTGATTGTTGCTTACATTCCCCATTAAACAAGGTCAAAGCTTTGACTTCCCAGAAGAGTTGATTCTAAGACTTCATCTATTTATAATCCTAAGGAGAAATATAGGCAGCTGGGATTCTAAAGGGTAACAGCTACCTGATCAAGTTGGCAGAAGAAACACTTCAGGGCTCTATCCCCCCACAGAAGCTTGCTGAACAACCAGCAAGAACTGGCAGAAACATCTTTCTCAAAGCTCCAGAAAATAGTTAGAGGGCTGCAGTAACAGGGCGAGTGTCAAATCACAAATAAGTCTACCATGTTTGGTTATTTCCTTCAAGAAAATTTCAAACATACATATTGTCCTCATTCTCTCATTGGAAAAATAAATGTGTTGTATATTGATAGTCAAAAAAAAAAAAAAAGTATAAGGCTACTAAAAGCAGTAGGCTCTCCTTGAACCCTGGCTGGCCTCTCTCCCATTTCTCACTGGCTTGGTGCAGAGCCATAGCAGTCCCAGTTCTGGAGGGAGCAAAGTAACCCTCATGCACATACTGGGAGATGTATGTCTGGCCCATTCTGTCTGGTAGTGGCCTGAGGGACTCATTGTCCCAGAACTTGCTCTGCCTGTAGAAGATGGTTCACAGAGCTCTCCCCCAGAACACTGCAGGAGAGCAGTCAAGTGGATGCCTGGGACAAAGGACTGCTGGCTGTAGAACACAGAGTGCAGTGCCCAGGACCATAAGGAAGCTGTTTCCTAGGGAAGAGGGTACATTCACAACCACGTAAACAAGGAAACTCCTTGTTAACATACACTCAAGATAAGACACGCGCGCTTAGAAAGGATCAGGCAGGCCCCTATACTTTGCCCTGGATGTATTCTCTAAACTCACTGTGTGGATAACACCTGTAGGAGAGCAGTCAAACAGGTCAATCTGCTGAAACTGGGAGAGGTGGTGTTTACTTTTTCTCCTTCCTTTTTTTTTTTCTTAGCTCCTGGCATTCAGGGAAAGCTATCATAATATAATACTGGCTGGATACAAGCCTAAGGAACAGATGCCTCAGAGTTTAAATTCCAGTGATAACACATTAAAATAGCAAAATATCCAGGTTTCAACAAAAGAATACCAAACATACAAAATAACAAGAAGCAATGGCCCAGGCAAAGGATAAGATTAAAGCATTAAAAACCATCAATGGGGAAGACCTGACCTGGAAGATACCAAAGACTTTTTTAAAATGTCCTAAATATACTCAAAGAACTAAAAGAAAACATGGACGAAGAACTAAAGCAAATCATGAAAACGACAAAAGAGTATATCCATTAAGGGATGGAAACTATGACAAGGAACAAAATAGAGCTGAAGACCACAATAGCAAATTAACAATTCCCTTGAAAGATTCAACAGTAGATTGGAGCTGGCAGAAGAAAGAATCAGAGAACTTGAAGATAAGAAATTGAAATCGTTCAGACTGAAGATCAGAAACAAGAAAGAACAGTGAGGGCCTGAAGAATCTGTGGGATGCCAACAAGCATACCACTATATACAATGAAATATATACAACTTCTGGGAGTCCCAGAAGGAAAAGAAAGAGAGAAAGGAAAGAGAGAATATTCTAAGAAATAATGGCTGAAACCTATCAAATTTAACAAAAGACAGAATATACATATCCAAGACACTCAAAAGAACTCCAAACAGGATAAACCCAAACAGACCTATGCTGCAGCATATTTTAATCAAACCATAGAATGGCAAAGATAAATAGAGAATTCGGAAAACCTCAAGAGAGAAGCAACATGTCACATACATGAGAGCCTAAATAAGATTAAGTGCTGATTTCTCATCAGAAACCATGGAAGCAAGAAGGCAGTGAGATGATATATTTAAAGTGCTAAAAGCAAAAAATTGCCAACCTAGAATTCTATATCCGGCAAAACTGTCTTTCAAAACACAGGGAGATTAAGACATTGCCAGATAAAAGCTGAGGGAATCTGTCACCACTAGACAAGCCCTACAAGAGATGCTAGAAAGAGTTTTGCAGGTTGAAAGGGAAGTACAATACACAATACATCAGAGGTGTATAAGAAATAAAGATCTCCTGTGAGGGTAACAATATGGGTAAATATAAATAACAGACTATTGTATTTTGGGTTTGTAACTACACATTTTACTTTCTACAGGAAGGCAAATGCACAAAATGTAATGATAAATAAGTGATTCAAATGTATAAATATGTCACTGTGACAAGAAGTACATAAAAGTGGGAGGATGGAGGGGTATAGGAACATAGTTTGTATATACTATTAAAGTTGGTATCAAAGCACACAATATTGTTATAGATTTAGGATGTTAAATTTAAGCCCCATGGTAACTAGAGAACATACATGCCCATGGAGACAGAAATTAGAGTATGAGTTGCCAGGAGTAGGGGACAGAGGGGAATGGGGAGTTAATGCATAATGGGTATAGGGTTTCTTTTTGGGAGATGGGAAATTTAGTAATTCAAGGTGGTGAGGGTACTGCAATATTGTAAATGTGATTAATCCCACCAAATGATAAGCTGGGAAGTGGTTAAGATGAGAAAGTTTGTGTTATATATATTTTCCCACAATTAAAAAAAAAAAAAAATGAAAGAAATAGCAACTAAAGAGACAATAACAATTAAATGCAATACAAGATCCAGGATGGGATCTAGGAAGGAGGAGAAAAGGTTCAAAGGGACATTATTTGGACATATGAAAAAAATTAGAATATAAGCTCTAAGCTTTATACCAATGTTAAATTTCTTGCACTTGATAACTGCACTTAAGAAGGTCACATAAATGAATATCCTTGTTCTTAGGAAATGTGCATGGCAGTATTAAGTGTCCAGGGAACATGATATATACAACCTATACTCAACTGTTCAGAAATGGATTGACGGATACACAGATGGACAAAAGGATAGATGGGAGGGTGGGTAGAAAGGAAAGGAAAGAGGGAAGGAGGGGGGAGGGAGGAAGGGAGGGAAGAAGGAAGGAAGGAAGGAAGGAAGGAAGGAAGGAAGGAAGGAAGGAGGGAAGGAAGAGCAAATGTGGCAAAATGTTAAAATTGGTAGACCTGGGAACAGGGCAAGTAGGGGTATGTTACAGTTCTCTGTATGTGGTGTTTGTATTATTTTTGTAACTGTCCTGTAAGTTTGAAAGTATTTAAAAATAAAAACTTGAAAAATAAAATAAATTCTAAAATGTAAAGGAAGGAAAAGGTCTGTACGGCCTTTGTTTTAGGGTAATAGTCTTTTTGAAACCTAGGGAAAAAAGGAAAAGGTTAACGAATCCAAAGTTAGCAGGAAACACGTCACTGAAGCTCTCCATTCGGAAGGATCCATCTGGAAGTCACTCTCTCATATCTTAGTGTCAGAGCATTATTCTAAGATGCTAAGATAGCCACTACCAAGCCTTTTAGATCTGAAAGGGTCTTCCTTGAAGATCATCCAATTATTTCCAAACTATTTTTTAATCTCCAAACCCTTTCAAATGAAACCTCATGTAAAGACTGAATATATAAAACAGATAAAAGTAGAACCATTCTTGTAAGTGTAGAGAAGGGATTGGAGACCTACCTGTTTCATCCCTTCCCCCTACATGAGACAACTTTCCCCTTAGGGCTCTGTGAAATACAGTTTGAAAATCAGTGAATCTGTGAGCCTAGAGAAAGATGCAGCAAGGTATACAGAAGACTGGTAACTACAGTTTTCTTTTTGTTTGGGTAGGAGAAGAGTACCAAAAAGTGGAAGACAAAATAAAAACAGCCATGGTATGGTACAATTATAGAATACATAATTATAAGATTACTGAACATGTGTAAAAGTAAATATGTGTATAATCAAGTACTGGGTGGTAACGTGAGCAAATAAAAACAAAGACTTGATGAGGTTTTAGGCAATTACTGTATTATATTGGCTATTTTTTATATTATTTTTGCAATAAAGTAATGCTTTTGACAAAGCTAGGAAAATTACTAATCCAATCTGCTCATTCTACAGTTGAGGAAATGAGGCCAAGATTTGGTAAGGAGCACACATAAACACTCAGGGCTACAATGTACAAGCAACCTTTTATTCAAGGAATAGTATTCAATTATAAAAACCACAGGTATCATCTCCATCAAAAAGCTATGTTTGAGCTATTTTACCTTCCTCAAAGGTACTAATTAGTACTAATTATGGGGACAGATTATGTGATAAACTTCAGAAGAAAAAACACTGGGGCAATTCAACAAACATTTATTGACCAACCTCTAACTGCAAGACCCTGTTCTATATGCTATGTCATATACACAGACAACTAAGACATAGGGTATGCTCTTTAAGAGTCTACAACGTAATGAGGAAGACAGATATAAACAATTCTTGATATAAGACAGAATGAAATAATAGCATGAACAAGTAACTTCAACTTGGGGCACTGAAGAAAAGGTCATGGATCAAAGAATACATGAGGTGAACCTTAAGAAATGAGTGTAAGTTCATCATGTTGCAGAGCTACTGCACTGCACAGCTCCAGGAGATGAGGTGACCCAGCTGGGCAGAGAAGGGGCAGAGGACACACCAAGCTAAGGATAAGCATGAGCAAAGGCAGGAAAGGCATAATATAATGTTCAGGGGAAGGTGAACTGTTTGGTATGGCTAAAATGAGTGGGCAGCAAGAGCAAGAAGAAATATGGAGAGGGACAAGATTGGGAATATTAGCTAAGACCAACTTAGGGCAGGTTTTCAGAAAAGACCAGCAAAAACTGAAACATTGGACTTGTGCTCTAGGAAAAGATATCTAACAGAAGTGAGAAAAGTGAGGAGAAAAAGGGACTGGAGGAAAATTAAGACTTGAATGAGAAGCCTTGAATCCGGCATCAGAAAGGAAAAGAAAACGAAACTAGAAAGGGGACTAGCAATGGGACCAGCCAAGGGAGAACACTGTAACGGTCTTGGCAACACAATCTGTTACTTTCTGAAACATCTGGTTTAAAGTAGTATAAGATTCAAAATATTTGATACATGATCCAACTACTTTAACAAGTAGGCATCTATCATAGTAAACTTTAGAACAAATGGGCACATGCTCAGTACCTTCACTTTCCCAGGCCTGGAGCTGATTTTGATCCCTGGTAGCACTGCCCAACACCTCCCGAGGCACAGGTTCCATTCGTGCATCCACTTTCTCTTGATAAGAGGAATGGTTAAAACCCTCAATGGCCTTTTGGAAAAATAAATTCAGTTCCTCAAAGTTCATGGCCTGGAGCTCTTCATAAAGTTCTACTTGTTGGGCTTCTTCCAGTTCATTCCAAAACTGTAGCAGGTGTTCTTGCCCAGCTTTGGACAACCTGCATTTGAGGTCATTAACATTCATAATGCTCTGCCAACCAAGCTTTGTGAAAATAGGGGTGTAATTTCTGCTCTCGTAAACCTAAAATAGAAAAGAAATCAATAGCAGGTAAAAACCCAACCTCCAAACCTGAAGTTTTTCCTACTAAAAATAAGTACATTTTAAAAATAACACAAAAACTTGTTAAGGAAATTAACTTTTATTTTTCAAACACTCATTAGTAAGAGCTCAAATTTGTAAGATAATAATAATCAGCATGATGTATCAGGCACTGCATTAGTACTCTACCTACTCTATTTTAATTTTCAACACCTCTATGACATTTGTGCTATCACTATTTGTGCTATATCACTATTTTACAGTTGAGGAGACTAAGGCACAGAAAGGATAAGCAAACCGCCCAAATGGAAGAGCTAGGATGTGAACCCACGCAGTCTGATTCCAGGGCTCACACTCCATAACTACACTTAGTTTTCTCAGTACTATCCCTCTGACCACTAAGCGACCCCTGAAAAAAATACTTGGCTGCCTATGTTTTCAACTGTTCTCCTTTTATCTCCAATGGTAGAAATAACTCTTGTATTCAGAATACAGCAAGATTCAGGAAGACAGGATCACCTATAGCATGAAAATACATTCTGTTTCAATAGCAGCTTCTGCAGAAAAGCAACAAAAACATGCCCATTATTTCTACTTAAACCCCAGTTAGAGACAAGCAGTACACACATAACAATCAGTAAATAAGACAATGTTTCTTAAAAGCATTTCCTGATAACATCACATAATGTTAAACTTAACAGTGCTGAAAAACAGAGAACGAGGAAGTATTTAATCTACTGGCCTAACATAGATAAATGAAAAAGACAGGCACTGTCTATAAAGAGTTCACAAAGGAAATGTGATCTAGCTGGGCCTCCAGGGTTGAGCATAAAATCAGGAAACAAGCAAAGCCAGGGTGGCAATGAGGAGCAAGCACATGTGGAGAGCAGCGGGAAAGTTGGAGTTTTATTTAGAATGGTGAGAAATGACGTAATATAGTGCTAGACCATGAAGAGCCTTGAAAATTAAGCAGAGAATTTGTATCTAAGATATTAAGTAATAGGAAGCCAATCGTAGATTACTAACCAGGAAATGTCACCATGCTTTAGGAAGATGAGAGAAAGGGACATCTGCACAGGATAGATTGTTAGAAGGAATAGCTAGAAGCAGGAAGTAAGTTAAAAGACAACTGCAGGTATGAAAAACCAAGGCTCTGAACCTGATTGGTTCCAGAGGAAATAATGATGGAAAGGATAAATTTGAGGGTCATTGTAAATAACCACTACTGCACTGTAACTGTTTGAATATAAGGGAAAAAAAAAACAGGTCCCTTACAAACAAGAGAAAATGAGGTTCCAAGAAGTTAAGTACTTTGCCCAACGCTACATACCTACTAGGTAAGAAAACAGGAATTTTAAGCCAAATCTACCTGATTCTAAGGCCTTTGCTCTTTCTACCATACAATGCCTCTCATAAAAGCAGTGGAAACACCAAGAAACCAACCCAAGGTCTCATTTAAAAGAGAAGCAATAACTAGCATTAGGCTTTGGAGTCGGACTGGCTGGGTTCATCTACTAGCTCTACCACTTTCTAATTTCACGGCCTTGAACAAGTTACTTAACCTTTCTGTGCCCAATTTTTCTCATCTGTAAAATGGAGATTATGACAGTACTTTTCTCATATGGTTAAGTGGATTAATGAGTTAATATAGTGAACAGTATTTAAAGCAGAGCCTAGTGCATAGAAAGTCATCTATAAACATGACTGGCTACTATTGTATAAGTGAAATTTGTGCTCTAGATCACTGAATCACAACCTCCAAATATGAGGAGACTTACTGAGTTGGGCATTGAAGGATGAAAAGAAGTTTGCCAAGGATACAAGAGGTAAGAGAAAATCTAGCCAGTATGAAAAACGTCCAAGAAAGTAAAAATGTATACAAGGAGCAAGGCTTAGCGTCAGGATATGGGTGGTAAATGGTGACAGATGGAGGCTGAACTGTGATCATTGCCGCTATTTCTGTTGAAGGAAAGATGATGAGCCCACAGCCACCCTTCTCACTTACGTGAATAGGTTACTCCTAAAAGTTTCCTTTTAATGTGCAAAGATACATTAACAGACAATTTAAGAAGGAAAACTATTGAACATTCCTGTGCCCTTATTCATTCAATGAATGAATGAGCACTTACTGTGCACCAGGCACTGATCTAGGCAGTAGGGACTCAGCAGTGAACAAAGTGATATGTGTCTGCCCACATTCTGGTGTGAATGATGGACAGATACATAAAATACCAAGTAGTGTGACAGTGCTATGAAGAAAAATAAAGTGGGAAAGGGACTAACAAGCAGTGGGGATGGCAGATATTTGGACAGACAGAGAAGTTAGATAGGGACCCTGAAGAGTTCACATTTGAGAATACAGGCATACCTTGTTTTATTGCACTTCACTTTATTGCACTCTACAGGTACTGGGTTTTTTACACACGTGGCAACCCTGTGTTGAAAAAGTCTTTTGGCACAATTTTTCCAATAGCATGTGCTCATTTCGTGTCTTTGTGTCACGTTTTGGTAATTTTCACAATATTTCAAACTTCTCATTACTATTATATTTGTTATGGTGATCTGTGATCAGAGATCTTTGTTGTTAGTATTGTTAATTGAATGGGAGCACCACAAACTGCCCATACAAGATAGCAAACTTAATCAATAAATATATGTGTTCTGACTGCCCCCCTGGCCAGCCATTCCATCTCTCTCCCTTTCCTTGGGTCTCCCTATTCCCTGACACAGCAATACTGAAATTAGGCCAGTCAATAACACTACAATAGCCTCTAAGTGTTCAAAGGAAGAGTCGCATGTCTCTCACTTTAAGTCAAAAGCTAGAAATGATTAAGTTTAGTAAGAAAGCACATGGAAGCCGAGACAGGCTGAAAGCTAGGCCTCTTACCCCAGTCAGCATAGTTGTGAATGCAAAGAAAAGTTATTGAAATAAATTAAAAGTGCTACTCCAGTGAGCACATGAATGATAAGAAAGCAGAATAGTATTATTGCTGATATGAAGAACAGTTTAGTGGTCTGGATAGAAGATCAAACCAGCCACAACACACCCTTAAGCCAAAGCCTAATCCAGAGCAAGGTCCTAACTCTCTTTAATTCTATGAAGGATGAGAGAGGTGAGGAAGCTACAAAAGAAAATTCTGAAGCTAGCAGAGGTTGGTTCATGAAGTTTAAGGAAAGAAGCAATTTCCATAACATAAAAGTGCAAGGTGAAGCAGCAAGTTCTGAGTAGAAGCTGCAGCAAATTATCTAGATCTAGATAAGATAATTGATGAAGGTAGCTGCACTAAGGAACAGATTTTCAATGCAGACAAAATAGCTTTATATTGGAAGAAGATGCCCTCTCCAACTTTCATAGCTAGAGAGAAGTCAATGCCTGGCTTCAAAGCTCCAAAGAACAGTCTCTTATTAGGAACTAATGCAGCGGGTGACTTTAAGTTGAAGCCCATGCTCATTTACCATTCAAAAAATCCTAGGGCCCTTAAGAAGTAGGCTAAATCTACTCTGCCTGTGCTCTATAAATGGAACAACAAAGCCTGGATGGCAGCACAACTGTTTACAACATGTTTTACTGAATATTTTAAGCCTACTGTTGACATCTACTGCTCAGGAACAAAAAAAATTCCTTTCAAAATATCACTGCTCTTTGACAATGCATCTGGTTGCCCAAGAGCTCTGATGGAGACGTACAAAGAGATTAATGTTGTTTTCATGTCTACTAACACAATGGCCATTCTGCAACCCAGGATCAAGGAGTTAATTCAACTTTCAAGTCTTATTATTTAAGAAATACACTTCTTAAGGTTATAGCTGCTTTAGACAGCTACTCTGTTGGACCTGGGCAAAGTCAATTAAAAACCTACTGGAAAGGATTCACCCTTCTAGATGCCATTAAGAACATTCATGATTTATGAGAGGAGGTCAAAATGTTGACATTAACAGGCAGAAGTTGATTCCAATCCTCATGGATGACTTTAAGGGGTTCAAGACTTTAGTGAAGAAAGTAACTGAAGATGTGGTAGAAATAGCAAGAGAACTAGAATTAGAAGTGGAGCCTGAAGATGAGACTGAATTGCTGCAATCTCAAAGGATGAGTAGTTGCTTCTTTTGGATGAGTAAAGATGTAGTTTCTTGAAATGAAATCTACTCTTTCTGAAGATTTTGTAAGGATTTAGAATATTACATAAACTGAGTTGATAAGGCAGCAACAGAGTTTGAGACTGACTCCAATACTGAAAGAAGTTCTACTGTGGGTAAAAGCTAACAAACAATGTTGCATGCTACAGAAAAATCTTTTGTGAAACAAGGAGACAATCAATGTGGCAAACTTCATTGCGGTCTTATTTTAATAAACTGCCACAGCCACCCCTGCAACGACCACCCTCATCTGTCAGCAACCACCAACCTGATCTGTCAGCAGTCATCAACACTGAGGATGGTTAGCATTTTTAGCAATAAAGTATTTTTAAATTAAGATATGTACATTGCTTTTTAAGATATAATGCTATTTCACACTTAATAGACTACAGTATAGTATAAACATAACTTTTATATGCACCAGGAAATCAAACACTTTGTGTGACTCACTTTATTGTGGTGGTAGGGAACCAAACCTGCAACATCGCTGACGTATGCCTGTACCCGTGAATGAAGAGAGGGGACAAGACAAGTTACAAATCTTGGGGAGGAGCACTCTAGTGGAGGAAACAGAAAGTAGAGTGATTCCCAGATTGGAACGTGCTTGCCATGTCCAGGGAAGAACAAGAAAGTTGGTGCAGCTGGAGTAGAGTGATTAAGACAGAATAATTAGAAATGAGCCTGGAGAAGTGGACAGAGACTAGATCAGGTAGGACATTGTGGGTTGAGTAAAGGACTTCGGTGTTCAGGAAGCCATTGGAGAATTTGGACCAGGGGAGTACCTGGGTCTGATTTAGGTTTTAAAAGGATCATTTTGCTGCTACATGGAAAAAAAGACTGTAACAGAGACAAAAGTTAAACACTGCAATAGCCTAGATCAGAGGTGATGATCGTGTTAAGTTAGAGATGCCTATTAGACATCCAAGTAGAAATGCTGATTAAACAGCAAAATGTAGCAGTCTGTAGTTCAGAAGTGATAGTGGAGCCTAAGATAAAATTTTCAAGGTCATTAGCATATATGATATTAAGTTCTTGACTGAATGAGATCCCTCAGGGAGTGTAGACAGATACAAAAGAAATGACAGGAGACTGAGCCTTCAACACTCCATACGGTATTAAAAGACATTTCTATTGATTCACACAGGTTTCAAGAGAGATGCAACTATTTTTTAATTAAAGAAAAAATCATATATATAAAAGAGATAACATTTATATTAAACTCATCCAAAGAATGGGGTCTTTCCTAAGGTCTCATTTATACTACTGTATTTGCACAGATTTAATGGAGCATGTTGTAAGTGGAAAGACCAGGTAAGAGAATAGTCCTAGTTCTTGGTCCTTCCCCATCAGTAGACCCTGTGCACATCATTTCACCTCCTTATGCAGACATTTCTTCATCCTGACAATAAAGATAATACAATCAGCCTTTCTCACACTCCCTCAAATGAGAGAATGCTCTATTAAAAAGCATATTATAAGACATAAATCAAAATTTTCCTAAAAAGTCTTAGCTAACCATCTATCTTCAAATGCTTGAAAAAATGGATTCATGCAAGTAAGACAACACGTAGGTTAATCTTTGATATCTAGGCCTAGTCTGTGGACCATTAGAAGTCAGCAAATGTTGACAAACTTACATGTGCTCATTTACATAGTGTGTAAATGTTCACAAGATAACAACCATACTTGAGATTTGGACAAGAATAATTTATCCATGATGTTAATTTTGAAGCAGATATAACCACCTCCATGTCACAAAAGTGCTCCCCATTAATTCCGGTAAGAAATGTATATGTGTAATGATAAGAGCAGCAGGGAATAGGGGAGTCCAACTAGAATTTTTATTTTGACAACCAAAGTCTGAAAAAGTTAAAGATCTGCTCTAGAAATTATGACAGAACCTGGTATACACCCATAGTCTAATGCAATCACCTCAAAAAAAAAAAAAAAAAAGACAAATCTGATAACAATCCACCATTATCAAACACCTTTATTAGGATTTTAATACAAGTATTAAAGAAATCTAGAATTTCCCCCTCCATTTCTGGTCTCCCTCCTGCCCCTATCTCTGCACCTATATACAACCCCCAAATTGGTAAGTAAACCTTTTAAAGCATTTGAAAAACAGTCTTGGGGTCAAGCCATGAACACTGAATCCTGTAAATGCTTGGCAGCACAGCCTATGAAGTCTTTTTTTAGCCCCAGTAAGTCAGCCAACTGACTAACAGTGAAGAAGATGACAGTGCCTCCAGTTTCCTACAAACCCTTCAGTCCACACCCGGTAAATTTCACTTAAAAGTTCTGAATCTAAAAGCACTAAATAATGACATATATGTATTACCATAATCATATCACCTGATTCCAGATTTCATAAACCATGTACAAATAAATACCAGTGTCAGGCCAAACTTGATAAAATCTTCAGGAAGCCATATGTTCAGCACATGTGTGCTCTCAGTCCTCCAATCCTGTCCTCCTGCTTGGCCAAGCTAGGGGAAACCCAGAAATGTCAACCCCCGTCTCATTAGCAGCGTTAAAACAAAGAAGTGGCAAGTAGGTTTTGTCCCACTCTCAGGTACCCCCACCCGTATCTCCTGTCCTAGGCAGCGCCCTCAGAATTCTTTTCCTCATGCATTCAATTCACCCCAACTCGCTCCCACCCGACAGTTCCAACGATCGCTGTCCCCACTGGAAGCTCCCTCAGCTTGGCTAAGTGTCCCAGAAACCCCCTCCATAAGGACCTGGCTTGAGAACCTCAAAGCCGCTATCCGCCTCCAGGTGAGACCCCTCACCCCTACCCGAACCGCAGTGACAACCTCCCAGACCGCAGGCACTGCCCCAAACCTTCTCCTCCCCCAACGCCGCCTGTCCATCTCGCCGCTCTCTTCTCATCCACCGGCCCCGCCACCTAGCTGGCCGCTCAGCCGGCCCCACTCCGCCGGGCCGCCGAGGGTGGCGTGCGACTGCGGGGAGCACACGGTTGGGTGTGGGTATGCAGGCGGGCTCCTCGGCGCGTGCCAGGCTGTCCGCGCTGTGCACCTACGTGCGACGCGTGTCCGCGTCTGTGCGCGTGGCCGTGGAAGCGTGTGGGGGGGGGGGGACCAGACACTCCGCCCGCCACCCGGACCCCGGGCCTCGCAGTCCCCTCCAGGGTTGCGGGGAAGTAGGCGGCAACCGGGCTGGGGGCCCCCTCACCTCCCACGGCACGACCACTACTCCGCCCAGCTCCGGTTCCCACGGCGCGGCCACTCATCAGCGTCCTTCCCCTGCTCCGAATTTATACCCTCATCCGAGGGGCCGGGGCAGCGGGGCGGGCCGGGAGCTGGGGCCGAGGGCAGCTCCGGCCCCGGCCACCCCGCCCCTCTCTCGCCGCGTTGACTGGCTGCGGGCGCGGGGAGGGGCCGCTACCGCCCGCCCGCGACACGTCAGCGCCGGGAGTAGCGGCGACGAGGCGGGCGCTGAAGGGACGCTGAAGGCCGGGGGCGGGGCCTCTGCGCGTCACTCATTCTCTGGCCCAATGGGGATGGAGATGGGCGCCCTGTTAGCAGGTGGCCCCGCCTCTCCAGCGCAGTCGGGGCGGGGGAATGGAGAAGACGATTACGTTCGCTAGGCGGGTGGAGGCTTGAGCCTCCGCTAAGCAGATGCCGGGCCTAGTCTTCAGAGCCCTGACGTCACCAAGTTGTACCGTGAGGAGTGAGCGCGCGACTATGCGTCGTCCCCTAAAACCAGCGGCTCGGGGCGCACACCCTTCTCAGAAGCGGACCTCGGAGTTCTGCGGGGAGTTGTGTCACAGAGGTGGCACATTTCCGACCGCCCCCGCTGTTAGTAAGGAAAAAGTCCCGGATTTCTCTGCGGAAAATCCTCTAGGGCGGGCCTGACGCGCCCTCTGACCTGGAGCTAGTTATTTCATTCGGAGTTCTCCAGACGCCTGGCGGTGCTCAGAATGTCTGTTTGGTTAGATTTTAGGACCCCAGGAGCTGAAGCCCGGCTAGTTTGCTTTGGCACGAAGAGGGGCGATTGGAGAGAGAGAATTGCAAGCAAAGGTATTAGGTAACCTGAAAAGTCCTCCAGTCAAAGTGAACCCAGGACAGCATTGTGTGCCTTCAGGACCTTGCTGGCTCTCAGTATTCGGCACGAAAACGGTGGTCAGACTGGATGACCTCCGAGGCCATTGCAAGACCAGTGTTTATGGGTGCCTATTACATAATATCAATCCTGTTATATAACCTTGTGTGGGTGGCACATGAAGATTATAAACTGTGTTTATTTGTAAAGTTTCATTGCACTTTTCTTTGCACAGTTTTGCAAGAAATCCAAACACCTAGATTTTACATAACACCTATCTTAAAGAAATTCAAGCATTCAGGTCCTCTCTTCTATCTTCTTGAGGGCAAGGGCCTTTTTATTTCCTTTATCAGTTGCAAAATCAGTCACCACATAAGTAACAACCAGAAAAATTTACAACTGATAAGTAATGCTGGTAGACTTAACATTCAGGAGATTGAATATTTGCCATCTTTCATGGTCCCAGAACTTCATTCCTTCCTTGGAAAGATTTATATAGTGTAGTGGTTAAAAGCAGGTGATCCTGAGCAAGTTAACTCTTGTACATCAGTTATCTCATCTGTAAAATACAAAAAATAATGACAGTGCCTTAGGGTGATGAAAATTAAATCAATCAGTACCGGTAAAATATGTAAAACAGTAAACGCTAACAGAATTTTAGTTATCGATATTTATTGATATCGGGTACCGTTCTGGGTTCTAGATATCATCATCTGGAATACCTTTGGTTGTTTGGATCCCTGATAACATAAGGAACATTTTTCTTAAAAGTTTTCATGATAACTGAGAAGAACAAAATCACTGCTATCTTAATGATCCCTAGGTCCCACTTAAAGAGACCTACAAATATGCAGCAATGATGTGGCTGAATGTAGTGTGGTGACCTTTAACGATGCAAAGAGGGAAGAGAGTTTAAGACAGTTGCTTTCTAAACACCACACTGACTGTTATTCTTCTACCCTTGTATTCCCTGAGATAGAAATAAATGAGAGTTTAGAAAAATTAGAACTGGGAGCCTAGCTTCAAAAACAATTCTGTCCTTAATAGTTGTATGACCTTGGATGAGTCATTTAACCTCCTTAAACTCCAATGTCCTCCTTTATAAAATGAGGATAATACCTGTTTCGTCTAGGTGTAATAAGAATTAAATGAGAAAGAACCTCAGGAAGTACCTGAAATATTATAGGCAGTCTGTAAATCTTAAATGAATAAAGAGTACAATCATTATTAAAGAGTGCTTTAAAGAAAAAGACCTGGGGTCCAGCACTGGTGTTTTTAATGAACTATTGTAAAATCATATTTTGACTTTTATCCTTTTGGTTAAAGTTTTTTTTTTCCTAATTACTAGGCAAAAAAAAAGGTGGGGGGGGGGCCTTAATTTCCCCTTGCCAGCAAACTGTCAATTAGCCTCTTACATGGAAGGATTATTTCTGTCCTTCAAAATATTTATTATATACATGGTCCTTTAAGAGCTAATGGTAAGGCAAGGATGCTCACTCTACTTGTGATTATTTAATAATACACTGAAGGTATCAGTCAATACAATTAGATAAGAGAAATCATAAGAGACTCAAAAATTAGGAAAGAATAATAAAACAAATTCTATTTGTAAATGATACGAAATTATTCCTGGAAAACCCTAGAGAATCAATGATAAGGCTAATTCAAACAATAAAATAATCAGTAAGGTAGTAGGCTAAATGAACAAGAAGTCAATAGCTTTCATATATACAAACAATAACCAGTTAGAAGATACAGTGATAGAGAAAATCCCAGTTACAATAGCAACAAAAAAATAATTAGGAATAAAACTAACATGAAATGTGCAAAATCTATATGAAGAAAACTGTAAAACACTCCTGAAAGCCATAGAAGATACTTAAGTGATCAGATAGGACACCCTTTGTTAATTTATAAGTTAAACACAATCCCAATAGAATACCAGCAAGATTTTTATAGAATTAGACACGTTGATAGTAAAGCTCTTATGGAAAAATAAGCATTGAAAAATAAACATTCAAAAATAGCTAGGAAAACACTGAAAAAGGAAAGCTATCCTGGAATAAAAGATAAAACTAGATCCATACTTCACACCATGCACAAAAATAAGCTCCAAATAGATCAGTGATTGAAATGTAAAATATGAAATCAAACAAGTACTAGAAGAAAACATGTAATACTATACAGCAAAAAAAGAAAAGGAAGAGCGATATGAACTGATACAGAATGATTTTCAGGATGAATCAATACATGAAAAAAATTGAAGTATAAAGGAATATACATAAAAGAATGAAGACAAAATACGAAAATATACATATATCTGCTTATTTTTGCAAAAAGAAACAGAAGTAGAAAACAGAAACCAATGAGAGCAAAATGGGGTGGTAAGAAATCTATTGGAAGGGAGAGAGAGGGGAGTGATACTTTTCTAAATATAATTTTTGTATAGTTTTGACTTTGGAACCATGTTAATGAAATCAGTATTTTTGTTTTTTTAATGAAAATCAGTGAGGAAGAGGGTTGAACCCTGAAATAGAAAGCAGAAACAAATCAGCCTAACCAAATCTTAAACACCACACTGACAGGAAAAAGGAGCTAACCCAAGTAACTTTTGAAAACAGTATTTTTTTACAGCTTTATGAAGTTGTCTTAAAATAAACTACAGATATTGAAAGTGCACAATTTGATGAGTTTCGACATATGAATACACCTGTGAGTGCAGTATTTTTACTATATACTTTCAATCTAAAGACAAAAGGAACTGTAAACAAATATTAAACTCTAATAGTTTTGCCTTTCACAGTGGAATGGCTTATCAATTCTGAAACTATTTTTGATGTATTGTAGGATTGAGCACATGATTAAAAATATGGAGGATAATGAGAAATGGGATTTTTTTACCAAAGAAAATTACAAATATGTAAAGAGGGAGAGTCTAGAATTAACTCTTAAGTGGCAGATTGGAATTGGAAGTTAGTATGAACTCATAGTATTTAATTTAAATATTTACGTGTTAGAAATGTACATATATATGTACAAATGCACACACATATTTCTTGGTTCTGTTTCCTGAGAGGGCCTAAAATTAGTAACTTCACAGTAGCAATGAGCACACCAGTGGCCAGGTCTTAGTTTCTCAATAGCATTACACTCTAGAAGGAAACAGTGTTCCTTGGAGAAATGTCTGATTCCAGACCTAGAACATTCTGTTGAGCAAGAAAGTAAGGAAGTACCCCCAAAATAATGGGGACATGTAAAAATGACACAGGAACCAGCTTGAAGGGACTACCATCAGCCATATCTGGGACACTTTGAGTATCAATATAAAAAATTATAGTAATGGTTTATAACCCATTGAATAAAATAAGAACTCATGAAGCACTCTGATATTAATAAATAAACAAATTAATGGCAGAGAATGGAAATTTCTTCCCTTTAGAAGATTGCCGACTAATAAGTGTAGAGGAAATGATGGTGTTAGCAATCATTGTAGCGATAATTGATTGAAGCAAGAATCATCAATGGATGCTAAAACCAGTAGTTAAATTTGGATAATGAAAAGATATTTACAGAGTTAAAGTATCTTCCCACAAACTACTTATTAATTATAAAGGGAAAATAGCTTTACAGTGAAGAAACCTGACAGCTATCACCATAACCAAATAATCAAAGTTTACATCGTCAATAATGGGGCAAACTGGCATCATATGCTTCCTGATTTGATACCCAAGGACACAATATCACTTCTATGGTATTATTGTCCAAAATGCATATTTCGAGGAAACATTTGACAAAACCCAAGTTGAGGGACATTGTACAAGATAACTGGCTTTACTATTCTAAAATGTCCAGGTCATGAAAGACAAAGGCTAGGAAATGGTTCCAGGTTAAAGGAGACTAATGATACATGCCACTAAATGTAACATGTGATCCAGGATTGTATACTAGACCATGAAAAAGAAATAGCTATAAAGGATATTATTGTAATAATTAACCAGATTTAAAAATGGATTTTGCATTAATTTATAGCATTGTATCAATGTTAAATTTTCTGATCATTGTGTTATATAAGAGAATTTCTTTGTTCCCAGGAAATACATACTAAAAGAGCTACAATTTATTCTTAAATGGAGTCAGAAAAAATATGTATGTATACAAAGTCTCTCCCCCTTTCTCTTTCTCTTTACCTCTCTCACACACACATACATATACAATGAGAGAGAGACAAAGTAATTAATAAAGCAAATGAAGGAAAATACCAACAATTAGTGAATTTGTGTAAAGGATATATGAAATTTCTTTATAATATTCTGCAATTTTAATGTAAGGTTGAAATCACATAAAAATTAGAAGATACAAGAAAAAGCACTTAATGGTGGAGGTCCTCATTATGGTGGAGTTCAAATGCAAAAGAAAATCTTTAGCCAAAGGAACACATAGCTCTGGAGAAAAAGGCTCAAGTGTGTGATAGTCAACAGAGTAGTTTGCCTGTTCCATGTCACGTGCCCTTTGGCACCCAGTCAGGATGCCACACGACCCGCCAGGATGCTGTTTATGGTGGCAGCCATGTCTCCATGGGACCAGAAGGACGACTATAGGAAAGGATTTTTCTCTGATTCTCACCCTTCCAGTTGAAAATAGTAAGGAACTTGTGCAAAGTAGGAATTTCCCAGAATCCATGGATGTTTATATGGATGTCCCTGGGGTTAAGCTATCCTCTTAAGAGCAAGCAGGCATATTTGCAGCAGTCAATAAAAAACAAACAGATGTTCATTCAGAATGTATTTATCATGTTGTTCTGTGCTAGACCTTGTGATAGGTACCAGGGGGAATCAAAAGACAGATCTTGAGAAATTTATTGTGCAATCATAGAGTGAGGAGAGATGTTCCCCATTCAAGATAGGGGGGTCATAAACAAGCCAACAAATGTACAAATAAAGGATTTCAGAGTTCAGAGGAGGGAGAGAATAAAGTAATGAGGGAGTTTTACAAAGGGATAGGCCATTAGGGTTTGAGACAGGTGGGAGGTGAGGGACCGCCTCACTCCGTACAGGAAGCTGTCACTCACAATTCAGCCTAGGTGATGGGGGCATTTGTGAGCTGGTTATATGTTTTCCCACTGACCACACCATCACCTTATTTAACTGCTGCTTTCTCCTTAGTGAATGAAATCAAAGAATTTGTACTCAGATAAAGAATTTAGGAAGTGAGATATTTACCTAGGGCTTGGTATTAAATAATCTTTGAAATTTGAAGTTTACAAACAAATTCACACCCACAGGAACTTGGATTAAAACTAAGAACATGTTTTTGTTGGAGTACATAATTCAGTAATAAATTCAGTTTTATCACCTACAAAATTGAGACAATAATACAATATATCTCATAGGGTTGGAAAGAGGGAAAAAGAGAAGGAGAAAGGGCACAGCACACAGCTGCTATTCAATAAATGAATAAATGAATGACAGAAAGAAAGAGGAAAGGAAAATTAAAGGGGGATGAAAAGAACAGAAATGGAGTAGTCTTCTACTAAAAATATGGAACCATGCTGGGATTCCAGGAGAAATGTTTTCAATGGTCCATTATTGAGAACAAATTAAAAAATTGACAGATGTACATCAGTAGGCTTTATGTTTTGTCTTTTAGGGACAATGAGATTATGGTATTTTTTATACTCTTTTGGATGCTTTTTTGGTGTATTTTCTAAATTTGTTGAACTAAAAATTATTTTATAGTTAGGAAAATATATTTTTTTCAATTTCAGAGAAAGTACCCATGTGACTAAACAGCTAAGAAAGCCTGCTTGTTGTATTGTTTTTCCGAGCAGCTGTATGGGATATGTGCCAGTCTGTCCTCACTGGCTTGACTCATACAACCAACAATGATCCATCAGATTTTTTAAACAGCGGGCTGGTATTAGCAAGTCTATTCCAGAGGAGGACTCCCTTTGTTGTCCTGAAGGTAATGGCCTCAACTAGTCCACTGAACTAATAACAGTGTCCAGCTTCTTTCCAAAGAGTACATAGCATGCACTGGGAGAGTCTGGCTCATTTCAAGTCTCAGTTCAAGGCAAGGTCTGAGTTTCATGAGATCACTGTTTCCAAGAGATTACAAATAAATGGGCGTTGGAGGGATTTGAGTTTTGACTTTCCTGTTGACAGTTTCCTAGGACATGAGTACTTCATTCTCCCAGGAGATCATCCTGACCCCTCCCACACTCTAAATTTTCTGTAGCTCAGGGTGTGTTTTGAAACACTGTGAAATGACTAACATACCCTGTTTAATGTCAAATTTTTTTACTCAGTTTTTCCACATCTTCCTAAGGCATATGCAATCCTTCAGAGGATTTGGGAATAGAAATTAGCCTGAGGGGGTCTTTGAGCATCTACGGTGTGTGAGATGCTAGGGATGAGATACAAAGATGAGTAAAAGTACAGCCCCTCAAAAATGTCAATAAACTGGGAAGTACATAAATAACATACTGGAATGAACCAGGGAGGAAGTAGAAAAGAGAATGCTGGTGTGCAATATGAAGAAACATAGCCTCAGCATTCCAAATTGAGGTTCTGTTTTTATGGTGTGAAGGTGTGGACCTTAAATTCCATTCCAGCCTCATTTGCTGGAGATTTATTTCACCAACCTCCCTTAATATGTAGATAAGGAACCAGAATCTCCCAAAGTGAAATGTTTACCTAAGGACAGAACAGGTATTAAACAGAGGTTTTCTGGAGGTAGTGAGTGTAAAAATAATATAGTCACTCAAAACCTCAACCACCATAATAATTGGTTCTAATGCATTTTCTTCTGTTAAAGCTGAACAGCTCACTACTATTATGAGTCCTAGGTCAAACCTTTAATGCTTACTCTTGGGAGGTCACCTGGCTGGATCTTTCTAATGCAGACAGCCACAGTGATATTCTCTCCAGGGGAAATTCCTCAGAAACTTAGCCTAGAATGACACCTGCCCTAAACTGAAACCAGCACTGCAACATATCTTGTTCAAAACCTGCCTCTCCTCCTGTCTGACCAATTTTCAGCCACCCACCTATGCTTGGCCAGATGACCTTTCATAATGTGGTCTTCATAATATGGTTCTCAGCACTACTGTTATTTGGATATAATATACATTTTATCTCTTATGCTTCTCGACATAATATGAATGACGCACACAAAGTATATCACAAGTTATTTTTGTTGGAGATATCTCCTAGTAACCTATTCCTTCTTTATAAATCTCTGACATTAAATTTGCTTTAGATTTTCCAGGGAACATCTGTCTAAATAAAGAAAAGATGAAAATGGGGTGTCACCTCTAAAAAATTTCAGACACAGGAAGATGTTCTTTAATATTTTTTGTTCCAGGCTCCGGATATCCACTCTGCCTGTGTTACTTAATATTAATGGAATAAAGACTCCATATCACAATAAAAGTCCCTAGCAATGCCTACTGGCTTGGGGTCAAAATTATACTACAAAAGTGTTATCTCAGAACTTGGTTTCTCAGAGCTGTTGGACAATTATTTTCTACGTCCCTCATTTAATTTCTTTTTGGATACTTAGCATAATGCTTGAGAACATGGACTCTGAAGTCGGAATTTGAACCCCCCTGGTTCTACCACTTCCTGGTTGAAAGACCTTGGGCAAGTTAATTGTTGACTCTGCACCTCATTTCCCCACCTGTAAAATGGTGATAATAATGGGTCCTACGTTATAAGGTTGCTATGAGGATTAACTGAGTTACTGTTTTTAAAGTGCTTAGAACAATGCCTGACACAGAGTAAGAGGTCTGTAAATTTTTCTTAAAAAATTGTATCTGCCAAGTTTGGCTTCCTGGGTGTGAGGCATATGGAATAGAGAGGTGTGACAGACAGACCTCCTCCATGATCCCTGACTCCTGGTGTCCATGCTGTTGTGTGAGCCCCTCCCCTAGAGTGTGGGCAGGACCAGTGACTTGGCTTCTAACCAACAAAATATGGCAAAGGTGATAGGATACCACTCCCATGGGTACTTTTTATATAAGACTTCATCTTGCTAGCAGGCTCACCCTCACTCTCCTGCTGGCCTTGGAGAAGCAAGCTGCCATGTTGTGAACTGCTCATGGAGGGGGCCACATGGTAGGGAACCATGGGTGGCTTCTAAGAGCTAAGAGTGGCCTCCAGCTGACAGCCAGCAAAAACAAACCGACCAAATGACAAATAGGGTGGGATGGGGGGATGGTTTGGGTGTTCTTTTTTCACTTTTATTTTTTATTCTTGTTCTGATTCTTTCTGATGTAAGGAAAATGTTCAGAAATAGACTGTGGTGATGAACGCATAACTAAATGATCATACTGTGAACAGTTGATTGTAGACCATGGATGATTATATGGTATGTGAATATATTTCAATAAAATTGAACTTTAAAAAAACAAAACAAAACTGACCAACTACACTAAAGCTTTCAGTCTTACAACTACAAGGAAATAAATTCTGCCAACAACCTGAGTGAGCTTTGGAGCAGATTCTTCTCTAGTTGAGCCTCCAGATGAGAATGCAGTCCAGATGACACTTTGCAGGCTGGTGGGACTTTGAAGCAGAGAAACCAGCTAAGCCCTGGGCTAATACCTGGTTTACAGCCTTGTGAGAGACCCTGAACCAGAGGAACCAGCTAAGCTGTGCCTGGATTCCTGGCCTACAGAAACTGTGACCTCATAAATGCGCACTGTTCTAAGATGCTAAATTGTGGATAATTTGTTACACAGCAATAGAGAAATAATACAAGTAGTGAATAAGGGAGACCCTGTACTTGCCCTTATGGAGCTCACAGGATAAACGGGCATGGAACACGTTATTGCAATTATGAAGAGGTTTACAAAAGGGAATGCAAATAGTATTGTGTCCCGCTCACAGTCACCTTTAATTACTTCCTCACCCATGAGAAGGAACCCCAACAACCATGTTTGTATAACATGACCTTCCCCAGAAATAACTGATTGGACCAGGGTTGAGCACCTGATAAGATCAGGGTCAACCAAAGTCTTTGTCCCAGAACTTTTGGATCAGAACTAACTGATTTCAGTTTAGTCTGAGCTGGTGCTTTAGACAGCAGGAGCTGTTGAGAGGCTGTCATATGCACAAGAAGCTAAGGAAGCCGTTCCGAGGATGGAAAAGAAAGGAATAGAGACATAGATACAGATATACTTCCTGACATCCTGATAACCTTTAATTCTGTCTTCAGTCTCTGCTGGGACTACTCCTGGTTTTCAAGAAAAAACCCTCTAACCTTGTAAATGATTCCCCTTTATGAGCAATCCTCAGGGATCCAAAATACCCCATTCAAAGAAACACAGTCTATCAACCAAAACTAATTTAAAACTAGTCAGTCTTTACTTATGTCTTTGGAGAATGTTTAAGAGGATACAATTAGTAATTTGTACCGACACTGCTTATAATCCATGTCCCTCTCCTTTCTAATTCTCACCACCTTGCTGCAGCTCTGCTCCTGAATCTCTCATTTGCTAAACCTCTCATTCTCCATGGTTCTGGAATTGTCCAACTTCACATCCTCTTATCTCTCCCTCTTGCAAATACCACACTAACATCTCCCGCTAATAATAGTCACTGCACTTCTAGCTGCCTCTTGCTGGCCACCTTGGGTATGTCCTATGGAGAGCAGGGGGGCAAAGATCCTAAATAGAGTCCTTCTTTTCTGTCAGAAATTGCAGAGAGAATTTCTTATAGAGGATTCCTGGTGAATGGATCTGGAGTTCAGAGAAAGGTATAGGCTAGGAATATACACTGGGAGTCCTCAGTCTTGATAAAAGGTATGAATATCCAATAAACTTACGAGAAGTATATGTCCAACTTACAAATATACATCATTTATTTTTGTCTATTAGTTTCTTAAACAGTAAAAGGCTGATAATTTAGGATTGAAATCAAGGGAAATGATAACTCTTGTACACCATTGGTGAGTACTAATTAGAACAATTTTTTGAGAACAACTTGGCAGTTTTTATAAAAACAATTATTTAATTCATTATTTACATATTCTTTGACCCAACAATTCCACTTCTAGTTGGTACATAAATATATATGTACAAGGATGTTTAATACAACATTGCTTCTAATAGAAAAACTATAAAGCATACCTTAGTGAACATTAACGGGTGGATGATTACATAAACATTGGTGTATCCATACCATTCAGCAATTAAAATGAACAAGTAATATGCAAGTGACAAGAAAAGATCTCCAATTTATATTATCAAGGGTAACTGATCATTAGCAAGCTGCTCTGTAACTTCTGCCTTTTTTCTGAATGCCTCCTTCACATTCTTGCCCAGATAGAAACCTAGCTCTCTCTTGAGGGCCTGGAGGTGAGTATTTTCCAATTTTTCCTCATTATTACTACTTCCAACCCATTGTTTCTTGCCCTTCCCTGAAAACTGCCAGCTTTGAAGCTTATGCCATCAGACCCTGTGACATACTACCCCATCTTAGTTCAGTTGTTAATAGATTTTCAAGTCATTCTCCTCTCATTTCTCAATTATTTTAGCTTCTGGCACATCATTCTCTCCAGCACTACTCCTGTCACATTTCTTGCTAATTTTAATGGTCATATGAATGATCTTTCCAATTCCCTGACCTCTTAATTTTCTAACCTCCCTTCTTCCAGTGTCGTGTGCTCCCCTTTCCTCAGTCCCTAAGAGAACTTTGAATTCACTGTCAATTCCTAAACCCTTCCATAATGTCAGTGCCACTTCTTATTTTTCCACCTCATTCTCTCTAGGACCACAACTCTGGCAATTTGACTCTTTGGGACCTACAATTCATTGAAATGGGATCAGTTCACTGCAAACCATTCCCAACCCCGCACAAGACCCTTATATCCAGCCTACGCAGTTTAGTCTGTGGACCATTATCATGATCACTCCTTTGTATTCTCACTTAGCCCCCTTGGCCCCCTTTTCCTATTCATGCTTACCTGGCAACATTCCAAGCCTAGTTAGATCCAATTCAGCCTCCACCACACCTGTACTCAGGTAACTGAACAGGGTTGGAGAAAAACAACCATGCTGACCAATTTCACCACTATACGAATACTACATACTATATTTCTCTAGTTCATTCACTTTGCCATTCTCCTAGAGGACTATTTCACATCTTTTCTTTCTCCAACCTCTGTAACCTTGCCCCCATGCTCTCTCTCAGCAAATAACATTGCTTCTATTTTTACTGAGAAAATAAAAGCAATCAGAAGAGAACTTCCACAAACTCCCACCACCACATCTACTCATCCATGTGTACCTAGGCCCATATTTTTAGCTTCAAATGCTTGGGATGAACTGTCCAGTCTAATCCCTCTGCCTATGATCCCATCCCCTCATGTAACTCAAGGATGTTACATTAGTACTTGGATGCCAATAAGTAGCTCAAAATTAACATGACTGTAACTGACATGTTATAGTCTTCTCCATCTCTGTGGTAACGCTATACTCCCAGTTGCTCAGGCAAAAAACCTTAGAGTCATCCTTGCCTCCATTATGTCATCCCAGGTCCAATCTACAACCAATCCTATGCACTCTATCTTCAAAATATGTCCAGAATCCTACCAATTCTATCACTTTCTCCTATCCTGGTCTAGTCCATCATCATCTCTTACCTAGGACTTCACTCTTCTATTCAAAACCCTCTAAAGGCTTCTATCTCACTCAGAATAAAATGAAAAATCATCAAATGACCTACAAAGTCCTATAGGATCTGCCCTGTCTCTTACCTTTCTAACTTCTCCCCTTTAAGTTCCCATTTCTTGCCCTGGTTTAACAGATTCCAGCCACACTAGAGCTTAGAATTTGCCCAGAGAGCAGTGAGGAGCCTCTGGTGGATTGTTTAAGCCTTGTTTCTGCATTCTTTGCATATAAAGTGGGATAAAAGATAGACAGCTAATATCACAGACCTGCATACTCTCTAGGCATTAGACCGTTATATTGTAAAATTGTTGTGAGGTGTTTTGCTGCCCCCAGTAGGGGCACAAAGTATTGCTTTGCATAGCTGGCGTTACTTGGGACTTTTTTCCTATTTTCCATTTTGCAGTAAAAGGAAAATTAAAAGCAGAAAATTTAGTCAGAGACCAGAAACTTTTAGTGTTTTAAAATAACAACTTAGATTGTTTTTCTATTATACAACTATTATAAATACATTAAAATTTGAAACACGCAAAGAAAGAGAAGAGAGGAAAAGAGGAAGAGAGGGGGAGAAAGAAAGAGGGTGAGAGAGAAAGGAAGGAAAGAAGGAAGGAAAGAGGAAGGGAAAGGAAGGTAAGGGAAAGAAAGGGAAGGGAGAAGAAAAGAGAAGAGAAGAGAAGAGAAGAGAAGAGAAGAGAAGAGAAGAGAAGAAAGAATTACCCCATGGCACTGCACGTAACACCATTTTAATTAACATTTTGGTATGTTTCCTTCCAGACCAGAAATTCTAAGTACTTTTTAAGGGTATTTAATATTGTTTGCAGCACTCCTGCCTCCCGCAGATAGAGTCAGAGGAACGGTGACTGAAATCTGACTTCATATAGCATGCCACACCCTGTCTTAACTAACGTCATTTCTCACCCACACATTTTAGAAAAGATGCCCTGGGGTTTGTGTATGGGCCAGTGACCTTTCTTAAATGGTGAAGTAACTTCCAACTAGTTTGACCTGGTCATGAAGCTATTTTAAAAAGATAATCTGGATTCTTCTCCTGACCTGAAAAGAGTAAATTCAGTTGCACTGTATTCCGGGAAGTTATAATGAATGAGTGATAAAATATAAACAGACCACCCAAGAACAGAATAAATCCTTCTGATTGAAATGAACATGCAACCTCCTTCTTCCCCCTCCCAAATCCCTCATTAAATTGTATCATGATGGAATTCTGATATCTGTTCCAAGATTTTTGTACGCTTTAATTTGTTTATTTGTCGCTAAATATACTATTCTAGTAGTTTTAGGTTTTATTAGGTTCTATTATAACTAGTAAAAAATTTATAATATTTTGCTTGGAAGTGGTCATTTTTTGCTTAACTTTGTAAAAATGGTTATTACTGGCTATAATAAATTTTCAGCTCTAGACTACAATTTAGACCAGACAAATGTTAACTTGCTAAAAAGCTATTGAGAAATATGAAAATATAACTGGAACTTCCAAAATGGCAATTGGTGACTGTTTTTTAATGCAATTTTATTTATATAATCACACAAGTTGGTGACTTTTTGATATAATATCAGAGTATAGCTGGTTTAAATCATTTTTAGGATGAAGTAGGCATACATTAAATCTGTAAAATATTTCCAATTCTATGCTTAAAAATTTTCTGACCACAAAAATTAACAACATTTTTAATAACTATTTTGGTCATTTGTCATCCATTCTCTTCACAGTTGGACCAGTAAAGTATCTATGAACTGTAACCCACACATGGTTTATTGTTACAAGATTGGCAGATTTTAGAATTTGATTATCAATTATAGTGACTTGCCATTTGTTAAGCACTACAAAGTACATTTTGGATAAAACTGACCTAAAATTGGCTTAAATAATGTATGCAAATCCTTTAGATATTTATAACCATAGATAAACTTTCACCTTCCCTTGAAAACTAGAAAATTAAACTCTGATCATGATCCTGGAACTCAAAGAAATATCATGAACAATGAATAAAGTGTGAATTTTATTTAAGAAATGTAGTTTACCAACATGGAGCATATGTATGTAGGGCACATATATGAAATTATTTGAATTATTTGTCAAAGCCAATTATGAAAAATGTAATTAAAGAGACACTTAAAGCTTGAAATTCTGGCTACGTAGGGAATAGACTGCTTGAATTAGGCCACAAATTTTATTCCTGCCATATTAAATAAACAGTATAGGAAGTATGCCAGCATGGATGTATTATGTCCCCCAAAATGCCATTATCTTTGATGCAGTCTTGTGGGGGCAGCCATATTAGTGTTGATTAGGTTGGAAATCCTTTGATTGAGTGTTTCCATGGAGATGTCTCAATCAACTGTGGACGAGACCTTTGATTGGATAATTTCCATGGAGGTGTTACCCCACCCATTCAGGGTGGTTCTTAACTGAATCACTGGAGTCCTATAAAAGTGTTCACAGACAGAAGGAGGTGCTGTAGCCAAGAGAGACACTTTGAAGAATGCACAGGAGCTGGGAGTGCAGCTGGAATACAACCTGGGATCAGCAGATGCAAGCCACGTATCTTCCCAGCAAACAGAGGTTTTCTGGATGCCATTGGCCTTCCTTCAGTGAAGGTATACTTGTGTTGATGCCTTCATTTGGACATTTTCATGGCCTTCAGACTGTAACATTGTCACCAAATAAGCCCCCTTTATAAAAGTCAATCCATTTCTGGTATTTTGCATAATGGCAGCATTAGCAAACCGGAACAGGAAGCAAGGGGCCAACATGCAAGCCCACACCTACTTTAACAGTAAAATATCTTTGTAAATTAATCATCAGACAACCTATTCAGTTTTTCATCATAAAGTAACAGTCTCCTTCTACCTATTCACATAGCTATAAGCAATAAGCAAAATGAATGGCCTATTATTCATGGAGAAAAGATATTTAAAAACCCAAACAAAAATCACTCCAAAATCTTCATTTAGAACTGACAGTGAAGTTGCATTGATGGATTTAACTTCAACATATAATAATTTTAATATGAGTTAAAAATATTGATGGTAGATGTATTTACTACCATCTAAAAATGGAAAGCTAAAGACCATATGGTTTATATTTAATCATTCCTTGACAGGCTTGAGAACCAAAGGAAAAGAATAATAACAGTAATAACAGAGGGGGAAAAAAGCATTAATAACTATGTTTCTGGACCCATTATAGTTGACACATTTTCCACAGTTGCAAGTAGAAATGAGAGTTTCCCAAATGTAAACTTAGAAATAAAAAGTATGGGTTTGTCCAAAAAAAAATCCTGCAATTAGGGATGTTCCATACATTAGACATGGCCAGGATGAGCTGTGGATGAAACCAAACATGGTCAGAACAATGGAGATAACACTGAAGGGAAAAAGCTTTGAAAATTGTAACTTACTGCCTGGCATGATCAGAGTAATTAGGATAATGATGAGAACAAAGCAAAAGAAAAGAATATAAAAACAACTTACTGTGGGGTATCATGTGAATTGTCCATTTAGTTTTCACAATAGCTTATTGATGTAAACACAATTATTATCTCTGTTACAAATGAGAAATCCAAGGCTTGTAGAGGATAAGCAGCTTGTGAAAGTCATAAAGTTAATGAATGATGAAGTCTATCCAAAACTGCGTTGGAGAGTCAAACAAGTCCCTTTATTATGCAAACTTACTCCTCTGTCATTTCCAAGCCACCTATTTGCACTGGTCCTCAAATTTCTAATTCTGCACCACCACCATCACCACCACCACCACCACCACACCCTCTCTCTCATGCACACACACACACATGCACAAATTTGTTATCTGGTCATCTCTCTCTCCTTTACTCATGTAATAGTCTTTATAATCAAGTGGCCCCAATGCTCATCCAAAAAGATATTGGGTGCTGATGTGATCACAGACATTGGGAACTGGTGGTTTGATGGGCTGAGCCCTCAATCACGGGACTTGCCCGCGAGAAGACTGTTACTGCAAAGGAGAGGCTAGGCCTGCTTATAATTGTGCTTAAGTGTCTCCTCCTGAATGCCTCTTTGTTGCTCAGATGTGGCCCTCTCTCTCTAGCTAAGCCAACTTGGCAGATGAAATCACTGCCTTCCCCGCTACATGGGATCAGACACCCAGGGGAGTGAATCTCCCTGGCAATGTGGAATATGACTCCCGGGGAGGAATCTGGACCTGGCATCGTGGGATGGAGAGCATCTTCTTAACCAAAAGGGGGATGTGAAATGAAATAAGCTTCAGTGGCAGAGAGATTCCAAAAGGAGCCGAGAGGTCACTCTGGTGGGCACTCTTATGCACAATATAGACAACCCTTTTTAGGTTCTAATGAATTGGAATAGCTAGCAATAAATACCTGAAACTATCAAACTACAACCCAGAACTCTTTTTTTTTTTTTTAATTCCAACTGGCTTCTTTATTTTTTTTTAAATCTTCATTTTATTGAGATATATTCACATACCACGCAGTCATACAAAACAAATTGTACATTCGATTGTTCACAGTACCATTACATAGTTGTACATTCATCCCCTAAATCAATCCCTGACACCTTCATTAGCACACACACAAAAATAACAAGAATAATAATTAAAGTGAAAAAGAGCAATTAAAGTAAAAGAGAACACTGGGTACCTTTGTCTGTTTGTTTGTTTCCTTCCCCTATTTTTCTACTCATCCATCCATAAACTAGACAAAGGGGAGTGTGGTCTTTATGGCTTTCCCAATCCCATTGTCACCCCTCATAAGCTACATTTTTATACAATTGTCTTCGAGATTCATGGGTTCTGGGTTGTAGTTTGATAGTTTCAGGTGTCTACCACCAGCTACCCCAATTCTTTAGAACCTAGAAAGGGTTGTCTAAATTGTGCATAAGAGTGCCCACCAGAGTGACCTCTCGGCTCCTTTTGGAATCTCTCTGCCACTGAAGCTTATTTCATTTCCTTTCACATCCCCCTTTTGGTCAAGAAGATGTTCTCCATCCCACGATGCCGGGTCTACATTCCTCCCTGGGAGTCATATTCCACGTTGCCAGGGAGATTCATTCCCTTGGGTGTCTGATCCCACGTAGGGGGGAGAGAAACCCAGAACTCTTGAATCTTGAAGACGATTGTATAAAAATGTAGCTTATGAGGGTGACAATGGGATTGGGAAAGCCACGTGGATCACACTTCCCTTTGTCCAGTGTATGGATGGATGAGTAGAAAAACAGGGGCAAAAAAGAAAAAAAGCACTCAGTGATATTTTTTACTTTAATCGTTCTTTTTCACTTTAATTTTTATTCTTATTACTTTTGTGTGTGTGGTAATGAAAATGTTCAAACATTAATTTTGGTGATGGACGCACAACTATATAGTGGTACTGTGAACAATTGATTGTACGCTTTGTATGACTGTATGGTATGTGAATACATCTCAATAAAATTGAATTATTAAAAAAAAAGATATTGGTGAGATACGGCATTAAAAAGAAAATAATAGAGATGAACTGCTCCTGGAAACTTTCTCTTCTTATCCCTTAACCACCTATGTAGCCCTTGCCAGATTTCCCTATTGTCTAAGATTTAGCCAATTAACTTACTTCTCCGCCCTTTTCTTTGTATAGAAAGAAGGAAACAACTGTGTCAGATCTATGAAAAGACATAAGAAGAGTAGATGGACGTTATCTTGAGTGGCAGCATTCTAGTTTGCAAAAACTGTAAAAGTGACCCTCAAAACACGACTTTGAAGCAGGGCTATAGCTCCATGTTACCTACCAGAGCACCAACCTCCAAGTTCTTTTTCTTGGCTATTATCCAAAAATCAGATGCTTAGGCCCTTAATGAACAAGAAGAGAGTGCTTTAGTGAGAGCTGGGAGCCATCTCTACTCCATAAAGTATCAAGGGTGAACACATGTGGAAGGAACTCCTTTAGAGCAGCACTCCTGCCAATGATCCACCCCACACTCATTTTCAGAAGAACAGGAGTGAACTAACAGGTAAATTTGGGAATAGGGTTTGGGCATGCACAACTCAGCCCATCTCCCTCTTCTTTGGTTCTGCAGAGAGTATGTGCGCTTGGCCATTTGGCAAGCTTAGGAGTATATCCTTTGCACTTGCAGGGAGGCTGTGACTGGGTGTTAAGTCTGTCTAATTCTGTGGTGTAATATTAGGAAGTTGTTGCCATGTACCTAAGCTGCATTCTCCAACTGTTCTGTCAGTAAACAGTAACCATTCAATCTCCACTTGCCTCACTATTTTATTTCAATAGGTTCAGAACTTGGTTCTGAGGAGATGGGTATGTTTTTTTTTTTTTTTTTTTTCAGCATCTTCAATCCCTGAGAGAAATAATGTAGCATTCCTATTATAAAATGATCTTTTAGTTGTAAAATAAATAAGAGGCTGTCTGTCACTGCTCTCAAAGACATCACATGTAATGGCAAGAAGCAGAGAAATGTCATTTAGTGTTAAGAAACTCTTGTAGAGGTAGAGCACAAGGGCATCCAGAAAGGAATAGTTGATTCTGCCCAGGGACACCAGGTTTACAAAGAAGGTGGAACATGAACTGATGTCTAAAGGATGAGTAGACAGTTTGTCAAGCAATGAGGCTGGGAAGTGGCGCACTCTAGGCAGATATTGGATTGGACAGGACAGAAGGAGAATAATTTGGCAAACATTGGAAGCAAATGAGATGCTTGTTAAAAACACAGATTACCAGGCTTGACCACAAATTTACTGAGTCAGAATTCCTGGAGGAGTAGACTGGGAATCTGTATTTTTTTTTTTTTTTTTTTTTTGGTTATTTCTTTATGCAATCTTGGTCTACTGAAAGGGGTCATTTCCTTTCAATGTGAGTAATTGCTTTGACATTGCTTGTTGGGTAGGTGACAAACTCCCTCAGATTTTGCTTATCTGGAAATGTTTTAATCTTACCCGCCTTTTTGAAAGTTTCACTAGATATAAAATTCTTGGTTGATACTTTCTCTCAGCACTTTTATTATGTTGTCCCACTGTCTTCTTGCTTCATTTTTGATGAGAAATCAGCTCCCAAGTATGTGATGTGTTGTTTCTCTCTCACAGTTTTCAGGATTCTCTCTGTCTTTGGCATTCAACAATTTGTTTATAATATGTCTGGATATGATCCTTTGAGTTTATGCTTATGGATTTTGTTGAACACTTTGGATGTATATTTTCATGTCATGTTAAATTTGGGATAATTTCAGCCATTATTTCTTGGAAATCATTTGCCTCTTTCTCATTTTTTTCCTTCTGGGAAGCACATACTGCATGTACTGGTGTACTTGGTGGTGTCCCATAAGTCTGTTAGGCTTTGTTCATTTATCTTCATTCTTTTTCCTTTTTGCTCTTCAGACTGAATAGTTTCAATTGCCAATTCTCTGCAACTTCCAGTCTGCTTTTTTTTTAAATTTTATTTTGAAATAAATTCAAAGTTACAGGAACAAAGTTGCAAAAACAATACAAACCCCATACACAGCATACCCTGACCCCCCTCCCGATACCCCGATCCATCAACTTTGACATGCTGTCACACCACCATTTCTTTCTTTCCCTCCCTCCCTCCCTCCCTATCTATCATCCATCATCTATTGCTCTGTCTTCTGAACATATGAGAGCTAGCTGCACACATCCTTGAACAAACACTATAATTCACATATACAATTCCCATGAACAAGAACATTCTTTTATGCAATCCCGTTAAGCGCAGCTAAGAAGTTCAAGAAATTCAACATTGATACAAAGCTTACATTCTATATTTCCTTTTTTTTTCCCCCTTATGTCCCAACTGTGTCCCTTTGAGCCTCCTGTCCTCCATCCTCAGATCCCATCCAGGGTCATCCTTGGCATTCGATTGTCATCTATTTAGACTGTCTTTTTTTTTTTCAATTGTTGAAACATATATACAGCCTAAATCTTCCCATTCCACCCCCTCCCTAGCATTCCATTAGTGGGATTAATCACATTCACAATGTTGTAATGCTATCACCTTCCCACCATTCATTACTAGAAATTTCCCTTCACCTCAAACAGCAACCCTACACTCATTTCTTAACTCCCCATTGCCCCTTTCCCCACTTCTCATAACCCATACTCTACTTTTCATCTCTATGGTCATATTCTCTGATAATTTCTTTGTGTTTACTGTGGGGCTTAAATTTAACCTCTTAAATCCATAACAACCTTGGTTTTCTTTGATACCAACTTTAACTTCAATAGGACCCATGAACTATGTTTCTATACTCCTCCATTCCCCCACCTTTATGTAGTTCTTGTCAAAAATTACATATTTTACATTGAGTCCAAAACCACTGACTAATCATTACACTTTATGTATTTTAGATTCTGTCGGAAGTAAATAGTGGAGTTACAAATCAAAAATTATTGACTTCTATTTGCATTCCATTGTGGTCAGAGAATGTGCTTTTTGAATACAGTCAATTGTTTGTTTTTTAATTTATTGAGGCTTGTTTTATGTCCCAACATATGGTCTATTCTGGAGAAAGATGCGTGATCACTAGAGAAAAATGTGTGTCCTGGTGATTTGGGATGTAAGGTTCTATATACGTCTGTTAAAATTCTCTCTATCTCTCTCTCCTTTCTTTGTTTCTCTGTCGGTAGGGCTCCCTTTAGTATCTGAAGTAGGGCAGGTCTTTTTTTGGCAAAATCTCTCAGCATTTGTTTGTCTGTGAAAAATTTAAGCTCTCCCTCAGTTTTGAAGGAGAGTTTTGCTGGATAAAGTATTCTTGGTTGGAAGTTTTTCTGAGAATTTTAAATATGTCATGATGCCACTGCCTTCTTGCCTCCATGGTGGCCACTGAGTAGTCACTACTTAGTCTTACGTTGTTTCCTTCGTATGTGGTGAATTGCTTTTCTCTTGCTGCTTTCAGAACTTGCTCCTTCTCTTCAGTATTTGGCAATCTGATCAGAATATGTCTTGGAGTGGGTTTATTTGGATTTATTCTATCTGGAGTTCGCTGGGCATTTATGCTTTATGTATTTATATTGTGTAGAAGGTTTGGGAAGTTTTCCCCAACAATTTCTTTGAATACTCTTTCTAGACCTTTACCCTTCTCTTCCTCTTCTGGGGCACCAATGAGTCTTAAATTTGGACATTTTATTTTATCTATCATATCCCTGAGATCCATTTCGATTTTTTTTTGACTTTTTTCTCCATTCTTTCTTTTGTTCTTTCATTTTCTGTTCTGTGGTCTTCTAGGACGCTGGGTTGTTGTTCAACTTCCTCTAGTCCTGTATTGTGAGTATCCAGAGTCTTTTTAATTTGGCCAACAGTTTCTTTTATTTCCATAAGATCTTCTATTTTTTTATTTACTCTTGCAATTTCTTCTTTATGCTCTTCTAGGGTCTTCTTTATGTCCTTTATATCCTGTGCCATGTTCTTCTTCATGTCCTTTATATTCTGTGCCATGCTCTCATTCTTTGACTGTAGTCCTTTGATTGTGCCAAGTACCGTGTCTCCACTGATTGTTTGATTTGGGTGTTTGGGATTGGGTTCTCCATATCGTCTGGTTTTAGCAAATGCTTTAAAATTTTCTGTTGGTTTTGGCCTCTTGGCATTTGCTTTGCTTGATAGCTATGATCTTCCAGGATCTCTGCTGAGGGAAGGCTGTGCTACGTCACACGTGCATGCCTTCCCTCAAAGGAAGCCCCGGGCCACCAGGCCATGCAGGGGCGCTCCCAGCCTGATGCAAAAATGGCTGAATGGGGCATCTCAACCCCCCCCCCCCTTTTCGCACAGCTCCACCTTCCCAGCTCTGGGACAACTAGCTGTGGTTGCAACCAAGGCCACTGTCCATGGCTGATATTGTGGCGTGTATGGGGTGCTGTGGGATACACTCCCCGTCAGACTGGGTTTCCTGGCATGGCTCTGGGCTGTGGGTACGGCCCCAGGCAGGAGTGTCGCTAGCACACTGGGAAGCCGACTGCAAGGGGTGCGGTTTCTTTCTCCTTTTGGCTCTCCCCTCTGTCCCTCTGGCCCTGGGACAATCAGCAGCAGGTGTGGGGGGAGCTATCCTCCACGCCAGACACCGAGGCATTGGCTACAGCCTGCTCCTGCAGTGCTTCACTGCACGGTTCTCACTGCCGTATCTGCAGCCACTCCCGGGTTTTTCTTTGTTTGGTTTTTTTTAAAAAGAATTAGTCCATCTTCAAACGCCAACCTGCAGTTTTCCCACACCACAGAGCAGCCGCGGGACTTTCAGCCAGCTTACTCACTCGTTTCAGAATGCAGACTCCCAGTTTCACCAAGTGCACGGCCCCTGTGGATTTAGCAGACCTTGTCCAGCTGGTGCATCACTGGAAGTGGTATTCTGGGTCACTTTTTGGTTTTTATCTAGTATTTTTCACGGAGGTGTTTTTTTGCTGTGTCTCACCTAGCCGCCATCTTAGGTTCTTCTCTCCAGTCTGCTTTTAAATCCAGAACTCCTTTCTGTCATTTCTAGGTCTAGAGATCAGAAGAGGCCATTGTCTCCAAATAGGAAGCAGGAGATCCATTGGGTCTAACTTCTGTATGAACTGAGGTCACACTCTTCCTCCGATGGTTAAAATCTTTGAACACCACGTTAAAGATATTTTTTGCCATTCACATGATGGTAGATGTGTCCTTCTTGCAAATATTTTGCATGGATATCATTTCTTGTTTTTCAAAGCCTCTTTCCCTGTGTGGACCCAGCCCAAGTACTCCTGACACTGGGGTGCCTCTTCCATGGGTCCCACGGGAAGGAAGTCAGAATCTGTACTTTTAGTAGGCACCCAAAGTAATTTTTGTGACCGGGAAAGTTTGGGAAACACTGCAGTTAACATGGTGAGCCATTGGAGAACTTAAGAAGTGGAGGAACCTGAACAGAATAGAATTTTAGAATTCTGGCAGAGTGCCTGTTGGCAAAGTGGAGCCTGAAGACAGGAAGACCACTGTAATAGTTTAAACAGATTATGACGGTCCAAATTATGGCACTGATAATGGGTATGAAATCCAGGGATCAAATTAAAGAGATATTTAAGAATTAGGATGGACAGGACTTGCTGAGTACATCTTGGCAGCGAAGATGGGAAAACTGGATGGCTCTCATGTTTCTAATTTGGGCCACGGGGTGGATAGGCTCTCACCAGGAAAGAGAATACAGTCAGGGTAGGTTTTGAGATACCTCCTTAACTAACCCACCCTCACCCTTTCTGTAAGAACTGCTTCCCCAAAAGAACCCATAATAATCCTTGTATGGTGTGGGTCAGTATCTCTGATCATAGCTTATTGATCTAGGGACCACTTAAAAACACTATGCTGATTAAATATTCTCTTCTGGGAATTACGATTGGGACCTAAAGAAAATCAGTGTTTTTAAAAGTGGATGGGAAACAGAAAAAAGGTGGTGGTGGTGGTAGGAGTAGTAGTAAGAGAGGGGGGAAGAGAGACCTAGGGCAAGAGCAAGAGCAGTAAAGAGACTAATAAACCAGGAATATACTGTAAATAGCTGACACTAAGGACAAATCAGGGAAAGTCCTGGCAGCTTCCCAGTTTGTGGTTCCTATCCATGTCTGAGACCTGGCTGCATTCCTATCCTTGTATTCCATAAACTCACCTGTGTCCTTGTGATAGAACTTTTTAAAAAAAAAAAATGGTTCATTCATTTCAGCTAGTACTACTTTCTACTATTTGCAATATAGGGATAAAAATAAACTGGATTTGGGACATACTGAGTTTGAGGTTCCACAGAACATCCAAGTGGAAACATCTAATAGGCTGTTCGATACATTGGTCTGCTACAGAAAAAAAACAAGGAATGGCTAAGATGAAATAAATATTTATACATGTTTGGCATACAGGTAGAAGATGAATGAGAATGGATAAGGTCACCTAGATAGAGCATAAGGAAAAAAAGAAGTATAAGCTATGTAGACACTAAAATGATTCTAGAGCAAAGGTAAAGACTTGTTATTTCTGAGAGAGAAGAAAAGATCCTTTGGGTATTGTGGCTAAAAACATCTAAAGTATGATAAGGTCTACATTACCATCAATATAATAAAATTCTAAGTATTCAGTAATGACAGACATAGGTAAAGAGAAATCTGCATATCAGACATAGCAACATCTTTTCTAGATGAGTAAGAATGTTCATGTTCAGTATCTTCCTCAGGAAAAACCAACTCCTAGTTTACAAATTTGATGACCCTATTATCACCAAATTCATAGAATGCAGAAATTCAGGATGTAATGCAACTGACTTTGCTAAAGAAATTGGGAGTATTTCTTAGTTTAGCTACAGATAAGGACAAGAATGTCTCGTTGAATAAAAAACTTTACCACACCTCTGAAATCAGCAATGGCCCTGGAATTCTATCTGGGACGACTTCCAAACATGTTAAAAGAGTTATTTGTCATGGAACTTTGTGTAATGAGAAGTTTATTTTTTTATTAAATGGGAATTAGGACATTTGTCAATTATTATGGTTCTTTGGATCATACGTGATCCTTCCTTTTCCTCTAAAAGTCACACATTGTTTTAAAATATTTTAAAATATTTTAGCTGTTTTCAACTTGCTACTCCCCTGACCAAAAATCCAAATTGGTGACAGAAAAAAGAAAGTGTACTCAGGAAGGAAGCATACTCTTTATTTCCAAATTTTCTTTGACCATGGCATTCATAAAAATAAATGTAATTAAGCATCATTAAAAAATCTGTCCTGGGTCTGTACATTGTTAGCAATTAGTATGTATTGAATTTTCAAAGCACACTCTTTAAGATAGTTGGTTAATTCTTCATAAGCATTATATTTGCTACTTTGTCAAACATATTCTGGTACTTAGTAATTGTAGTTGCTTTCCTCTGCAAGCTTGTTTATGCAAATAATAAAGCACACAGTCCAGTCAATACTGTTTCCCCTCAAAAAGAAAACACATTTTTAATAGTGTTAATATTTATTAGGTTACAAGAAAAGGGATGGATTTAAATAAATACAATCTATGCTAGCTTTTCCCAAACAGTGTTCTATAGAACACTCACATCTCACAAATTCTCAATAGATACTAAACACCAAAGAGCCTTGATTGGCTCTGGGATAGGAAAAAAAAGTTATAAATAAGAAATACCGAGAACATTGGGAAAAATTAATACGGCGTGTATATTAGATATTTCTGTTATCAATGTTAAATTCTGAGGGTGTGATAAAGGTATCATGGTTATAAAGGACAATGTCTTTGTTCTTAAGAGATTCACGCTGAAGTACTTAAGGGTCAAGTGTCATGTCACGTGCAACTTTCAAATGGTTTAGAAAAAATATGTATCATTACATTATGTATGTATATAAAGGGGGAGAGAGCAAAAGACAAAAGTAGTGAAAATGTTAACAATGGTTGGAATTGTAGGTGAAGGGTATACACTGGTGTCATTGTACTAGCCTTCCAAACTCTTCTGTAGTTTTGATATTTTAAAAATAAGAAAGCTGGGGATCTCTCTCTAGCTAGGCCAACTTAGCAGGTGAAATCACTGCCCTCCTCACTACGTCACTGGCAATATGGAATATGACTCCCGGGGAGGAATGCAGACCCGGCATCATGGGATGGAGAACATCTCCTTGACCAAAAAGGGGAAATGAAAAGAAATGAAATAAGCTTCAGTGGCAGAGAGATTCCAAAAGGGGCCAAGAGGTCACTCTGGTAGGCACTCTTACACACAATATAGACAACCCTTTTTAGGTTCTAATGAATTGGGTTAGCTGGCAGTAGATACCTGAAACTATCAAACTACAACCCAGAACCCATGAATCTTGAAGACGACTGTATAAAAATGTAGCTTATGAGGGGTGACAATGGGATTGGAAAAGCCATAAGGGCCACATTCCCCCTTGTCTAGTTTATGGATGGATGAGTAGAAAAATGGGGGAAGGAAAAAAACAAACAAACAAAGGCACCCAGTGTTCTTTTTACTTTAATTGCTCTTTTTCACTTTCATTATTGTTCTTGTTATTTTTGTGTGTGTGGTAATGAAGGTGTCAGGGACTGATTTTGGTGATGAATGCTCAACTATGTAATGGTACTGTGAACAATCGAATGTACGATTTGTTCTGTATGACTGCATGCTATGTGAATATATCTCAATAAAATGAATATTTAAAAAAAAAAGAAAGCTGGGGAAAAATGAACTTGTGAAACTAGGTTTTAAATTAAAAAAACTTAAATAGGCTTTTGTTCAAGACTTCTCTGAGAAAACTGGGAGAAACGAGGCAGCACATCCAAAACTTATTTAACCATGGAGTATCTTTACCCTACCCCACTTCTCTTAATTTCATACATCATTTCCTTTGAAATGATCTGAGCATTATTTTTATTTCATATGCAAATGAATGTATTGAAGCATATATACAGACATTATATATGATTTATAATATATATATACAGGTCACTTATTGTGCACTACGTGGAAAATGGGCTTTCGGCAATGTTTCAGTGATCATGTGTTACAACTCCCTCATGTTCCAAACTATTTTATAAATCAAGAATTCTAATTAAAAATTGCAGAATAGGAGGGAGAACTACAAGATAAAGTGTCTCATGTTTTTAAATTGCAAATTTCCTTAGCAAATCCAATATACTCATGCTAAGGACTCAGGATTTGGTTGTTGAGATACACAATTTTATGCAGTAGAAATAACTGAAAAATCCTATTTCCTTAGCTTTAAGAACATGCACTTTTTCACAAAAATATGCCATATTTTTAAAGCCCAAGGAAATTCTACCTTTGCAAATTCCTTGATAAATTGCCAATATTGTTATCATTCATGTGTCAATAGGTTCAATTTTATAATTGTTTCCTTTTGTTTTACAGTTAAGTAGAAACTATCAAACTATCATTCTTTAAAACCTTGGAGTCATCTGCATCCATCTGCTGCCAGATTTTATAAATTGATTTTCAACTCAACGAACATTTATTGAGCAATGCTATAGTCTGGACATATTAGGTTCTAGGGGCACAGATCTGACTGTGGTGATCCACTATCCTTAAGGAGTGCAGCAAAACAAAGTGGTAAATCTGATCATATGGCAGATGGATAAGGTCGATTTGGCACACAGCTGGTAATAACTTCAGCAGAGGGCACAGTTCTGGGGAGACTAATGACTAACTAGAGAAGGTGACAACTGAGCTGTTTTTAAAATTTTTGGATTTCACTACATGGGTAAGGTAATGTGTGGATGGGCAGAGAACAGAATGACATTTTGGTAAGAGGCTCAGATACAGAAAAAAGCATGAAAGTTGAAGAAATATGACTAGTTTAGTACTGCTGAAGCATAAAGTATAAACAGGGAAAGCGACAGGAGATGAGACAGGATTAGCAGGTGGAACCAGAATGTGAAAGTTCTAATATGCCAAACTAAGGGGATTAAATATTATTTGGAAGGCAAATGGGGAGATTGAAAATTAAATGAAGAAATTTTAAGTAGGGAGTAGCCTGATCAGGCCTAGTTTTAAGAATGAAAACTGTCAGCAGTGTGAAGCAGAGACTGGAGGGCATGAGACTAGAGTCAGGGAGATCCTTTTAAGAAGGTACTTCAAGAGTAAGGAGGCGAGATCAGGGCCTATACTAAGTAGTAACTGAGGAAATGAAAAGGGGAAGATGGATCTGAGAGGACTTCTTAGTATTAAGAGCAGGACTTTAGAGCCAGACATTCATCTACCCACTGGGCAACCCTAGGAAAGTAAGCTAATCTAAACATGCATCTCAATGATAAAATGCAGTGAACAGTAGTACCTTCTTCGAAGATTTGCTGTGAGGATTAAATGAAGGAAAAAAGAGAATGCACAAAAAGTATTAAGCACAGTGCCTGGCACAAAATTATTGCTCCGTAAATGTTAGTTATTATTATTATTGCAACCATCAGGGAAAAGACAGAATTGAGAATCACTCCCAAGTAGCTCTTGAATCCGACCTGCCTCTGCTTTTCAATCCTACAACCAATGCCCTTCGTTTAGACCAGCCAGCAGCAGCATCTCCAGGGAACTTGTCAGAAATGCGAATTGTTGGGCCCCACAAAGCACTAGTCAGAAACACTAGGCGTGGGGCCCAGCAACCTGTATTTTAACAAGCTCTTCCAGGTGATTCTGATATATGCTGAAGTATGAGAACTGATGGTTTAAACACTCATTATCTCTAGTCAGCACTCTTATGACAGTCTCTCCTACCAGCATCTTCCCCTTAAATTCATCATCCCAAGACTGACTTCCCAGAAAACATGCTACTCCCCAAATCAGGTATGAATGCCAACTCTTTTAACTTCTATGAAATATTGGGCAAGTTTATTTACTTAATTGAGACTCAGTTTCCAAGTATAAAAAAGAAACATTAACACATGACACAAAGTACCAAAAATAGCACCTATCATCTAAAAGATGCTCCATAAAGGATGGTTTATTATTATTATTATCCCTACTATTTCATTTGGTCCTCACAACAAAAAATAGAAATTAACTAACTTAGTTAAAGGTACCCAACTTAATAAGAGAGCTAACTAGAATACAAATCTCCTGATTCTGAATTCTGGTTCTTTCCAGTAAAACAAGCTGTTTCTACAATATGAAAAGCATTTATTCCAAAATAAAAAAGATTACATTTCGGTATTGTCAATTTCACAAACTATTTTCAAAAATGAAAACCATACTTTTTAGAAATGGACATCTGAAGCTACCTGTTATCTGAACTAGAATATTTACACTAAGTTTAGAAATAGTTGAAATGAAAAAGCAATCCCTTTATTTTTAAAGCTTTATTTTATCACCCTTATCAAACACATCAGAAAGCATATCAACAGTGCATCTTATAAGTCAGTTTACAGCAAAACTGAACAAGGCAATTGTGTTTACAGAAAGTGTCCAGCAAAAAATTATACGCAACAGTCAACTGAATGCAGAGTGTTCATACTTTTCAGATATATAGGAAAGTGGTAAATAAAATTTCTTTGTTATTTAGCAGGGAAAAAAAAACAAGTTTAAAAAACTTGAATGGAAACCAGCAATTAAGGGATTTGAGAAAAAAATCTACTTGGTATTGACACACATCTACATTTATAGTCCCACTTAGTAATTAAAAAAAAAAATTCACAAACATTAAGACGTCACCAAGAACAAAGAACCATAGTGCCAAGAAATGCCAAGACCAATATGCTATTGAAACAACTGGTAGAAATGTAACAACTATTCACTAGGTATTGTAATATTTTGTAGTTCTGAGGTGAAGATAAACCAACAGGAGAGAATACTCCTTATAAGTGGCTTTGGTTTAAGTGAGTTTTCAGTTTTTTTCTAACCATACCTTCTTAACAAAAACATAACAGTTATATATCACTGAAGAAAATAGTAGGGTTTTAATATTCACAACCACTCCAGTGCTGACATAGAAGGCCATAAACTTAAAATTTATTGATCATAACTGGATTTCTAAGAGCAATCAAAAGGTAGCAAAGATAGAGCCCTAATGGGGAAAAATCCCTTCTACCCCAGTTTTGACACTGTTTGGAGGATACAAAGGAATGTTAAGATATTTAAGAATTTTCAAAAAAAGAATTAAGAATGAAGGAATAAATCCTTTAGGAAAATATATGATAGCTTTACACTCTGCAAAGTAATTATTCGACAGAGTTGGAGCTTAACTTTTTCTTGCTATAATAAATAAACTACTTACTTCCATAAGGTGCTATAACATTGCATGAAGTGCATACTGATGCCACCTACTATACCAATATGCAAAGGGAATACAAAGGTGGCTAAACTCCAGTTTCTTTCAGATCCTTGATCTGCAAGGGTGCTGATGTACACCAAAGACACAAAAGCTGGAGTTCAAATATTTATTTTTAAAAATTGGGCCAAACTGAATATGGGGATTTAATACAGTTTCATAAGCCTTTACAATAATTTTCTGAAGGGAACAATAATAGGGAATGTGTAGGAAAGGCAATGTTTCTATGCTTCAGGTACCAAACCTGGATTTTCAAAAACAAGTATCATTTTTAGGTCATTAAATATATGGATTACTAGTATGAATAAGGAAAGAAGCCATTTTCTTTCCCTCATCTATTTTTATTATTTATCTTTTCCCTCTTTACTCTTAACTTTGGCAGATTCTGACAACACATGGTAAAAAAATAATACAGCTATAGATAATTCAAATAACTGAAAAGATTCTGAGCCCACATTTGATTAAAATAGTTGAATACATTTGCTTTTACACATTCATTTTCCTGTTATCACAAATATTAGCAAGGAGAGATAACCTAGAAGGGGAAGGCAATTCCAACCTGGGAAAAAAAATATATTATTTGACTACAAATAATTCTCTTGCTGACAACCACGAGCTTATGGTAGCAAGGAGCGCCGACTCTTAAATAAGGGTGTTCCAAAGAAGAAACAAACAAAAAAAATAACAATTCCAGTCTGTTTTTTTCGTTGTTCAGAATGTGACTTATTTTGTTATGCAAGATAGCGTAACAAAATAAGCTGTCTTCTGCACAGAGATTAATGGTCACAGAGCAATTAAGACAGAAAGCTTTCCTTTGCCTTTAAATGAAAATACTATGAACCCTAGTCATAAAATACACAAAACAGCCATCAGTTTTCTTCAGGTTACTGTGACAGCTACCCTATTTAATGAGAAATAACACTTAGGCAATCATTTGGTAAATTTCCCATGAATTCCAGCATTTATGACACAATGCAAGACACAGCTGCCATGATTATGACAACTCTGAAAAGCACAAATAAAGCAAATTTAAAATATTAATCCCTAAAACAGTCCAAGAAATAACAAAGGTGCTCAGCTGTAGGAAAATGAATAAAAACTTCATATCAGGAGAAAAAGTGTTGTATAAACTATTCTGAATCTTATATCTTGAAGATCACCATCACCACCTATAAAATACACAATCTCCTAAATGCTTTCTGGTTTACAGATATTTCTTTTACAGACCATTTCTACTACAAAATCACAGTAAAAAAAAGTAAAATTGTTTACCTTCTTTTTAAATATCCATAGTTCTTGTCAATTACATGCCATTGTGAGAATCTAATGGTCATCACATAACTTAAAAAAATAGTGAAAAACAATTTGGGGGGAGGTGGCTAGGATAATAAACATGATTTATCCTGTGGTATCAGGTAAAGAAGCTGCTAACCAGAAACAAAACAAAAACGAATCTTTAAAATTCTGGGTACTGCAAAAACTAAAATATCCATGGTTCCTCTACAACTAAGAAAATGTAACTTATTCAAATATACCATAAAAGGTTCAGATGAGTTCCATATTAAGGATTTAACATTTTTATATTCATTGAGAAAGCTAACAAATAATAACTTGAAAAACTTCCATTTCAAAATAAAGGTAATTTATTGAATACCTTAAGAAGAAATGGAAATTCTTTTGAACTAACTGTGACCAAGACCTGGTCTTTATGTGACCATACTTGACAAGAAATAAATAAATTAAATCAGAGAGATAGCATAAATAAGATTTGAGAAAGAAACCTGATGTTAAAAATGGAACCAGAACCAAGAAAGAATGAGAATCTGTCGGGTAACTCTGGCTTTCCATCATATGTTAAAATGGAAAAAGAGTCAAATATGAACAGTTATACACACACATTTACACAAAAGTGAACCAGGGAAATTTTGGACTTTTATACTACTTGGTTCAATCCAAAAGTATTCCAAGGAAAAGGCAGAGGTGCAATTATCACCATCTGGGAAGCTTTCACCCAAATGAGTTTTAATATTTTCCAACAAACACAAGGCACTTTCTTAAATCTTTGACTCTCTATACATTGACCAGACTGAAAGTCACGAAATGATTCCCTCTGTACCCCAATCTGAATAAAGCCACCTAGCACGTACCCTTGCATAAGATTCCAGGTAAAATATGTGGTTACTAGGGCTTCTGCCCTTCTCATACTTAGTAACTATGTTATTATGACTATTATCATTTACCGTGGTGTTTATTTTCATTAAATTAATCATAAAAAGTACAATGTCATGCTGCCAAGTATAAATGAGAGTAGAAATTATGTAGGAGAGGCCTAATTTAAAAGATCTAAGAAACTGATACCAAAACTTTGATTTCCTGCATTTGATGGACTGGAACTCAAATGAACTATGAAACAGCATTCTCTGTGATGAGTGCTAAAACTCCACCTATAATTTATTCCAGAAAGGTAACTGATGCCCTTACCAGGGTGAAACCCCAGTGTTGTGAGACAGAAACAAACCTTATGCCCATAGTTTCTCTTTAACTTTCTCTACATGGCAGCACTATTTCTGGCATATTGCTTGTAGTATATTTGCTCAACAGTCACAATGCAAGTAAAAGTAACAAGAATCTAGAAGGCAAGTCAAGTAAGAATTCAGAGATTTTTTTTTCTTAATGTATTTCAGCACTCTAGCAGCTGGAATAGCAAAAAGAAGGCGATCCTTGTTTCAATGAGAACACAAAGCGGAGGATGAGTAAAACCACATTTATGGGTTCTGTTCTAAAAGCAGCCATGGATTTAGCTCAAGGCATAGCAGAGAGGGAATTTCTCTAAACAGAGTAGCTATATTGATGGCTACAAAACAAGGAAGACATCCAGTGGTTAAAAACTACAGATCTCTCATTGCAAGAGGATAAATTTTTTTCTTATTCCTTTAAAATGCAGCCAGTAGTTACTTTTTGCTACTGCTATCTCTTACTGATGTGTCCCAATTTAACTCCAATTCTTCTTCCCCTCTAAATACAGTATAAAGTTTTGAAAGCAGCTGACTAGCCATCTCCTCCCAATATGGTGTTCCAAAAAAGCTAGATTTCCTATAAAATAATCAATTTATCCACCTTTCCTCAGGCAAAATGTGCCATGGCAATATCATGGAACAATAAAGAATAAATTAGAGAGGTAAGAGGGCAGAAAGCACAGGTATCCTATTTAGGGAAAGAAAAATACCTGAGATAAAATTTTCCCAAAAGGGGAGGGATTACATGACATGAATCCTCACCTCTTTACCCTGCCTCTGAAAAAGAAAATTTCTAAGTTTTCAGTAACTTCAAGGGATCAAAATCTCAGTCCATATATTTCATCCAAAAAGAATCATGAAAATTGCATTTTTTGTTAACATTTGGTTCATGTTCAAGAAAGATACTACAATTCAACTTCTGATTATATCAGAATAGGGAGGGAGAATCTGTAAATGTCATCTTTGGTAGTAATGGACTAAAAGCTATAAAATGACAATTTAAATCATAGGAAGCATGTTTCTTCAACTCTGTGGCTTTAATATAAAATAATCATTTCAATGCATGGTTACCTAAACTCTTCAATTATTCCCTCAACTCTCCTAAAATCTAGCTAGCATTTTTGTAATAAAATTCTACAGTGTTAAATACTACATATATGTATGAATACATCAGCAATAAGATGATGATCAAAGAATGCTGTGAAGTTCAGCATCAAGATGTTAGCAGCATACTGCATCATCAGCTTAGAAGCATACCTGCAGTTTTAATTGTAAGCATCTGGGGGCAGGGGGGAGGGGAGGAAGAGAGAGGTACATGTAGTAACCTAGAATACTTGCCCTTAAAAAGAATTTGTTTACTTTCTGTTTTCATCAGTATATTATGCAAAGACCTGGTATTTCTATCACCGTGGAAGCTGCCACCCATACAAACATTTATGTTTTAGGAAAGCTCAGATCTCCACAATAGTGGTTCCATGCTCATGAATTTTTATCTGGGAACAAACCAACTAACCAATCTAAGAAAGAACCAAAATAATAATTCTTCCTTCTAAGGGCACATATGGGAAGCTTACTATATAATTTTCCCTTGAGGACCATGTCACAAGGTCTTTTGGCAGTTCATAAATAAACCTCCTTATACTAAACTTGGCTTTTCAATAAATATTAAGGTAGAGTCCTGAATTATTTGATAACTGTAAATAAATGAAATGGCAAAAGAGTGACTGTTTGAGTAGGGTAAAATAATTCATTCTCTAAAATGTAAATTCTAATTGGACTCCCAGTAACCTGCATGGCACACACAAGGAAAGACTATATGAGGAGGCTCCCAACAGGGAAAGATAAAAAGACCTTTTCTTTGCAAAAATAAAATAAAAATTTCATTTAGGTAAGGAAATAAGAAAAAATTCATAATCTTTATAAAACCTGTCTTTTGTGTTTTTTATGTATAATCAGTGCTTTATAAAGGTGGCCTAATTAAATACCTTTAAAAGCAATCTACCACAAAGCGAAAGGAACCTGTAATTATAATTCCTAAAGCCATGCATCATCAACATGTATTCCTCTACTCACAGATGCATTAGATTGCTATGAATCCTTTTAAGACTTCTTTGAATTTCCCTTCTTTTCTGATTCCACCTTAATACATCAACAACTCTTTCTAAACCTCCTTGATGTCAAAAGTCAGACCCCTGGGATGCTGCTCCTCTAGCTTTTCGAATGAAAGATTCCTGGATCATCCATCCTCTCTCTGCCTATTTTTCTTCTTTTCCCTTCACGGTACACCTAATTCTTTCTTTCTGACCCACTTCAATTTTCCTGCATAGTAGGTAGCACTGTATTTCAAGAAATCTTACAACGATCACAGGACATTTAGTACCAAAAAGTGGGCTAACGCTGGGTCAAAGTAGATTGAAGGATGGGGCAATTTATGTGTAGCAAAACTTTTTCATTGTTTCTTAGGTTCTCTTTAAGAGAATTTCAATATAACCCCACACAATCCAAACTCCAGTTTGTTCTGAGATTCTCAGGAATGAACTTTTTTGTCACTTACACTCTATCAGACAGACTAATTCTCAGAAAACATATCCTAAATCTTACAGATATGAAATAGGTAGGGAAAAAATGGGTGTAGGGTATTTTAACCCACTAAACTCACACTATAAACCAGGCTGACTCAAATTTTCTCTAATCTCTCACACGTACATACTGACTCAAGCATACATACTAGACATAAAAATTGTGCAAGATCAAGCATCAGCTTTCTGTTTTAAAAGCCTTAATTAAAAAAAAATGTTGATAGGCTCACTGCAGTTTCGTTAAAGGAATATTCAGGACTACAGTACTTCTTTATAAAAAATTCACAATTCAGTGTTAAGAACACAGTAGGTAATTGCTGCTTGACAATTACTTAACATCGTTGAGAGCATCCAGTGCCGACTATGGGTATCAATAAGCCTGAACCACCTGACAACACAGACAAATAATCTTTAAGTGATGTCACCAACCCTAACAAATTTGTTAAAAATATTCACTGACATGATATTATTCATCCTTGCTCATGATCACATGAAGTAATTAATATCTGCTTAGATTACATATGGAAGAGCACTACCTGCCCTACCGCACAAAAAAAGGCTGCCCACATGGATGCTCTAAAGCCCCTCAATGTATAGCTGAGAGGTGTTGTCCTACTCAATGCCAAATGTCTGCAATACAGTTCTGCTTGGGCAATGGCTGCAAATCAGGAGGATTAAATAAATGAACAAAGTACCTCTTAAAATGGTAACGGGGTACTTCTGCATTCAGATATGGAATACCATAACCCAGAAAAGGGAAAAGGAGAAAACAGGAAATAGTCTTTAGGTTACTGATTAAAGCAAAGTTTGATACAGATATCCCCTCTTGTAGGCACTCAGTGGGTAGAATGTAGCCACAACAAACTTCCCATCAAACATCCTTCCAGTCAGTAATTTCTGAGCAGCTTTGGAATCACCAGCATTCGCATACTCGACAAAGACCTACAAAAGGACAGAGAAAACAAAGTAATTTCACTTTCATCAAGATCATTTCAGAATAATGCTTCTCCAACTTTAATGTGCATAGTCACTTGGTGATCTTGTTAAAATGCAGATTCTGTTTCATAGGTCTATGGTGGGGCCCACAGATGTGAAATGTAAATGTTTTGCATTTCTCAACAAACTCCCAGATGATGCCAATGCTGCTGGTCCATGGATCACATTTTTGAGCAGCAGGATTTAGAATACTTCCTTAGAACTCTGTTCAATTCTGAGAAAATCCATCAAAGACAAACTGAGGGAAAAATGAACAATCTTTTGCCAAGTTCACACAGGAATGCTGAAAATTATTATTTACTTGCCAACGACAGGGCTGAACAGCCCAGAGAACAACTGCTTTACAGTGATGCCTACAAGACAATCCATACTTTTAGAAGTGGAAGAAGGAAAAAACCCTGGCAAAAGCCACTGAAAATTATCCCTATTAAAAGATTTGTAGATGCCATAAATATAACTATAGTAAGAAAGAAGTTAAAAACTAGGTAATTTCCTTTTCCAGAGCATCTGAATTCCTACCTGTAGTAGGTAGAGGTATAGCATAGTAATTTATAAGTTCTTTTTATTGACCTGAAGCTACAGTTAAAAGGAGGTGAAATTATTTGAAATAATCTGTCTTCAGTTATCTTACAAATTGATGAACCAGGCAAAGAACTGCCTCTTCCTCCTCAGTTGTATGCCTCCTTCATTTTATAAACAGTCTGGAAAGTGGGGTGTGAGTATGCTAGGATAAGTACTTTCAAAGGGCGTAGTTTTCAGGAAATCAACTTCAAGATCCTCTATTTCCACTTGGTAACCTTTTCCTAAAATGGATCTGCTGAGTAGTTCAGGCAGGTTAACCTCTTTCATCACCCTTTCATAGTACCCCTTCTCCCATTCAACAAAAGTTATTTCCCCAGGGTACAAAAACCTCCAGGGCACGAAAAGGAGACAATTGCAAATACTATATATATATATATATATATATATATATATATATATATTTTTTTTTTTTTTTTTTAAATGGAATCCCGTTTCACTCATAAACAAAGCACCAAGCTCGGACTATGACTGGTCGGTCACTCCCTGTCTTATTCAAATATTTCTGTTAAGGGTGATAAATGACATTAGATCTGGGGTACACTGGCCTGTGATGAGATTTTCTAAATTCAAATATATTGTAAAAAAGGAGAGGTATGCACTGATTTTGCCTATTATATCCATGACTATTGTGAACCAATGCATTACTCTTGAAGACAGAGGAACGAGCTCACCAAATGATAAAAATTGCTTTTTTCACATGTATAAAGGCATGCAATGCGTTTCAGCTATTCTTAAAACTAGTTCCTAAAATGTGGTATTAAAAGCACTTCCAAATGGCAAAAGCAGTATGGTCAGTCAGGCTATGAATTTTATTTTAAATAGAACTGCATGGGGAAAACTCTATAGATAAAATTTTATGTGACTTCTTTTAAGATTAGATGTACTTTGTCTAATGAAGTAGTTAAAACCTGCATTACTGAATTATATCATAAATTATATAATCTAATCATAATCAATGCTCATTTTATTTCATCTTAGAAATGCTTAATAGTTTCTATCTCCTTTTTACAAAAAATAAAATTATATGTTAGCTGCAGAACCAATTAGTTTCTAGCAGTATGCAATTAATACATTGAGTCCATGGCTACAAGATTTCCTCAAAAGCCACTTTCACTCTACTTTAAATGTTAGTGAAAGCTTCTCAAAATAGCAAACTTCCACTCACTGATGACTTTTTTTTCCCATATTATCTTAAAGCTGGGCACTTCTCCAGTGAAAAACTATTGTTCTTGTTCCTCAGTTCTATGTCTTCAATTTCATTTTGACCAATGGGTTAATCAAGTCAGATCATGTTAGTCCTTGGTACAAAATCTTCCCATGCCTTCCCAACTCATTCAAAGTAAAAGCCAAAGTTGTTTGAAAGGCCTAAGGACTCACTCTACTTTATCTGTCCCCCACACTCCCTTATCTTTTTTATTTCATCTCCGATTCTCCTTTCCCATTCTGCTACAGCTATACTGGCCTCCTCAAACCTACCAAGCCCACTCAGAGCCTTGGAACTTGCTCTTCCCTTTCCCTGGAATTCTCTTCCTCCTTCAAATCTTGTCTCAATTATAATTTTCTTAGTATATACCCTCCCTACTATCCCATTAAAACTGCAATCCACCCTTCCCCAGCACAACCTAAGACTCTTCCTCAATTTTTCTCCATAGCACTTACCACTATATATCTTATTGCCCGTTGTAGGCCGAGTGCCTAGAACATAATAGATACCCAGTAAATAATGGCTGAATGAATAAACAGCAAGAAAACATTCAGTATGCTCCTGATACTAAAGGAAGGTAATGTATTACAAGATTGGTAATAATTTTTCACTAAACTAGAGCAAAGTTTCTTCCATATTTTTAAGTTGCCAAGAATTTTCACAACATTGAACCATGGGATAAAATAATTCTCAACTGCAGAAGATTTCACCCTCATTTAGGAATGTCTAGAGACATTTTTGATTGTCACAATTTGCAGGAGAGGGTTCCTGCATCTAGTAAATAGAGGCCTTGGATGCAGGATAGCTCCCACCACAAAGAACTGAACAGCCCAAAATATTAATAGTCCTGAGGTAAGAAACCCTGAGATAGAGTAAACAATACTGTTTCGACCCAAAAATAAAAATACCACAGATAAAAGATATTCTCTTAAGCTCTTTGCCAAATAATTTAATTTAGTTTCAGCCTGTAAATTTTATAGATAAAGAAACTGAGGATCATCACAAAGTTAGGGACATTGAGAATGGCACTCGTTTTAGAATCCTCAGTCTAGTGCTTTCCCTCTTTAAATTATTGCCGATAATTCTATTTTTTAACTAAATAGAACAAAATTGGATCAAAATACTTCTCTAGTTGAACATGACCTAAATTAGCAAATGATTCAGTTGATATCACTGTTTAAAATAGTTTTTTAAAAACAAATTTTAACTGATGAAAAAAATGCATGCATATTAAAGACCACATTATATCTATGAAAAAAGGGTAAAGAGTAGAAGAAAATAAAAATCTATAATACAAAAGTCATAATAACTAGCAACATTTTTGCATGCATCTTTCTACAGAACTAAAATATTTTACACAGAATTTTAACAACCTCTGATAATTTTACAATGATGAAAACATTCACTTACTTGTCCTCTGCCAGGATTTTCCTTTGGAACAAGCAGAGATACCACTGGTCCATATTTTTGACACTCCTCTTTTACATCTTCTACAACATCTGGATATTAAAACATAACAGTTAATTGCTACAATGTAATTAACAAGCTTTCATTGTTTTGAAATTTTAAAACATCAAAGAATTTAGGAACACATATCTAAGTAATGAGGTCATTTTCAATATCTTCTAAAATCAAGCTTAAGAATCACATGAATTCAATGTACTTAATAATTCTGTTTAAATTTAAAATTAAAAAAAAAAAGTCTACCTCCCAAATGCCATTCCTGTCCCCTGCCTGAAGGCAACAATCATTACCATTTTCTTCTGTATGCTTCCATAAATATTACAGGCTTATACAAGCAAATATGATTATGTATGCCTTTTAAGCAAAAAATTCTAATCTTGCTTGTTAACAATATAGCTTTATGATCTTTCCATATCACTGAACAAAATTTTCTCATTTTTATGACTGTGTAGCATCACTCTGTGAGTGCTCTGAGTGCTCTATGAATTATCTAATATGTCCCCTACTGATGAATAATTAACTATTTCCAAACTTTAGCCATTATAAACAATACTGCAGTAGACTAACCTGTACTTGTCATTTCACATGTGAGTACTTTTAAGTTAAATTTATAAAAGCAGAATTGCTATGTCAAAGTTGATATGGATTGGTAATTTTGTTAGAATTATCAAATTCTTTTTCATAAGGATTTACCAATTTAAACTATCTTCAGTGATGTATGAGAATGTCTGTTTTCTTGTACCCTTATCCACAGGAAGTTATCAAATATTTTGATCACAGTCATCAATGTGATAGGTAAAAAAGATCTAAGTATGGTTTTAATTAGCATTTCAACAAGTAAGGCAATATAAACTGTATTTTCATACATGTACGATACACTTGTATTTTATATCTACAATCTATTCAATTCCTTTATCCATTATCTACTAGGTTGACTTGTAGGGGCTTTGTCTGTGATAAGAGTTTGTAAATATGTTTCTTAGACTTGTCTTTTGTCTTTTGATTTTTCTTAGGGTGGTTTTTGTCAAGGTGAAATATGCGGAATTATTATTTTACTGCATGTAGGTTTTGTGTCATACTTGAAAAAGGCCTTTCCAGCTTTGGGGTTATATACAGAAATCTCCTAAGATTTTTAAAATTTCCTTTTCAATTTTTCTTCTTTCCCTCCCACCCACTTTCTTCTTCCCTTCCTCCCTTCCCTGTTTTCATTCTTTCCCTTACTATTTAAAAAACAAAAAAACAAAACAAACAAAAAAACCACTTTAACCTTTGATTCATTTGAAATTTACTTTGGTATAAAATGGAAGGCTTGAATCTAATTTCCTTCCCCACCCCCACCAAGATTATAAAACAGCTGCCCCAAAACATGTAATGATTTCTAGCTAGGAAAACTTATCTAAAAGTAATAAATGCTATTTGATGATAACCCTGCTAATCAGAACCAGCAAAGGTATTATATTTTAGTTCACATAAGATTCTTAAATACTAATATTTATTAGCAATATTTAAGCAGAAACCACGGCAGCGAGAAGGCACTGGTATAATATATTCAAGATACTGAAAGAGAAAAACTACCAACCAAGAATTCTATATCCAGCAAAAACGTCCTTCAAAAATGAGGGAGAGTTTTAAAATATTTACAGATAAACAGACACTGAGAGAGTTTGTGAACAGGAGACCTCCTCTACAAGAAATACTAAAGGGAGGACTACAGACAGAGGAAAAGACAGAAGAGAGAGGTCTGGATAAGAGTGTAGAAATGAAGATATCAGGAGATAGAAAGAGGGTAGAGATCGGGCATTTGATGTTGAAGGAGTATAGAATGTTACAGAGGATTGATTGTATAGATCCAGAAATGGATACCACAGTGCTGTGTGATGGTAGCGCAATATGTTAAGTACACTGAAAAAAAGATGACTGTGAGTATGGTTGAGGGAGGAAGGTTAGGGGTATGTACGACACCAGAAGGGAAGATACAAGATAAAGACTGGGACCGTATAACTTAGTGAAACCTAGAGCGGCCAATGAGTGTGAGTCAGTGTACAAATATAAGAACGTTTTTGCATGAGGGAGCAGCAAGAAGGAATAAAGTTGTGAGTCATGCAACTAGGAGAATGGACCGTGAGGAAGTAAGCCAGAAATGAACAGACAAACATTATAATGCCTCACTAATATAGACTAATAATAATGTGCAAACTATGAGAATTGAATCTGGGAGCATGGGCTATCAGCAGAAGGCTTATGTAAAGGTTCCTAGATTGAAAGCTCTTATAGCAGTCACATCTACTCATGAGTTGCAACAGTTATTTCTAAATTTTGAGATGCAGAGCTGTTTGAGTGTGACATGGTCAGTCCCTGGAGCTTTGGGTGTCTGTGTGACATCTGGGACTCAGAGCCCGAGTTTGGTAGCTGTTGAGTGTCGGCACTGCCCCATAGATCAACTTTCAAAAGAGACTGAAAAGGAGATAAGACTTCAACTGGAGACATAAACGAAACAGACTTGGTTGAGATTGGGGTAGATAACTAAAGGGTAGAGGATAATATTAGCTGTGTTTTAAAACTTTGCCTTTTGTGTGGGACCAAAGGAAGAGATGTTTATTTGGTGCAAAATGTATATTTTCTGTAACATACTATATAATTGAACTTGTATCATCTGTCTACTCAAATAACATAACAACTCTGACTAAGGAGTGAGATCTTGGTTTGTACAGGTTAGTGTGGAGCCCTGATAAAACCCAGAGTAATTTGGGCAGAGAATAAAAAGTATTTGCAAAGTCCCCTTGAGGGACTTGGGAAAAATGTGAATATATTGAACTTCCCCAGCTGGGGAATACCTGATATTCTCACAAGCACTGAGGACTACCAGCTTAGCAGGCCGAGACCTCGATCTTGGGGCTTGCCCTTATGAAGCTTGTTACTGCAAAGGAGAGGCTAAGCCTACTGATAATTGTGCTTAAGAGTCACCCCCAGATAACCTCTTTTGTTGTTCAGATGTAGCCTCTCTCTCTAAGCCAAGTTGGCAGGTAAACTCACTGCCCTCCCCCTACATGGGACATGACTCCTAGGTGTATAAATCTCCCTGGCAATGTGGAACGTGACTCCTAGGGATAAGCCTGGACCCTGTATCATGTGAATAAGAAAGCCTTCTGGACCAAAAGGGGGAAGAGAAATGAAAAAAAATAAAGTTTAGTGGCTGAGAAATTTCAAATGGAATGGAAAGGTCATTCTGGAGGTAATTCTTAAACTTTATATAGCTAATCCTTTTTAGTTTTTAGTTTATCAGAATAGTTAGAAGGAAATATCTGAAACTGTTGAACTGCAATCCAGTACCTTTGATTCTTGAAGGTGAGCATATAACTATATAGCTTATATGGTATGACTGTGTGACTAAAAACCTTATGGCTCACACTCCCTTTACCCAGTGTATTGACTAATGAATACAAAAATGGGGACAAAAAGTAAGTGAATAATATGAGGGAGAAGAGGTATGGGATGTTTGGGGTGTTCTTTTTACTTTTATTTTTATTCTTATTTTCATTTTTTGGAGTAATGAAAACATTCAAAGGTTGATTGTGGTGATGGATGCACGGCTATATGATGATACTGTGTTCACACTTTTGATGATTGTATGGTATGTGACTATTTCAATTTTAAAAAAACACACACAAAAAAATTAACAAAAAAAAAAGACACCCAAAGTTTCAGGTCACTTTTTTTTTTTTATTGGGATTGTTCAGATACCATACAATTATCCAAAGATACAAAGTGTACAATTGGTTGCCCCGGTACCCTCATACAGCTGTACATCCATCACTGCACTTAATTTTTGTTCAATTTTTAGAAACTTTTCATTACTTCAGACAAGAAATAAAGTGAGAGATGAAAAAATAAAAAAAAAAAAAAAAAAAAAGGAAACTCGATCCTCCGATATCCCTAACCAACCCCCCTCAATTGCTGACTCGTAGTGTTGGTATAGTACATTTGTTACTGTTTATGAAAGAATGTTGAAATACTACTAACTGTAGTATATAGTTTGCAATAGGTATATATTTCTTCCCTATATGCCCCTCTATTTTTAACTTCTAGTTGTATCGTCATACATTTGTTCTGGTTCATGGAAGAGTTTTCTAATATTTGTACAGTTAATCATGGACATTGCCCACCACAGGATTCAGTTTCATACATTCCCATCTCTTGACCTCCAACTTTCCTTCTGGTGACATATATGACTCTGAGCTTCCCCTTTCCACTTCATTCACGCACCATTCAGAACTGTTAGTTATTCTCACATCTTGCTACTGATACCTCTGTTCATTTCCAAACGTTTAAGTTCATCCTAGTTGAACATTCTGCTCATACTAAGCAACCACTCCCCATTCTTAAGCCTCATCCTATATCTTGGTACCTTGCATTTCATGTCTATGAGTTTACATATTACAATTAGTTCTTATCAGTGAGACCCTGCAATATTTGTCCTTATGTGTCTGGCTTATTTCACTCAGTATATTGCCCTTGAGGTTTTGTCATCAACCCATTTTTTTTTTAAGATGGTTTTGTTCACACACCATACATTCCATCCTATGTAAACAATCAATGGTTCTCTGTATGGTCACGTATTTATGTGTTCACCACCTTCACCACTATCTATATAACGGCATCTACATTTCTTCCACAAGGCAGGAGGGAGAGTCAAAGAAGATAGAGAGGCAAAAGAAAGAGGAAAAAAAAATGACAGCTAGGAAGTAGCAAAAGGAAAAGTAACCTTAAATCAAAGTAGAGTAAAGAGTCAGACAACACCACCAATGTCAAGTGTCTAACATGTCTCCCGTATCCACCCCTCTTATCTGCATTTACCTTGGTATATCACCTTTGTTACATTAAAGGAAGCATAATACAATGATTCTGTTAGTTACAGTCTCTAGTTTATGTTGATTGCATCTTTCCCCCAATGCCTCCCCATTTTTAACCTTGCAAGGTTGATATCTGCTTGTCCTCCCTCGTAAAAGAACATACTTGTACATTTTATCACAATTGTTGAACACTCTAGATTTCACCAAGTTACACAGTCCCAGTCTTTATTTTTCTTCCTTTCTTCTGGTGTCTCACATGCTCCAAACCTTCCTCTCTCAACCGTATTCATAGTTATCTTTGTTCAGTGTACTTACATTGTTGTGCTACCATCTCCCAAAACTGTGTTCCAAACCACACACTCCTGTCTTCTCCTATCACTCTGTAGTGCTCCTTTTAGTATTTCCTGTAGGGCGGGTGTCTTGTTCACAAAGTCTCTCGTTGTCTGTTTGTCGGAAAACATTTTGAGCTCTCCCTCATATTTGAAGGACAGCTTTGCTGGATATAGGATTCTTGGTTGGCGGTTTTTCTCTTTCAGTATCTTAAATATATCACACCACTTCCTTCCTGTCTCCATAGTTTCTGTTGAGAGATCCGCACATAGTCTTATCAAGCTTCCTTTGTATGTGATGGATCGCTTTTCTCTTGCTGCTTCCAGGATTCTCTCTTTGTCTTTGACATTTGATAATCTGATTATTAAGTGTCTTGGCATAGGCCTATTCAGATCTATTCTGTTTGGAGTATGCTGCGCCTCTTGGATCTGTAATTTTATGTCTTTCATAAGAGGTGGGAAATTTTCATTGATTATTTCCTCTATTATTGCCTCTGTCCCTTCTCCCTTCTCTTCTCCTTCTGGGACACCAATGAGACATACATTCTTGTACTTTGTTTCATCCTTAAGTTCCCAGAGACGTTGCTCATATTTTTTCATTCTTTTCTCCATCTGCTCCTTTGCGTGTAGGCTTTCAGGTGTTTTGTTCTCCAGTTCTTGAGTGTTTTCTTCTGCCTGTTGAGATCTCCTGTTGTATGTTTCTATTGTGTCTTTCATCTCTTTTGTTGTGCCTTTCATTTCCATAGATTCTACTAGTTGTTTTTTTGAACTCTCGATTTCTGCCTTATGTATGCCCAGAGTTTTCTTTACAGCCTCTATCTCTTTCGCGAAATAGTCTCCAAACTTTTTGAATTGATTTAGCATAGTTGTTTAAATTCCTGTATCTCAGTTGAAGTGTATGTTTGTTCCTTTGACTGGTTCATAGCTTCATTTTTCTTAGTGTAGGTTGTAGTTTTCTGTTGTCTAGGCATCTGACCTCCTAGGCCACCCTAATCAGGTTTTCCCAGATGAGAACAGGCTCAGGTCACAGAAGGAGGAAATATTCAGTATCTGGTTTCCCTGATGGTTTTTCTTAGAGGATTGATATACTTGTGCTTTTTAACCCGGCAGGTGCACCTGTCAGCCTGTCACCAACTAGTGTAAGAGGGTGTGGCCTGTGGCTCTCTTCCCCCAGGCTTTGGGGTCTGGTTCCGGAAAGGCAGGCAGTAGTGCTGGGCCCCTCCCTTTCCTCTTGGGAAGCTCTACCCTCTCCAAAGAGGTCATCTGCATATCAGTAAGTTCTTTGTTTCTCTGACTCTGCTGATCAAAGTGTTTTGATTTGAAAATGGCTGAAACTATCTTTACTGCAAAGTGCTGTGGGCTGAAAACGGCTGAGGTTTTCTCCACAGAAAGAGAAAGGGACAGAAAAGCTCCCAGGTTTACCCGTCAGCCAGATAGCACCTGATCCTCTGGGCTCCCCGTCCTGAGACAGATATGTCCCCCAACTATCCCAAGGTGAGTTGTCACCAAAAGCCTCTGTCTGCTTGTTGAGGATTCGCTGTCTGTATTGAGCAGTTAACATTAAAACCCCAGTTGGAGCTGGGCTGAGGTACACTAGCTTGTTTGGAGAGTGCTGCTCTCTAGCACCGTGCAGCTCCTGTGAGGGAGGGGCTCTCGGCTCTCGGCTCTCAAAGCTGGTCTGCAGTTTTACTTACAGATTTTATGCTGTGATCTCGGGCATTTCTCCCAATCCAGGTTGGTGGATGACGAGTGGACAGTCACATTTGTCTCCCCACAGTTATTCCAGGTTATTTACTAGTTTTTTGGTCATTTAGGAATTGTTCTGGGGGGGGACTAACAGTCTTCCACTCCTCTCTATGCCGCCATCTTAGCTCCTCCTCAGACCAGTTTTTATGAAGAGGCCAATGTCATCAGAACTCTTCTCCCAATGCTTTTCTAAGCACTAATTAAATATTCACCATTCAACACTGTTAGCATATTAGTTTCAAATGTATTAAAGGCTTAGTAGCATTTTTCAGGATGCATAAAAAATTTGCAGTGGAATACAGCCCCTTGTAATTAATGTGTACAATGTCCTCATACCTGTTTCATAAAGACTGAGCATAGAATTATTACTAAATTATTATAAGAACTTTTGGTTGTAATAAAAAAAAATATTGCGAAGGAAAAAGGGAAAAAACAAGGAACAAGAAATAAAGTAAAGGGAAGAAGAAACAGTGACAAAATAAGGCTTTCTGCTTTCAACTTTTTCTATCTTAAATATTAGGATATAAAATTAAATATAATCTGTGGGTAGAAGATACAGAAATTTAAAATATGTCAAGACTTAGAAAATAGTAAAATAGCTGAGGATCATTTGTTAACAAATAATAGCTAAGGCAGTGAATGTAAATAAAATGATATAAGTAAACAATTGGAAGAAATTAGAAAAGTTCAACATTGAGTGCAGAAGGACACTGGGAAAATATTGGTTGTTGCATGAGAATACCACTGACTTCCTAACTACTCTCACTTAAAACTCATGTGCAGCCACAACCAACATTACTTCTCCCTAAAACTATTTCAGTGAGTAGAAGAGGTATCCCTCCTCTTCTCCAAAACTAATCCCCAGGTCTGCTTTTCATCCTCTAATCCTTCTCTCTTTAACTACCAAGACCATTCACCAAGTGGCCCAACTCACAAGTCTGGGAATAGTCCAGAACCTTGTCCTGCTTCACTCCTTCTCTCATACCCATGCACTCATCACATTCTGTGGCATGACTCTTAACATATAACTTCTAATTCCATCCTTCCTTCCTTTCTTCCTTCTTTCCTTTAGTAAACATTTGAGTTCCTAATATGTGCTAGATGCTGTGGCTATAACAGTAAACTAAACAATTTTAAAAATCCCAGATCTGGCAGAGTTTACATTCTAGTAGTTAAAGGTAATTAATATTTACCGACTGCTTACCATTTGTGCTTACATTGCCAGACATTGTTCTAAGAAATTTCTATAGATTAACTCATTTAATTTTCACAATGACTCTGAGATAGGTACTATTTATTATTCTCATTTTACAGATGAGAACACTGCAGGTCAAAGAAGCTAATAAGTGATGGAGACAGAATGTGATCCCAGTCTGTACTTTTAACCACTACACAAAATTACCTCTCTAATACTAGTACTGGGTTGATGCAAAATGCTTTACAACCAGTATCCCTGGTCCAAGTTTGGCTCTGTTTTAGTCCCTTCACCACTCTGCTTTCAGAATGCTCTTTTTAAATGTCACTCTCCTATTTTAAAACTTTAATGGCTCCTTTATGCATTCAATAAAGATTAAATATTCACTGAACAAATATTACCATAAGCCAGGGACTATTCTAGGCTTCAGGCAAGGTTCTCTCATGTAGTTTATATTCATACAGTATTACTATCTCTGCAATAAAATCCGCATTCTTAAACACAGCAAACAAGTCTGTTAGATACCTGTACTCTGACTACTCCCCAATAAATATCCTAAGATTCATCCATACCAGTTTGCTGTCCTCTGAACATGACACATTTTGTCTCATCGCTATGCCTTTGTGCTACTTCCTCCTCCACCCCTCAACTTTTAAAAAAGCAACTCTAATTACTAACTGAGTTCAGGTATAACTCCACAGAGAAGCTCTCGCCAATCACTCAGATTGGGTTAGGTAGCCTTCCTTTCTGCCCCTGTACATTATTACTGCATCCTCAGATTTACCCAAACTGAAAGTATTTGCTTCCATACATGAATCCCTACTAGTGTTAGCTACTTGAAAACAGGAAATAATCTCAGAGTGGAACACAGCAAGTGCTCAGTAAAAATGTGTTGAATAAATGAGCTATGAAAAGATAAAAAGAGAGTTAAAAGGGAGAAATGAAAGCACAGAGCAGAACGAGAATAGCAAGACCAGACAGACAGTATTTGCTAGGAAAACTAACCTCCTTTATTAATTTGGTAAAGGCTTATGATATGTAAAAGAATCAAAGAGTAAGAGTACTGTAGAGATCAAATGGTTCAACATCCTCACTATAGAAACTAGGAAATAAGAGAATCTCATGGATATACATGTCTATTATAGAGTTAGGAAAAACACAGTAAAATATAGTTTAGGAAGCACTAACCTTCGTATTCCTCTTCATTTTCAAGATAATCATCATCCAATACATTCAGAAGTCTTAGCACTGGAGTAGGAAGCATCACCAGATCTTCAATGTGAGGAGCTATTAAAAGTTCATAAAAGTATGGTTAAATGTACGTCTCCAAAAATAAATTGATGAACACCAGGCAAAGGAGTTTGGGAATATTAATTAGCTCTGATGTCTTTTTTGACTACCACATGACCAAGGAAAAAATAACTATATAACTTACCAAAAGGAATGCTAAAGAATGGGCTGCATAATGCCATTTCAGCAGGAATTCTTCTGCTTGGATCATCATGAAGCATACTAACATACAAAAATAGGTATATTTACAATTACTGTCAAATCTTTCAAAAATGCAACCATTAAGGAAAACTAAAAAGTCTAAATGTTCATTGCAGCATTAATTATATTAGCACGATTTACTAAATCACTCACCTACAAAGAATATAAATACTATTTGAGTAAATGATTCAATAAATTATGATACATACCTATGATATAATATTTTATGCTGTGGTTTAAAATGTTCTTTGAAATTAACAAATGCAATGTTAAAAAATTATCCATACTCTTTAACAGTAAGTGAAAAAGGCTAGGCATAGATTTAGAGTGACCCAATTAAAACAAAAAGAAGATAATGGGGATGACTTTTCAATCTTATGAAATCCCCCTAATAACAGAGCAACCCATAAGCAGAACCAAAAACCCATGGACAACATCCATAAAAAAACTAGGTGACAAGGTATCACCAATAAATTCCAAAATAAAGAGGCCAAGGATAAACCATCAATAACAGTAAGACTCACACCATATGAGCATTTATGTAGGAGGAAGCAGAGGAAAGCAATGGTTGATCTGATGAACCAGAGAACAGATGATTCAAAATACCCCAAACCACCAGGTACTCACCAGCTGTACAGCAGATCAGTCTGAGAAAAGTAGCTGAAACTACAAGCATCAGAAGAATATAAGGGGTCCTCTGCTAGGGTCTGAAGGGCTTGGCGTAGTCTAGGTCCTGGGACCTCTCAAAACTAACCAGCCAAAGTTCCCTCCCCTACTGCAAAATCCTAGGCTGAGAAGAAATTCTTGGGAACAGAATCCAAATTGAGCAGGATGGAGTTTAAATTTTTTTAAAGGAGAGAAATAAGGTCAAAGAAAAAGGTAGGAAGGGTAAGAGCCAGCAGATCTCAGAAACAAGGCACCATGTTTCTTTTTGTTAACATTACCCACAAAAAACATTACAGAAGGGGGAGCCCTGCATAAGTAAAGCTATCCCAACCACAACTCTTTCTAAAAGTTCACATAAAAATGAGCAACATAAAAAGGATTTTAAAAAAGTTAATTATATGAAAGAAGCAAACAGTAAAATACCCCCCAAACAATGAATGCCTGCCAGAAAGACATGTCTGCAACACAAATGAACACTATAATCTAACTATTTCAAAATGAGCTAAAGACATTTTTAAAAATGACACAAGGTATGAAAGAACAAAAATAAAAATCAGAGAATTTCAAAAATGCGGTTAAAGAACTCAGGAAAGAATTGGATGAAAAAGGAAAAATTATTTCATAAACTAAGATGAAGCTAGAAGGGATAAAAGGATGAATATACGTTAACAGGTATGCACTTAAAGAGAAAAAGAAGGTGGAAAGCAGGAAATATTTTTAAATTAAAAAGAAAGAAATAAAAAGGATTTAAGAGAAAGTGATAATGCTGAATTATAGGCAAAGAAAATCCAACATATGTAGAATAAGAGAGCCTGAAAAAGAAAACCAAAGCAAGGTAACAGAACAGATACTAAGTCTATTACTTAAGAAAATGCTTCCTAAAACAAAAAGATTCTGAAACTACATGTTGAAAGGGGCATACCATATTCTTGAGATTATAGATCCCTAACATTCAAAGTCAAAATATATTCTGATAATTACTACTTTTAAGAAAAAGATTAAATCCTTTGAGCATCAATGTAGTTATTTTAGATTATTTGTTTTTCTTACTCCTCTGTTTGGACATGGTTTATTAATTTTCTTGGGGTATGGTAGGAACATATTGGAAGCAAAGTAGTTATTTTAGGTTATTTGTTTTCCTTAATCCATTGCTTTGTTTGAAATGTTGTGGGGTTTTTTTGGTGGTTGTTTGCCTGTTTGTTTTTAATTTTTTGATAAACAAAGTTAAAAAATTGAAAAAAAAATCAGTAGAAAAATGGGAGTAAAAACTAAATGACGAATAGGGTGGGATGGGGGGATGGTTTGGGTACTCTCTTTTCACTTTTATTTTTTATTCTTATTCTGATTCTTTCTGATGTAAGGAAAATGTTCAGAAATAGATTGTGGTGATGAATGCATAACTATATGATCATACTGTGAACAGTTGATTGTATACCATGGATGACTGTATGGTTTGTGAATATATTTCAATAAAACTGAATTTAAAAAAAAAAAAAGAGGCCATGGAGAAGAGGAGGAAGGAACCAGTGAGCTCAGAAAACCAAGAAAGTTGGTTGGAATCTAAGTAAAAAAATCATTGTGAAGGATGGAGGAGTGATCCCCTACGTCAAATGTTGCTGATTCGTCAATAAAATGAAATTAGAGAACTGGAAAAAAAAAAAAAATCCTTTGAGCATCTTGACAAAAAGACTAAATGACTTTTAATGGAAAGACAGTGTCATCAGACTTTTTAAGAACATTATATGCCAGAATAAAATATTTGACATTCAAGGAAAAAAATGCATGCCAAGGATTTTTACAGACTTTCAAGTATAATGAACATGGTTAAGCTATTATTAATATGCAAGAATTCAGAGAATATTGATCCTATGATCTTGTAGAAAACAAGCTTCAGCAAACTAAAATGACTAGAGACATCAACAAAAGGATATGAACATTAACTATATAGTTAGGTATAGAACTAGGAAGACATGAGTTAAGTGAGATTATATAATATACAATGGCTATAAACTCTTAATTATACAGAAATAACTACTTTTTAAAAACAGGGGAAGAATGGGAAGAGCATATGCAAGAAAATTTTAACTGTTTTCAGTAATCTTATTGGAGTACCACTATTCTGAGACTGTTTTACCTGTAATGCAGATGAAAGCAAATGGATAATTATAAAATATTATAATTCTAGCATGCCCTTTTTCTTTGAGAACCAGAATTCTTGATGTGGAAGAAAGAAGATAGAGATGTAAAATAGAAGAGGGTAAGTAAAAACCCTGTGGTCCTGAATTGGAACTGGAAATATCAGCATGAACCTTGTCCACCAAAAAGACCGAGAAACAATGACCATGCCAGTAGCAATGAGTATTCCTAGTATCCAGATTGCGCTTTTAAAATACTATTTCCTACTACAAGAAACCAGGCTTCTTAGAGAAGTGGTGAAGTACAGTCATACTAGATGGTAAGGAAGCTACCAAGATGTAAGTTCTGATCCCCCTGCATCCTATAACCAATAGATAAGGAAAGGAGAAAGCTTCCCTACCTCCTCCTCCTCCTCCTCCGTATCCCTTTTTATCAGAGGTAAAAGATCCTGAGATAGAAATGGTCTTCCCCTCCCCTTACTGGCTAGGGTACTCAGTTTAGCCAGGGCTGCTCTTGAAAACCAGCAGCACAGCCACTGGCAAAACTTCTACCCCTCCAGCATGTGCCTATAGGAGTAGACAAACAGGGAGGCCCAAGAAGCTTTATAATATTGAAGCATACCAGAAAAAAGATAAAAGAGTAGAGTTCAAATTAGTGAGTTTTATATCTCTATGTTTCTGGGTTTTTTTTGTGCATCTAACCTTCTATATGTGTCTGTTTGTGCAATGTATATTTTCCTACCTCCAGATGGGAACACCAAATTGGCAAACAAAAACTCTTAAAAGAGCTCTATTTGAATTGCTTTAAGATAAATATGTATTTTAATGTATATATAAATTAGTACTCCTGGAGTCCCAAAAAGAGAAAAAGAAAAAACCCTCTAGGCACCAGGGTTCAAAGCCTTAGTTTTGTAATTACTGTAAACAAACCTGGACATTGGAAAGAAACTGGCCCCTAGAATTTCCTGAAGGCAGTAGAGGACTGCCTCAGGGAAAGGCAAAAAACGTTTTTCTAGGGAGTAACAGCTTTAGGTGAAATAGATCTATAATTGGAAACAATTAAAAGAAAGGCATAGGGACTCTAATCAATACTAAGGCCACCCTAAGGTCTTAAATCCCACCAGGCTCATTTAAAACTTTTAAAACCAGGTCTCATTCTTTCTGTCTCACCTATTCCTACCCCCAGGGCCTACCAGCTAAGGCAGCTATGGAGGAAGGGTTGGGAGCAGAAAGATGGGGGAGAATAGGCTTGGTTTAGAATTCTTTCTACTGGGACTGAAGATCAGAAATGGTAGGCATAGAGGAAATGTTGTGGAATAGGCCATGTTTGTTCTGAGAGCATTCCCCAATTTAAAATTATTTTTTTCCAATAGTACCTGTGCAAAGGTAACTGCAATAAACAAATTATTAAAATACAAATAGCCTTGGGATGGGGGTAATTGATTAAGATCTAATTCCCAAATTAGAGAAAATATCCTTGATAGCTATGGAAAAGTTTTCCTGGATATATGCTTGGGACAAATTAAACAATTGTATATTTTCCAGAGTTTAATGCTTTTGAGTTGTTCATAATTTTAGGATAACATGAAAACAAAGAGGTTTTTTTTTGTTGTTGTTATTGTTTTTACCTCTAATAGAAAAAGGAACATTATTATATCTATTAGATTTTTCAGATGCTGAAAAATGTAATTCTGTGTTTAATGAAACTAAATTATTAGTTTGACAAACTTTTTAAAATAATTGTGCTTTATAAGCTCTTTTTGGTAACTTAAGGTATGCAGGCATGTAAAGCATTCAGGATGTGCTTTGTTAAAGATAAGGGTATAGTTTTGAGAATGTGTAGGAGAAAGCCTGGTGAATATGGGAAGCTGTGTTAGTTTGTGGAAGTAAATTTTGCTGTAGTCAATGCTAACTAAAATTTGATAAGCTTGTCTAAGAGAGCGTAGTTTTGTAAATGGCTAGTTCTAATGTGTAAGACAAGGCCTGAATGGATACAGAACATTCTAGAAGGGCTGTGAAAATCAATTCAGTTTGTCATAGACGAACCAAAAATGTGAGAGGCTTGTTATAATATTTCGTAAGAGCTTGTTGTGTCCAACTGTGCATAATGTTGTTCTGTTCTTAACAAAAGTTATAAAAAGTTTTTCTTAACTATCTGAGTATTCTGCCTAGAAGACAGATTCTATGTCATATCAGAATAATATTCTTGCTGATGTTTATGTTGACCTTATCATCCTTTATTTTTAGAAGACTTTTTGCTGTCACTTTGGTTAAATAGGAACCAAATATTGTTTCACAGTAACCCATTTTCCTGTTTAGCATAGTGTTAAAACCTGACAACTTTTGACATTTTGCCCTCCCAAAATCGCACCATAAAGGATGTCTTTTATTTCAAACTGTTGCAAACGATTTGTTCTTTTACATTGTAAAAGTGAGGTGATATTACATAAGAAATACTTGGGAGGTATTACAATAGTTAAAAGGAATTTTCCACCCTGATAGCTAAATTTGTGAAATGTTATTCATTTATTTAGAGACTTCATAAAATTCTCAAAGACTTGACAATGTTCTCACTGTCCATGCTATATATCCTGATACCGATCTGCATGTTGGACAAAAGTATGATGTTGTTAGTCATGGTTTCAGTTGTTCTTAAAAGGTCGCAGATCATGGAAACAACAAAATTTACCTGTCAGTTATAACACTTTGCTCTAACGCATCTCTAACAATCAGCTGTAAGACAGAACTTCATCTTCAACAAAAAGGGACTTTAAAGAAGAAGCAAGGCAAGTACATAAACTATGATTATATTCTACCTATTAGTTAAATAACCCTAGTAAATGTATAAAGGTGAGACAGGAAAAAACTTCTATTACAGTTTGTGGTTGATGACCCCAAATTAAGTCAACTGCGAAATGTGTTTATTTCTGGAAATAGTTTCATAACCATAAAAGGAGTTGAAAAACAGACTTCAGTTACAGAGGTGAATGAAGCTGATCTGGTTAGGACTAAGGTAAATAAGAATACAGGGTAAAAGACGATTTTATCTGTATTTTAAGACTTCAACTTCTGTGTGAGACCAAAGGAAGAGATATTTATTTTGTCCAAAATTTAAATTTTCTGCATCGCACTATCAATTTAACCCATCTGGTCAGCTTATTTAAAAAACCTAATTCAACTTTATGTGGCATGGAACCCAGAATTGGGAATGATATCTCAGTATTCTGTAAAGTTGATGTAATACCTTGATGCTTTCAGAGTGTTTTGGGCATAAAATGAAAAAAATATTTGCAAAGTCCCTTAAGGGACTGGAGAAAAACATGGAACTATTAAACTTGTTCACTTGGGATATTTCTACTATTCTCTTAAGCAAAAGGGGTTTCCAATTTAATAAGGCAAGCTCTCGATCATGAGGCTGGCCCTTATGAAACTTATTTTTGTAATGGCAAAGCTAAGCCTATTTATAATTGATGCCTAAGAGTCACCCCCAAAAAACTCACTTGTTGCTTAGATATGGTCTCTCTCTTTCTAAGCCAAACTCTGCAAATAAACTCATTACCTTACCCCCTACATGAGACATGACTTCCAGGGCTGTAAGTCTCCCTGGCAACGTGGAACGTGACTCTCAGGAATGAGTCCTGGTATCGTGGGATTGGCAATACTTTCTTGACCAAAAGGGGGAAAAGAAATAAAGTGAAGTTTCAGTGGCTGAGAGATTTCAAACGGAGTCAAGAGGTCATTCTGGGGGCTACTCTTGTGCAAGTTTCGACCAGATATTGCAAACTGCCACAGTATGCCAAGACCCAACAAACAGTGTTCCTGAAGACCCTTAAAAAAAAAAAAAAAAAAAAACCCCGGGAGCTATCTAAGACTCATAAAGTTTATTAAGTTTATTTTTTAGAGACTTAAAGCCTCCAGATTGTTCCTAAGCCACATAAGCCCTATAACCCAGAAGTACCAGTCTCTACAAGAGCATCAACCAGATTCATTCCTCCACCCCATAATGACAACACTCCTTTTATCGCCAAGCTATCCCTCAAGATCAAGGAATAGAAAGAAATAAAAGGGAGGGATTGCAACCAAGAAATTAAAAATTAACAAATGATTACAATTACTGAATCATTATATAGATGTTTTTCTTTCTATATTATAGAACAGGCAGAAGTTAATACTCAAAATTTCTGAAACTCAACTAGTCTCACCCTTGTTTATACTTTCTATTGTAATGATTACAATTCCATCCCCCAGCCCCCTCCTCTTTTGAATCCATAAAAACCCTGAATTCCTTAGACTCTGAGAGGCAGATTTTTGGGCAGATTGGTCATCTGCTCTCTTGCTTAGTGGGTAGCATTAAACTCTTTATCCCTTTAAAAAAAAAAAAAAAGATAGTAAGTTCTATCAGAACAAATTTGCAGGGAATCCCATTCACCAAAGATGGAAAAATGTCATCTTCAATCAGGATAAAACTGCAACGGATTGAAATACATTATATTTAAATCTATTCATTCATAATTATACTTTGAATCTAAAAAAAGGAGTTATCACTTTGAGCATGACAGGGAGCCAACTCATAATCTTGAAAACTAGTAAACATAGAGAATCAAACATTCATCTTATCTTAGGTAACCAAATGAACAATAAATGACCAGAATAAGAACATCACCATTTTACAACCCCTAACAAAGTAATGAATCTGGGCACTGAGTATCAAGAGTTGCTAACACCAAAAAAATAGAGGCAGCCACCTCTATAGTCTTGTCTGCCCTGCCCACTCCCACCTCCCACACAAAATAGAACCTACCCCCCACCCCCCCACCCTGCAAAACTCAAAATCTCTAGTTTACAACTATCAATTTACAGGAAATAAAGAGAACAAAGAAACTACACCATAATGATGCAATCAGCAAATTCAGAGTATGGAAAACTATACTGGACCAACAACCAAGGTTCTTCAACAAATAAACTGTAAGGAGAAAGGGGGGACAGGGGAGGAAGAGATCCTCAGTTTAAAAAAGACTTAGCAAAAAAAAAAAAAAAAAGACATAGCAGGGATTTTTTTTTTTTAAAGAACAAAACTAAACCATAATGTCTAAGATTGTACATTGGGTAATAAAACTACAAAGAAACCAAGGAAGTGATTATCATAAAAGTCAGGGTAGTGGTTACTTTTAGGAAGAAAAAAAGGGCCTGAGATTGGGATGGGGCATACAGAGGACTTCTAAGGTAGCTGGCAAAGTTCTGTTTAAGGTGGTTAAATGGTCTTCACCTTATTCATTAAGCTACATATTTGTTTTTATTCTTGTTTTCAGTTATTTGTGTTTTACTGTATGATAAAAAAGGTTAAATCAATTTGGGTACATCACAATTCATATACAAATGCAGAAAGACACTGGAAAGAAATATACCAAAGGGCTAAAACTAAAAGGTGGGCTTGTAATTTTTATTTTCTTCACCACAATTTACTGTAGTTTCCAAATTTATCATTAGTTGTAAAATTAGGAAAAAAAACCAGCTATTATTTAAAAAAAGTGACACAAAAACCCAAATAACAAAGCCAATATTAGAACACAGATGACTTCCAGGCTAGAATCTATTACATAATTCTACACTGCCATCTTTTCAATATAAAAATGCAATTTGTAATATCTAATATCAATCAGATATTAACATCTATTTAAAACTAACTTGAAATACACATACACAAGTTAGTGTGTATAAGGTTTGTGGATTATACCAGTATCAACTTTTTGGTTTTGATATTGCCCTAAGGTTATATAAAATGTTACCATTGGGGGCAAGTGGGTGAAAGATACTTGGGACCTCTCTACTATCTTTGCAACTTCCTGTGAATCTTTAATCTAAAATAAAAAGTTTAAAAACAATTTGAAGGTTTATAGAACCAATAGCCTAAAGAAATTGTAATATTCTGACTTGATCAAGGAACTTGTTTTCCAGCATGCTGATTACTTTATTCATTTCCGGCTTTATAAAAATGCTAGAAACCTGAAAAGCCAACTGTTTGATAGCACACTGTTACTTCTTATTTTTAAAATATATATTGTGTTTTAGATTTATTTAGAAATCAGAAACACTGTATCTGTCTCCAGGTTTTCAACGGAAATTAACTGAAGTATAATAAATAATTACCTTATTCAAGTGGTTTTTTTTTTGTGGTTTTTTTTTTGTAGTCCAAAAATAAACTCAGTCTTTAGTTAATTAAGACCCTATTTAAAAACCTGTATACCATCAAATAAATACAACTGCCAGAGTTACAAGAAGCCGAAGGTATAGTGGCCCCAAACATATGTTCCAGTGATCGATGCCAGGAAGAATTCAACATCTGGCACTCACCAAGAATAAAAGAACATTCCCTTGAAAAAGAATTTAGTAAAACTACCTATTATTTATATTCCTTAAAGGAAACTAGCCTGTATAGAATACCTAACTAAAATTGTTATTCCTAAGGGAGCAAAACCTCTATATGATCAGGCAAACCAGAAATAATAATACAAACCCATTCAGTAAAAGAATTGTTTCATATAGTAAATGTACCCAAAGCAAGGTTAAAGTACATGTAATGTACCTTTTGATAAGGTCTCTTAGGTGATAGGCTGGAATTGCGGCATTCACCACTGCTTTACTGGCAAATATGTGATCAATGATAGCAGAACTGTTTGCCTAAAAAAGGGAGAAAAGTCTTCCTTTGGTCATTCGATTCATTCTGTATTTACTGAGTACTAGGCCCAAAGCACTATACTGTTTGGTTAGTAAAATAAAACAGAAAACAATCTCTTCTGATCTTATATCTTAATGTAGGAGATTATGTACATAAATTATAAGCTCCTAGAGGAAGAACATTTTTTTTTCTCTATTCCTAGCACCTAGAACAATACCTAGCACTTTGTGAACATAAATTAAATGAGTAAGTAAACAAATACCAAAGCACCACATAAAAATATAGTTCAACACAAAGTGAGGAATGAATGTGTGATAGGTGAAGCAGGGTGTCTTAGAGATGATTTCAATTGGTTTTCAGACAGAAATAAACTATCAAAGAGAAAATGAGTCAATATTTAAAAAGCTGCATGTGTCACATTACTCACAATCTAAATCCTTATGGAGCATAACATTTTCTCCCTGAGATTTTGGAGCTGTGTATACAAGTAAAAAGACCTGATACCATCATTATTACTAAAATTTTTGGAATACTAACCATGTGCCACACACCATGTTAAGTACTTTAGAAGGATCAGTTCTTTTTTATCAATACCCTTATGAAATATATGCTATTATTATCTTCATTTGACAGAAAGCAAACTGTGATTTAGTGAACCTAAATAAGAGGCAAGATACAAACCCTAGTAGTTCAACTTCAGATCCCACACTCATACCTACTTGGCAATTTTGCCTCTATAAAAGGTGATAAAACATAAAATAATGATGTTTTATCTAGAGGGGTGAATACTGGGGATTCCATTAGTAGACATCATGTCTTCAAATATCACACAAAAATCTCCATGGCTACCATAATTCTTTTTCAGTCCACGGCTACCATAATTTTTTGGTTCATTAACTAGGCAGTTCTCACAAGCAAGCTGTACATTTCAGATAGTCTCTTACCTGTTAGACACTGATGTTAAAAAGGACACTCTGCAAAGAGATAATAAACCAAGGAGAGTGGTGGGTTTGCCAGAGCTGTCACATGCACTCTGCCAGGAAGTAACACTAGAGAAAGAATACTTAGTCTCTTCATGGTTTAGGAAGTCTCTTGATGGTTTAGGAGTACTAGAATGATACTGCTTTTACTGGCATAGATAGCTATGTTTAACTTTTTCTGCCAAAAGTAAGCATTAGATGTGGCTATTAAAGTATTCCTTCCAGGAACTGCTATGCCAGAAATCAGTGATCAGGGATTTTTAAAAAATAAAACTACATGGTAAAATAGCAAAAAAAAAGACTTGCTGTTTAATACCAAAACCAATAATAACTCCTAAGTATCGTATTATTTATCAAGCCTCAAGCCAAAAGGACACCGATATTACAACAAAAAGGCCTCATGCTATGTTTGAAGATACAATGTAATTAATTCCTAAGTTATGAACATATATAAAAAGTTCATGCATATATCAGTGGTTTGGAACTTCCAACACAAGCTCCCACAGAAACAATGTTATATGCAATGGTTACTTTACCAGGATAGTTCACAAATGGAATATAAATATGAGGCAGTCTAGAAGCTTAGCCACAGTGCTGAACTTTGAGTAGGAAGTAAAGCATTTGAAGCCCAGGTCTGCAACATGATCTGGAGCAAGCTGCTTTACATATCTTGCCTCCAGGTGTTCATTTATAAAACAAGAAAAACCAATACCTGCTCTAACTATCCTCATAGAGTTCTGGGGAGGATTCAATGAGATTGTGCATTAAAATACTTTAACTCTAAAGCATTAACTGTCAGGCATTATACAAAGATGATTACTTAATTTATAACCTACTGCTGTATTAATAATACTTTAGAACCTAGTGTAACTAAATTACTAGGCAAAAGAAATCAGTTTTGTTTCTTTAGAAAAATGTATTCACTCAAACATTTTTTCAAATACTTACTATATGCCAGGTCCTAAGCTAGGAATAGTGAGAATGCAATGTTCACCGGCTATCTGTAGCCATGAGAGTGAGTAGTGGCATTTAAGGTACCATAAAAACAGAAAGAGAAGCATGGATGAAATGAGACAAGCAGAATCCTCAACAAGAACCATTATAAATTGGGTGCCTTTAAACTGGGCTTAAGAACCCCAAAGCAAAGCATTGGTGCAGTTTACCTTCCAATCCTGAGATCTGACTGTATGTTTCAGTTTCATTCCTGAGAACATTTCCAGTAAAATGATTCCTAGGCTCCACAGATCAACAGCTGAGGTACATTCTGTATCACTCTGCAGGCCAGCCTGGGCCAAGCAATTTTGCAGTTCTGCTTCTGGAGCCCGATACCCATCTGTCTGAATATATTTTACATCCTAAAGAAGATGAATAAATATTACAACCAATAAAAAGCTACTCACTTTCTATCCATTACTACTTTAAAGTACAGTAAACCACCACCAAACTAAATGCCAAAAATTTTCAGTCCATGGCTACCATAATTCTTTGGTTCATTAACTACGCAGTTCTCACAGGCAAGCTGTACATTTCAGATAGTCTCTTAACTGTTAGACACTGCTGTTAAAAAGGACACTCTGCAAAGAGATAATAAAGGAGAATGGTGGGTTTGCCAGAGCTGTCACATGCACTCTGCCAGGAAGTAGAGCCACATATAGTTTTTTTTACATGGTGGCAATGAAATTCTTTTTGTTTGCTTCATCGCTAGGCATTTCAATATTTTAGATAGAAATGCCTCTTAAGTCCCTACTAAACCACCTTTGTTTTAAAAAATATTTGGCTTAGGCCACTATATTTTAAACTGTAGCGGCAAAAAAGAAGGTATTTCTTACCTGATTGCCTTCTTTGAAGCTAAGTCCAAAGTCAATGAGTTTGAAACATTCATTCTCTGCACTCCACAATATGTTACGTGGTTTAAGGTCTGCATGGACATAACCCTCATGATGAATAAAAGCAAGGGCCTCTAGGACATCTCTGGCACAATGCTGTATCATCCACATGGAGCAACCCTGGTGACTGGAATATAAAAGCAATTCCGAAACACTGACATCCAGGAGTTCAAGCAACAGACAGCGTGATGGCACATTTGGAGAGAAGTGAATTGTAAAGACTCCATACAAAGTCACTAGAAAAAGAAATGAATTTATAATGCTTTAAAATTAGACTAAAATGTAAGTTACCACTAAAGTAAATAAAACTCTTCAATATAAATCTGGGATAGACTAGATAAGGATATCTCTGATGAGCAACAAGCTTCTACTATAATATATACTTCCTCCATGAGTAAGAGTTTTGGACAACTGGATTATTTTAATGAAATGAGACAACCAGCAGAAGCTGATTACCATTAAAGATATTAAATATGGTACAATGATTCCAATTGTGTTTCACCAATCACTCAGTCTTGAGCAAATATGATGCCAAGCAAGGATGATCAGAAGTAAAACTCCAAAATAATTCTCTGAAACTGAGCATCAAACATATGAAAACCAAATTGAACTTTATTTTTTTACATACAAAATACTCTAATCTAAACACTAAGAGATTAAGACTTTCCAGATGACATTTTAACCTAATCTTGCAAAGATTCAACAAGTCCATAGGCCTGAAAAATATTTTACTTCTTAAATACCAGAGTTATAAATCACCAAGTTAAAAAATATGCACCACTGGTACTATGAAATTCTTCTCCAAAATGGTAATATAAAAAAGGTCACTCTTCAAATCAAATCTGGATCATGCATGCCAGGAAATAAAAGATTTCTTAATTAGCCATAACTAATTAATAAGCTCTCTGTTGGGGTAATAACAATGAAACCAGTTCTCATGGACCAGTCACCAAGAATTATTATATATCTTAAATTTAGAATATCTGAGTCATGAAATACAGTATACAGTGTTTCTAAGTTTCACACTTTCATAACGACTCCATTTCTTCCAAATCCATACTAAATACATAGCAAGTAATATGTATATGAGTTATTAGCCTTGATGCCATAAGCCTTAGAAATATTTCTCATTTTCCACTGGCATGCACATATTCAAAAATTTCCAGAAATGACAATTAAGCGAAGATATGCCTCCTTTCGCTAGAGAAAATATTTCTCTATGCTAATAGGTGCAGAATTCTCCGATGAGGCACGAAGTGAAAGCGAACATATTGAACATCTACTATGTGACAGACACCGGGCAAAGCAGACCACCAACTCGCCCCGTATGCAGACTGTAACACTGTGAAAGCGGGACGGAAAAGGGGCCTGAGCCTAGTGATAAGACCCAATTCTCCCGCCTGAAGGATGAAAGATGGAAGATCAAACTGGGAGAGGCAAGTGTACGCTTGGACTGGAACCTGGGTAAGAAAAGAAGGGACACAGCAGCAATTACCGATGTTCCTGTGACCCTGCAATTGTTCCAGCGCCGCCCTCTCTTTGCGGAAACCATACTCTGCGGCCGAGGCTGCAGCCCCGGTGGTTCCAGGCGGCAAGAACTGCTTGAGGGCGCCGGGGGGCGAGCCAGGGGTGCCACAGCAGCGCACCCGATACACCGAGGCCGAGGAGCCGCTGCCCAGGCGGCTCTGTACCTGCCAAAGCCGCCCAAAGGCCTCCAGAAACCGCGGCGGCTCCGCGCCCCACGCGCAGCCGGACCCCGCCATTGATGTGAACTGAGTGCGCTGACACGGGAGCTGACGTGACGCCCCGGGCAGGCCGGCAGACCCGCGGTCACATCCCCGTCCGCCGGACGAGCGGCGCCGCAGGGAGGTGCCTGCAGCCGCCTCACCAACTACCGGGACCTCAGGACGCCATGACACCGGAAGCCGTAGTGAATATAGGTCCCAGAAGCCGGAAATGGAGGAACAGCCAATCCCCCAAGTTGAAGGAGGAGGACCTAGACGGGGAGAGGCCAGAGCTGAGTTGAAGCGTTAGGTTAAGCATGAAAGGGCTGAGAGCAGTGTCTGCCAAGCTGGGGTTACTACCATTCCAGGCCCAGTGTAACTTCTTTTACCTGTGTTACCTGAAACTAACACTGGTCTTCTTTCTTTTTGAGACATCTCACCACACCAATGCTAACCAGTTTCCCAGGAAAATAAAAGCTTATCTACATTTCTCATAGAAGGGTCTGGAGGGAAATACCTTAGTTACTGAAGGAGAGCCTTAATCACCATTACCACCCCCTGGTCACTAGTAGTCATAATTCTGGATGACCCGCCCTTGTGCTCCTCGAAATCTGCCTTGCCTGTTATAAATAAAGGTTCTTTAAAAAGTCATGTTTAGGTTTTTTGTGGACATATGTCTTCATTTCCCCTGTGTAAATAACTAGAAGTGGGATTGCTGAGTTGCAGGGAAAGCGCATATTTAATTTATAGAAACTGCCTGAGTCGTCATTTTATTTTGCATTCCCACGTGCAGTGAATAAGAATTTCAGTCACTCCACATGCTTGTCAGCATTTGACATTGTCAGGTTTTTTTGAGCCATTCTAATAAGTGTGTAGTACTATCTCGAGATTTTAGTTTGCACTTTCCTAATGACTAAATGATGTTGAGCATCTTTTCGTGTGCTTATTTGCCATGAGTATCTCTTCTTTGGTGAACAAACATCTGTTCAGATCTTTTGCCCACTTGTTAATTGGGTTGTTTGTTTTCTTATTATTGAATTTTGAGAATTCTTTGTGTATTCTGGGTAACAATCTTTCATAGGTGTGTATCTGGCCTTTATTAAATATATGTTTTACAAGTATTTTTTTTACTAGCTATAGTTTGTCTTAATTTTCTTATCATTATCATTCCAAGAGTAGAAGTTCTAGATTTTGGTAAGGTCCAATTATTTATCTTTTTTTTATGCTTTACACTTTTTATGTCCTAGCTAAGAAATCTTTACTTAATCCTTTAATGTATCTTCCCCACATTATCCCCAAACTCTCCACCAGAGCTGTCAACTCCTTTCCTGGTCAAGCAAATCAGGTAATTGTGGATAGGTGTCCCATAGAATGTGGCCTGGGGGCTAAATCCCACACTTTGCCTGTTTTTGTAAAACAATTTTATTGGAACACAGCCATGCCCATTCATATGGATTGTCTGTCTGCTTTTGTGCTACTACAGCAGAGTTGCAATGCAGTAGTTGCATCAGAGACGGATTGTCCCACAAAGCCTAAATTATTTATAATCTAGTCCTTTGCAGAAAAAAATTGCCCATTACGAGGCAATCTTTTAGTTTCTCCCTATGCTTTTCTTGAAGATAATGCCCCGGAGCTCCTTTATTTGCCTGTATCTTTCTGGACAGGCTATTTTAAAAATCTGTATAGCTACTATCCTGAGAATCCCTGTTCCTAATCTCCTGAATTAGTGTCCCGTGTTACCTGGACTTCTCATCTTTCCTGGTTTATTCCATTCCCCACTTCTGATAGAGGCTATCTTCTAGTAAATTCCGCTGACCTTCAGAATATACTGGAAGTAAATTGAGACCACTGATTGATAGTTTTTCTTGATATAGAATTCTGGGTGATTAGTTATTTTCCCTGAGAATATTGGAGGCATTGCTTTATATTATCTCCCAGCTTCCAGATTTGGTAAATCTAAAGACCCTCTGATCTGTAGTCTGTTATAACTTATTTTTATTTTCTGGAAACTTTGGGGATTTTTCTTTATCACCAGTGTGCTAAAGTGTCATAAAGATGTGCCTTGTTACTGATTTTTTTAAAATCAAGTATGTATTTAGTAGGCTCCTTTAATATGAAAACTCATATTCTTTTAGTTCTGAGATTTTTTTCTTTAAAAATTACCTTCTCTCGTTTTCGTTTTGTGGAATATGTATTAATTGGAGGTTAGAACTCTTGCAATGATATTGTTTTTTTTGTTTTGTTTTGTTTTGTTTTGTTTTGTTTTTTTTCATTTTTATTGAGATTGTTCAGATACCATACAATTATCCAAAGACCCAAAGTGTACAATCATTTGTCCCTGGGTACCCTCATACAGCTGTGCATCCATCACACTTAATTTTTGTTCAGTTTTTAGAAACTTTTCATTACTCCAGACAAGAAATAAAGTGAAAGATGAAAAAAGAAAAAAAGAAAAGGAAACTCTAATCCTCCCCTATCCCTAACCAACCCCCTTCAATTGTTGACTCATAGTATTGATATAGTACATTTGTTACTGTTTATGAAAAAATGTTGAAATGCTACTAACTGTAGTATATAGTTTGTAATAAGTATATAGTTCTTCCCTATATGCCCCTCTATTAGTAACTTCTAATTGTATTGTCATACATTTGTTCTGGTTCATGGAAGCGATTTCTAGTATTTGTACAGTTGATCATGGACATTGCCCACCATAGGATTCAGTTTTATACATTCCCATCTTTTGACCTCCAACTTTCCTTCTGGTGACATATATGACTCTGAGCTTCCCCTTTCCACCTCATTCACACACCATTCGGCGCTGTTAGTTATTCTCACATCATGCTACCAACAACCCTGTTCATTTCCAAACATTTAAGTTCAGCCTAATTGAACATTCTGCTCATACTAAGCAACCACTCCCCATTCTTAAGCCATGTCCTATATCTTGGTACCTTATATTTCATGTCTCTGAGTTTACATATTATAATTAATTCCTATCAGTGAGACCCTGCAGTAATTGTCCTTATGTGTCTGGCTTATTTCACTCAGTATATTGCCCTCGAGGTTTTGTCATCAACCCATTTTTTTTTAATATGGTTTTGTTCACTCACCATACATTCCATCCCAAGTAAATAATCGATGTTTTTCTGCATGGTCATACATTTATGTGTTCACCAACTTCACCACTATCTATATAAGAGCATCTACATTTCTTCCACAAGGCAGGAGGGAGAGTCAAAGAAGGTAGAGAGGAAAAAGAAAGAGGAAAAAAAAAATGACAGCTAGGAAGCAGCAAAAGGAAAAATAACCTTAAATCAAAGTAGAATAAAGAATCAGACAATACCACCAATGTCAAGTGTCTAACATGCGTCCCCTATCCCCCTCTTCTCTGCATTCACCTTGGTATATCACCTTTGTTACATTAAAGGAAGCATGATACAATGATTCTATTAGTTACAGTCTCTAGTTTATGCTGATCGCATCCCTCCCCCAATGCCTCCCCATTTTTAACACCTTGCAAGGTTGACATTTGCTTGTTCTCCCTCATAAAAGAACATATTTGTACATTTTATCACAATTGTTGAATACTCTAGATTTCACCAAGTTACACAGTCCCAGTCATTATCTTTCCTCCTTTCTTGTGGTGTCTCACATGCTCCCCATCTTCCTCTCTCAACCGTATTCATAGTTACTTTGTTCAGTGTACTTACATTGTTGTGCTACCATCTCCCAAAATTGTGTTCCAAACCACGCACTCCTGTCTTCTATCACCCTGTAGTGCTCCCTTTAGTATTTCCTGTAGGGCAGGTGTCTTGTTCACAAAGTCTCTCATTGTTTGTCAGAAAATATTTTGAGCTCTCCCTTATATTTGAAAGACAGCTTTGCTGGATACAGGATTCTTGGTTGGCGGTTTTTCTCTTTCAGTATCTTAAATATATCACACCACTTCCTTCTTGCCTCCATGGTTTCTGCTGAGAGATCCGCACATAGTCTTATTAAGCTTCCTTTGTATGTAATGGATCGCTTTTCTCTTGCTGCTTTCAGGATTCTCTCTTTGTCTTTGACATTTGATAATCTGATTATTAAGTGTCTTGGCGTAGGCCTCTTCATATCTCTTCTGTTTGGAGTACGCTGCACTTCTTGGATCTGTAATTTTATGTCTTTCATAAGAGATGGGAAATTTTCATTAATTATTTCCTCTATTATTGCTTCTGCCTTTCCCTTCTCTTCTCCTTCTGGGACACCAATGATATGTATATTATTGTACTTTGTTTCATCCTTGAGTTCCCGGAGACGTTGCTCATATTTTTTCATTCTTTTCTCCATCTGCTCCTTTGCGTGTAGGCTTTCAGGTGTTTTGTTCTCCAGTTCCTGAGTGTTTTCTTCTGCCTCTTGAGATCTGCTGTTGTATGTTTCCATTGTGTCTTTCATCTCTTGTGTTGTGCCTTTCATTTCCATAGATTCTACTAGTTGTGTTTTTGAACTTTTGATTTCTGCCGTGTACACGTCCAGTGCTTCCTTTACAGCCTCTGTCTCTTTTGCAATATCTTCTCTAAACTTTTTGAATTGATTTAGCATTAGTTGTTTAAATTCCTGTATCTCAGTTGAAGTGAATGTTTGTTCCTTTGACTGGGCCATAACTTTGTTTTTCTTAGTGTAGATTGTAATTTTCTGTTGTCTAGGCATGGTTTCCTTGGTTATCCAAATCAGGTTTTCCCAGACCAGAACAGGCTTAGGCCCCAGAGGGAAAAAATATTCAGTATCTGGTTTTCCTGTGGGTGTGTCTTAGAAAATTGCTCCAGCCTTTGATGCCTCGGGTCACTGTGCTTTTCTGCCCAGCAGGTGACGCCTGTTAGCCTATAATTCTTGACTGGTATGAGGAGGTATGGCCGTGTTCCCCCAGGCTCTGGGGTCTGGTTCTGAATGGAAAGGGCCCCAACCCTTTCCTCCTAGAGAAGACAGACCCCCCAGGTGGAGGTCATTAGCATTTCAATGGTCTCGCTTTCTGCTTGTGCTATCTCCACCCTTCCCAGAGTCACAGCCCTGGAAACTGAAAATGACTGGGGCTTTCTCCACTGAGCCAAGAAAGAAACAGATAGTCCCCTTCAGACCCAGTCCAAGGCAACTCTCCGGCTCTCCCAGGTTAATCGTCACCCAAAGCCTCTGTCTGTTTTTTGGGGATGTGTACCTGTAGTGAGCAGTTCACACTCGCTACTTAAAACCCCAGTTGGAGCTCAGCTGAGCTGTATTCGCTTGCTGGGAGAGAGCTTCTCTCTGGCACCACGAGGCTTTGCAGCTCGGGCTATGGGGGAGGGGGGTCTCGTGACTTGGATCTGCAGGTTTTACAGATTTCATGCTGTGTTCTCGGGCATTCCTCCCAATTCAGGTTGGTATATGATGAGTGGATGGTCTCGTTTGTCCCCCCGCAGTTATTCTGGATTATTTACTAGTTATTTCTGGTTTTTTGTAGTTGTTCCAGGGGGACTACTTAGCTTCCACTCCTCTCTATGCCACCATCTTGCCCGAGTCTGATATTGTTTTTGTTGTTGTTGTTTTCCTTTCTAAAGCTGCTTTCTGGTTTAATAATTCCTTAAGGTCATCAAATATCCCACCAGTTTCATGTTCCCAGTAGTATTGTGGATACCATTTTTAAAAAGTTTGTTTAAATGTGGATCCAAATAAAGTGCACACATTGCAAAGAAGGAAGGAAGGAAGGAAAGAAGGGAGAGAGGGAAGAAGGAAGGAAGGGAGGAAGGAAAGAATCGCTGTGCCTGTGGCTGCCTCATCAAAAAACATCCACCTTGGGGATACATGGATCTTTTACAAATTTTTATTTTTCATTTATTCATTCAATTCTTTTACTCATTCAACAATCATTTACTGAGTAACTAACATAGCAAATGGGAATCTCAATCCACAAACTAGGGTGTGAAATAAATGTAACCTTTACTTTTCTGGAATTCAGCTTTTTCCATTTCAAGCTCTATTCTGATGAGGTAGCAGAAACTTAGTCAGACAATCGGCCCCATCTCCTTTTCCTCAGGGTTTTGTCTAAGTTACCAGGCAGGTGGGGTGACTTATGTAGTGAAAAGTGGAGAGCGTGAGGAGCCATCTGCTTTTCAGTGTCATCAGGCATCGTCTTGTCTCTTTGCCACTGCGATGTTCCTCTTTTAGGGTCTGGAGTAGGAAGAGCTCTGCACATTCTCCGGCTGTTTCTAACAATCATTTTCTCTGTGTGTGAAATCCACACAAATCTCTTGAGGGCTTGGGCTTTTGGAATACAAAAATCAAGTAAAGACAAAGACTTTTGTGATTTTGCAGGCATATCTCTCCTCTCAGGCAGTAACCACAGATGATAAATGCTTGTGTAAATTGGCAAATGAAATTTCTCAACAAAACATTTAAAAATTTTTTTAATTTATTTTTTCTTTCAATTAAGATATAGTCACATAGCATTCAATCATTCAAAGTGTACAGTTATTCACAGTATCATCATATAGTTGTGCATTCAACACAATTTTTGAACATTTTCATTACTCCAGAAAATAAAAACAAAAATAAGAATAAAAATAAAAGTAAAAAAGAACACCCAAAACAACCCATCCCCCCATTCCCCCCTATTATCCATTTACTTTTTTTGTCCCCATTTTTCTACTCATCTATCCATACACTGGATAAAGGGTGTGTGAGCCACAAGATTTTCTACAATCACACATGTGCCAGTTTGGATGTATTATGTCCCCCAAAATGCCATGTTCTTTAATGCAATCTTGTGGGGGCTGATGTATTAGTGTTGATTAGGTTGAAATCTTTGGATTAGGCTATTTCCATGGATATGTGACCCACCCAACTGTAGGTAATACCTTTGATTAGATTATTTCCTTGGAGGTGTAGCCATGCCCATTCAGCATAGGTCTTGATTAGTTTACTAGAGCCCCATAAAAGCTCACAAACAGAAGGATCTCAGAAAAACTGCAGCTGAGAGACACATTTTGAAGATGGCTGTTGAAAGCTGACGCTGACATTTTGGAGAATGCCATTTTGAAACACAACCTGGGAGCAAGCAGACACCAGTCATGTGCCTTCCAAGCTAACAGTGGATTTCTGGACACCAATGACCTTTCTCTGGTGAAGGTAGACTTGTGTTGATGCCTTAATTTGGACATTTTCATGGCCTTAGGACTATAACTTTGTAACCAGATAAACCCCCCTTATAAAAGCCAATCCATTTCTGGTATTTTGCATAACAGCAGCATTAGCAAACCAGAACAACATGGTCACACCACACAAACTATATAGTTACACACTCATCTTCAAGAATCAAGTCTCCTGGGTTGCAGTTCAACAGTTTCAGGTATTTTCTTCTAGCTATTCAAATACACTAAAAACTAAAAGGGATATCTATATAATGCATAAGGATAACCTCCAGAATGACCTCTCAACTCAATTTGAAATCTCTCAGTCACTGAAACATTATTTTGTTTCATTTCTCTTCCCACGTTTGGTCCAGAAGGCTTTGTCAATCCCATGATGTCAGGTCCAGACTCATCCTTCGCAGTCATGTCCCACAATGCCAGGAAGATTTACACCCTGGGAGTCATGTCCCATGTAGGGGGGAGAGCAGGGAGTCCACCTGCCAAGTTGACTTAGAGAGAGAGAGAGGGCCACATCTGAGCAACAAAAGAGGTTCTCTGGGGGTGACTCTTAGGCACAATTATAAGTAGGCTTAGCTCTCTTTTGCAGTAACAAGCTTCATGAGGGAAAGCCCCAAGACTGAAGGCTTGGCCTACTAAATTAGTAGCCCCCAATGTTTGTGAAAATATAAGGAATTCCCCAGGTGAGTAAATTTAATTTTTCCACACTTTTCCCCAGTCCCTCAAGGGGGCTTTTCAAATACTTCTTTATCTTCTGCCCAAATTACTCTGAGATGTATTGGCACTTCACACTAACCTGTACAAACAAACCAGATCTCACTCCCTGTTCAAGGTCCCATGTAATTATGGTATTTGAATAAACTGACCATACAAGTTAAATTATATAGCATGCTACAGAAAATAAAGATTTTCCACCAAATAAACATCTTTACCTTTGGTCTCACATAGAAGTTAAAGTTTTAAAATACAGTCAATATCATCCTCTACCCTTTAGCCTTATTTACCTCAGTCCTAACCAAGGCCACTTTGTTCATATCTCTAATTGAAGTCTAATCTCTTTTTCAGCTTCTTTAACACTTGCTGTATGGGGTCATGTTGACATTCATAGCCACCAAACTCTAACTCTGAGTCTCAGGTGTCACACAGATACCCGAAGTACCAAGGACCGACCAGATTATACACAAGAGCTTAGTATCTCAGAGTCTAGAAATAAGCACCACAACTCAGGAATAGAGGTAACTGCTATAGGAGCTTATAATCTAGGAAACATTACAGTAAGCCTTCCCCTGATAACTTATACTCTCAGATTCACTTGTGGATTATAGTTAGTCCATATTAGAGAGGAGTTATAATGTCTGTCTTTTCATTTCTGGCTTATTTCACAGAAAATACTGTCTTCTAGGTCCATTTACCTTCAAGAAAATATTTTTAATATATTCTGTGTTCATTAAGTTTTCTAAATTATTAATCTAAAGCTTCTGCAATGCCAACATTTACCAGGCCTCACATGAATCAGTATCCGGGTAATGACATTTCTTTGTAGATGATTGTTCCAGAGCTGCCATTATGCAAAATACCAGAAATGGATTGTCTTTTTTAAAGGGGATTTATCAAGTTACAAATTTACAGTTCCAAGGCCATAAAGGTGTCCAAACTAAGGCATCAAAAAGACTGAAGAATGGTCATTGGCATCTGGAAAACCTCTGTTAACTGGGAAGGCACATGGCTGGTGCCTGCTGTTCCTTTGCTCCTGGGTTGCATTTCAAAATGGCATTCTGCAAGCATCTCTAAGTGTCAGCAAGCATCTGGGCCTGTGTGGTTCTTTTTAAGGTACTCCAGTAAGCTAATCAAGACCCATGTTGAATGGGCAGGGCCACGCCTCCATGGAAATAATTCAATGGGAGTTATCACCTACAGTTGGGTGAGTCATATCGCCACAAAAACAACCTAATCCAAATATCCCACATGACTGCATTAAAGAATATGGCTTTTAGGGGGACATAATATATCCAAACCTGCACAATGATGTATTAAGATTTCTAGGATAATGGTTGAGAGCATGGACACTGGCATTGGACTGTCTGGATCTGAATCCTAGATTCACCACTTTCATCATGTGTGTGACCCTGGGCAAGTGACTTATCCTGTCTAAACCTCCATTTCTTCAACCAGAAAACCTCATAGTGTTGCTATGAAGACTGAAATCCTGCGTTTAAAGAGCTTACCATGGTGCCAGTCACAGAACTAGAGCTCAATAAATATCAGTTATTATTATCCAGGTTTTGAATTATTTAATCATGTTTACCCAGAAAATGCCTGGGAGAATCAGATTGAACAATTGTAAAACTGTCTTTCTAGTACAAACCTATGGATGTTGCTACTTCATCTATTTTCTATGATGTTGGTGATAGTGGTGGGCATTTACCATGAGCCCCACAGCAGGGCTCAGTGGATAAGGACTAGAGCTAGAGTTGCAGGTGATGTTTCAGCAGGAAACTAAATTGATACAGTTGGGGAAACCTTTTCCTCCTCAATCTTTGAGCCCCATCTTGGACTGCTTTCTTTGAAATCAAGCCAGTGTGTTTGTAAAATTAGTAGACTTGATTGTTTCCCCCAACCCACATGATAATGAACCTAAAGTATTCCTCTTAAATTCTTCTTGTTTTTAATGCCACTAGTATGCCTTTAACCTGCCAGGTTGGTCCTGTCAGAAAGAACCACCTTCCCCAAAATGTTCTTCCCAAGACACAAAATCTTTATTAGTTACTACTTGGTTACAACAGACACAGCTATCTTCTATTTCCTTATGAAAAGCAAGGATTTTTTATGGTCTTCCAGCAGTTGGTAATACCAAGGCTCTAGACAAAATTTGAAAGTAGGCAATCGCAAATGATTTCAGTGGATTTTAAAAAAATCAGAAAAACTGCCTGATCTGGGGCAGACACTGTTAATTAGGCAGTTAAATTTTTTTTTCATTATTTCCAGGCGACTTAAATTTTTAGATATATGGTTGTTATATATAAATTTTATTACCTTTTTGTATAGACCAAAAATTTTTACAAGCCTGAGGGAGGTTACTTTCTGCATGTCTTTATTTTACATATGTGGGATTGGAAACTTATGGTAATAAATTAGACACATGAATTAGACAAAGTTAATGGACATAAAAAAGGTAGTAACATAACTATTCTAATGAATCAGATAAAAGAAGCACATATAAAATTTGAGTCAATTAAGTTTAGTAGTTTTAGGCAAGGCTTTGGAAACTATAGAGCAATAGTGCACCGTAAAGCACAAATGTACAACATCGATTAGACCTAATTTCTATTCAGAGTAAATGCTTCCTGGCTCTTTAATTTCACAGAAAATCTCAAATAATGAGGCATTAAAGTATCATCTTGTTGCTTGAGGGGAAAGAGGAAGTTGATACATTTAAGCTATTGTAGATACATCATTTTCAATTTCATATGGCTATAAAAAGCTTGAAAATGAAACTTGTATAAAGCCTACAACTTCCATTGTCTATAAAAACTACAAACTACTTATTTCTGATGGTTACCATTGACCAGAACAGAAATATATTACCTTAGGAGGATGGGAAATATATTTAGTTAAGGAATAAGTACATACAATCAGTTTGATTAGAGACTTTATAAAGATATACTTATGTGATTGTATATACTTAGAAAATTCTGCATGCTATATAAGCAGAAATAGATTGTACTAAGTATAGATTTAAATTCTGCATGCTATATAAGCTAGAAATAGATTGTACTAAGTTATAGATTTAGGAGACCACATCTTGGATAACAAGATACGTGATGATAAAGGTGAGATGAGCCAGTTGTCAATTTATTGCCTCTCCATCCTTATTTTGGCCCTGCTTTGGGATACTGGAGCAGAACTCCTGTCAACAGTTCTCTTTTGCCAGCTGTATTGTCAATAGAGGGCCTGGAGGGACACTGACAGAGAAAAGAGCTTCCTTTCCTGGTTCTAGCGTGCTCTGCTTTCCTCCTACACTATGCTTGCCAGGGGCAAGAGGGAAGCCCACCAGAATGCTCTCTCCAGTGAGTTTCTCCAGCACTCCAGCAAGCGGCATCCTGAGAGAAAGCTCTGGCCTGCCAGGAACACGGTGCACTTTTGTGTCACCCAGCATGCTGCAGTCACGCTCTCCAACAAGGTTTGGGTCAGTGGGCAGTGGGCTGTGGGGGGTGGGGGGGTGGGTTGGGGGTTGGGGGTGGGTGGTGGTGGTGGTGTCGGGGGCTCTTCCAAGTTCTTAGTTCCCTCCTTGCGTTCTCTCTCCCTTAGTGCTAGAGGTAGTAGCTGCTTCCTGTGGTTGATATTCCTGTATTCCTTAGAGCCCTCTTTTACCCCTTTTAGTTAACCACCTTTGCTGGTTAATAATTCTTGATGTTACCAGTGTGGGTCCTGATTCCTGACTAAATCCTGTCTGACACATGAGATAGGGAGGAGGAGCCTAATTGATTGTTGAGATCAGCCTTTCTCAATCTTTTTACCCCTGGAGAAATCCTTGAAATATTTTCAGTTCTCAAAGAACCCCTGCCTAGAAATTATTAACTCCACAAGTTTATGTTATCAGTAAGTTGTAGATATAATGGTCAATGCTCTTCTTAGTAAGAAAGATGTTTTTCTGTGGATCTGTGTATTTTAGTGTATTCTCTGTGTGGTTCCACCTCCCCACAAAGTATAAGTCTAGAGTCGTTAGCGTAGAAAGAGAACACTTCATTTTTTCCTTTCTTTGAATGACCTACTTGACTTTTTTTTTTTTACCTAATCCAAATAGGCCTAAAAGGCTTATCATAAATTGCTACTGTATAAGATGCTAATGAGTTATATTATATGGAATATTATATGTGCAAGAATAGATTTTCCATTTATTAAAACTGAAAATTACTTTTAGCCGAACTTCCATGAAAAAATAGTTAAGCTTAGCTTAGCATTTCTTGAAATCAATCTCTTTCATTTCTTCATAAACTTTAAAATTCATAAGGCAGTGCATAGTAAATTTCTTTTAAGTAACTGACCTAAGACAAATGAGATTTAAATTTTCTAAGGTATAGGTTTGGTAGATTTAATTTTAATGAAGGCTATAAATTGCTTTTAATTTTTATTATTCACAACATGCATGAATGTTTATTGACATATTGTAATAGTTAAGCTATTAAAAACCAATAGGTCAAAGCAATATGAATAAAATCTAGTTTAAGATACAGTTTTATACAACGCAAAAATATTTTTAAGTTTATGTTTGCCCAATGTCTTCTTTATATTCTTCATCTCTTTTGCCATATCTTCCCTCAACTTGTTGATTTGATTTTTGATTTGATTTATCATGTTTGAGCAGCTTTAATTAGTTGTTTCAATTCCTACATTTTGTTTGAAGTATTAGTTTGTTCCTTTGGGCCATATCTTCGTTTTTCCTAGTGTGACTCATAACTTTTTGTTGGTTTCTGGGCATCTGGTTTCCTTGATTAGTTTATTCTAGAGGTTGTTTTCACTCTTTTACTTTGGGTTTTCTTGTTGGTTGGCTTTGTTCTCTGTCTGTTCTTTGGCATTCAGTTCAACTTATTCTAGACCTCTAACATAGCTTCTGTTTAACTGATCAGAATTTTTTAGCTCTTGATATTCTGATTCTTGCCCTGCCTACATGTCTCAATGGCCAGTTGCCAGATTATCTCTGTCCTCCAGTCTCCTCCTATAACCAGGCACCCACCGCAGCCTGCCTCTGGGTAATAGGCACTGGTCACCACAGCAAGTTCTCTGTGTGTGGGTAAATCAAGTCTGCTGACTCCCCAGTGGTCTGTTTTTCACCAGCTAGCAAGCCCTGGAGTTTTTTTTTAGAGCATTGCTTTAATTGTTGGGTTATCTGTATTTCTCAACTTAAACAGGGATGGTTTCTCATGCAGGGGGTGTAGACCAGCTCTACTGGGCTTGGGATAAAGTCTGGAGAGGTTCTGAGAAATCCTAAAATTACCTCTTAGAGCACAGCTGAGATTGGCTGAGTGGGGCTGAATTACCTCTTGGATCCAGCTGAGTCTAGCTGTGCAGGGCTGAATTACTTCTTGGAGCCTGGCTGAGTCTGGCTGGGTGGGGTTTCAATTATCTCTGGGAGCCCCGCTGAGTCCTTGGGCAGGGCTGAATTGCCTCCTGGTTGCCCCTGTTTGGGCAGGGCTGAAGCTGCAAGTTTCCTGTGCTCTTACTTTGCAACATAAAGTCTGACTCAATGTGGGGCTGTGTCCCCCACCTCTCTCCGCAGCAGAGGACTCCCTGAGCGTCCACAGTTTTCAGCCGTCCCCAGGCAAGTATCAGGCTGGCCGGGCTACTATGATCCTCAAGGGTGGGGGAATGGCTTTCAGACCAGGGGTGGAAACAGTCTCTGCCTACCTTTCTCAGACTCTTTGTCCCTCACTGATCTGGGCCTTGAAATGTCCTAACCCTTTCCCCCTGATCTCCAAACAGTGGGATCTGTCTCACTGCTATGAAGCAATTTTTTAGTTTGTGTCCCTGGTGGGAGGTGAGAGGAATCCTAACTGTGGTTCTGTAGTTCCTTCTGTGCTGCGTGAGAGACTGAGGCGAGGCGGAGGGGAGAGGACCCACCAGCTTGGAACAAAGTTCTCCTACCTGATTATCTCTCTCCAGCTTCAATTTGGTCTCTTAGGCTCCTTCTCCATTCCATATCCTCTTCCAGAGTTCCGAACAATTCAGGGTTATTCCCCTTTTGTGCTGAATGTCTGGGGAGAAGTTTTTGGCAGCTGTTTACATAACCATGTTGATGAAGTCACCCCCTGGACTAACTCCTATCACTATATCTTGAACACTGCCCCCCCCCCATTTTCTTTTAGGAGTTTTACAGTACTGTCTCTCATATTTAGATCTTTGATCCATTTTGAGTTGATTTTTGTATAAGGTGTGAGATAGGGGTTCTCTTTCATTCTTTTGGATATGAATATCCAGTTCTCCCGGTACCATTTATTGAAGAGGCTGTTCTGTCCCAGCTGAGTGGACTTGGGAGATTTGTCAAATATCGATTGTCTATAGATGAGAGGGTCTATTTCTGAAATCTCAATTCAATTTCATTGGTCCTTATGTCTATTCCTGTTCCAGTATATGGTGTTTTGACCACTGTAGATTTATAATATGCTTTAAAATCAGGAACATGGGTCCTCCCACTTTATTCTTCTTTTTCAAGATGTTTTTTTTGTTATTTGAGGCCCCTTACCCTTCAAATAAGTTTGATAACTAGCTTTTCCATTTCTGCAAAGTAAGCTGTTGGAATTTTGATTGGGATTGCTTTGAATCTCCAGATCAGTTTGGGTAGAAATCACATCATAATGGCATTTAGCCCTCCAAGCATAAACATGGAATATTCTTCCATTATTTAGTTTCTTTGATTTCTTTTAGCAATGTTTTGTAGTTTTCTGAATCTAGGTCCTTTACATCCTTGGTTGTATTTATTCCTGGATGTTTGTTTCTTTTAGTTGCTTTTGAAAGTAGAATTTTTTTCTTGATTTCCTCCTCAGATTGCTCATTATTCGTGTATAGAAACACTACGAATGTTTGCATACTGATCTTATATCCTGCCACTTTGCTGAACTCATTTATTAGCTCTAGGAGCTTTGTCATAGATTTTTCAGGACTTTCTAAATATAGGATCATATCATCTGCAAATAGTGAAAGTTTTACTTCTTTCTTTCTGATTTGGATACCCTTTATTTCTTTTTATTCCCTAATTGCTCTAGCTAGAATTTCTAGCACAATGTTTAATAACAGTGTTAATAGTGAGCATCCTTGTCTTGTTCCTGATCCTAGAGGGAAAGCTTTCAGTCTCTCACCGTAGAGTACAATGTTAGTTGTGGGTTTTTTGTATATGCCCTTTATCATACTGAGGAAGTTTCCTTCAATTCTTACCTTTTGAAGTGTTTTTATCAAGAAAGGATGCTGGATTTTGTCAAATGCCTTTTCTGCATCAATTGTGATGATCATGTGGTTTTTTCTTTTTGATTTGTTAATATGATTTTTTGGTGGTGAACCACCCTTGAATACCTGTAATAAAACCCATTTGATCGTGGTGTAAAATTCTTTTAATGTGTTTTGGACTCAATTTGCAAGCATTTTGTTGAGAATTTTTGCATCTATATTTATTAGAGAGATTGATCTGTAATTTTCTTTTCTGGTAGTATCTTTATCTGGCTTTGGTATTAGGGTGATGTTAGTTTCATAGAATGAGTTAGGTAGTGTTCCCTTCTCTTCAATTTTTTGGAAGACGTTAAGTAAGATTGGTATTAATTTTTCTTGGAATGATTGGTAAAATTCACCTTTGAAGCCATATGGTCCCCGACTTTTCTTGGTTGGGAAGTTTTTTATGACTGATTCAATCTCTTTACTTATGATTGGTTTGTTGAGGTCTTCTATTTCTTCTGGGGTTAGTGTAGGTTGTTCATGTGTTTCTAGAAATTTGTTCATTTCATCTAGGTTGTCTAATTTGTTGGCATACAGTTGTTCATAGTAATCTCTTATGATCTTTTTTGTTTATATGGGGTCAGTGGAAATGCCCCTTTTCATTTCTGATTTTATTTATTTATATCTTCTCTCTTTTTGTCTTTATCCATCTAGCTAAGGGTTTGTCAATTTTATTAATCTTCTCAAGGAACCAACTTTTGGTTTTGTTGATTCTATTATTTGTTGTTATCAATCTCATTTATTTCTTGTCTAATCTTTTTATTTCTTTCCTTCTGCTTGCTTTTGGATTAGTTTGCTATTCTTTCTCTAATTTATCCAGGTGTTCAGTTAGATCTTTGATTTTAGTTCTTTATTCATTTTTAATGTAGGTGTTTAGGGCTATACACTTCTCTCTCAGCATTGTCTTCACTGCATCCCATAAATTTTGATATGTTGTGTTCTTGTTTTCATTTGTCTCAAGATATTTATTGATTTCTCTTGCAATGTCTTCTTTGATTCACTTATTATTTAAGAGTGTGTTGTTTAACTTCCATATATTTGTGAGTTCTGTTCTCGGCTGTTATTGATTTCCAGCTTCAAATTCCATTATGGTCTGGGAAAGTGCTTTGTATAATTTCAATCTTTTTAAATTTTTTAAGACTTGTTCTGTGACCCAGCATGTGGTATCTCCTGGAGAATGTTCCACAAGCACTTGATAAGACTGTATATCCTGCTGTTTGGGGTTGCAATGTTCTATATATGTCTGTCAGATCGAGTTCATTTATCATTTTATTTAGTTTTTCTGTTTCCTTATTGCTCTTCTGTTTAGATGTTCTATCTATTGAAGAGAGTGGTGTGTTGAAGTCTCCCCTTATTATTGTACAGACATCTATCACTGCATTCAGTTTTGCCAGTGTTTGCCTCATGTTCTTTGAGGAACCTTGATTAAGTACATAGATATTTATGATTGTTGTTTCTTCTTGGTGAACTGCCCCTTTTATTAATATATAATTTCCTTCTTTGTCTCTTATAATATTTTTGCAAAGTCTATTTCATTTGATATTAGTATACCTACCCCAGCTTTTGTGTGTGTGTGTGTGTGTGTGTGTGTGTGTGTGTGTGTATAATATGTTTCCATCCTTTTACTTTCAACTTATTTGTATCTCTGGGTCTAAAATGAGGCTCTCATAAACAGCATATAAATAGATCATATTTTTTTTGTCCATTCTGCCAATCTGTGTCTTTTGATTGGGGAGTTTAAACCATCAACTTTCAGTATCATTACTGGAAGGGCAGTACTTACTTCAACCATTTTATCCTTTGGCTTTTATTTATCAGATCTACTTTTTTTCCTTCTTTTTTATCCTTTTAGTTACCCTTACTGATAATCTTCATTTCTATGCTCTTCTCCAAGCCTCTGTCTCCTGTCTTTTCTTTTCAGCCAGCAAAACTCTTTTTAGTTTTTCTTGTAAGGCAAATCTCTCATTAACAAACTCTCTCAGCTTCTGCTTATCTATGAATATTTTAAACTCTCCTTCATTTTTGAAAGACAGCTTTGCCAGATAGAGAATTCTTGCCTGGAATTTTTCTCTTTCAGTATCTTAAATATATCATACATCTGCCTTCTCATCTCCATGGTTTCTAATGAGAAATCAGCACTTTGTCTTATATGGCTTCCTTTGTAAAGAACCTCTTTTCTTTTTCTGCTTTCAGAATTCTCTTTCTCTTTTCATTTGACAGTCTGATTAGTATGTGTCTTAGAGTGGGTCTATTCAGATTTATTCTGTTTGGTGTATGTTAGGCTTCTTGGATTTGCATATTTATGTCTTTTATAAGGATTGGGAAATTTTCTGCCATATTTCCTCAAATATTCTTTCTGGCCCTTTTCCCTTCTCTTCTCATTCTCAGATACCCATGATACATATGTTTGTGCACTTTGTGTTGTCAGTCATTTCTCTGAGATCCTGCTCAATTTTTTTTCCATTCTTTTATCCATCTATTCTTTTGTCTGTTCAAATTTTGATGCTCTGTCTTCTAGCTTGCTGATCCTTTCTTCTGCCTCTTCACATCTGTTGTGTGCTTCTAGTGTCTTCTAAATTTTATGTATTGTAACTTTCATTCCCATAAGATCTGTTATTTTTTGCATGCTTTCAAATTATTCTTTATGCTCACCCAATGTCTTCTTAATATCCTTTATCTCTTTAGCCATCTTCTTGAATTGACTTAGGAGATTTGTTTGAACATCTTTGATTAGTTGTTCCAAATTCTGTATCTCCTCTTGCTTTTCATTTTTTTCCTTTGCCTGGTCCATATCTTCCTGCATTTTAGAAGGCATTTTGATTTTTTGCTGATATTTGGGCATCTGATTATCATGATGGTTTATTCTGAAGGTTGATTTCCTTCTCTTGTCTAGGATTTTGTTGTTGATTGGGTTTATATTAAGGCTCTCCTTTGACAGTTGGTTCATCAGTACTTCCCAGCCAAACAGAGCCAGGTACCCATGCCAGGGGCATAGACTCAATTCAGAAGGCTTCGGAGAAGGTCTGGAAAGATTCCAAAAAGTCTTTTTCCCCCCATTCACATCACCAGGCTGCATTTTCTGGTCTGCCCAGCAGAGGGTGCTCTTTGGCTACATATTTCCCTTAGCCCCATAAAGGCAGACTGTTATGACTCTTTCTGAGTTCCCCTTTGGCACAGTCAAAACAGTGGCACCTGGTGATGTCTGACTGGGAAGGGGTGAATATGTGGGATTCTACATTCTCTCTTTGCTAGCCATATTTGGCTTAGTGTTGGGTTGTGTCCTCCTCTGTACTTGGGGTGGAGGACTCCTGAAGCTGCCCAGTCCACGGCTGACCCCCAGGCAAAGTTCAGGCCACCCACTGCTGCTTCCCTTGAGAATGGGGGATGAATGTTAAGAGCCATGGGTGGAATTACAGTCTCTGACCATGGATGATAAGTCTCTTCATCTCACATTTCGCTGGATGTTGTATGGAACTCCCCTTGTCTCCAGATCCCCCAAACAATTGACTCAGACAGTTTCTGCCTGGCTACTAGGTGCTTTGGGGAGAGAAGTAGTTTCTTCCAGTCCCTCCCTATTCCTCCTTTTTGGAAGCTCTTCCATGAGGCCCTTTTGTTTGCAGCACTCTTCAGCAGCTTGTGTTCTGCCCTGGGTCTCTGTGGACTTGAGTCTCTGTGCCTGGATATGCGTCGAGTTCTAACTCACTGTTGTGAGTGGCTTTATAGACTGTGTCCCTGGTGAGAGGTGGGAGGGATCAGGCTGCTACCTCTGAGCAATTCCAAAGCTGTGTGGGACCAAGTGAGGGAGAGGGAAAAGGACCAGGCAGTCTGGGATGGAAGTTTCCTACCTGATATTTTCCTCTTTCTTTGGTTCAGCATTTATGGGGTCCTTATCCAGTTTCTACCATCCTTCAGAGCTCTAAGTAAGTGGGATTTGTCCTTTTATTTGCTGAATTTCTGGGAAGGTTTTTTCAGGGGTTGTTTTATGTACCTAAATAAAATTATAAATTAAAATATAACGTCTACAGAAATATATGCAAGCCATAAATATACAGCTGGATGAATTTCCACAAAGTGAATATATGCATGTAAGCAGCACCCATATTAAGAAGATATTTTCAAACTCAGTTCATTTGGTAGGCTTGTTTTCTTCTATACCCAATACACCAGTCAGAATCTAGGTCATTCCATTTTTCCAGTCTCTGAGTTAGATAGCCAAGGTAGAAGACCACAATATAACAGTGAAACCTACCTCATAGGTCTATATGTGAAAGCACTTTGCAATATGTGTGTCCAGTGCCACAAAAGCTTAAACATTTTCTAAAGGCTCAGTACAAGTTCTCCACTGTGAGAGTTTTTGTCTTTGATGATGTTAGCCTGCCACAGGTTTCTGCTCTTTGATCCATGGCAGTTCTCTTGCCAGTCCAATTCAATTGATATTTGTCCTATGTTGTTTTGTGTGTCTATGCCCACATGAATTGACAGGAAAGGAAATGTTTCTGATATCTGATAATGGGCACTTGGGAAATGTTGTGGTCTTGTCAGTTATGTATTTGCCATCTTCTTTGTTTAGGTGTGGAGGTGGGCCATGACACCAAATAGCTGTGATGTTAGCATGAGGTTTATAGAGCAGGACTATTGACTGGAGTTAAATTTCAGTATCTGCTGTGTGACTCCCTCTGTCTGACATTTTCCGTGTTGTTTACAGTCCCAGAGTTACCAGGCAGGGACCATGGGTGGGACTGTGGCAAATATTGTTTTAATTAGTATATGTATCTGTAAGTTTTGTCCTAGTTAAAATGCCCTTCATAGTAACCACTGCTTTAAAGAGAAATCATCTGATCTTTATCTCCTTTGAGGTAACATGTGCTATAAAGAAAGTGATTTGGGTAGCAAGAAAATAGCAACCACACCTACCATTTTAATGGGGATCCCATTTGTCCAGGTACTCTGTGAATGCTATTTCATTTAATTATCATCAGTCCTACTTGATAAATATGTAGCATTATTCCCATTTTCAGAACAGAAAAATTGAGGCTCAGAGTAGTTAAGTAATATGGATAAAGTCACATCACTGGTAAGAGTGTACTGAAAAATCCCTGTTCTTTCTCCCAATCTCTGTTCCTGATCATGTCATTATCCCTCAATTATTTAATAAGATGCTGGTTTGGCATTTTATTAGGAGGAGATGCTCACCATGGCACCAGAAAGGATCACTTGAGGAGGATAAATGACTGGCTACTTTTTATACAAGAGATGTGGACAGCCAGGGTTTAGGATATTTTAGGTGCATCCCTACATTGAGGAGGGGGATCACTTGAAATTGCTTAATATGAATGTGGAAAAATAATTAAAACACCTTATTTAAAAAAAATAGAATAAAAAATAAAAATTTATCTAACAAAACTGGTAAAAATAAGCTGAATTTACCAGAAGAACTAGAACTAGTTCTACAACTTTAAGAATGTTTGGAACTCTTGTGTTAAATATTAAATTGTTCTTTCAGAAAATATAAAATCAATTCATGTGTGTTTTGGAGAGTTTCTTTGATTCAAAATACTTTCAGTTTATCATTGAACCAAGATATCCCCATATTTTCACATTTCCCCATGCTTGGTTTGTATCCCTTTCTCCTATTTCACTGCTTCATTCCTAAATTATCTGTCTTCTCCTCTCACCCCTCCACCACAACTTTCCTCTACTTTTATTTTTTCTTCCCTCCCACTAACACTCCCAGTCCTCTTGACTTCTTTGAGTGATATTAAGATGGAAGGAAACATTGAGATCATCGAAATCAACGCCCTCATATTGCAGATGGGAAAACAGAAACTCAGAGAGGGGAAGAGACTTGTCTAGTCCAGTTAAAGGCAGAACTAAGACCACAACTCAGTTCAGCCACATCCTCCCACTGCTCCCCTGCCTCCCTCACTTCCCATTCAGCAACTCTTTCTATTGCATCATAAAGCAAAATAGTGAACTAAATAGTTAGTTATTGTATTAAGACTTCACTAAGTGATTAAGCAAAACAGCAGAGTGGCAATTAGAGTTGCTAAAAAAATAGAGCCTCTAAGAATCAATGGCACCAACTTCAAATCTTAGCTCTTCCATTAACTATAAAACTTCATGCAAGTCACTGAATCCTCTGTTTCTTTGTCTGTAAAACAGGAATAAAAATAGTACTGACTTACGGTTTTGATGATTAAATAGGATAATGCTTACACAGCATTGTACACATTATGAGTCAGAAATTGCATTCGGCTGCATGCAAGAGAAAATGCAAATAACAGAAGCTTAATCAAATAGAGATTTATTTTTCTCACATAACAAGTCTGGAGGAAGGCAGTGCAGAGCTAGAATGGACATCTACAGTGCTAGCAGACCTATACAAAGCCTTCTGTCTTCTTGCCCTGCCATCCTCAGTGAGGCAGACATTTTTTTGTTCCTCAGTATCCATTTTCCTCTTCTTCCATTAGTGAGAGTCTAACCTGTGCCCATGGCTACATTTCCCAGCGTCTCTCTCAGCGAGGCAGGGTCATATTGACTAAGTACTGGCTAATGGGATATCAGTGGAAAAGATGTGAATAACTCTGGGTCTTACCCTCATCAGAACTGGATGTGTTCTTCCCTGGCCTCTTTTTCCCTCCAACAGCCATGAAATGGTGAAAGGTGGAGCAAATTTTTTGGTTACAGAGATGGAAGCCATGTTGACAAAGGCAGAGCCCTGAACTTCCTATCTCTAGGGGAAGAGAAATAAATTTCTTCCTTATTTAAGACACTGTATTCAGGTTTCTTTGTCACAGCCAATTAACCTATAGCCCAATTAATATATTAGCATCTAGCTTTCATTCTTTTGGCTGCTTTATGAGCATATGATGGCTAATTCATCTTCAGCTTCACGTTTATGTTCTATGCAGGAAGAAGAAAGTGGCCATGGCTATATGAGTTAATTAGACCTTTCCCATAACTCTCTGGCATTTATGTGTATATGTTTCATTGATGAGACCTGTGTTACTTGGCCATTCCTAGCTACCAGGAAGGCTAGAAATGCAGTTTTTCCCTGGGCACATCATTGTCCTGAACAAAATCAGGGTTCTATTAGTAAGAAAGGAGTTGATGATGGCTATTGAGTGGCAACTAGTCATGTAAACTACAATAAATAACAATTGACAAGTTCCTCATTGGGATCTAAACACTAATTTTCCAGTGTTAAATTTGATGGTATTGCTCTAGAGTCTTCTTTTCTGGACAATATAGAGTTTGACAGATCAAAGCAACTTTGAAGTTATTTCAACTCCATTTTTCCATTTTTTTTTTTTTTTTTTTTTTTTGGTTCAGCATTTTTTCAATGTTTACCATGTGCAAAAGGAAAAGACCAACAAGGGGAGAGGAAGAGTAATCTTGCTACCAAACCAGAAGAAGCAAGTTCAATAAGAAATTTATAGGCAGGTCTCACTCATGAACACAGTTGCAAATATCCTGAACAAGATATTGGCAAAATAATAATGAGCAAAAGAAGCCTTACACAAAAGAGTACTCACCATATGATTCCATTTACAGAAGATTCTTGAACAGTCAAAATTAATCTAGGGTAAAAAAGAATCAGAATTTTGGTTGTTTCTTGTGGGGTGGGGGCAGAGATTGACTAACAGATGGGACACAAGTAAACTCTTTGGGATGATGGTAATGTTCTATATCTTAATAAGGGTTTGGATTTCACAGGTGAGTGCATTTGTCAAAACTCAGCAGCTGTACATTTAAGACTTGTAGATATTATATGTAAATTTTACATAAAAGGGAAAAAAGTATGTAACTACTGAATTCCAGTTAGTGATATGCACACAGAAGTATTTAGAGGGAAGTATACTGATGTCTACAAGTTACTTTGAAATACACATACATACTAAATAAGATGATTGAATGCGTGGTTAGGGGAATAGATGCATAGACATGTTATAAAACTAGTACAGTTAAATGTTAATGGTAAAATCTAGGAAGTACATTTTAGGTGTTCACTGTAAAATTCCAATTTCATGTTTGATATATTAATTATAGGAATTATTTCAACTATATGTTGGAAATTTTTCCTATAAAATATTGGAAAACAAAAAACAATAAACAGATAAATTCAATTGCCCAATATTTTAAAGTATAATACATTTTGATAGTCTCAGGAATGCAATAACAAGCTTTTCTTTGACTTGCAGAATTATTATTCAAATACTTCTTTGATACTGCTTCCTGTATCACTTAGCATTTTTTATTACAAGCAGCAGGCATTGGTCTGGACCAATTTATCAGAGGGGGCTTTTTGGTGGAGGAAATAGGGGCTTAGAGAAATAAGAAGACAGGGAAATTTTACTTAGGAACTACAAGAACCAAGGAAGTATCCAGGAATCAAGAAGCATGAGGCCAAAAATGCAGCAACTATTTCCTAACAGAAAAATTGTGGACACAATTGCTAAAATGGAAATGACTTCCATTTAATGTCCTTCTCAAGATTTAATGTCCCTGCTGAACTTTGTCCAATACAGCTGGGCCATTATGATCTTGCACCTTGGCTTTTCACAGTGCAATGTAGTCATTGGCAGTTACCTTCCCAAAGATAGACTTTTGGAGAGTCATTCCCATAAAAATATCCAGTTACTATTAGAATGGGGGATGAATTTGGGCAACCAAAACCTCAAAAACATTATTCTACATTGTATCATTTGCTATTTCTGCTGTAACATATTACCACAAACTTACTGGCTTAAAACAACACAAATGTATTAATTTCCTGTTCTGGAGGTCGGAAGTCTTAAAATGGATGTCAGCAGGGTTGCATTCCTTCCATTTCCTTGTCTTTTCCAGCTTCTAGGGGACACCTGAATTCTTTGGCTCATGGCCCCTTCCTTCACCTTCAAAGCCAGCAGCATAATATCTTCAAATCTCTTTCTCTGACCTCTGCTTCCATCATCACATCTCCTCTTGTAGTTATCAAAAACAGCTAAATAAAACAGAAGCCAGATTGTAAAGTGTTAAAGAGAAAAAATGGTGTAAAGAAATAGATGCAGCAGATGTAGAACATATATGAGCTGTTTGGCAGCAGGTTCTTATTTCAGGAAATTTTATAGTTAATAGCTAGTATTACAACATATATATATTTACTAGCACTGCTCAAAGGCTACCTTTCGTAAGTTTTTGGTGAGGTTCAGTAATGAGATATAGGAGACACTAGTTTCCTGAGATTTTTACGGAAATAATTCCACATAGTGAATATCAGAAACTTGCTCTGTCCTTGCATTTTGCAAATCTATATCCCTTATATTCTTAGGAGGATGCCCTATGTGTTTAAAGTTGTCAGGATAATTCATTCATTCATTCATTCCACAGGTATTTATGGTGTGTCCATAGAACAGACACTGTTCTAGGCACTAGAGATATATCAGTGAACAAAATAGGCAGAGATTCTTGACTTTGTTGAGCTTATATTATTTTATGTCATACAATAACAACAAATAAATTTGTAAATTATATCATATGTTAGAAGATTATAAGTGCAATTGTAAAAAAAAGAAAAAGAGTAGAGTAAAAGGAAACAAGAGCATGCGGAGGTGGGGTGGAGGGAAGCTGCATTTTATAAAGAGTATCACAATAAGCCTCATTGAGAAGATGACATTGAAAAAGACTTGGAGGAGGTGAGAGAGTTAGAAAAGTGAAACTGAGGAAGGAGAAATCCAGCAGAAAGCATAGCCAGTGCAAAGGCCTTCATCCGGAAGCACACCTAGTGTGTCCAAGAGTGACTAAGGAGGTGAGTGTAGCTGCAGAAAATTGAGCAAGAAGCAGAGTAGGAGGAGATGAGGCCAGAGGTGAGGGGCAGAGGAACAGAGCCGTAGGGATTCACAGGTCTGGTAGAGTCACTGGTTTTACTGTGAGTGAAAAGGGAAACCATGTGAGAAGTTTTGAGCCAAGGAAAGACAAGACCTGACTTCAAAATTTTAAAAGATCACTTTGATTGCTGTGTTGAGAGTAGACTGAAAAGGGGGTAAAAACATAATGAGGGAGACAATAGAAAGCTATTCCAATAATCCAGTGATGGACACAAATCTGTCCTCCAGCCTGGTCCCAATGCCCATTAGACACTCAAAGGGTGGACAAAGAGGCAGAGGCACTATCACTGAAGGGCATGGTGAAAGAAATAACAAGTACACATCTGAGAGGAAAGACTCTCAGCCCTTTACCACTAGCACATATAAGTGCACTAGTTCACCTGGCCAGTTACTTCACTAGAGAGCATGATAATGACAAGATCTGATCACCAGCAAAGCAGCCCTGGACAGGAGCCAGGCCATAACTGGTAAGACCTAAAAGGAGAGGGGAGACAGTGGTGCCAAGAGCAAGCTTTATTCATTCAAGTGATATATATGAGTATCTAGTATGTGTCGGGAATTCTCCAAGGCAATAAATAGAGATAAATAAAAAAGATAGTGCCTGCTCTCACAAAGCCTATAATCCCATTGGAGAGACCAAAAAGAAAACACCTCTTTGCAAAACAGTGCGGTAACGGCCAGATTTGAAGTGTGAACTAGGTACAGTTATGGTACAAAGGAGTCACTGGCCAAACATGTTCAAGAGATCAAGAAAGGCTTCATATGGGAGAAGATACTTAAGTTTGATCTTGAAAGACGCTTTTATTGGTTAGTTGAAGGGGTGGGCATTTCACGATGTGGGAAGTATATATGGAAAATAGACACTAATATAAACGTAGATATATGTAAGAAGTGTGATAATCTGAAAGAGCATGTTCTCTTTTGGGAAATGCAGTAATTCTATATGGCTGATCTTACATATGCAAAGAAGAGTGGCAGGCCATGAGTCCTAAAGGAGAAAAGCAGAGACCAAAACTTAAAAGGCCTTCCTTGTAAGTTAGACAAAGGAGTTCAGAACTTATCCATGCAGTGACTCATGATTTTCTACTCAATATCAACTTCATCTCACTTGTATATCGTATAGCACAAAAGTTGTGGAAGATTGACTCCTAGCTCTGAGAGTGGGTCCTGAATAGTTTAAGCTATTTGAGTTACCTCCTATCTCTTACCAGGGATTGGTTCAGGATCTCAGACCTAAGCCAATCTGTGAATGGCATTCCCTTAGCCAGAGAGATAGGTTCGGCAATTGTACACATGATAAAATATGAGCTCAGGAAATTTGAGAAGTTTGCTGGGGGCTTCTGGGAAAAATTTTCTCACTCCTAAGATTGAATTGCAAGAAGAGGCAGTTTCCTCTTTTCACTGGACATCGTACTATAGATGTGAGTATTGAAACTACTGCAGATGCCTTGCAACCAGCCTGAAGAATGAAGTTGACAGTGGAGAAGTCAGAAGTGAGAGAAATGCAAACAAATGGAGCTGAAGCCACTGGATCAAGTCACCTCTTAAGCCTGCCTTCCCTACAAACTTCTGGTTACATGAACCAAGTAGTTTCCTATTGAATTTCCTTTTTGAATCAATTTAAGATAAATTTTCTGTTATATGCAAGATAAAACAACCTAGCTCATACAGCTCTGTAAGCAGTGAAGAGACATTTAAGAGTTTTCACAAGGAATATAAATATCATTTTTTATTTTAGAAAAATTATGCTGGTGCATTGGAAGGGGATAAAACTAGAGTATGGCTTAGCTAGGAGACACCGACTTATTCAGGAGAGATGATAACATAAAGCTATTATAGGCAGGAAGATATGGATACAAGACTATTAAGTGGAGGAATGGACATTATTTTATGACTGGATGTAGGAATGAAGAAAAAGGAATTTTGAATAATCTCCAGTTTTCTATCTTGGGAGACTAGCTGGGTAGTCGTAGCATTGACGATAGCAAATTCACAGAGAATAAGATAAGGGCAAAATAACATTAAAGGTTTGCTTCCTAATCTGAATAAGGGGGATAGCAGTGCCTACTTCCTGTGGTCGCTGTCAGTGAGGTGATGTACAAAGTGCCTGGAATATAGATGTGATGGTTAGGTTCATGTGTCAACTTGGCCAGGTGACCCAGCTGTCTGGTCAAGCAAACACTGACCTAACAATTGCTGTGAGGACGTTTGAGGCTGGTCAATAAACCAACAGGCTGGTTTACTAAATCATCAGTCAATTGACTGCAGCTGTGACTGATGACTCACCAAAGGGCATGCCTTCCACAATGAGAGAATGCAATTGGCTGGATTTAATCCAATTAATCAGTTGAAGACTTATAAGCAAGACAGATAGAGGACCGTCACTTCTTCTTCGGCTGCCCAGTGAAGCGTTTCCTGAGGAGTTCATCGAGGTTGCCGGTTCGTTTCCTGAGGAGTTCATCGAACGCATTCGTTGAAGATCCCAGTTCATTTCCTGAGGAGTTCGTCGAAGTTGCCAGTTCATTTCCTGAGGAGTTATCGGACATCTTCCTTGGAGTTGACAGTTTGTTGACAGCTCTACAGAATTTGGACTCATGCATACCCACAGTTGCATGAGTCACTTTTACAATTTGATAATCAGAGACACCTCTCATTGATTCTGTTTCCCTAGAGAACCCTAACTAATACAATAGGGAATGCTCAAAAGTAACAATAACCATATTATGCATTACCTGGAATCCTCCCCTGATGTCCTTCATCTCTTCCTGTAAAATTAGTCTTTCTGTCTTTCAAGATCACTCTCAAATGTCATCTACCTTGAAAAGTATTTTCTGCTCGCTCACACTGGATGTAGTGTTTTGTTCCTCTCTCATGGCATCTGTGCCATCCTTCCTCCCAACCCTGCCCCCATCCCATTCAGGAAACAGTTCATCTATTGTACCCTTTTCATGTTGATATCTGCTGCAGTCTAGAATGCAGTCCTTCAAATATATGATACACATATGTCAGCTTTTTGGGTTGTTTCTAATTCATTCTGCTTGTTCATTTACCCTGTCATTAAAGATTAAGGTAAAATTGGCTTCAACTTTTCAGTCTTTCTGGGGATTCTTGAGGGTCGATACTGAGCAGTAGTTGAAAGCATCAGACTCTAGAAACAGGCAAAATTCTGGTTTTGCTATTTACTAGCTGAACAACTTTGGGCAAAGTGGTTTTTTTTTAATTCAATTTTACTGAGGTATATTCACATACCATACAGTCACCCAAAGTGTATCATCAATTGTTCACAGTACCATCATATAGTTGTGCATTCATCACCCCAATCTATTTTTTGAGCATTCTCCTTGTATCAGAAAAAGTGAAAACAAGAATAAAAAATAAAAGTAAAAAGAACACCCAAATCATCCCCTCCACCCTATTTCTCATTTAGTTTTTATCCCCATTTTTCTACTCATCCATCCATACACTGGATAAAGGGAATGTGATCCACAAGGCTTTCACAATTACACTGTCATCCCTTGTAAGCTACATTGCTATACAATCATCTTCAAGAGTCAAGGCTACTGGGTTGCAGTTTGATAGTTTCAGGTATTTACTTCTAGCTATTCCAAGGCATTAAAACCTAAAAAGGGTTATCTATGTAGTACATAAGAGTGCCCACCAGAGTGACCTCTTGGTTCCATTTGGAATCTCTCAGCCACTGAAACTTTATTTTGTTTCATCTCGCATCCCCTTTTTGGTCAAGAAGATGTTCTCCATCCCATGATGTCGGGTCCAGATTCATCCCCAGGAGTCATATCCTGCATTTCCAGGGGGATTTACACCCCTGTGAGTCAGATCCCATGTAGGGGGCAGGGGGTGGGGCAGTGAGTTCACTCGCCGAGTTGGCTTAGCTAGAGAGAGAGGGCCACATCTGAGCAACAAAGAGGTACTCAGGGGGGAGACTCTTAGGCACAATCGTAAGCAGGTTTTGCCTCTCCTTTGCAGTAAGTAACAAGCTTCATAAGGGCAAATCCCATGATAGAGGGCTCAGCACATCAAACCGCCAGTCCTCAATGTTTGTGAGAACATCAGCAACAATCCAGGTGAGGAAGCCCAGCACCTCTGCATTTTCCCCCAGCTCCTCAGGGGGGCCCTGCATATATATTTTTATTCTCTGCCCAAATTACTTTGGAATATGTCGCTATTTCACACTAATCAGGCAAACCTACCAGTTCTCACTTCCTATTAAAAGTTCCATGTAATTATGGTATTTGAACAAACTGTATGAGTTAAATTGTTTAGGAAATACAGATCTTGCACCAACTAAACATCTCTCCCCTTGTTCTTACATGGAATTTGAGGTTTTAAAACACAGTCAGTATTGTTCTTTACCCTTTGACCTGATTTGCCCTAGTCCTAACCACATCTGCTTCACTCATATCTCTAGTTGAAGTCTGGACTCTTTTTCAGCTCTTTTAACAGTTGCTATATGTGCTAATATGGACATTCATATCTGCCGAGTTCTAACTCTGACTTTTAGGCATCACACAGATACCCAAAGTTCCAGGGATTGATCAAGTTATACATAAAGGGATCAGAATCTTGGAATCTGGAGATAGCCATTACAATTCAGGAATAGATGTGACTGCTGTAAGAGCTTACAATCTAGGAACCGTTATAGTAATTTCTTAGCTATGATGTCATAGCGCAATCCTATAAAGAAAAAGTTTGAAAATTTGGATTTTGCCTTAGTTTGTCAGGGCTGCCATTACAAAGTACCATAAGCTGGGTGCTTAGAACAATAGCAATTTAAATTGTAATTTAAACAATAGCGATTCAAGTTATTAAGTTATAATTTGAAAGTTATCACTTTTCAGTATGTATGTTGTATTTCACAATAAGGAAATAACTGAAACTGTGGAACTGTAGCCCATAATATTCTTTGAAATTTACTCTTCTTATATTAAATTGCACTTGGAAAGTCATCACTTCTATGTATATATGTTATATTCCACAAAAAAAAGAAAAGAAAAAAAGGGGGAAAAGTGATATTCAATACCTTTAGCTAAACTGAGCTACAAATTTGGGCACAGACTAGTTCTTCTGGGGTCCTCCAGTCACCTCACTGCCCTGGGTTAGTCCTAATGGGTTCCCTGAGTACTTATTCTAAGATGTGCCAAGGTCTTAGAAAACCCAGGAGCAGAAGGAGAAGAAACCCGTTCCCCAAGAGAATACAAGTCACCAGGAAGTAAGTAACTGCAGCTCCTTGGAATCTGAAAAAAAAAAAAAAAATTCTGAAAAAAAAAAGAAAGAGATTGAGAAAGGCCTGGGACTCACGTAAGGAAAGGACCCTCTAAGGGTAGCTATGTTCTTCCTCCATCCCTGACCCAAAGCTGTCAGAGCTCATTTCAAGGGATCTGGAGTTTCTAGGAGGAGCCAGTTACCTGCACAGACCTGCCCAGCAGATATGGGAGTAGAGCTGGAATTAAGGTTTAAGGCTGAGCAGGTGTAGGTCAGGTGGGAGTCTCAGGATCTCAAGGAGACACCAAGGATGCATCCATCCTAGGACAAGGCTGTCTCCAGTCCCTATTGTATCCACCTGTATGTGATGTTCTCTCTCCGTCTTCCACTGAGGCAATGGAATCCACTGCAGCTTGAGGCCTTGTCAGCTGTCCTGCCTGAGACAGTCTTCACAAGGCAGGAAAACAGTACATGGAGGCCTCTAAGGAAGTGGGGAATGGGAAGGGGACAGAAGTAAAAGAGGGAACACTGAGAGAAAGAAGGATTCCCTAGTTCTTAGGTGGCCCCCATTGAAGAGGGCTGGTGTCAGGGTGACAGAATCAATCTGCCCTCCTACCCTTACCTGTACTCACTGTAGACCCCCAGGGTTACTGGGACCTGTGGTAAGAGTACCCAGTGGAAGTCAGCCCCCCATTGGATCCTGCGTCTGCCATCTTCAAGTAACTGAGCTGCAGCAAGTAGGACTGGGTGGTGGTCACTCGTTCCTTGTCTTCAGAACTGATCACTATGATGTTCTCTTGACTGTCAGCTTCTTTTGTTTTAATAGCAAGAGTTGTTTGACCATGAAACCAAATAATGTTTACAGTCTTCCTGCTGGCTTGTCCAGGTGAAGAGGCACCGATTCCCCCAGAATTATATCCACCATTACTAGAGTCACGTTCTTGCTGGAGACTCTTGGCCCTTCAGTGGCGGAGTGTTGGGGACAATTAAGGTAGCATATATAATATTCACCTTCAGCGATACCGGTAACATGCAACATGGCCGCCAGGGCTGATGCAAGAACAGCCTAAGCTATAATTAGCCTTCTTCAAGGAAGTAACAGTAGTTCCCGCCTAAGCAGTAGCTAGTTCGCGCCTAAACAGTAGCCGCCCATTGGCCATCCACCCCAGCAACAGTTACCACCAATCCCAGGCCCCCAGCAACAGCAACCGCCAATCCCCCTACATCTGCCTTCCACCCTAGCAACAGCAGCAGCCAATCCTAGATCACCACCCGTTGTTACTAGCCACTCCCTCCACCCTTAGAGTATATATACCCTGCCTCTTCAATAAAATTTTGCAGCTTGATCAGAAACCTGTCTTGCTGTCATTCTTCGTGTCTCTTGTCCCATACCATTCTTCCTTTGCAGGACTTGGAGCCTCAGTTGAAAGTCCCGCGGGCCGGGACAGCGGAGCAGTGGCCACAGGTGAAGTTCAGTCACAGCTTAGCCCTGCCTGGCTCCTCATTTGCCTGAGTCCAAAGATGGGTCAAAGTCCCCTTCTAGCTCTAAATATGTATGATTTAATATTGCAGTTACTTTGCTCCCTAGTATCTCAAATGTCTGTAGTGTCTAGATCTAGGAACCCATGCTTTTTGCCTCCTATATAAGTGGTCTTGTGATATTGGAGGAGAGGTCAGGTATACTGGAAGAAGCCTGGTTTAAAAGCCAGGAAAGTTGAGTCCTAGTTTTAACCCTAGCATCTATAACTAGTTGTGTGTAATTGGGTAAAATTCTTGACCTCTCTGTGCCTGAGGTTCTTATTTGTTAAAAACAAAGGGGGGGGGGGATGCGGTGCAGAGAATTAGAAGGCTTTCAAGTTTCCTTCCAAACTTGGTATTCTATGATGCCATGATTCATAGGCTCCTTCAATTATCCTTTCTCCTCCTCCTTAACACCTACCAACCCCACTTCATTCTTTTCTAGGCATCCCATCTGTGTTTCCCAGAAGTCTGTTTTCAGTCTTGCCCTACAGTCCCTTGGTCTCTTGGTGAGACCTAACCTAATGGGCCGGAGCAGTCCTGGTTCACTCCCCTTTCCTAGAGAAGTCTTCCTGGAGGTGCCTCATCCTGGCAGGCCCAGTCTGCAGACCACAAGGGGACAGCGAGCAGAGGGAGCCAGAGAGGATGGGGAGAGAGACAAAGTGTCTCCTCACTAACCACTTCTGCTAACCAACATAGAAACTTCTGGTTGCTGCTTCAGTTCCTTCCTCCAGTGTTGTTTCTTCCATCTTCTGTGAACCATGGATCTGGAGGCTTGATGAAATTCTGTCTTTTTCCTCTAATCTGTTTTTGGCAGCCTCTGCTATACCCAACTCCCATTGCCATTTTTATTCATTGAATATTTATCAAGCACATACTGCATACCAGGTTTTGTGTTAACTGGAGGGGGGAAGACAGGGAGGTAGGAAATAGCAGGAAGATAAGAGGAATAGTCCCTGTTTTAATCACTAATGGACATTAGCTTAGATCTTCTTTAATATTTCTGAATCCAATTTTATATTTTTCTCCATAGAGATTTGACATATCTTTGCTCAGATTTGTTCCTAGATTCTTTATATTTTTGACACTATTGTAAAACATGACTTTTATTTCATTTCCTATTTTTTGCTGCTTTTTTTGTATATTGATTTTGTATCCAATAATTTTGCTAAACTTCCTTACTTACTTCAAATAATTCGTGTATGTTTTTTGGATTTTCTATGTCTATGATCCTGTCATCTGCAAGCAAGGCTTTACAATAAGCCTTTCCTTGATAACCTATGCTCTCAGATTCAGTTCTCAGAGTTTGCACTTTATAGTTAGTCCATATTAATGAGGCATTAGAATATTTGTCTTTTCATTTCTGGCTTATTTCACTCAACACACTGTTCTCAAGGTTCATTCACCTAGTTGTATACCTCACAACTTCATTCCTTCTTGCAGCCACTCAATATTCCATTGTATGTATACACCACAGGTCGCCCTTCTGTTCATGAGTTGATGTACCCTTAGGCCACCTCCGTCCTTTGCAGATTGTGAGGACTGCCACCATAAACATCAGTGTCAAATGTCCATTCGTGTCTCTGCTTTCAGTTCTTTCAAGTATATACCTAATAGTGGAGTTGCAGAATTATATGGCAACCCTATACTTAGCCTCCTGTTGAACCAGCACACTGCCCTCCAGATGGGCTGCACCATTCTACTTCTCTGGCAACAGTGAATAGTTACATCCCTCTCTCCATATTTTCTCCAGCACTTATATCTTTCTGTTTCTTTCTAAACAGTTTGATTCACACACTATACAATCCATCCTAAGTAAACAATCAATGGTTCCTGGTATAATCACATATATGCATTCACCACCACAGTCTATATGAGGACATTTCCATTTCTTCCACAAAGAAAGAAGAGGAAAAAAAATAAAAAATGAAAAAATAAAGAAGTGAAATAAAATCAAATAAAGGAGAAATAACACCACCAAGAACCACATACCCCTCCCTTATATTCCCCCTCTTACTGACATTTAGCTTTTGTATATTGCCTTTGTTACATTTCATGGAAGTATATTACAATGTTACTGTTAACTATAGACAGTAATTTGCATTGGTTGTATTTTTCCATATACCATCCCATTTTCAACACCTTGCAATGTTGACATTCATTTGTTCTCCTTCATGTAAAAAAATTCTTATATTTTTACATCTAGTCACCATCATTGACCACTCTAGGTTTCACTAAGTTATAAAGCCCCAGTCTTTATCTTCTATTTTTCCTTTTGTTATCATACATGCCCCTAGTCTTCATCTTTCAACCATACTCACACTCAGCTTTATTCAGTGTACTTACAATATTGTGTTACCATCAGGTAGTATTGTGCTATTCATTTCCGGATCTTTATAATCAGTCCTGTTGACCACTCTGTACTCTTTCAGCATCAAATACCCAACCTCGACCCTCTTTCTATCTCCTGATAACCTGTGTTCTCAACTTTAGCTCTTAAAGTTCACTCATTAATGTTAGTTCAAATTAGTGAGACCATATAGTATTTGTCCTTTTGTTTCTGCCTAGTTTCGCTCAACATAATGCCCTCAAGTTTCATCCATGTTGTTATATACTTTGTGACTTTATTCTGTCTTACAGCTGTGTAATATTCCATAATATGTATATACCACAGTTTATCCACTTGTCCATTTATGGACATTTGGGCTGTTTCCATCTCTTGGCAATCATAAATAATGCCACTATAAACATCTGTGTGCAAATGTCCTTTTGTGTCCCTGTCTTCAGTTACTCCTAATATATACCTAGTAATGGAATTGCTGAATCAAAAGGTAATTCTATATTTAGCTTCCTGAGGAATTGCCACACTGCCTTCCAGAGTGGTTGCCCCTTTCTACATTCCCACCAACAGTGAATAAGTGTGCCTCTTTCTCCATATCCTCTCCAGCCCTTGCAGTTTTCTTTTTTTATGTTTTTTGTTTTGTTTTGTTTTTTGTTTTTTGATAGTAGCCATTCTGGTAGGTGTGAGATAATATCTCATTGTGGTTTTGATTTGCATTTCCCTAAGAGCGAGTGAATTTGAGCACCATTTCATATATATTTGAGCCATTTGTATTTCCTCTTTGGAAAAGTATCTGTCCGTGTCTTCTGCCCATTTTTTAATTGGATTGTTTGTCTTTTTGTGGTTAAGTTAAAGGATCTGTTTATATATTCTGGGATATTAAACGCTTATCTGATATGTGGTTTCCAAATATTGTCTCCCATTGCAAAGACTGCCTTTTTACTTTTCTAACAAAATCCTTTGGTGCACTAAAGTGTTCAATTTTGAGGAGATCCCATTTATCTATTTCTTTTTTCATGGCACACACTTTCAGTATAAGGTCTAGGAAACCACCTCCTATCACAAGATCTTTAAGATATTTCCCTACATTTTTTTCTAAAAGTTTTATGGTCTTAGCTCTAATGTTCATGTCTTTGATCCATTTTGAGTTAATTTTTTTGTATAAGGTGTGAGATAGGGTTCCTCTCATTCTTTTGGATATGGCTATCCAATTTTCTAAGGACCATTTATTGAAGAGGCTGCTCTGTCCTAGTTGTGTTGACTTGACTGCCTTAACAAAGATCAATTGTCCATAGATGAGAAGGTCTATTTCTGAACACTCAATTCTATTTCATTGGTCAGTATATCTATCTTTATGCCAGTACCATGCTGTTTTGATCACAGTAGCTTTGTAATATGTTTTAAAGCCAGGTAGTGTAAGACCTTCCACTTCATTCCTCTTTCTCAAGCTATTTTTAGCTATTTGGACACCCTTCCCTTCCAAATAAATTTGGTTATGGGTTTTTCTATTTCTGCAAAATAAGTCTTTGGGATTTTAAATTGGTCTTGATTCAATCTCTTTACCAGTAATTGGTTTGTTGAGATCTTCTCTTTCTTCTGAGTCAATGTAGGAAGCTTGTGTTTTTAGGAATTTGTCCATTTCATCTAGGTTATCTAATTTTATTAGCATACAGTTGCTCATATTATCCTCTTATAGTCCTTTTTTATTTCAGCGGGGTCAGTAGAAATGTCCCCCTTTTCAGTTTTGAGTTTAGTTATTTGTATCATTGCTTCCTTTTTCTTTTCAGTCTAGCTAAAGTTTTGTCAATTTTACTGATCTTTTCAAAGAACCACCTTTTGGTTTTATTGAGTGTCTCTATTTTCTTTTTTTGTCATTTCCCCTTCCATTCTTTGTTCAATTATCATACATTTACATACATTTAGCATATATTATGTCATATATTTTAAATTCTCTGTAATTCATTGCTATTAATTCCACAATTCATTGTTATTATTTTTGTTTTAAAAAGTCAACTGTATTTTAAATATTAAAGCATAAGAGAAAAGTCTTTTATTTTTACATATTTATTTAATGTTTCTGGTATTCTTCATTCCTTTGTGTAGATCCAAGTTTCCATCTGGAACCTGTTCCGTCTAACTGAGGAACTTCCCTTAACTTCTCTTACAGTTCTCTTCACTTCCTTTTCCTGTACTTCAGGTCCACTGACTACAAATTCTCTCAGCTTTTCTTGGTCTGAAAAAGTATTTCATTTTCATTTCCAAAATGTGTTAGCACTAGGTATAGAACTGTACGTCAACAGGTTTTTCATTTTTCAGCACTTTAAAGATGTTGTTCCATGGTCTTCTGGCTTGCATAGCTCCTGATGAGAAATGATGCATGAGCATCCAAGGCGGTTTTGTTTTTTTTTTTTCTTTCATCTTGAGGCTTATTATCTTAAGTTTGCAAAATGGCTCTCACATTTCCAGTATTCAAAAGTTGGAGACGGTGGTGTAACTAGGGCAGTCGGAGAATATTCTTTCAAAATTCCTTCTTTTCTTACCATGAAAAAATATTCTTTTCCAGAGGCAGACTTCTGTTTGCACCCAATTGGCCAGAATTGGGTGAAACAATTGCTAGGAAAGGAATAGAATTCCATGCTTGGTTTGCATGAATTGTGATTTACTCTTGGGGCCAGTACATGACTATCTGGATGAAATCAAGGGAAAAAGAGGCCAATAGCTGTTGGATAGACAGCTAATAGTTTATGCTACAGAGACAAAAACTCTCAATGGACAACATAGTTTCCACAATGACAAAGCCAAACTACTGAGAAAGGATAAGTTGATATTTAAGAGCTAAAATAGTGCTGCCATGTGTGGTGATGAGCATAAACATGGTTAGCAAATCCTACACTTACCAACTGTGCTGGTTTGGATATATTATGTTGCCCAAAACGCCATGTTCTTTGATGTAATCTTGGGGCAGAAGATGTTATGTGTCGATTAGATTGTAATTCTTTGAGTGTTTCCATTGAGATGTGACCCACTCAACTGTGGGTGATAACTCTGATTGGATAATTTCCATGGAGGTGTGGCCCCGCCCATTCAGCATGGACCTTGATTAGTTTACTGGAGCACTATATAAGCTCAGACAGAAGGAGCGAGCTTTGCTACAGCCAAGAGAGACACTTTGAATAATGCACAGGAGCTGAGAAGAGAGGAGCTGCAGATGAGAGACAGTTTGAAGACAGGCATTGAAAGCAGACTTTTGCTCTGGAGAAACTAAGAGAGGAAAAACGCTTCAAAAGCAACAAAGAGTGACATTTTTGAGGAACTGCAGTCTAGAGAGGAATGTCCTGGGAAAGCCATTTTGAAACCAGAACTCTGGGGCAGATGCCAGCCACATGCCTTCCCGGCTAACAGAGGTTTTCTGGACACCATTGGCCATCCTCCACTGAAGGTACCCAATTGTTGATGACTTACCTTGGACACTTTATGGCCTTAAGACTGTAACTTTGTAACCAAATAAACCCCCTTTATAAAAGCCAATCCATTACTAGTGTTTTGCATTCCAGCAGCATTAGCAAACTAGAACACCAACCTTTAATTTTTCACATTTTGTTAAGTCTTTTCAGTTGGAGTTATATTATTTAAAATTTGCACATAAAGTTAAAGGGACTTTATATACACTATTTTTATTTTGCATAATTAAAATTCTCATTGTCTGTGACCATACTATACTTGATGCACAATTATTATGTTTTTCCTTATCTTGAGGTTTATCATTTTGACTTGTTTGTTTGATAGTTCACTTATTTATTTGATTTCCACAAATTGTGTACATTAGGTCCTGCCTTTTCCTCTTATCTGATGATGTTGAGCATTGACTAGAAGAGAAGTATTATGGATTTTTTTTCCCTAAGATTTTTTGAGCCCAACAACTTTCTAAAGTGATGCTTGTTCTATCCCTGGGATTCTAGAATCTAGAATGTGTGGCCCTTTGGAGGCATTTGTCATTTGAATATGATTTGAGCCCTATCAAAGGCAGATATTCCTGAGAATTTCTTTCTTCTTGCCTGGTCTAAGAGAAAGTACAATAGGAAAAAAATACTCTCTATAATTTAAAAGGCTTTCTGAGGAGGGAGATTTTTGAAGGATTTGACGATAAAAGCTTGGGAATAGATGTCAGAGAATGTTGAGTTGTTCTGAGTAATAGAGGTCAAAGAATCTGAAGAGATTGGGATGGATGTGGATTGGAATATAATCCTGGAGGGAAAGGAGGAGCCAATGAAGTTGTGTGGTTGGGGGGAAGGAGAAGCAAAGGAGAGCTCCTTGATTGGGGGTGGCTGAAACATACTCTGGGGACTGGGAATGTCTAAATGGACCACTAAGTTACATGATGTGGAGTATACAATGCAAATCTCTTCTCTATTTCCTCTACCAAATCTTCAGCAACTTTTACACCACTCACTAGTGCTTCCTTGTGAGTAGATTTTATTTTTTGCGGGGTGGGGAGGTAGCATTTTGGGGAGGAACCTCAAAGGGCTATATTGAGATTTTGCTTCCTAGGTCCATGGGAAGCAGTGCAGAGAGAGAACATGGGGTCACAGGAACCTGGAGGCAGAGGGGACCATGAGAAAGTCCCTGAGAATTTGTAGAAATATTGGGGATGTTTCCACAGATCTTGGGATTGGAGGATTCAAGAAATTCTCCCTAAATTTTAAATTCTGGGGAGGGCTTCACTGCAAGCTGGAGTTACTCCTGGGTTAGCCAATTAGGCAGCTGCAGTGTCCTTGGGACTTCAGGAAAAAATATGTTTTATATTTGGAAAATGCCTTATTATACTTGGGTGATGGTCACATGGTCCCCTGCCATTAATGTACATGAAAGTGCTTTGCTTCATCAGGGTAGCTATGGGACATCTTGAATTAGGAGGATAAGCTGTGAAAGAAAGGAGTAGTGCAATGGTGAGCTGTAAGTGTCTAGGAGTTGCTTGAGGCAGGCCTAGCAAGAGGATCCAGGAATGGAGAGGAGAAAGATAGACTGATGAAGGCAAACATGACTGAGCACCCACTGTGTGCCAGAAGTCATGCTAGGCACCAAGGATACAAAGATACATGTGGGCTTAAAGTTTTCATGGCCTAGGAAAAGAAACAGACAAGAAAGAAATTAATCTGAAAACAGTAGGAAAGGCACAATTGTGTATGAAATAGGAATGATACAAAGCAAAAGGAACTTCTTTTGATGGGGAGATCAGGGAAGGCTTTACAGAGGAGAAAATGTTGAATGATTTGTATTGCATGGTTGTGCAGGTTGTGCACTTTACTGAATGGAATCTCCTGAAATTGTGCATTTCACAACTTGCATAGCCATATGCATTGCCCAGGAATGCTTGAGTTTCAACAAATGAAATTTCCTGGATTTCATGTTTGGTGACAACAGCAACATTTCCATTTGCCCAGCCTTGTAGTCCCTTGCCCATAGAATGATCTCAGCCTAGAATTCTCTCCCCTTCCCACTTCCCAACCCTTATGTTGGGGAGGTCCTACTCATTTATAATGTCTCAGCTAAAAGATCATTTCCTCTGAAAGGCCTTGCCCAACCCTTTAGAATAGGTTAGGATCCTCATCATGCAACTTTGTACTGCATTGCAGTCCCTCCAACATATCACTTATCACACTCTGTTGTTATTACTGTTTTATTGATCATCAGTGGTCTTAGTTTTCCATGGCTGCTATGACAAATACCACATGTTGGTTGGCTTAAGCAACAGGAATTTATTGCCTCATGGTTTGGGAGGCTAGAAGTCCAAAATCAAGATTTTGACAGGTCATTCTTTCTGTCTGTAATACTGATGCTGTCTTTCTGCAATCCTTGAGGTTCCCTGGCTTACATCTAAGCCTCTATCACATGTACATTCTCTGGCTTCTTCTGACTTCTGGTTTCTACTGACTGACTTCATCCGAATTTCCTCTTTATAAGGCTATAGTCTTATAGATTAAGGCCCACCTTGATTCAATGGGACCTCATCTAAAAAGGATCTTTAAAGAGCCTATTCACAAATGCATCTATACCTTAACTAATAATAGCATCTTCACAGGTCCTGTTTATAAATGTATTTATATCCACAAGAACATCGATTAGCACTTGAGCATGTCTTTTGTGGGATACAGAATTCAATCCCCAACAGTCCACCCCCTGGGTGTGGACATGTTCTTCCCACATGCAAAACACATTCACCCCATCCCAATATTGCAAAAGCCTTAAGTCATTCCAATAACAACTCTAAGTCTAAAGTCTCATCGAAATTAATTATGGGTGTAGTCCATTTTGGGGGAAAATTCCTTTCTGTCTGCATACTGTGAAACTATAAAACAAGTTATCAGCTTCCAAAATACAATGATGGGACAGGCTGGGACAGACATTCCCATTCCAGAAAAGAGAAAATGGAAGGAAAACAGGGGCCATGGGATCCAAGAAAGTCTGAAATCCAGCAGAGCAAACTATTAGATTCCAAGGTCCAAGAGTCCTCCCTAGCTTGATGCATAGCACTCTGGGCCTGCTGGAGAATTTGCCCTTCCCTTTCTAAGCACTGGGACAGCAACCATGCTGTCCCTAAACACTGGAGCACAGGCCCCACTCTCTCTGAGTATCTCGGTGGGCCAAGGTCTCCTCAGATGCTGAGGCGTAGGCCCCACCCTCTCCAAATACTGGGGCAGAAGTCCTGCTCACTCCAAGGGTCAGGACAGAAAGTCTGCCCTACCCAAAGGCCAGGACCAAAGCCCCTCTCTCCTGGCCTGAGGAAATCTCTTCTCTACTTCTGTTGTTCTGCAGCTGAAGTCATTTTAACTTCTTTGTCCCGTCTCTGTCCTTTTCAGTCCAGACTGAGAGTACTTCTACTCATAAAAATTCTCAAAAGCCTTGTCAGTTTTCTAGGCAGTTCACAGGAGTCCAAGCCATCAGACAAAAATATCTTCCACAGGTCCTTCCTCGATAACTGCATTTTCAAAGCTGACTTCATGGTTGACTGGATCTGTGAGTGATATGCCTAGTCTCCTTAGCAAACAGCTGTTCAGCTAGACCTTAGCATGGAGATCTTCTGGGGACTTACCTTCCAGAAGCTCAGCGAGGGCCCTGATAGGGCTACTTCTGGCCCTAGACTCAGAGCACGCTATCTGGATAGGCTGAGAATTTTCTAAATCATCCATTGCTGATTCCTTTTGTGCTTAACAGTTGGGCCTTAGTTTATCTCTTTCCTCTCTCATTTCACTAAAAGCTGCAAGTAGAAACCAGGCTGTATCCACCACACTTTGTTTAGCAATCTCCTTGGCTAAATAGCTGTGCTGTTTTGAAGCTTTTATGTATTCCAGAAAAATGCCATGTTCTTTTACTCCATCCCTATGGGGGCAGACCTATTATGGGTAGGACCTTTTGATTAGGTTGTTTCAATTGAGATGTGGCCTAGCCCATTCATAGTAGGTCTTAATTTTTTACTGGCGTCCTTTATGAGAGGATAAAAGACAGACATTTGGAGAGAGTTTATAGGGAGAAAGGCCCAGGAGATGCTAAGAGAGAACCCACAGATGCTCAGAGAGAAAGCCACTGGAATCAGAAGCTGAAAGCAGCAAAATCTGGGAACAAAGGACCATCAGACACTGACCATGTGCCTTGCTGTCTGATAGAGGAACCCCAGATGACAGCAGCCTTTCTTCATAGACGGTATCCCCTTGTTGATGCCTTAATTTGGACATTTTTACAGCCTTAGGATTGTAACTTGTAATTAATAAATCCCCATTGTTAAAAGCCAATATTTCTGGAATATTGCATTCTGGAAGCTTTAGCAAAACTGAAACACTATCCAAGTTCATTGCTTACAAGTTCTGTATTCCACCCAAAATTGGAACACAAGTTCTCTGCCACTTTATAACAAGGATCTCCTTTCCTCCAGTTTCTAACAACACAGTCATCATTTCCTTCTAAGCCTTCTCTGGAATCACCTTTAATCCATATTTCTACCAACATTCTGTTCATAATGATATATATATATATATATTCTCTAAGATAATAGGAACTTTCTCTACAGCTGTCACATATTTCTGAGCCTTCACCAGAATCACCTTTATCTCTACAAGTTACCAGAATCTCTACCAACAGCCTCTTCAAGGTAATCTAGGCTTTTCCTGTCAGCACTAGAATTCTTCTAGCCTCTAACCATTACCCAATTCCAAAGCCAGGTCCACATTTTTAGGTATTTGTAATAGCAGCACTATACTTCTCAGTATCAAAATCTGTATTAATCAAGATTCTCCAGAGAAATAGAATTGATTACATGTGTGTGTGTATATTATATATATGTCTTGAGAGAGAATTTGTTTTATATATACATATATATATATATATATATATGAATGATTTTATTGTGAGGAATTGGCTTACATGATCATGGGAGTTGGCAAGTCTGAATTCCATAAAGCAGACCACAGACTGGAAACTCCAATAAAGGTGATTCTGAAGTCTGTCAAATCTATATTCCCCAGGAGAATCTGGCTGACTGAACTGGAGGCAAAAATTCTTATCTCTGATTTCTGTACTCCTTGGTTTTGGCTTTTAACACTCCCCATATTGTTGAGATCAGTCTCCTTTGTTTATTGTGGATGGAATCAACTGTAAATGCAATCAGCTAATTATAGATGCAAATCCATGTACAAAATACTCTTACAATAACAATCAGCCAGTGTTGCTTGACCAAACAAATCAAACACCACAACCTAGCCATGCTGACACACAATATTATGTCATCCAATGATTGTGGTTAAGCATTTTGAGAGAAACATCTGTCTTAATGTGTTTGTAGCCACCAAAATCTATTTCCCATTTTGGGCATAGAACATACTTGTCAAACTCCCTTTCATTTAGGTATGACTATAAAACTAAGCTCTCTTTAATGAAATCTGCTCCAAAATAATGTGTGCTCCTCCTCGGCGTGGCCTTAGAAATGTCCCATGTATGATCTTTAATGCTCATTTTCCCCTCTGATTGACTGTCAGCAGGGGTCCTTGAAGTCCATGTGGAAATGAATTGACCTGCTGACATAGCTCCCACCTAGAACTTGTATGTGAGCAAGACATAAATTCTATTGTGTATTCACTGAAACTGTAGGGATCTGTAACAATACCTTAACTTACCAACTAATACACCCTGTGTAATTCACTTAACTTCTCTGACTTCACCACTTAGCAAGTGTGTGAGTTGGGGCAAGTTACTAAGCCTCTCTAAGGTTCTGCTTCTTCATTGGTCAAATGGGGATAAGAGAGTCTATTTTAGAGAGTTGTGGTCATGATTAAGGAAGGCAACATATTACAGCACTTAGCCCACAGTAAGAGCTTACTGATGAGTATGATTTTACTTCATTGGGTTAGAATGCCCCTTTCTACCCCTCCCTCTCATTGTCCCATCTCTAACCAATAGCATCCTTCAAAGTGCATTTAAAATACTCCTTACTCATTGTAGAAATTTCAGTCCTCCTATCTGGTTGTGCCCCTATATGGGTAGCTATATGAAATCCTGACTTGTATTAGACCTATAGTATCTCAAGAATTCTAACACCACAATTTTTTTTTCAAATGATCCTTTATTGAAATATTTTCCTTTGCAGTTCTTAACTAGCTGGGCATTCCACTGCACCACTGTTGATGTCGTCTATGATGTCATGAGAGTGGCAGCCATCAACACTGAAGCCCACAGACTGGTCAGTCCCCCGAGTCTCTTCAGTGGTTGCAGAGATTGGTCTGACTAAAGATCAGTGCGGCATCTGTTGGGAAATGTTGACAATCTCATCAAGAGTGTTATTTCCACTGTGCTTAATATTTCTCTGCTTTTTGAGGGGAGAAAGAAGGTACCACCTCAATCTGGGCTGGTCTTTCTGAATGGTCAGTTTCACCATAATCTTTATACTCCTCCAGTCACCAGTTGCCTTGGCGATGTTATCGCCAACCTTTTTTGGAGACAGTCCTGGGGGCTGATCTTGGGGGCCAGGGCAGATATGGCACCAACTTCTCCACCAGTGCACCTCAGGTACACAATTTTTATTTCACTGGGAACAAATCTGGGTGGCAAGCCATGGGGGAGAAGCCGCTGGTAGTGGGTGTGGGACAACCAAAAAAAGTTGTGTCTTGGCCTCCTCCAAACCAAAAGCTGAAAGGGCACCTCTGATTTTTAAAAGCAGTATCACTTTAATAACAGTATTTCAGGAGAAAAAGACACTATCCATTATAGCTGTACATATTGGCAATATGACTCATCTTGAATTCAGAAACCTTAAATTATGGGAAAAATTCTTCTTAGAATAGATAACATATGGTATTTATACACTTATTTTATATTTCCTTGCTCAAACCTCTTCATTCTCATGCGATGCACATGCGCATGGTCTCTCACAATGTAAGATATGAATGTTTACTCCAGTATCCTCTGAGTTCCATAGTGCCATACCTTGAAGAGTACAGATCAATAAATATAATTTATTTGAACCCCAGAAAAGTGATAGCTTCACCTGCGGCCCTGGTGGCCTCTTATTGCCCTGGGTTAGAACTAAGAGGTTTGCTGAATGCCTGTGCCTGAATGTGCCAATTTTCCAGAACCCAAAGGAGCACAAAGAGGAGAAGCCCTTTCCCCAGCAGAATCCATGTCACTGGTCAATAGGTGCATGCAGATGCTTTGGAACCTGAAAGAGAGAAAGGAGAGTGAGAGATGATGGTGCATGTGTGTGTAAGTGGAAAGGGGTTGTTGGCAGGTACTGAGGTTGGCTTGTATTCTCCTTAGCTCCTTCTAAAGCTTCTCTAAGCATTTTCCAGGGTATCTGGAGATAATGGAGGGTCCAGTTACTTGCACAAAGCTGCCCAGCAAGGGACAAAAAAGTTATAAGACTTACAAAGACTAATGAGCAAATGGCAGAAGAAAGTCCTGAATTGTCAGTACTGACTTCAAATGTAAATGAATTAAACTCTCCAGTCAAAAGACAGAGATTGGCACAATGGATTAAAAACATGGCCCAACTATATGCAGCTGTGATGGTTAGGTTCATGTGTCAACTTGGCCAGGTGATGGCACCCAGCTGTCTGGTCAAGCAAGCACTGGTTAATAAACCAACAGGCTGGTTTAGTAAATCATCAGTCAATTGGCTGCAGCTGTGACTGATGACTCACTGAAGGGCGTGTCTTCCACAATGAGAGAATGCAGTTGGCTGGATTCAATCCAATCAATCAGCTGAAGACTTTTAAGCGAGACAGATAGAGGACCTTCACTTATTTTTTGGCTGACCAGTGAAGCATTTCCTGAGGAGTTCGTCAAAGTTGCCAGTTCGTTTCCTGAGGAGTTTATCAAACACATTCCTGGAAGATCCCAGTTCATTTCCTGAGGAGTTTGTCGAACTTGCCAGTTCATTTCCTGAGGAGTTCATCGAACATCTTCATTGGAGTTGCCAGTTTGCTGACTGCCCTACGGAATTTGGACATGTGTGAACCCATAGTTGCAAGTCACTTTTATAACTCTTATATTCATAGATATCTCTCATTGATTCTGTTTCCCTAGAGAACCCTAACTAATACAGTGGCCTATAAAAGACTCATGTAAAATTCAAAGACATAAGTCAATTGAAAGTGAAAGAATGTGAAAAAATACGTACCATGGAGGTAGTAACCAAAAGAGAGCTTGGGTAGCTACACTAATATAAAATAGACTTTAAGTCAAGAACTATTATGAGGTACAAAGAGGGTCATTATATACTGTTAAAGGGGTCAATTCACCAAGAAGATGTAACAATTATAAATATATATGCACTTAACAGCAGAGCCCCCCAAAATATGAAGCAAATTTAGACACATTTGAAGGGAGACTTTGAAATAGATGCAATAAACAAATCCAAAAGTTGGTTCTCTGAAAAGATCAATAAAATTGACAAATGTTTAGCTAGACTGACAAAGAAAAAAGATAGAGGGCACAAATAACTAAAATCAGAGGTGAAAAGGAGAAGATTGCTGACCCCACTGAAATAAAAAGGACTACAAAAGAATACTATTTACAACTGTATACCAACAATGTAGATAACCTAGATGAAATGGACAAATTCTTAGAAACACATAAACTACCTACACTGACTCAAGAAGAAACAGAAGGTCTCAACAAACCAACAACTAGTAAAGAGATCAAATCAGTCATCAAAAACCTCCCAGAAAAGAAAAGGCCAAGATCCAGAGGGGTCCACAGGGGAATTTTACCAAACATTCCAAGAAGAATTAACACCAATACTACTCAAATTGTTCCAAAAAATTGCAGAGGAGGAAGCACTCCCTAATCCATTCTACAAGACCAACATCACCCTTATACCAAAGCCAGATAAAGATACAACAAGAAAAAAAAATTACAGATCAATATCTCTTATGAATCTGCCACAGAATACTAGCAAACTGAATCCAAAAGCACATTAAAAGAATTATGCACCATGATCATGTAATCCCATGTATGCAAGGGTGGATCAACACAAGAAAATAAATTAATGTATACATCACGATTAACAAAGAATGAAGGGGAAAAAAACACATAATCATCTCAATTGATACAGAAAAGGCATTTGAGAAAATCCAGCACCCTTTCATGATAAAAACACTTAGAAAACTAGAATAGAAGGAAACTTCCTCAACATGATAAAGACATATATGAAAAGTCCACAGCTAACATCCTACTTAATGGTGAAAGACTGGAAGCGTTCATTCTAAGATCAGGAACAAGACAAGGATGTCCACCGTCAACACTGTTATTAAACATTGTACTGGAAGTTTTTGCCAGGGCAGTTAGGTAAGGAAAAGAAACAAAAGGCAACCAAATTGGAAAGGAAGAAGTAAAACTTTCCCTACTTGCAGATGATATGATTTTATGTACAGAAAATCCTGAAAAACCAACAACAAAGCTCCTAGAGCTAATAAATGAATTTGGCAAAGTGGCTGGGTACATGATTAACACCCAAAAGTCAGGAGTGTTTCTATACATTAGCATGACCAATCAGAAGAAGAAATAAAGAAAACAAATTCTATTTATAATAGTAACCAAAAGAATCAAATATCTAGGAGTAAATCTAGCGAACGATGTAAAGACCTTGTACACAGAAAACCACAAAACATTGCTAAAAGAAATCAAAGAAGACCTAAATAAATGGAAGGACATTCCATGTTCACAGACTGGAAGACTAAATATTATTAAGATGCCAGTTCGACCCAAAAGGATTTACAGATTCAACACAATCTCAATAAAATATCCAACAACCTTCTTTGCAGAAATGGAAAAGCCAATCATTAAATTTATTTGGAATGGTAAGAAGCCCCAAAGCCACTTTGAAAAATAATGAAGTTGGAACACACTTCCTGATCTTAAAACTTACTTTAAAGCCACAGTAATCAAAATCAATACTGGCACAAGGACAGACATAAAGACCAAATTGAGCTTGTCATAAATCACATTTATGCCCAACTGACTTTTGACAAGGAGCAAAGACCACACAATTGGGAAAGAATAGTCTCTTCAACAAATGGTACTGGGAAAGCTGGATCTCCATTTGCAAAAGAATAAAGCTGAACCCCTACTTCACACCATATACAAAATTTAACTCAAAATTGGTCAAAGACCTAAATATAAGAGACAGAACTATAAAACTAGAAGAAAACATTGGGAAGCATCTTCAGCATCCAGTGTTAAGCAATTGTTTCTTAGACTTTACACCCAAAGCAAAAGCAACAAAAGAAAAAAATAGATAAATGAGACCTCATCAATATTTAAAACTTTTGTGCCTCATAAAACTTTGTCATGAAAGTAGAATGACATACTACACAGTGGGAGAAAATATTTGAAAACCACATATCTGATAATGGTTCAATATCCAGAATATATAAAGAAATCCTTCAATTCAACAACAAAAAGACAAACAACCCAATTTTAAAATGTGAAAAAGACTTGAATACACATTTCTCCAAAAAAAAAAAAAAAATACAAATGTCCAAATAGCATTTGAAAAGATGCTGAACATCATTAGCTATTAGGGAAATACAAATCAAAACCATAAGATACCATTTCACACCCACTAGAGTGACTACTATTTTTTTTAAAAAATGGAAAATTCCAAGTGTTGGAAAGGATGCAGAGAAATAGGAATACTCAGTTATTGCTGGTGGCAATGTAAAATGGTATGGCTGCTATGGAAGATAGTTTGGCAATTCCTCAGAAAATTAAATATAGAATTACCATATGACCTGGTAATCCCACTTCTATGTATACACCCAAAAGAATTAAAGGCAGGACTCAAACAGATATTTGCTCACTGACGTTCATGGCAGCATTATTCAAAATTGCCAAAAAATGGAAGCAACATGTGTCTGTCAACCAATGAATGGATAAACAAAATGTGGTATATACACAACGGAATATTATTCAGGTATAAAAAGGAATGACATTCTGATATATGCAACAACATGAATGAACCTTGAAGACATCATGTTGCATGAAATAAGCCAGATACAAAAGGACAAATATTGTATGATTTCACTGATATGAAATAATTAGAATAAGCAAACTCATAGAGTCAAAATCTAGAATGAAGATTACTAGCTGATAGGGTGGAGATAGAGAATAGGGAGTTAAGTCTAAAAATATACAGTTTGTATTTGGGAAGATGGAAAACTTTTGGTAATGGGAGGTGGTGATGATAGCACAATATTGTGAACATAATTAACAGCACTGAATTACATATGAATGTGCTTAAAAGGAGAACTCTTAGGTTGTGTATATGGTAACAGAATAAAATAAAAAAAAAAAAATCCATGGAACTGCACAACACAAACAGGGAACCCTAAGTTATACTGTAGATAATAGTTAATAGTACAATTATAAAAATGTGCTTTCATCAATTGTAACAAATGTACTACACCAATGCAAGGTGTTAATAATAGGATGGTGTATGGAAATCCCATATTTTATGCATGATTGTTTTGTAAACACACAACTTCTCTAGTAATTTTTTTTACCTTACTGATATGTTTATTCATGCCAAGAAGCCAGCAGTGCTTACATAAATGTACAAAAAAAGAAATGTCCCATGCTCCCACCTGACATGGCTGGCTTCCATTTACAACCAGTCTGGCTTCTCGTCTGACACACTCCATGTGGAGCTGGTTAATGGTGACCGTGAGCAGACGAGGGCTCAAAGGTTTCAAAGCTTTACTTCTTTTATCAGCACTCCTGATTTTATAAATGATGAGGCCCATCAAACCCATTCCTTCCCAAATCTTCTGGTAGACTTGGATACAGTCGGGCTTCATGGGAATCCACATATTTTTTAATAATGCTTTGAAGGATCAGCGCATAGAATGAGCAGCTTAGGCCAGACCAAGAACCCACGGCCAATGGCACCAGAAGGTCACTGTGGACTAAGAAAATTTTTAAAACGAATTAAAAAAAAAAAAAAAAAAGAGGAAGTTGAAAGAAGTAGTAGGTATTTCTCCATAGCATGGACAGTGAGACAAACCTCTGTGAATTCCCCATGTAGATTGCTTCTGCTAATCACTTCTCTTTTCTTTTGATTGGCTCTGCCATCTGCCTCAGCTTCTGTCCTTAGAGTCATCAAGAGTTCTGAAATCACTTCAGAGAAGCCCAACACCTTTAACAAGTGTTTCTAATACCATTGGTTAACTATATTTTAAAAGTTAAATTCTAATCTTATCCCATACTGCAAAATATGTACTGAATGGTTTACAAAGTTAGAGAAAAGAATAAAACCATGTGCTGCTACCTCTAGACAAGTAATTGGAATTAAGTGGGTTCTACTTGGTCTGCCCTAATACTGCACTTGTGTGTGTGTGTGTGCATGTGTGTATGTGTGTGACAAATTATTTAATGAACATTAACCAAGATTTGAAATTCCCCGTTTTTTTTTAAATTTTTTTAAATTTTTATTTTGAAATAAATTCAAACTTACATTAACAGTTGCAAAAATAATACAAACCCCATACACAGAACTCCAGCATACCCCAACCCCCCTCCCCCAATACCCCAATCTGCCAACTTTAATATTTTGTCACTTTACCATTTCTTTCTTTCCCTCCCCATCTATTGCTGTTTCCTGAACATATGAGAGCAAGTTGCACACATCCTTGAACAAATAATATAATTCACATATACATTTCCTATGAACAAGAATATTCATTTATGTAATCACATTAAGTGTAGTTAAGCAGTTTAAGAAATTTAACAATGATATAAAGCTTACATTCTATATTTCATTTTTTCTTATGTCCCAATTGTGTCCTTTTGAGCCTTTTCTCCTCTATTCTTAGATCTCATCTAGGATCATCTATGGCATTTAGTTGTCGTTATCTATTTACACTGTCTTTTTTTTCAATTGTGGAAACATATATACAGCATAAATCTTCCCATTCCAACCCCTCCCAAGCATTCCATTTAGTGGGATTAATCACATTCACAATGTTGCAATGCCATCACCTTCCCACCATCCATTACTAGAAATTTCCCTTCACCCCAAAGCAAAACCCTACACTCATTTCTTATTAACTCCCCCTTGCCCCTTCCCCCACTTCTCTTAACCCATACCCTACTTTTCTTCTCTATGATCATATTCTCTGATACTTTCTTTGTGTTTACTGTGGGGCTTAAATTTAACATCTTAAGTCTATAACAATCTTGTTTTCTTTGATACCAACTTAACCTCAATAGGACTCATAAACTATGTTCCTATACTCCTCCATTCCCCCATCTTTATGTAGTTCTTGTCAAAAATTACATATTTTACATTGCATCCAAAACCACTGATTTATCATTACACTTTATGTATTTTAGATCCTGTAGGAAGTAAATAGTGGAGTTACAAATCAAAAATACAGTAGTATTGGTATTTATATTTACCATGTGAACTTTACTGGAAATCTTTATTTCTTCATGTGGTTTTAGTCAATTGTTTAGTGTCCCTTCCTTTCAGCCTGATCAATTCCCTTTAGCATTTCTCATAGGACTGATCTACTGGTGATGAAGTCCCTCAGCTTTTGATTATCCAGGAATGTTTTCATCTCCTCCTCATTTTTAACCTCCAGGTGTTTGTGGATTTTCTGAGTTTCTCATGGTTATTGACTTCTATTTGTATTCCATTGTGGTTAGAGAATGTGCTTTGAATAATTTCATTTTTTTTTTAATTTATTGAGGCTTGTTTTATGTCCCAGCCTATGGTCTATTCTGGAGAAAGTTCTGTGATCACTAGAGAAGAATGTGTATCCTGGTGATTTGGGATGTAATGCTCTATATATGTCTGTTGATTTTCTCTATATTTCTCTCTCCTTTCTTTGTTTCTCTGTCGGTAGGTATCCCTTTAGTATCTGAAGTAGGGAAGGTCTTTTATTAGCAAAATCTCTCAGCATTTGTTTGTCTGTGAAAAATTTAAGCTCTCCTTCATATTTGAAGGAGAGGCTTTCTGGATAAAATATTCTTGGCTGGAAATTTTTCTGTCTCAGAATTTTAAATATGTAATGCCACTGCCTTCTCGCCTCTATGGAGGCCACTGAGTAGTCACTACTTAGTCTTATGTTGTTTCCTTTGTATGTGGTGAGCTGCTTTTCTCTTGCTGCTTTCAGAACTTGCTCCTTCCTTTCAGTATTTGACAGTCTGATCAGAATATGTCTTGGAGTGGGTTTATTTGGATTTATTCTATTTGGAGTTCGCTGGGCATTTATGCTTTGTGTATTTATATTGTGTAGAAGGTTTGGGAAGTTCTCCCCAACAATTTCTTTGAATACTCTTTCTAGGCCTTTACCCTTCTCTTCCCCTTCTGGGACACCAATGAGTCTTATATTTGGCTGTTTTATTTTAATCTATCATATCCCTGAGATCCATTACGATTTTTAAAATTTTTTTCCCATTCTGTCTTTTGTTCTTTCATCTTCCGTTCTATGGGTCTCGAGGTTGCCAAGTCATTGTTCAGCTTCCTCTAGTCTTGTATTATGCATATCTAGAATCTTTTTAATTTGGTCAACAGTTTCTTTTATTTCCATAAGATCATCTATTTTTTTAATTTACTCTTGCAATTTCTTCTTTATGCTCTTCTAGGGTCTTCTTCATGTCCTTTATATCCTGTGCCATGCTCTCGTTGTTTGTCTTTAGTTCTTTGATTAATTGCTCCAAGTACCGTGTCTCCTCTGATCTTTTGATGTGGGTGTTTGGGTTTGGGTTATCCATATCATCTGGTTTTTTCATACGCTTTAAAATTTTATGTTGTTTTTGGGCTCTTGGCATTTGCTTTACTTGATAGGGTTCTTTTAGGAAATAAAGGACTATTCAGACACCAATCTCTAATTTGTCAGATCTACAACTTGGTGGCGTACACTTTCTCTAACTAACCAGCAGATGGCATCCGTGAGTCACCTATTCCTCTCAAGTCAGTTCTCCCCAACTTTGTCTTTGTGGTGTGCAGGAGTCTGGTTCTTGTGGGATCCAATTGGTGCACCAAGTTTGGATGTGTTGTTGGTGCTGTCCACGCTGAATGTGGGGCATGTATCTGAGCCATTAGCGAGGGAGGGAAGCTTTAATAATCAAACCTCCCAGGTGTTCCTGGAGATTTAAGCCTGTTGCAAGAGTCTAAACCTTCATTTCAGTCTCACCACAAGTCCTTGGTATTGGCGTATGGTCCCTGGGATTCCTGGGTGGGTTCCTCTTCCCAGAGGTGCCCTTCTAGGGCCTTTGCTGAGGGAAGGCTGTGCTACATCACAAGTGTGTGCTGTCTCTCAAGGAAAGCCCTGGGCCACCGGGCCATGCAGGGGCGTTCCCAACCTGCTGTAAAGATGGCTGAATGGGGCATGTTAATTTCCCCCTTTTTGCACAGTTCCACCTTCCCAGCTCCGGGACAATTAGCCATGGGTGTGTGAAAGGCTATTGTCCGTGCCCGATACTGTGGCGTGTGCACGGTGTTGCCAGAAACACTTCCTGTCACACTGGGTCCCTTGGTGCAGCTCTGAGCTGTGGCTCCGGTGCTGGGCAGGAGTGTCCCAGCCCGCCAGGAAGATGGCTGCAAGGGGTGTGGTTATTTACCCCTTTTGGCTCATCTCTGCCTTCCTTGCTCTGAGACAATTAGCAGCCAGAGTGTGAAAGGCTATCTTCCACACCAGATATTGAGGCATTCGCACAGCCCCTTCCTGCCACACTTCTCTGTGTGGTTCTCGCTGCCTATCTGCAACCACTTTTGGGTTTTTTTAAAAAAAGAACTAGTCCACCTCCAAACCCCAACCCACAGTTTCCCCAGACCATAGTGTGGCTGCTGGACATTCAACAGGCTCACACACTCATTTCAGAATGCAGACTCCCAGTTTCACCAAGTGCATGGTCCCTGTGGATTCAGCAGACCTTGTCCAACTGGTGCATCGCTGGAACTGGTGTTCTGGGTCACTTTCTGGCTTTTATCTAGTATTTTTCATGGAGGTGTGTTTTTCCCCTGTCTCTCCTAGCCACCATCTTAGGTTCTCTTCCCCCAGTTTTATCTTTCTCAGTTCCTTTTCTTCTGGGTACCCTTTGGAATTTCGGTAATACATTGCCTTTTTTTAAATCATTTTTAAGCTGTAAGATATAACATATATACATAGAAGTGATAACCTTCCAAGTGCAATGTAACAAGTATTAGAGAGCACATTTTAAAGAAGATTATAGGTTATGGTTCCACAGTTTCAGTTATTTCCTTATTATGAAATATAACATATTCAAAAAGGTAGTATCTTTCAAAGTATGGTTTAACAAGTAGTTACATAGAAAGTTTCCAAAGTTGTTATGAGTGCACTTTTTAAAACAAGTGCAGTACAATCCCCCAACAACAAAGATTCCCTAGCACTACTGGCACTGATAACCTTTGGTCTCTTGGCTGTGCTGCACACTGCTCAGTACCTGCGTGACTTCTGACCCATTTGACTATGTGATTCATGTTTGGCCCAGTGCTTCTTTGGACTTGACAATAGACTTTCTTCTTCAAAACTGGATTCATGTGATTGCATTGGTAGCATGTAACAAAAACAATGCAAACCAACTTGGGATAAAGGGGAATTTATTATTAGAATAAAGAGTAAGCATGAGTGTAGCCAGGACTCTGAGAGTACTGAATCTAGCAAATGGAAACCAAGGGGAATCCAAGCAGGACTCTCATCACTCTCCCCTCCATGTGTCCAATTTATTTTTTTCTTTCTGGATTAGCCTCTCTGCCCTCTGCTGGTAGAATATGGTTATACCAGTACGCAGCTCCAAATTTTACCTGTTACAGGGCCTACCTAACCACATCTAGAGACTCATTCCCATTCTCTGTTTCTCTGTCTCTACCTTCACTTTCTCCTTTCTCCAGATTCCACTCTCTCAGGGAAGGAGCTCTGGTTAGCCTATCTTGGCCCTTGCAGTTAGGTCATGTTGTACAAACTTGCCTGCCTCATTTCTACATCCTAAAATGTGAGAAATCGAGGGTATTAATATAAAATGGACAGTCATTCTAAAAGGTTAACAATACAGGGACTATTTTCTTTAATAGAAAATTTTTCAAACATGAAAGTTGAGATAATCATCTATTAACCCCCAAGATGCTTATCACCTAGATTCAAGTAATTACCAGTGTTTTTGCTACTCTTGTTTCCTTTATATTTTTCTTTTCTTTTTCTTGTTAAAGTATTTAAGGCAAATCCCTGATATCATGTCATCTCATATTTCAGTATGTGCTTTTAAATAAATATATATACATTTTCCTTTTGGTAATGTATAGGAGTGAATGCAGTACAGCACTGTGAATATAATTAACACCACTGAATTATATACCTGAAAGTGATTAAAATGGGAAATGTCATGTTGTATTTATATTACCACACATTTTTTAAATGAATATAAATGTACATGTACATTTTCCTACATAAACTTAATTTCACTATCACAACTAAAACAGTAAAAAATAATTCATTGGTATTTATATGAAACCATATGCTAATTTGCCCCAATGGCAGGAAACTTTTTGTAGGTGGTTTAGTTTTGATTGGTATCCAAACAAGATTCTCATGTTGCATTTGATTGTTAGATCTTGTAAGTATCTTCTAATCTGGAGAAGTCAGTCTCCTCACCCTACTCCTAGTTTTTAAAAGGAAGTTTCTTTCTCTCTTTCTCTTTTGAGCATCATTATTATGAATTCATGAATTTTTGTGTATTTTAATCAACTGCAGTTATTATCTATTATTTATTTTGATAATTAAATTTTCCCTTCTTTTGCCAATGTGAGCACCTTCATGTTGGTCTTTTGACATGATTGCATTAGTCTTTCACAATTTCTTTGAGTTCTTGGGTAAGTTGTCGTCCCAGGCTCATCTTGTTCATTACGTGCCACAGATACTAAATCAGCCGTTCCTCAAAATATCCCTGATTCCTTTAATTGGTGAATGGTACTTAGTGACCATCATTTTGTCTCTAAGCATATTCACTGATACTGGGTTATCATCACCTTCTTAGTGAACAGAACTAGGAAATAAATATTTTTTTAAAAGAAAAAAAAAACAGAAAAAGTTTTGTGAATATTTTCCCAGTTTTTATTTAAATACTTTGATTATCCTTATATCTCTTTCTCTTAAAGTCTTTGCTCCTTAGAGCTCTAATGTAAGAACTTATTTGTTTTATCCTAGAATATATGAAAATAGCTTTAAAATAGTATAATTATTAATAGCAAAAATGACCAACATATACATTTAAGATTTCTTTGCAGATGTAGTCATCCTTAGAATATCTTTCTGCTTAAAATGTATAATAAAAACACCAGGGCTGTTTTTCAGGCTAACAGGGCCTTATTACCATGGCCCTCTGACCAAAGGAGACTTTGAGACCCTGCTGCTCAAGGAAGGGGTGGACGGCAACTTTCTGTTGAGGGACAGCGAGTCTATGCCAGGAGTGCTGTGCCCCTGTGTCTTGTGAGTAGCTTCATCTTCTATGCACTGGAAACCTTATATTGAATGTAGTAATGGCTACCAAATATAAGAAGACACTGTCTTTGCAACCCAAATGACTCAAGTGAGAAACAGCTAGACACTGCCAGGAAGAGAAGGAAGGAAGGCATCTGTTGTGCTCTTCCATCCGCCCCTCCCTCCCGGTGTACATGCTGCATGAGCAGACCCCTCTGTAGGCCAGAAGTGGGGATGGTGGGGAAGGGCAGGGCAGGTAGCTTGGGAGGTGGGGAGGGGGTGAGTAGTGGAGAGAAGGTAGAAACATGAGAAAGGTCCTCTCCTCCAGAGGTCTGTTTATTTGATATGGCAAAGGCTCTGCTTGAAATTTCCATCTGAAAGACCAAGTTTTTACATTCATTCTGCCACTTCCATTTGCAATACTTAAAATACTGGTAATATTTCATGTTTTATTTAGATTTGTATAAAGCTTTAGCATATATAATTTGTTCTCATCTATCTTATAGTCCACTAAGGCAAGTATAAATAATTGCCATTTTTATAGATGAATAAGTAGAGGTGCAGATGCCTCAAATGACTTGCTAATCTTAAAACTCATTTGGCACCAGATTATCAGACCTACATTGCCAGACTTAACTACTTTAAGCCTGGTATAGAAAGCAATTCAATGGGCATGTATCACTTTAGCCTCCATATAAAATATGGACCATGACATTTTTCACCTTCTGCCTCTTTGCAGGAATTAAAGCCAAAGTGTTTTGGAGGAGGCAAGGCAAGATGGTGACATAAGGAGATTTTGAATTTAGTCCCCTAGAACAACTAGCAAATAGGCAGGAACAACTAGTAAATAATCTGGAACAAATGTTAGGGGGACTTCAGCGACAAGACAACATCATACACCAGTCTAGAATGTGTAGAACATCTGGGATCACAGCATAGGACTGTAAGTAAAACTCCCCAAACTGAGGACATGGAACCTCTCCTCCACGAACATGGCAGGCAAGTGGGAACACTTCCTTGTGGAAAAAAGAAACAGTCTGTGCCAGGAGCAAGGGAATGTAGCTCAACCAAGCTCCAATTATGGTTTTAATGAACAAATTTGGACTACTAAATAGAAGCTATGAGCACAGATAAACCCAGAGCAAGCAGGAAAGGAACCCAGCAGTTTCTCCCAACAAAGAGGAGGCAGAGCTGATGGAAAAAAAATACATAAATAAATTAGAACAGAGACTTTTAGAGTCGCATGAGCTCAAATGCTGGAAGAGGCTGTGTCCCAGGAAAAGGGACACACAGAACCAGGTACCAACTCTGGTTCTTGCCTGGTGAACTGAAGGGCTGGGGATTGGCTCTGTAAAGGGGACTTCTTTATTTTTTCCTTTTTCTTTCCTCTCAATCTAAGTAGCACATTAGAGAAAGCCTGAGGCATTTTCAATTTTCAGCACTGATCCAGGCAAGGATGGAGTTAAGATAGAGAGTCAAAAGAAAAACTCAAGTGTAGGAAATAAATCCCTAAAGGACTTATCTTCCCTAAGAAAATGGGGAGGGCTGGGGCCCAGTTCAGTTGGCTGCTCTCCCTCAGAGAACTCAGACTCCAGGGCATGGGGGGGGGGTGGTGACAGAAAAAAACTTATGCTTGGCTTCTGACACCCTCAGCCCCTGGGTGGGACATGGTACTGAGAATTAAAGGCACCACACCTCTTTATGCTGGTGGGGAGCTGCAGGCTGACAATTAGCACCTGCTGGGCAGGATAGGAAAAGCACGGAGTCTAGAGGCATCACAGGAAAGCCTGACAATCTGCTGGGTCTCAGCCTCAGGGAAACCTGATACTGATTATACCTTTTTCCTGAGACCTGGAATCATCTGGCCTGGGAAATCCTGATTGGGGCAATCACGGAAACCAGATGCCTAGACAACAAAAAATTATGAGTCACATTAGGAAAAACAAAGAAATGGCCCAGTCAAAGGAACAAACTTACAGTTCAAGTGAGATGCAGGAGTTGAAACAACTAATTATAGATCTTCAAACAAATATGCTAAAATCAATTAAAAAATCAAATCAATGAGTTGAGTGTGGATATGGCAAAAGAGATGAAGGTTATAAAGAAGACATTGGGCAAACATAAGGAAGAACTTCAAAGTTTGAAAAAACAACCAGCAGACCTATGGAAAGGCACAATAGAAGAGACGAAAAACACAATGGAGACATACAACAGCAGATTTGAAGAGGCAGAAGAATGGATTCAGGAACTAGAGGACAGGACATCAGAAATCCTACACACAAAAGAATAGGGAAAAGAATGGAAAAATATGAGCAGGGTCTCAGGGAATTGAATGACAACATGAAATGCATGAATATATGAGTCATGGGTGTCTCAGAAGGAGAAGAGAAGGGAAAGAGGGCAGAAAGAATAATGGAGGTAATAATCACTGAAAATTTCCCATCTCTTATGAAATACATAAAATCCCAGAAGCATAGCATACTGCAAACAGAATAGATCCAACTAGACCAAATCCAAGATACTTAATAATCAGATTATCAAATGTCAAAGACAAAGAGAGAATTCTGAAAGCAGCAAGAGAAATGCAATCCACCACATACAAAGGAAGCTCATTAAGACTAAAGTGCAGACCTCTAAGCAGAAACTGTGGAGATGAGAAGGCAATGGTATGGTATATTCAAGATACTGAAAGAGAAAACCTGCCAACCAAGAATTCTATATCTGGCAAAACTGTCCTTCAAACAGTTTCAGACACTGAGAGAATTTTTGCACAAGAGACCTGCTCTACAAGAAATACTAAAGGGAGCACTAAAGGCAGATAGGAAAAGACAGGAGAGAGAGGTTTGGAGAAGAGTGTAGAAATGAAGATTATCAAAAGGATAAAGAGAAAGAAAGAGGAAAACAAAATAAAAATAAAATAAGACATGACATATAAAATCCAAAAGACAAAATGGTAGACAGTAGTCATTATGTTGAGTTAAATTAGCTAGAAACAAAAGGACAGATACTGTATGGTCTCACTAATATGAACTAACATTGATGAGCAAAATTTGAGAGTTGAGAACATAAGTTATCATGAGATAGAAAGAGGTTAGAGATCAGGCATTTGATGCTGAAGGAGTACAGAATGTCCCTGCTCTCAGTTCTCCCAAGTATATACCCAATAATAGGGTTGCAGGACCATATGGCAATCCCATACTTAGCTTCCTGTGGAACCACCACACTGCCCTCCATCTGGGCTACACCATTCTACTTCCCTACCAACAGGGAATAGAAATTCTACACAATTGATTGTATAGATCCAGAAATAGAATGAATTGCATAATAGTGTGTGATGGTAGCACAATATTGTAGGTACTCTGAATGAAGCTGAGTTTGAGCATGGTTGAAAGAGGAAGGCTAGGGGTATGTATGATACCAGAAGGAAAGACAGAAAATAAGATGTAGCAAAATATAGAGTGGTCAATGATGGTGATTAAGTGTACAAATATAAGAATGGTTTTAAATAAGGGAGAACAAATGAATGTCAACATTGTATGGTGTTGAAAATTGAATTGTATAGGAGAAAAATACAATCAATGCAAACTAGAGTCTATAGTTAATGGTAACATTGTAAGATGCTTCTAATAATTTTAGCAAAACCAATATACCAAAGCTAAATGTCTATAAGAGGGGGATATAAGTGAGTGATATGGGATTCTTGGTTGTGTTGTTATTGTCTGACTGTTTCATTGTATTTTATTTTATTTTTATTTTTCTTGTATCTTTTATATTTTCATTCTTCATTTTTTTCTCCTTCTTCTCTTTCTTTGCAGAAGAAAGGGAAATGTCCTTATATAGATTGTTGTGGTGAATGCATAATTATGTGATTATATTGGGAATCATTGATTGTTGTCTAAGGATGGATTGTATGGTGTGTGAATAAAACTGTTTACAAAATAAATAGAGGTATACAAGTGCTGGAGAAAATGTGGAGACAGGGACATTCCTATCCCTGTTGGTAGGGAAGTAGAATGGTGTAGCCCAGATGGAGGGCAGTGTGGTGGTTCCACAGGAAGCTAAGTATGGGATTGCCATATGGTCCTGCAACCCCATTATTGGGTATATACTTGGGAGAACTGAGAGCAGGGACATGAATGGGCATTGCACACTGGTGTTTATGGCAGCAGAATTCGTAATTTGCAATGAATGGAGGTGGCCTAAGGATACATGGACTGATAAACAGAATGGTGAACTGTGGTGTAGACATGCAATGGAATACTGAGGAGCGGCAAGAAGAAATAAAGTTGTGAGGTATGCAACTAGGAGAATGGACCTTGAATACAGTATGTTGAGTGAAATAAGCAGAATCAAAAAGATAATCATGATAATGCCTCACTAATATTTATTAACTATAATGGGCAAACACTAAGAATTGAATCAGAGAGCATAGGTTATCAGGGGAAGGTTTATTATGGTCAATGTTCCTAGATTGTAAGCTCTTACAGCATCATATCTATTCATGAGTTGCAATGGTTATCTCTAAATTCTGAGATGCTGAGCTGTTTGTGTATAACCTAGTCAGTCCCTGGAACTTCAGGTACCTGTGTGACACCTGAGACTCAGAGCCAGAGTTGATAATGCTATGAATGTCAGCATTACCCCATACAGCAAATGTTAAAGAATCTGAAAAAGAGATCACACTTCAATTAGAAATATGAACGAAATGGACTTGATTAGAACCAAGGTAAATCAGGCTAAAGGGAAAAGAATGATATTGACCGGGTTTTAAAACCTCAACTTCTGTGTGAGAACAAAGGAAAAATGTTTATTTGTTGAAAAATCTATATTTTCTGTAGCACGCTATATAATTTAACTTGTATGGTCAGTTTATTCAAACACCATAATTACATGGAACCTTGAATAGGGAGAGAGATCTGGTTGGTTTGTACAGGTTAGTGTGAAACCCTGATACATCACAGAGTAATTTGGGCAGAGTATAAAAAGTATTTGCAAAGCCCCCTTGAGGGCCTGGGGGGGAAATGTGGCAACATTAAACTTCCCCACCTGGGGAATTCCTAATATTCTTGCAAGTATTGGGGACTACCATTGTAGTAGACCAACCCCTCAATCTTGGGGCTTGCCCTTATGAAGCTTGTCACTGCAAAGGAGAGGCTAAGCCTACTTATAATTGTGCCTAAGAGTCACCTGCAGAGAACCTCTTTTGTTGCTCAGATGTGGCCTGTCTCTCTCTAAGCCACTTGGCAGATAAACTCACTGCCCTCCGCTTTACATGGGACATGACTCCTAGAGGTATAAATATCCCTGGTAATGTCGGACATGACTCCCAGGGATGAGCCTGGACCCAGCATCATGGGATTGAGAAAGCCTTCCTGACCAAAAGGGGTAAGAGAAATAAAACAACAAAAAAAGTTTCAGTGACTGAGAGATTTCAAATGGAGTCAAGAGGTCATTCTGGAGTTTACTCTTATGCATTATATAGATACCCCTTTTTAGTTTGTAGTCTGTTCGAATAGCTAGAAGGAAATATCTGAAACTGTTGAACTGCAATCCAGTATCCTTGCTTCTTGAAGATGATCATATAACTATATAGCTTATATGGTTTGATCCTGTGATTGTGAAAACCTTGTATCTCACACTCCCTTAATCCAGTGTATGGACTGATGAGTAGAAAAAAGGGGGACAAATAGTAAATAATGGGGATGGCAGGCAGAGGAGTATGAGATGTTTAGGGTATTCTCTTTTACTTGTATTTTTATTCTTATTTTTATTTTTATTTTTTGGGGTAATGTAAGTGTTCAAAAGTTGATTGTGGTGATGAATGCACAACTATATGACGGTATTGTGAACAATTGATTGTACACTTTGGATGATTGTATGGTATGTGAATATATCTCAATAAAATTGCATTTAAAAAAACTGAAGTGTTTCAATCATAAGAAGAAGATATATATATCTTTCTGCAGATACAGAGATGAGAGAGGTACCCTTAAGGTTCTCTGGGTCTAGTGGAAAAGAGGGAGGTTTAAGCAAATACTTATTACAATACTGTATCTCATTATAGACTTAGCATTGCCAACCCTTGTCTGTCTTCCTATACCACCTCATTGTCTACATGTGAACCCTATGGCTTCCTGGGACCTATTCTCACCTGGCCATGTGTGTAGCCCAGGCCACCAATTACCACCTGGTTCCACATTTGTTTTCATTTCCTTGGCTGCTCAAGCAAATGCCATGAAATGGATTGGGTTAAACAATGGGAATTTATTAACTAACAGTTTTTAGGCAAAGATAGAAGTCCGAATCAAGCCATCATCAAAGCAATGCTTTCTCCGCAAAGACTGTGGCGTTCTTGGGCTGGCTGCCAGCAATTTTTGGTTCTTAGCTTATCACATGGCTAGGCACATGGCCACATGTCCTGGTCTCTCCCTTCTCTTCCTGGTTTCCTTGATGTTCAGCTTCTGGCTGTTCCCTCTGTAGCTTTCTCTCTCTTTGTCTGAATTTCATTCTCTTGTAAAGGACTCCAGTAACAGGATTAAAACCTATTGATTTAGGTGATTGAGGTGGACCACACCTTAAGTAAAGTAAACTCACCAAGATGTCCTACTTACAATGGGTTCACACCCACAGGAATGGATTAGATTTTAAGAACTATATTTTTCTGGGGAACACACAGCTTCAAACCACCACAGCATTGAAGCAGTTTTGTCACTTAACGGCTTCCTTTCTGTACTCCAGTGACCCAGTTCTTGTTCTCTATCCTTGCACACCTCTCTGCTGAGCTTTCTACATCCCTTTTAATGAAATACATCTTTTACCAAATTGCAGAATGCTCCCTTCATTAATTGTCCATAACTGAAATCAGGCTCACTTTCAACACCATTCTAACCTGCTCCTGCGGCACCCATTAACATACTGAGCAATCCGAGATCCTTAGCAAGTCTGCCATTATCTGTCTCTTCATCTTCATTCCTGCTCCTGCCTGTCCTGCACCTAACAGCCCAGCAACCATTCTTTCCCCAGGCAGTGAGCTCTCATCTACATACCTTGTCTCCTGCTAAGCCCTCTCTCTCCCTTACAAATTATAACTCTTAACCAGTCCTTAAGAACCAGCTAATAAAAATTAATAATAATGGTAACAGCCAACTTTTATTGAGGGCTCACCAAATGCCAATCACTGCAGTGGGTACTTCACATGAATCCTCTTCCATAATTCTTTCAGCACTCATATGTGGTAGATATTGTTAATCATTATTATTTTTATTATTAGTCCCATTTTCTACATGAGGAAAGTGAGGCTTTGTAAGCACCAGGATCACTCCTCCAGGAGAACCCCAGCCACCAAGCAGGGTTAAGTGTTCCCGTGTTTCTATGTATATTTTTATCATTGCACTTACAATAAACTATCATAAGTGTGTATGGTTTTTATCACTAGAGAGTGAATTCCTTGAGAGCAGAGACTGTTTCTTATTCCTCTGCATCCCGAAGCCTAGCATGATGACTAGTTCAATGAATATTGCTGCATGAATGCTGACTTTCTGAACGGATGAGTGAGCAAGTGCCATAATATAGGCCTGTACAAGATGGTGAGAACACAGGATGTAGCGCAATCTATGCCTGGGAGCAGTGAGAAAAGGACTTAGGTGACCTCAGATATGTACCTGGAATGAAGAGTTGAAGGTATCTGGATGACAAGGGCACAGCAGCAGCTTCAGGGCATGACAAGCACCAGGACCCCAGATTTAAGGTGTCCCAATGTGTCTGGGAAAAGCTGAGGGATAGAGAATGTGTGTTGGGAGTCAGCAGGAGCTGACTTATAAAGGGAGAGAAAAGACCAACTCATAAAGGCCTTTGCATAAGGCACCTTGAATTATCGTAAGCAGGCAAGTAACTTGATTAAACTTGCTTTAAAGTCATGGTTGGGCGCCCAGGGCTCGCGGCGGTGCAGCGGGGATGGCTGGAGCTGCAGCGGGAGCTGGAACTGGAGGTAGCGGCAGAGCCACGGCGGGGCATCTGCAGCCCGCACACCGCGCGAACCCGCACCACCCCCACATGCCGCGCAGCCCTCAGCCTGCAGGAAGGATGGCGTTTTCCCGGGCCTGCTTCAGAAACAAAGCCTCGACCACTGAGGGGCTTTTCATGACTCTGGGCGCAGGCGTGAGGGCACTCAGCCACCCCTGCTCTACATGAAGCTGCTTACCCAGGGTGGGGCATGAGCCGATACCCCCCCACCTTTGGGGCCAACGTGCTGGGGAGGAAGGTCCTCTATCCGCGGAGCTTCTTTACCTACGCCAAGTACGTTGTCCAAATGGTTGGGAAGATACGACTGTTCTG